>NC_142217.1:17491652-18122542 GCF_049639895.1 Pseudopodoces humilis
ATCCGTAGTTATCCGAGTTTTTGTAATCCCATCGAGTGGCTGTTCCTGCTCTGTGACTGTGTTACCGTGGGGCCGTGTCCCCAAGCCGACCTGAGTAACTATGCATCCTGTAACCACGGGCTGGGCTTACAGATCGTGTGTGTACCGAGTTTTAATGTTGAAAAAGTTCTCGCAAGTACTTTCTCGCAAAAGTGAACGAGTTACATCCTCTTGCCACAAAAGGTATTATTGAATGCTTGTTTAGTCCAGAATTCCAGACTAGGCAAGGGTAAAAATTTTAACAGTGCAGAAATCGCCATCATTTCATTGCCTTGATTCTAATGTTTGTGTCCGAAGATGCAAAAGAAGTCAGTGGCTTTTAACTGTTTACAAATAGAATGTGATTGTAAAATGTACAGTTTGGTTGTGTTTGAATTATGAAGTTTCTCCAGATATTAATAAATCATGATGTTTTTGGCTGCTCAGCATATAACTGTCTATTTTTTGTGACTTTATTTGTAGGCTGTTTTCTATACGATGAGAATATCGACCGATCCGATAGCTCTGTATTCCCATAGGCTGAGTTTTCTTTTAGCAAACTGATTTTTTTATGAAGAGATCTGCATTTTATTCTAGCAAAAATCTCCCTCAACGTGCCCCCTCTGAGACTATGAGAGTCTAAGTGTAGAACTGCAGCTTGCTTTTCCTTTTCTATCCGAGCACCTTTGGGACCCCGTTGCCCTCTCCCTCCGTACAGCGCCCCATTTCCAGCCCCCACCATTTGTGCCCAGCTCGATGCTCCAGAGGACACGTGCGAATAAGGAGAGCATTTTGGAAAATAAACTTTAATGCTTACAACATCCTGGTGTTTATACCTCATTGACATGAATCGTGATGAACGACGCAGCAGCGCTTTCGTGTGTCTCCCCGCGGCGTGGCTGAGCTCGTCCTGCCGTGGGGCAGCGCCGGCGCGGCCCGAGGAGCCGCCAGCCTTTCTGCCCAGACTGCCCCTGTAAGTCCTGACCTGGTGGATGCCAGCACTGTGTGTCCTGACACCTCTCTGTATCTGCCTGCTCTGGAGTCCACAGTCCCAGCCAGAGCGTGCGAGGCCCGGACAGGAACCGGGGCAGGGGCTCGCCGGGCCCCCGCCCCGCTGGGACTGACATCACTGACATCACACCCGTGTTGATTGTATCGTCCAAGTGTGTGGAATTCCTTCACTGAGCTCGTTACGTGGAAATAAAATGTGGTTGGTTTTAAAGCTGAACCTCGTTGCTGTCCGTTGTCCGTGGCCTCAGGCCGTCCAGCTCCGCTCCAGGGTGCCCAGCTCCAGCCCCTCGCAGAACGACTGCGGCCAGCGGGCCTTGCGCTGCACAGAGCGAATTTGTGCCCTCGGGGAGCTGCTGTCCCCAGCCAGGGACGGCTCCCAGCGCTTCCCTGCAGTCACCCTGCCGGGATGGGGTGCACAGGGCGCAGCCCAGGGCACCTGCACCCCCTGCCAGCCCTTCCCCGAGCCCCTGGCTCACCGGTCGCTGCCTGGAGAGCTGGTGGAGGAGAGGGAAGGGAGCCCACTGGATGGGCTCCATGGGCCAGCTCGACACGGAGATGTCACTGGCTTTCCCCGAGTCCACCATAGGGTCATTCATGCTGCTGGAGCTGGTGTCCCAGTCGTAATGGAAACTGGGAAAAGAATCCACGGGCAGTCAAGAGAAGGGGGTAGGAGTCAGGCTGGTGCAGGAGAGGAACCCTATGCTGTGCCCCGGGGATGATGAAGTTGGGACGGTGCCAAGCTCAGGCCCCGGAGCTGAGGGAGCCCCCCGGAGCTGTGGCTTTGCTCCTGACCCTCCCACGGCTGGGGGTGTTCCTGCCTGTCCTGCCCTTTGCCAGTAAAGCTGGAAACTTCCAGGGCTTTTTCCATGGACACCCCTGGAAGCTGATCTGATTTTCCCATGAGCACACAGAGCCACCCTTTCCTGCAGATGAGAACTCTCCTCCCTTACAGCAGTGCCAGCTCCTCCCGTGGGAGAAAATAAAATAAACTAGGTGCTGCTCCAAGGGCTGGGGGGCTGTCAGGGCTCCCAGCACTGTCCGTGGTGGAGCAGACACAGGCTGGGCAGGGCTGCAAACACGGTTCCAGGGCTCCGTGTGCCCCAAAGCCCTCCCTGCCCAGAGTCACCAGAGCCCCCCGAGCAAGCCCCGGGCCCGGCCCTGCTCCACGGGCTGGGAAGAGGGTCCCTACCTGGGCTGGCACTGCGGGTGGGCGCAGGGCGCCGGGCCCCGCTTGGCACCGTTGGTGACAGCCGAGTCCCCCTGGCAGCCGCTGTCCAGGACCCGGAGCTGCAGCAGCTCCTCCGAGTTGCTGAAGGCCGGGTTGTCCAGCGAGCTGGCCGAGGGCAGCCCCGAGCCAGACCAGTACTGGGCAGAGACATCGTCCAGGCGGCAGAAACGGCGATAGCTGCGGGCAGGACGGGCACGTGCTCAGGTGTGAGGCACACACAGGTACACACAGGTACAGGTACACAGGTACACACACAGGTACACACACACAGGTACACACACACAGGTACAGGTACACAGGTACACACACAGGTACAGATACACACAGATACACACAGGTACACACACACACAGATACACACAGGTACACACACAGGTACACACAGGTACAGGTACACAGGTACACACACAGGTACAGGTACACACAGATACACACAGGTACACACACAGGTACACACATGGGTACAGGTACACACAGGTACACACACAGGTACAGGTACACAGGTACACACAGATACACACAGGTACACACACAGGTACACACATGGGTACAGGTACACACAGGTACACACACAGGTACAGGTACACACAGATACACACAGGTACACACACAGGTACAGGTACACACAGATACACACAGGTACACACACAGGTACAGGTACACACAGGTACACACACACAGGTACACACACAGGTACAGGTACACACAGGCACACACAGGTACACAGGTACACACACAGGTACACAGGTACACACACAGGTACACACACACAGGTACACACACAGGTACAGGTACACAGGCACACACACAGGTACCCACACACAGGCACACACACAGATACACATGCTCATCAGCACATGTCACACATCTGCACAGCAGCACAGCCCTTCAGTGGCACACAGCCCCAGTCCCCAGCAGGCCTTTCTGGCTGCACCCCACGTCCCGTGCCCGGGAGCATCCCCTGGCACCCCGCACATACCCGGGGGGCCGGGGGGCACTGCCGTGGCTCTGGGAGCAGCCGCTCCTGGGCCCCGCAGCTCAGCCCCAGCCCCGCACATCCCAATGCCGCTATCCCAGCGGTGTTTTCCTCTGCAGAGCTCAGCCCCAGCCCCGCACATCCCACCGCCGCTATCCCAGCGGTGTTTTCCTCTGCAGAGCTCGGCCCCAGCCCAGCGGCCCCACCATGGCTTTCCCTGCTGCCCCTCGCCCCCAGCAGAGGCAGGAGTCCCCACAGCCCCCAGGCCGGGCCCCCAGGGCTCCGTGCTCCCACCTGCTGCGGCTCTGCTCGGCCCTGGCCTCCAGCAGCAGCGCCTTGAAGCGGCGGACGGCGAGGACGGCGAGGACGGCGCCCAGGAGGAGGATGCTGAGCAGGACCCCGGCCGCCGTGCCCAGCAGGCCCTGCTGTGTCACCCGGTAGTCACAGCGCAGCCCCACGAACCAGAAATCGCTGCCCACGGGGCACCTGCACCGAGGGGTCCATCAGCGCCAGGGGGACGGTGCCCGGCAGCCCGGGCTGTCCCCGGGGCACTCACCGGCAGCGGGGCTGCTGGTCCCGGCCGTGGGAGCAGATGCCGTGGTTCTTGCAGTAGTCGCGGTGGCAGAGGGAGGTGCAGGTCGCGTTCCCGTCCGCCCTGGCCACGCAGGCGAAGCCGGCCGGGCAGGCGAGGAGCAGAGCGCAGGGGTCCAGTGGCCGCGCTGCAGGGACGGGGCCCGGCCGTGTCACCCCTCCCTGCCGAGCGTGTCCCCACCCTGTCCCCGGCCCCGCGGGACGGCCCCGCACTCACCCAGAGCCTCGTGGCGCAGGATGGGGGCCGTGCCCACCGCCAGCCCCGGCCGGGCACCGGCAGAGCCCAGCGCGGCCCCGAGGAGCCGGTCCAGCCCCCGCAGCTGCAGCTGCTCCGCCGCGAAGAGCGCATCGTAGCGCAGCACCACGCTGCCCTCCCTGCGGGGACAGCACCGCACCCCGGCACTGCTGCGGCCCCGCAGCGTGGGACAGTCCCCGCAGCCCCGCCGGGAGCGCCACACGCTGCGGGGCTGTGCCACCACTCACCTGATCCCTGTCACCTCCAGCCGCAGGAACCCAGGCACCGACGTGAAGAGGGGAGTGACCTGCACAGGGTGGTGGGAGCTGAGCGCGATGGCCCCGGCCCCGGCCCCGGTCCCGATCCCGGTCCCGGTCCCGGCCCGCACTCACCGTCCGGTTGAAGCTGTGCAGCAGCTCCTGGCGCTCATGGGACCCGGGGTCCTGCAGGGCCGGGACGAACCCCATGTCCAGCACCAGCTCACAGGGGATGCGCAGGAGGGATTCTGCAGGAGGAGATGGGGACCAGCAGGTCATGACCCCACCCCAGGGGCCACCGCCACGACCCCCCATGCTGGTGGCCCCCAGGGCTTCTTCCCCCTCCTGCCGTGTCCCAGCAGAGGATCCCGAAACCTCAGACTCACCTCTCAGGAGTGGGGGCTGATCTTCCACTATGAACACCTGGGGGGCCCTGCCCACCCCAGCCAGTGTCACCTGCGGGGTGTGAGTGTCTGTCATCCCTCTGGGGCTGCTCGATGGCTGGGCCAGGTCTGTGTCCACAGCAGCTGGAGGGGACCCAGGGCCCCCACCATGGGACTCTGTGGGCTGCTGGGGAGGCCCGGGCACCAGAGTGGGCACATGAGTTGGGGACCCCCGTGTCAGCCCCACCACATCCCTCTGCAGTACGGCAGCACGCGGCTCAGCTGTGACCGTCCCCATGTCCCCGAGCACTTCTGGGCTGCTGGCAGTTGTGACGGTGGCAGTGACACCGAAGGTGGTGGTGACGCCAGTAGCCGTGCTCAGTCCCAGGGAAGACGCAGGCTGGGAAGATGCAGGCTGGGACAAAGCTGGCTGCTGGGAAGGCCCAGCTGCTGAGGCGGGGGCCAGGCTGCCCACCCCCAGCTGGGGCCCCCCCAGCGATGGAGAGCTCTCAGCAGGACCCACCCTCGAGCTGGAGTGGGACAACTCTGGGGAGGGGTCTCCCAGGGTGGTGCCCACAGCAGGGCTGAATCCCAGGGCCCCCCAGGCAGTGCCGGGGGAAGGCAGCAGGGTCACTGCAGAGCCACTGCCTGGGACAGGCTGTGGGGATGGGGGGATATGGGAGGATCCAGGACTGGTGTGTGTCACCTGAGCCACAGCTGTGCTGCCAGGGGACAGGGGGACAGGGAGCTGCCCTGGGATGGCTGACGGGCTCAGGGGGATGTGACTGTGCTCAGGGGGAACCTCTCTGTCAGGTGGCCCCAAGACCCCTGTGGTGAGCTCCAGGGCTCCTCTCTGGCCAGGAGATGTCACCCCTGGGGTGCTGGCCATGGTGGTGGGGAGAGGCAGACCTGAGCCCCTGCGTGTGGCAGGCAGCAAGGCTGGGCCTGTCCCCATGGCTGGCCGGCCTGTGCTGGCCAAAGGGCCCCCACCAGGCCCAAGGGACAGTGCAGAGGGGCGAGGGGCAGAGCGGGGACCCTCCTGTGGGTGGGAAGCAAAGCCCTGGCCTCCTGACAGCCCTGGCAGCCCCCAGTGCGTCCCCTGCAGTGTCCTTGTGGGGGTCAGTAGCCTCTGCAGTCCCCCAGCAAAGGGTGATGTCCCTGTCGTCCCTGGTGCTGAGCTGGCAGTGGCCAGCACGGTGCTCGGGCGGGTCCCTGGGCTGCTGTCACCAAGCTGGAGAATGTCATTCTGGCTCTGCACGAGGTCTGTCCCAATGGCCCTCCATCCCCTCGGGGTGCTGCTGGACCTCCACTGTTCCCTGGCAGAACCTGGCACTGTCACAGAGGGTGGTGAATGCGAAAGCGTTCCCTGCGCTGTCGTGGCACCTTCTGCTGTCCCACGTCCTGCAGGGTCAGTGCCCGGGGGGTGCGCGGTTTCAGGACCTGTCTCTGCCTCCCCAGGGGCTGCACTGGTCACCCCCAGAGCGGCAGGGGACGGCAGCTCCCTGCCTGCAGAGACCGCGGGCCCCCGGGGCTGGGGGCTTGTCCCACCCCGCACCGCCGGCCCTGTCCCCTCCCTGCCCAGCCCGGGGGTTCTGGGGCTCTCCTGAGGCCTGGAGCTCTCGGCTGTCCCCGCGGGGGTTCCAGGGAAGGGCAGCAGTTCAGCCTCTGTCCACAGCTGCCCCACGGCCTCTGGTGTGGGCGCCTGGCCGGTGCCGGCTCCGCGCTGCGGGCGATCTGCGGGCAGAGGCAGAGCGGGGACACTGAGCAGCTCCGACCCACGCCGGACCCACGGCAGCCACCGCGGGCCCCACCGCACGTGGCTGGCACTCGGTGCCACCGAGGGCTCAGGAGGGAGGGCTGTACCTGTCCGGCAGCGCTCCCCCGCCGCCGGGCCCAGGTGGGCGCAGGGGTCGGCAGCGCTCAGAGCAGAGCCCGTCCCGCTGCCCAGAGCGGGGCAAAGCCGAGCGCAGCATTCCACGAGCACTGGGAGAGAGGGAAAGGAGCAGCGTGCACCAGTGCTGGGCATCGAGCATCCTGCGCCAGCACCGGGCACCGACCCCGGAGCTACCGCTGAGGGTGGGGGTCTCCTTCTCCCTTCTGTTAACCGTGGGTGGCTGTGCTGAAGGGATGCTCCGGAACAACACAAACCCAGCTGGGGACCACCTGCCCCGGTCCCAAAGAACGGTGCCGAGTCCTGCCCCAGCAGCTCACTCTGTCCGTGCTGGGAGCCCCCGGCTCACCCCGAGCCCGACCACCCTCGGGCACAGCCGCCACTGGCCAGCAGCGGGTCCGCGGGCAGGGCACGACCCCAGCGCCCGAGCAGCGCTCCGGGCAGAGCCTCCGGGGCCCCTGGCGGCTCCTCTCCATCTCCAGGGATAGCGGGCGGTGACTGCCCGAGAGGGGCTGGGACTGCACGGGGCCACCACGAGCCCAGCGGGCCCCGCTGTCCCCAGCGCCACACCGGGGCTCCCGCAGGGGCAGCACCCGCCGCCCTCGAGACCACGGAGTCACCCGGGCTGGTGGCACAGCTTGGCACGGAATGGCCAGAGCTGGGCACGGAATGGCCAGAGCTGGGCACGGAATGGCCACGGCACGCGGCCGGCGTGCCCGCCCCGCTGCCCGCTCGCCCCGGTGCCCCGCGGCCGGGCCCACTCTGGGCAGCTCCCAGCGACACCGAGCAGCAGCCACCGCCCGCAGCCCCAGCGCCATCGGGGACACGGACCCTCCCGGTGCCGGTACCGGCCCCGCCGCCGCCGCAGAGCGCCGGGATGCACCGGCCCTGCCGCCGCCGCCCCCCGAGCGCAGCATCCCCCGCCCAGGGAGCGGCGGGGCCGGGGACCCTTCCCAGCTGTGCCCCCCTCCCCCGCCCCGCCCACCTGCGGCCGCCAGGAGCCGGGGCAGCGGCGGCCGGGCCCGGGGCCGCGGGAGCCGCGGCCGCTCCATGGCGCGGTGCGGGCGGCTCTGCCGGCGGCGGCAGGAAACCCCCGCCCGCTCCCGCTGCGGCGGGGCGGAGGCGCCGGGAACCGCAGCCCCCGGCCCGGGCCCGCCCCACGGCACCAGCACCGGCACCAGCACCGGGCCCGGGGCTCCCCCCCCCCCTCCGGGCCGGGCGGACCGGGGCTCGGCAGCGGGACCCACCCCGGGACACTCGGCTCAGCTCGGGGCCGCCGCCTGCGGGACTCGGGGCACTCACAGCTCCTGCCTGTCCCCCTCCCACCGCTTCATCCCGGGACACTGCTCTGCCCCGGCTGTCCCCACGCTGTGAGCTGTGCCAGGCCAAGGGCTCCCCCAGGACACCGGTGTCAGCTCTGGCTCAGTCCCTCATCTCAGCCCTCAGGGTCACCACACCCAGCAGAACCCAGCGACCACTCCCCACCATCATCTTGTGTCTACACCATGGGGAAACCACCACAGACACAGCAGCCAAACCCAGTGTCCCCAGTTCTGCTCTGCAGCTGCTCAGAAAACGTCTCAGGGCTCAGCCAGGCTGTGGAGCCACAGAGAACTTTCCAAGGGCACAGTGAGTGCAACACTTGTGCCCTGGAGCAGAGGGTCGCTCACTGCTCTGCCAGGGATCTCAGGGAAGTGCAGCTCCTGAGAACACCCCACCACAACACAGCAGCACTGCAGCCTCTGCTCCGTTTTCCATCCTTACCTCCCCCATTGCCAGAGAATCTGTTATCCAGTGACACCTCCTTGGCTCCCAGCCTGGCAGTGCTGCTGTGATATGTCAGTGTTTCTCCACTCTGAGGAAAAAGCTGTGCAGTGCTCAGAAATAACCTGTTCCTGCCTCGTGAGGGTTAAAGCAAGGCTCCCGTGCTGAGATGAACCGGGTGTACAGGAACAGTAACGTGAATTTGCTGTTCAGCAGCAGGAAAATCATCCCCCCTCCCCCTTATTTTCCATCAGGAAAGCAGAAGCCTTTCACACAGAACTTGTTTTCACCAGCAGTGATGAAATAAACAGTTATAAACATGCAGAGCAGAGCCAAATCTCGGGGCAGGGTCCCCAGAGTGTCCTTCACTCCCCAACACCACCACCAGGATCCACCCACTGTGAGAGACAGAACAGCCACCACCAGAATGGTCTTAACTCTTTATTCCTGTTTTTTTCTGTTTTTTAAAGGACAACACATTCAGACAGTTTTAAATACAACATCCACGTGCAGCTTCCCAATGAAGGCCTCAGTGGGACAGCGTGTGCGCTCCCATCCATCCCTGCCGGCACCAGCCCAGTCCTGGTGTGGGACAAGTCCTGGAAAACCAAAATCCACATGTTTTAACATCTCATCAAGCATTCACAGGTACAGCAGTGGGTCAAGACATGCTGAGCGCTGAACACAGGGCACAGAAGGAGCCCCCAGTTCTCCCCAGAGGCCACGGCTCCCACCCCGGCCCTGGGCAGAGATGGGTCGTAGCCCCCCTGCCCCAGGGAGTTGGGGGGAAGCCTGGAGCCACACAGGAACAGGGAAGAATGCGGATCAGTGCTGCAGGCTGGCCTGAGGCCACCTCATTTCCCCTGCAGCCCTCCCCGGTCGCTCCTATAACCCTTTCCTGCCCATTTCCTTCCCGGCTGTGGCGGAGGAAACGGCAGCGGCGGCAGGGGCTGAGGTGCCCCCGCACGCCCTGCACAGGCCCGAGGGGCACAGGGAGATGGGGGCCGTGGCTGAGACCAATTTGCCACCCTCTGCTGCCCCAGGGAGCAGCCAAGTGCTGGATGTGCCAGGCAGGAGGAGAGGCTGAGCCCCACGTCCTCTCTCCAGCTGCAGGTGCCTCAGGAAAACACCCCCCACCCTCAGGAAAACACAGCCCACTCACCCTCCCTGCTGCTGCCAGCTCCCTCCGAGCTGCCTCACATCTCCCTGCTCTGCCCCCAGCCCGGTGTGTGCCCAGGCACCCTCAGAGCACCCCTGAACTCACCTCTGAGGAACTGCTTCACTCATAAATATCCTTCTTATCTGCAATGTAATCTACAATCTCCTGTGGGCACATCAGCTTCTCTGCATCTCCATCAGGAATTTCAAATCCTGCAAGAAAGGGCACCCGCTCAGCCCAAAACCAATGGAAGTGGGAGCTGGGCGAGGCAGGGATGGCTGCTGGCTCAGGGGACAGGCAGACAGCCGGAGCTGACGCTGCATCACTGCACTGCCCAAAGTGACACCACTTCCACACAGGGGACACGGCAGGCACAGCAGGGCCACTGCCCCTTGCGCCTCGTTAAAGCCACCAGTGCCTTCCCAGAGACCCCCAGACCCCGATGTGTGGCAGGGGGACGCTCCTGGACCTCCAGGCAGCACCTGAAGCAAACACCAGGACAGGGCAGTAGGGCTCTTGGTGGTGGAACCCGTCAGAAACAGCTCAGAAATGTCTTTTCTTTTTAGCATTTCCTGGCCACGCTCACAGTTCACTTGGGGATTACAGACACGCTGCCAGAAAAGGCTCTGAGAGTGAAACATCCACCTTGGGCTTAGACAGTGACCAAACCCCAGGGACATCTATGGCCCAAGGTGACATTTAGGTACCTGCTCCAGAATTCATGAGCTTTAGAGGGAAGCGTGAAGAAGTCCAAGGGAAGTAAAAAGAATATAAACCGATAAGGAGAAAGCACCTTTTTTTTTTCTCTAGTACAATTAAGGATGAAAAAAATTCTGGTGAGCAAGAACAACCTGAACTGTCTGGGATTTTTGATCTGCAGTGCCAAGCTCAGCACCCACCGCTCCCCTTCCCCCCTCCTTGGGTGGTGCCCATGGGGGGTGGGAGAGAATTCATCCTTCCAAACGGTCTGAGCTCTGGAGCAGAGGGCCACATTCCCGACTCCCAGGGGTGCTCAGCTCACTGCTGGCTCTGGAGGTTCACCCTGCTCCCAGGGATTTCTCTAGAGGTTCACCCTGCTCCCAGGGATTTCTCTAGAGGTTCACCCTGCTCCCAGGGATTTCTCTGGAGGTTCACCCTGCTCCCGGGATGGTTCTGGACGTTCACCCTGCTCCCAGGGATTTCTCTGGACGTTCACCCTGCTCCCAGGGATTTCTCTGGACGTTCACCCTGCTCCCAGGGATTTCTCTGGACGTTCACCCTGCTCCCGGGGATTTCTCTGGAGATTCACCCTGCTCCCAGGGATTTCTCTGGACGTTCACCCTGCTCCCAGGGATTTCTCTGGAGATTCACCCTGCTCCCGGGATGGTTCTGGACGTTCACCCTGCTCCCGGGGATTTCTCTGGACGTTCACCCTGCTCCCGGGGATTTCTCTGGAGGTTCACCCTGCTCCCGGGCTGGCTCTGTGCGTTTCTCCCTGCCCCACACGGCACAGGCCAGCGCTCCCACGGCCCGGTCCCCCCCGGCAGCCCGTGGCGCCGTTACCGAACTCGTCCTCCATGGCCATGATGATCTCCACTTGGTCCAGACTGTCCAGGCCCAGGTCCTTCATGAAGTGGGACTCGGCTGTGAGCTGGGGGAGGACACGGCGGTCAGCGGGACACGGGCACGGCCGTGCCCGCGCCGGCAGCTCCCGTTCCACCGGAGCCCGCGGCCCTGCCGCCTCCCCCCGTCCCGCTCACCTTCTCGGGGTCGATCTTATCGTAGAGCTTGAGCACGTAGAGCACCCGGTCCTTGATGTCGGCCAAGGTCAGGGGCGGCAGCTCGGAGAAGCCGCGGCAGAGCGGCGCGGCCACGCTGGGCAGCCGGAGCAGCGCGGGCGGCGCGGGGCGGCCCGGCGGGGCGGGCGGCAGGCGGCGGAGCGAGCGGAGCGCGGCGGGGCGGGCGGGCAGCGGCCGCAGGCGGCGGGCGCAGGACGAGAGGCCAGGGCCCGCCACCGTCGCTGTCCCGGCGGGCCCCGCGCGGCGGCACCGCCCGCTGCAGCGCCCTCTGCCGGCCGGCGGCCGCAGCGCCCCGGGCCGCGATCCGGCTGTACCGGGCTGTACCGGGCCGTGATCCGGGCCGTGATCCGGCTGTACCGGGCTGTACCGGGCTGTGATCCAGGCTGTACCGGGCTGTGATCCGGGCCGTGATCCGGGCTGTGATCCGGCTGTACCGGGCTGTACCGGGCTGTGATCCGGGCTGTGATCCAGGCTGTGATCCGGGCTGTACCGGGCTGTGATCCGGGCTGTACCGGGCTGTGATCCGGGCTGTGATCCGGGCTGTGATCCGGGCTGTGATCCCGGCTGTACCGGGCTGTGATCCGGGCTGTGATCCCGGCTGTACCGGGCTGTGATCCCGGCTGTGATCCGGGCTGTACCGGGCTGTGATCCCGGTCCGGGAACACCTCAGTGCGGGAGACTCCAGCCCCTCTCTGGTGTCTGTTCTAGGGCTCCGTCACTGCACAGAAGTTCTGCCTCATGTCCAGGTGGAATTTCCCATGCCCGCAGCCTCGTCTATTGCTCAGCACCACCGAGAAGAGCCCAATCCATCTCCTTGGATATCCCTTTAGATATTTATACACTTTGGAAGGCCCTCTCAGGTGTGTCTCCTCTTGAGGCTGAACAGCCCCAGCTCCCTCAGCCATTCCTCATCAGGGAGATGCTCCAGTCCCTTCATCATTTTCACAGCCTCTGCTGGAGCTCTGGGAGCTCCCTGTCCCTCCTGTCCAGAGGAGAGCCCAGAGCTGGACACAGCACTCCAGATACGCCTTACAGGGCTGAGCAGAGGGGAAGGATCCCCTCCATGAACTGCTGGAAATGCTCTTGCTGCTGCACCCTGGACACCATGGTCCTCCTTGGCCCCCGGCACACACTGCTGGTCAGGGACAGCCAGGTGTCCATGAGAGCCCCCAGGTCCTCCCCCGCAGCCGCCCCGTACAGCAGCGACAGGACGCGGGCTCGTTCCAAAGGCAGCACGTTTAATGGCACCGCACACACCCACGCTCAGGCTCCGTCAGGCGGCTCCGGGCTCGGGGGGCCGGTACCGGTACAGGTGCACGGTCCCGGTGCGGCTCCCGGCCAGCAGCCCGGCCCCGCCGGCGGCCCAGCGAGCCAGCGCCCAGCGCCCCGCAAGGCCCGCGGGCAGCACCGCCGTGCACCGGCCCCGCAGCAGGTCCCACACGGCCACGGCACCCGACGTCAGCACGGCGGCTCCCGCGGTGTCCCACACGTCACCCTCCAGGTACCTGCGGGGACACGGGGGTCGGCAGGTGGCAGGGGATGTGCAAAAGCAGCCTGGCAGCGTCTGCTCAATTAGCTCAGGGCTCAGTTAAAGATTAATAGTGACTGCAGGCAGGCTACAGTCCAGACTCTTCCTCCAGTGCAACTGGGAAGGGAGGAGGCCAAGGAAATCCTCCTGGAGACTCAGAACATACTTGAAAAAGGTGTACTCTTTAAAAAGTGGTACTCTTAAAAAAAAACCCTGCAAGTGTTCAAGACCAGGCTGGACAGGGCTTGGAACAACCTGGTCTAGTGGAAGGTGTCCCTGCCTGGGGCAGGGGGTGGGACTGGATGGTCTTTAAGGTCCCTTCCAACCCAATCCATGCTGTGATTCCATGACTGTTCAGTAGCCAAGACCTTGGTCCACCACTATTCCCACACATCCATCACATTTCCTGTGTAAGGACACTGCAAGGCTGACCCTGGAGATGCCCCAAAATGCAGGACACAGGAAGGAAAAGGCCGTGTGCCTGCAGCCAGCTGCCCCACACAGACCTGGCGGTGTGGAATGCTGCAGGCACGGCGGTTCAGCCCAGGAACCCAGGGACACAGCCCCAGTCCCTGGGGGACAAAGCCAGAGGCCCACGCCCAGCCCGGTGTCCCCGCGGTGACGGTGACAGGGCGAGGGGTCAGCGCACAGCCTGCTGTGGGAAGCGGGCAGGAAGCAGCCCCCGGCCCCAGCCAGCGCACCGGACACGCGGCAGCGCCGGCTGCAGCCCCTTATCACCGGGGAGACGGCGACTGGATCCCTGCCAGAGCCACCCCGCTGCTCAGGGGCTCTCCCAAAGCCCCCGGAGGAGCCAGCCCAGCCCAGCCCAGCCCCAGGGACTCACCTGCCTGCACGGCCCGGGGGGAGGCACGAGAACATCAGCCCCGCGCTCCGGCCCGTGCGGGGGTTGAAGGCCACCAAACGGAACGCTGGGCTTCCACAGGACTCGCTCTCTTTGGCATGAGGGTGGCTCAAAACAACAAACAGAAGGCCCTGATACAGAAGGAAAATATATCACTAAAAACAACAGCAGGAGGGAAAAAACCAAAATAATTTTCCAAAAATTAACTGCTACACTCTCTCTAATCACAGCCCCATGAACAGTGATGCATTATTTTTACTGAAGAAAACAGAAATGGTTTACTTTCCTTATCAAATTAGATAAAAGCAAAAGCAGTTGCTGGCTGATAAGGGCTGATGCAACACAGCCGAGTGACAGCTCAGTGACCCGAGGGATTTATGAATTTCTGTTCCTGTTTCAAAAAGCTAAACCTGCCATAGGATGAGGTGACACTTCAAAACACAAAAGAAGTAAAATTTCTGGGTCACATTTTAATCCCCACAAGCTTAAAATGTAACAAGAATTCCATGGAAAGCAGCACAACTGAAAACAGTAGCTCCCAGAACAGCCACATACCAGTATGAAATATCCTGGGATGGATAATCTGAGGAAGACTCCAGAGAGTCTGACTCAAGGCACCATTATTGGACAAGACATTATTGTCCCAAAAGGTTACATGCTCACTGAAAACAATCAAATCCTTGATAAACCACAAAAATCCACTGGGAATCACAGCACAGGTAGAAGCAAGTGGGGAAGGATGATTAGTGTGAATGTTGGTTTTACACAGCTCATTCCCTTGGGCACATATGTCCAGAGGAACCATTTCCATCAGGTTTCTAATGCTGGCAGCACCCACGTGTGACATGGAAGAGACTCACCAGGCACCAGGCCTGGGCAGCAGCACTTCTGCTTCCCACACACAGCATGCTGCAGCTTTGGAATGCACCAGGATGCATTGCTCCCGCTTTATTAGCACTCTGCAGAAAGGCAGGAGTTGAAGCAACCAGTGTGGGTTATTTATTTCTCCTGGTAACCTGTTTACCCTTCAATTATCTGCAGTGTATTCTCCAGAAACTTCAATCCTTTATATCCCCATCCCAGTGCGTGCAGCCCAAGCAGGAACTGTGGATTTTGTGTACGTACAGAGTCAGAATACGCTCGATGGCAGATGGAAGCTGGGTAGGAATAACCAACGTGCATCTTCCTCAGGAGCTGACCTGTTTTCAGATTCCTGCAGTTGGTGAAAACACAAATTGTGACGCATTTCTAATCAGTTACACCCCTATGCAGGACGGACATGGGTTTGGTTCCACATGAAGCAAACCGAGCCAACAGACAGGAAGGGTGTAGTGAGGATGATACAAAAGCAATGGAATTACAGCAGCACAGCCCATTCCCTGGCTGTGTGACTGTGGTGCCACACTGCAGGCCCTCTGACAATCACCATTTCACTGTGGGTCAGCAGCCAGCCAGCACCCCTGTACAACCCTGCAGCTGCTGAAACTGCCCCAAATCCCTGAATTTGTGTGGCAGAGGAAACACTCACCAAACCACAACGCTGTTCCCTGCAGTGGTGCCCACCAAGGCCTCTCTCATCCCTTCCACTTCAGCAAAGGCTGTAACAGTTTCATCAGGGGCCATCAGAGTCTGCCTGTCCTTGCTCCTAAAGGGAGACCAGCACAGAGAAGAGCAGGTAAAACAAAAAGTTCTGCAAGAGGAACATGACACTGTTCTACATCTGACATGTTTCCTCACTTTTATCACACCCACCACACGGAGAGCACTCCAAAGCAGCACCTCCAGACTCACCCCCCTGTCTCTGAGAGAAAAACCATCTCCAGCTGCTGCTCCTGCATGGTCCTGCTGCTGCTCACCAGCCTCTGGTCCTTTAGCCCAACAACTGCTTTTATGTTCCCAGTTTTCACTAGGGAGTGCTTGAATGAGTCAGTCTCAGAAGAATAAAGTAAGAGCCTAAATCAAGAGACAAGCACACCATGACAGGAGGAAGCCATGCAGTAGCATACACAGATCAGCCTGTGTTCAGTCTGCCACTCTGAGGTGGATAAACAGGTCTTTATAGTTGGTTTTTAGAAATCCCTTCCATATTTTCCAACTGTTAAAACAACTGAGAAAGTGCCACATTAGTAAAAAGATAATTTCAAACACTTCTCATAAGGACTTGAGCTGCAACTACTCAGGGTGTAAAGCACTAGTAAGAAATAAATACAAAACCTTATTTCTCCAATCTCCAGCTCTCCCAGCGCTACACATACAAGGTTACAGGTGTCTGGCAGAGGAACAATCTGGATTACAGGAATCTGGGACAAGAAATCAAGAATTCAGTGTCACCCACAGTATCCTTTTGACTTTGCTCTCATTTTCTAGAATGTTTCAAGTAAAATGATGTGGAGCAGAATTGATTTTCAGACCCTTCTCAAGAAGCACACTTAAATGAACAGCTGAACTCTCTGCTGACTGTTGCCTAATTAAACAATCCGTGTTGATGCAAGAGACAAAACGTCTCTCCAGGGACTGTAAGGGAAAAAGCACAAGTGAAGTGCAGCTGCCATTCTGCGCATGGGGTATTAAATTCCAGTAGGTAACACGTAACCATACAAGCTACAAGCTCCTTGTAACTTGGGAACTAACACGTGGGGCAAGAAAAGTGCTCTTAATTCTAGGAATAAGGAGTGTGCTCATACCTCTCTGAGGTGCCAGGTGTAGACCTTTCCCCAGCAGTCGGGTGCCAGGGGCTCCCAGAGGGCCACGGCGCTCTCGGAGGCAGTGACCACTCGCAGCTCCCTGCGGCCAGCTGCTGCCCACCACACCGTGCTCACATCCACGGCACACGAGCACGAGGAATCCTGCCCAACACAAACCACTGCTGCTTTTCCTCTGATAGACAACATTACCTGATGCACTTCTGTTAAACTCGGTCTTGTAGAGCTGAGGCTGCCACGGTAACAATTCCCTGCTGTTCTCTCACCTTCAGCTCTGACACAAACTGCAAGCTCTCTTCTCTGGGGCCATCCAGCAGCACTGGAGTCAACTGTTCTGCTACATCTTTTTTCTGCATGAATGAAGGAAAGAATGAGGATAATTCAACTTTGAAATGATATTCAGCACTCGCAAGAATGAGGAAAATTGTTGCATATTCTCTGTCACTCATGCAGATACTGCACGCCACTGCTATGATCCATGCAAAGAGAACTCTTCCCTGAAGTCATACAGGACTCTGGAAAAAGGATTTGCCCACAAAACCACTGGCTTAGTACCCTTCACAAAGATCTCAGCTTGTTACCTGTTCAGGTGAAGCTTTGCAGGATTCCTGCTCTTTGTTCTCTGACTGCTGATGCTTCTCCAAGGACACAGTCTCATCAGATTTATTCTCAGGACCACTTTCAGCTGCTGAAGGAACTGTTGTACCTTGCTCCTCCTGGCTTCTGGCAGCCCCTGCAGCACAGCTGTCGGGGTGCAGTGGCACAGCAGGGTCTCTGTGTGCCACATCACCCAGGACCAGGGCAGCTGCCCCTCTGGGGGAAGATGGGGTTGCTGGCAAGGCAGGTACAGATGTGTCAGGGAAGACCTCACTGTGCACTGAAGGTAAAACATCTGGGGTTGCACCCACAGCAGGAAAAACAGACGAGGAAATCTGAGACTCAGGGTGAGCGGGAGCCTCAGATAAGACAGTCCCCATGGGAGTAAATAGCAATTCATGGGTGGAAAGCTCCTTCTTGGAAGTCAGGCTTTCCATGCAAGGGAGTTCAGGCAATCCAAGTTTGGAAGGCAAAATCAAATTACTTCTGAGACTTTTTTCTTTTGGCTTTGTTTGTGCATCCGGTGTGTCCTCCGGAGCCACACCATCCCCAGACACAAAATCCTCCAAGTCATTCACAGGGCAAGATTTCAATTTCTCTAGTTTCAGCACTCCAAATTCCTCATTTGGTAGGTGGAAGTCCCTGATGCCCAGCTTAGGGATCAGCCACTGGAGGCTGCGGAAGGAGAAGAGGGAGCCACAAGTGCTGGGGTCGAGAGCAGGGAGCCCGAGGGCAGCAGGACCCTGTGAACCCACGGGACAGCTGCGTCCTCTGCTGCTGCCATCTAAACACAAGAACACAAGACAGAACATCACATCATAAAACAACCAGCAACTTGCCTTTTCAAAATCTCTCATGAAGGGTGTCTTTTAAAAAAAAATCAAAACACCATATTCATCTTAACACAGGGAAGTGGCACTTTTCTGGAAAGACACTACACTCTGCAGTTTCTCTGTATCTTTGGATCAAGCCTTCGGCTCAAAGACCACCACCAAAGCCTGACAGATATGCTTGAGTGCCCAGCCAATTTGGTTTATTGGTTTTCTCCCAACACTTTCTCTTTTCACAGTATTCACAGACCCTCAGAAAGGAGAAAATAATCATTAGCATGCAGACACAGCTGGAGGAAAAGACGAACATCCATTTGCTGGCAAACCAGCCCTAGTGTTCACAACCTTCACTCCAACAGCAAGGGCAGCTCAGTAAGCTCCCAGCCCTGCTCCTCCTCTGTTCATTACCTGCAGAAGTTTCTGCAATTGTTCAAGGAACATGGGCAATGATCTATTTTAAAAAAATAAATCTAATTTTTAAAAGAATAATAGTTAACCCCTATTGTATTTTCTTGCATAAACATGGCAGGGTGTGAACAGCAGGGCCTGCACTCACAGGGATGTTCCCTGCCTTGGGGAATGGGGCATTTTGGGGAGTTTATATGTGAGGAAGTACCTGCTGAGCCTGTCTGGGCCCCGTGTCTCGCAGAGCAGCGCAGGGAGCGGCGCACAGGGACACTGACCCCGGCGTCACCGGCTCCTCGCTGCCTCGTCACACGCTGCCCTGGATGTTTATCTCCCTGACACACAGGAGCACTGGCTTCCACATCTCCCACAGGGCTGGCCAAAGTGTCACTCCCTGGGCTCAGGGAATTGCTGCTGTGGTGGGGATTTTGGACCCGCTCTAACAAAGCCTTATGGCATCTGCCCGGCGCTTGGCTCCTGCCCGCAGGAGGATCAGGACCCGCTGGCTGTGTAGCTCCAGTCACTCCTGTCCCTGCAGACCCCAGTGCTGCAGCACCAGGCAATCTCCTCTCATCTGAGGATGACCTTTCAAGGTTAGCATCACAGTTTTCCTTTTCACTCTGGTTCTCATTTGAGAGCGGAGCACTGCTCTCGCTGGCCACTGTGGGATCCTGACTCTCTATAAGCTCCTGTGACACTGGATGCATGGGGGCTTTGCAGGCAGACTTTCTTCTTCCCTTCTGTTTCCTCTGGGGTTGTCTTTGCTCTTGCCTTGTGCTAGTGATGCTTTTCTGAGAAATGGATTCAAGAGAAGTGCTGCTGCTGCTGCTGGACGCAGGAAGAGATTTCTGAGAACTACTTGAGATTGCTTGATTGTTTTCTGCCCCTAGAAAAGGGAAGGGCACAACCCCTGGCTCCAAATCATCCTCAGCTCTCTCTTGAGAGGGCTGATTGGGCTTTGCATCTTTCTGCTTGCATTTACTCCGCTGACCTTTCTTGCTCCTGCCCAGCTGGCTGAGGATTACAGCCTCCAGGTCCACCTTCCTCTGGCAATTCGACATGCGGCGCGTTGTCCGGACGTAGTACTCAACAGGGAAGAGCAGCCCTTCAACCACCGTGCAAGAGCTCAGCGTGCCCTCAGGAGCTGCTGCCTTGTCAGGAGGAAGCCTTGACTGAATTTCAAGCTGTTGATTCTCCAAGAATCCTTCAGCATTGTCCAGAGCATTAGCTGCAGGACAGGGATTTAAGGTATTAGTGTCACTTTGATGTCCTTCGTGGTTCTTGCTCTCCTCAGTTATGGTGTTATTTCTGCTGTCAGGCAATATTTCATTTTCTGACATTAAATCCAGGAGCCCATGTAATTCTCCCTGATCTTCACACAAACTCTGAACCTCTGGCTGTTTTATTATACTGGGGGGTTCTTCTCTGCCATCACCTCTGGGGTCAGGTAAAACAGACGCTCCATGCTGTAAACATGGCTCACATCTCTCAGGTGTGGCCACAGCCCTTGAGGACTCAGGCTGCCAGACGTCACTGCTGTCCCTCATGTGGGGATGTGGGGCACGTGGGGATCCAGATGCTGCATCAGGAGTGAAACTGTTTCTTTCTCCCTGCACAAGCACCACCCCAGGTGCTCTTTGAGCAGGTTCCTCAGTGTGCAAGAGGCTGCTGTGCCTGAACACTGGTGACTGAAGCTCCTCTGCACTGGCAATTTGATTTTTCATCATTTCACCAGCACTGATTAGATGCACACCATGCACTGATTCCCCTCCCTTTGATTCCAGAGCCTTCGTCCGTCTCCGCAGCTTCATCATTCCTCGGGAGGTTTGGGGCTTTTTCTCCACAGGGACAGGCCTGGTGATCCCACAGCACAGGTTTTCCTGGCCGGCCTGAAAGCCTTCTGCCCGGGAGCTGTCCTGTGGGCTAACCTCATCACTGGAGAATTCTGGAACATGCTTAACTGTGACAGATGTTGTCTTCTCCGTGTCAGCATCAGAGCAGGTTTTAGTCTCTACCTGAGAGGGCCCACCTCTGTCAGTACTAGGACATGTATTATCTCTAAAACCTGGGGGGAAAAATGTCACACGTGTAAAGTACTCCTAAAGTCCTGTCCAACAAAAACACCACATGGTAAAATTAGGCTTTGTTAGCAGGGAAAGATGGGGATCTTACAGTCAGGGTCAGAGTGCTGCAGACCTGGTGAGGAGGGAAGCAGAGCAGACATTACTGCAGAGCACAGCTCAGCCCAGGGCAAGTGTGGGGTGTGGGGGCAGCACATGTGGCCTCAGCGGCCGAGGGGACAGCGGGGCCCAGAGTGAGGGTCAGCACAGCCAGGTGTATCCTCGGCAGATCCCTCCGTGGGGACACTCAGGGGCAACAGCGGCCACTGCATCCCCAGTGCTCCCACCGCCCTGTCCTGGGGAGCTGCCTGCGGCTCCCACCCGGGACATCCCATTCCCTCATCTCCCACCCGGCACATCCCATTCCCTCATCTCCCACCCAGGACATCCCATTCCCCCATCTCCCACCCGGGACATCCCATTCCCCCATCTCCCACCCGGGACATCCCATTCCCCCATCTCCCACCCAGGACATCCCATTCCCTCATCTCCCACCCAGGACATCCCATTCCCTCATCTCCCACCTGGGACATCCCGTTCTCCCCATCTCCCACCTGTGGGGCTCCGCTCCCGCCGGCCGTGGTTCCTGGCTCTCTCGGCTCGCCGCGCCCGCTGTGGACACACAAGACCCCGGCGGGGCTGGGAGCGGCTCGCGGTGCCCCGGTGCCCCCGCCCGGCCCGGCCCGGCCCGGCCCGGCCCGCTCACCCGCAGCCGGATCACGGTCTCGCTGTACTCCCGCCTCAGCAGCGCCAGCTTCTCCCGCAGCTGCAAGAGACACCCGTGGGGCTGGTACCGGGACGGGACCGGGACCGGGATGGGACCGGGACCGACCCCGGAGCCGCCGTCCCGCCCGGCCCCGCACCTTCTC
This sequence comes from Pseudopodoces humilis, assembly GCF_049639895.1. Taxonomy (NCBI): domain Eukaryota; kingdom Metazoa; phylum Chordata; class Aves; order Passeriformes; family Paridae; genus Pseudopodoces; species Pseudopodoces humilis. The sequence goes on from NC_142217.1 coordinate 17,512,857, forward strand.
CTTGTCGGCGCCGCTGAGGGCCGCCGCTGCCGGCGGGGCCTCCATGGCAACCGGGGCCGGGCCGGGCCGGGCGCGGCGGAGGTGACGCGGCGGAAACGGGGCCGGGCCGGGCGGGACCGGGCGGAGCGGCCATGGAGCTCGGCGAGATGCTCTACAACAAGTCCGAGTACATCGAGACGGTGCGGGGCCGCGGGGAGCGGGGGGCCGCGGGGAGCGGGGGGCCGCGGGGCCGGGCCGGGCTCGCCGGGGCGCTGCGGGGCCCGGGACATCCGCCGTGACCGCCCGTTCTCCCCGCAGGCCTCAGGCAACAAGGTGAGCCGGCAGTCCGTGCTGTGCGGCAGCCAGAACATCGTCCTCAACGGCAAGGTGAGCGCCGGGCCGCGGCTGCCGTGTCCCCGGGCGGTCCCCCGTGCCCTGCCCGCGGTACCCGGCGCTGCCATCCCGCAGCATCACTGACCTGCTGCGAGCAGCCCCCGCTGCTTTCATCCCCGGAGCAGCACCGTTCTGCTCTGTGCCTAAACCTGGCTCTGTAATGCTCGCTGGCACCACCAGGAGCACAACTGGTGCTACCAACCTCCTGTACTTTTGCTTTGTTGTCACTTTTCCTTTGACTGTAAGAATCGTCCCTAAGTAAGATAATCTTGCGAAGGTGACCAGACCTCGGCATGAGTTTGTGTAATAACTGCCAGCACAAGTACCAAAGGGAGCGGGTTTACCTGTCTGTCCTTCTGCAGACAATAGTTATGAACGACTGCATCATCCGTGGTGACCTGGCGAACGTGCGGGTGGGACGGCACTGTGTGGTCAAGAGTCGCAGCGTCATCAGGCCCCCCTTCAAGAAGTTCAGTAAAGGGTAAGAGGCTCCTTCCTTTAGGGAGATACCTAAAAAAATCTGTCAACTTGATGGAGTCTTGTGTTCTGAGAACTCTGTTCATTTTGCAGCACTTAGCAGAAATGCATCTATCAAACCTACTTTTTCCTCAGATGCTGAGCTGTGCCTTGAGGGCTGGTGTTCCCATCAGAGTGTTGGATGGAAAGGGATAGATTAGAATAGCAAAGTGAAGAGCATGTTTCACTTTTGTGTGTTTATTCACAACATCTTCCTTCTCATTTGGGCCATCCTTTAGAGAGGAGAAATCCAGAATCTTTTCTGTCTCCCTTAGCAGCGGATCCACGTGTGTTAATCCATCTGGAGACAGGAGGCTCTACAGGGTGATTTTGGGTCAAAGTGTCAGTTTGTTTGTTGGACACAAATACTCTCCTGTTGCAGGGTGGCTTTCTTCCCTCTGCACATTGGTGACCATGTCTTCATAGAAGAGGACTGCGTTGTCAACGCGGCCCAGATCGGCTCCTATGTGCACATAGGCAAGAACTGTGTCATTGTGAGTGCCATTTCTGTATTTTCTGTAAACTCCTGGCTGCTGCTGAGGCCTTGTGACAGCAGGTGAGCGGTGTCTGCACCAGCTGGCTGGAGCAGGATCACCTCTCTGCTCTTCCTTGCTGCTCCTCTTCCTTCTCTGCAGGAAGCTGAGCCTTCAGCTTTACTTTTCTGAGGACAGCTGCTGCTGGCTGGAAAATCCATCCCAACAGTGTTGTCCCTGTAGCTAATGGGATTGCCTGGGGAAGGCAGCCTGGCCACAGAGTACAAGTGGAATTGTGTTTCTGTGTAAATAAGACCAAACAGTCAAGGCTACTGTGTGCTGAGGTAGAGAAGGCCTTGCTGGTACTGCTTGACTCTGGTTTTTGGTGCCAGTTTGAACATTGACATGTTAATGTGCAGTTGTACCTGTGCTAGTTGAAAGCAAGCAGACATTTTTCCTCAAAAAGAAAAGTTAATTCTGTTGGGAGGAGCATTCAATCAGGGTAAAGATTTATTTCTGTGATCTCTTATAAAGAATATGTTTTGAGCAGTTAATCTTCTTGAGGCTTAGGTAACATATCAGTAAGAAAATCTCATGTTTATAGTGTTGTAAATATAAACTTTTCCTGTTCTCTGTTTTAGGGACGTAGATGTGTTTTGAAAGACTGCTGCAAAATCTTAGACAACACAGTACTTCCTCCTGAAACCGTAGTTCCACCTTTCACTGTCTTCTCGGGCTGCCCAGGTATGCTCCCTCTATCTTGCCTTGCACAAAAGTGCAGATAACATGGATATTCTTGTTTTAAATGGGATCTCTATAACAAAGGTGCCCGTTAACATTTAGTGCCCAAAAGTAAAGGTATCAGGCACTTGGTGCACTGAAAAGTGCCAGTTTTAACTTGTGAAACTCCCTGTTTTAGTGCATGGTACACGATGACTGATGGCCATACTGTTGTTCTTCTTCCAGGACTCTTCTCCGGGGAGCTCCCGGAATGCACCCAGGAACTCATGATTGACGTTACCAAGAGCTATTACCAGAAGTTCTTGCCACTCACTCAGGTCTAGTAGCCCATTTCCCACGTTTCAGGCACACAGGAGCATTCTGGGGTGGGGAGAGGGGTTTTGTCCAGTGAGGCCAGAGCTCTCCTGAGCACTCCTGTGCGTGTGCCTCAGCCTGGCCAAGCAGTCCCTTGTGAAAGCTGCTGTGTCCTGTTCAGCCTTTGTATGCTCATCCAGTGTACTCCATTCCACGTTGTCTGAATTGTGCCACTGAATGTTCTGGAGCTGGGAAAGCTGAAACACCTGCCTTGGGGCAGCAGCTGGGGAATGAGGCAGAGCTGACACGTGCTCTGCAGCCTCAGCCTGTCTGCTCAGCTCTGTCCTAACCCAAAGCTAGGCTAAGGTTTGCTAGGAGCAGATTCCATCCCAGCAGGGCTGTTCTGGCTGTGCTGTGGGCACTTACCAGGGTTCATTAGACCCAGGCCTTCCCTTTGGCACAATACTTGCTGCCCATGGGCCAGCAGGCTGAGCTGTGTGGCCTCTTCCTTTCCTCCCTGGGATTCTCTTCAGGGGTTCATCATCCTGCTGTTGGTTTTAGGGGTTTTAGCTGACACTGACACCTGTCTTTCTGTGCTTGACAGGATGTTTCTTAGCTTTTAGCTCCTGAAGCACACTGACCTCAGTCCTGTGCTCTCACCCCTCAGGGCTAGTGTTCTTGGGGTCAGTGCCACTTACTGAATATCACAGACCTTAAAGAGCTAAAGGCCTTAGAAAAGAGGATTGCCATGTCACTCACAGAATTCAGTGCAGCAGAAAGTGGGTAATTAAAAGTGAGAGAATGCTGCAACTGTGCCCATTTACTACCCAGTGTCTGTATTTGCAGAAAGCTCTTTGGTGCTTTTCTGAATTATGAAACTTAAGAATGACAGTCAAACTTCTTAGAAAGAGTGAAGATTTCATTTTGGACATGTAGTAGAGCAGGAATAGTTCTTGCTGAGAGCAGCTCTGAAAGTTGGAGTCATTTGATGCTTGCGTACCTGAGTACAGACAGCTGGCTGCACAGCAGTCTGCCTGCTCTAGCTGTGCTCTGTTAAAGCTTAGCATAGTCCTGCTCTAGGTTTTAAACTGGGGCTCCTGCATGTTGTAGTGTAGCAGCTGGGGCCAGAACACGTATTAGGTGTGTGGTAGGTGTGTGGCTGTGGATGAGCAGCCCTGGAGCCTCAGCTGATCTGTGTAGCAAATGCTGATACACCTTAATAGCAAATAGTTGTATGAGTACTAACTGTGTAGTAGCTGCTGTACATCACATGTAAAACCACTGACTGGTTTGTATTTTTACTGTACATAAATTAAAGCCTCTTCAGTTGTTCAAGTGACTCGTGACTCTTCAAACCAAACTAGATTGAAGTTCCTGCTGTGCCTGGGCATGAACCACAGTTGTTCTATGAGTGCTACAGGCTATTCTGGCTGTCCTGTGCATTAAAAATGTGTAGTACAGTGTGAAACAGCTGCTTCTTCCCTCTGAGGGGCTGGAGAGGCCTCCAGTCACAGACTTGACAGGTTTGGGGTTTCTTGTGAGATTTCCTGCAAGTCAGGAGTTCAGAGCACTGCTTTGCTCCAGGGTGTCTCTGGCAGTGTCTGGCAGGAGTGGGGTGTCTGTGCTGTGTTGCTGTGTTGTCTCCTCCAAGTTTTAACACCACATTGTGTGTTTCACTGGGATCGCTTGATCAGCAGCCACAGCAGCAGGGAGAGGAGTGGGAGGAGGGATATGAGCTTGGGAGTGGGATAGCAGCTGGAAAAGTCTGAGTGATGAATTTCCACAATCACCTGAGAGCAGAGCTGTAATGCATGAAGGGATATGTCACTGCAATTACATGTTTCTTGGCCTGCTCTTCCTTCTCGTTGTCTGAGCTGACTCTTCTGCCTTAATTAAAACCTCTTTTGTTGTCTCTGTTAAGGTGGCCTCTGCCAGGGCCTAAAACCAAGCCACCACTGAAGATCCCTAACTCCCAGCATTGTTAAAATTCCTTACACTGGCCACTTTCTCCTCCTGCCTCTGAAGCATCCCTCTGACCTGGGCTCACCTCTCCGCCGCTGCCAGTTCTGGGAAGATGGAGTGTCAGTGGGCTGCAGCGTGGGGAGCCCCAGCTCTGCAGGCAGCCTGCCGTCCAGCGTGCTGCAGCAAAATGACACAGGAGGCTGTGCCTGTAGCCAGAGGAGCTGCAGGAGTGGGGAAGCATATCCTGCAGGGAGGGGAATGCCTTCTGTCAGGAATCTTGTACAAACACTGAGCACTTCTACCCCAAGTTGCTGTGTTGCTTCATTGATCCCCTGTGTGCTTTGCTCCGTGTTGCTGACCAGGACGGGCAGGGTGTGCTGCTGGGTTTGAGGATGCTCAGGGTCCCTGGGAGCACATCCCTGCCTGCCTGTGCCGCAGGGCCAGGTGCTGATGGCTCGGTGTGAGGAGTGAGGGGCTGTGTGGGAAGGTCTCTCAGGGGGAGAGACCGTGTGGGACCGTGCCTGCTTTGTGGGGAGCAGAACCTCCGGAGATGATCCAACTCTAGGGCAGGAATGGCACCTGAACGGTGGCTGTGGTGGCCTGCAGGGCTCCTGGCTCTGTCCGTGCGCTCTCCAGGACACCCTGGCACGGATGACACGTGCCTGTGGGTGAGGCTCAACCCACCGGGCAAAAGCATGGTGTATGCTGTCCACTAACATCTGTGCTTTGCTGGGGAAAGGAGGCCAAACGATGCTAATTCCCTCAGCCCAAGGGACTGTGCATGCCAGGAAGCAGCGCAGGTGCCTGGGCTGAGCTGCTGCTGTGTGCTTTTGGGTTGTTTTGCATTGGTGTTGGAGTTAAGGCATGGCACCATCCCACGGTCACTTCTCTTTGGGGTCAGGAGAGCCTGGGGCAGGGGACAGCGTGTCCGTGGGGTGCGAGGGCAGAGGGGCACTGAGGTTAGGGACAGCCCCTCAGAACAGCCACACTGACACCCGAGGGGCAGCAGGGGTGGCCGCGTGTACGTTATAAAACCGGCCCAAGGTCCGGTTCTTGGGCACCCGCGGGAATCCCGCTGGGAACCGGCAGCACATGGAAGCCTCGGGGAGCGGGCGGTGCCGCCGCAGTGCCGTTCCCGGCGAAATCCCAAGGGAATGTCCATGACGGAGCGCGTCGTGCCCGCGCTCGGGGTCCCGCGGGGCCGCGCTCGTCCCGGGCGCGGCAGCGGCAGCGGGAGCGCGCCCGGCGCGTGTCGGCCCGGCGGGAGCGCGCGCGGCCGCAGCCAACGGCCGCCGGCGCAGGCGCAGAGAGGCGCGCGCGGTAGGGGGCGTGTCCGAGCGCGCCTGGCCCCGCCCCCGCAGCGCGTGGCCCCTCCCAGCTCCCATGGTGCCCCGCGCGCCGCGTGGATTTTAAATCGTGCGGCCAATGGGGAGCGGCCGCGCGCGGTAACGGCCCCGGCGCCGCCTTTGAATCGCGGCCCGAGCGAGCGACCGAGCCCGGCCCAGCCCAGCCCAGCCCGGCACGGCACCGCCAGGCACGGCACGGTACCGCACCGCACCGCCGCTGCTGCTGCTTCGGCACAGGGGCCGGCACCGCCGCTGCTTCCGTACAGGGACCGGCACCCGCCGCTGCTGCTGCTGCTTCGGCACAGGGACCGGGCACCCGCCGCTGCTTCCGTACAGGGACCGGCACCCGCCGCTGCTTTGGTGCAGGGAGCCGGCACCCGGCGCTTCCCCGGCGCAGCCCCGCGCGGGCACAGCATGAGCGCAGCGGCCGGGAAGGCGGCGCGGCCGGCGGCGGCTCCGGCCCGGGCGGAGCCGGCCCGCGCAGAGCCGGCCCGGGCGGCGGCGGCGGCGGCGGGGAAGGAGGTGCCGAAGGTGCTCGTGGACCCGCGCACCCGGCGCAGCTTCGTGCGCGGGCGGTTCCTGGGCAAGGGCGGCTTCGCGCGGTGTTACGAGCTGGCCGAAGCCGAGAGCCGGGAGGTGTTCGCGGGGAAGGTGGTGCCCAAGTCGCTGCTGGTGAAGCCGCACCAGAAGGAGAAGATGTCCATGGAGATCGCCATCCACCGCAGCCTCTCCCACCGCCACGTCGTCGGCTTTCAGGGCTTCTTCGAGGACGACGACTTTGTCTACGTCGTGCTGGAGCTCTGCCGCCGCAGGGTGAGGGGCCGGGGGCGGGTGTCCGTGTCCCCCGGGTACTGCCCGTCCCCTTCCCCGCGTCCTGCCGCACAACCCCCGCCCCGTACTGACCGATCGCCCCCCACAGTCGCTGCTGGAGCTGCACAAGCGGCGGAAGGCGCTGAGCGAGCCCGAAGTGCGGTATTACCTCCGCCAGACCATTCTGGGCTGCCAGTACCTGCACAGCCACCGCGTCATCCACCGCGACCTCAAGCTGGGCAACCTCTTCCTCAGCGACGACATGGAGGTGAAGATCGGTAAGTGGCAGAAGGACCCCAGCTCGGGGACCAGCCAGCCGGGGTATCTTGATTATATCCCGTGTCCCTGTCCCTCCAGGTGACTTTGGGCTGGCCACCAAGGTAGAGTACGATGGGGAGCGCAAGAAGACCCTGTGTGGGACGCCCAACTACATCGCCCCAGAAGTGCTGGGCAAGAAGGGGCACAGCTTTGAGGTGGATGTCTGGTCCATTGGCTGCATCATGTGAGTCAAATTGCCTTTCAGAGGCCAAGGGGAGAGGCAGTCCCTGTGGTTCTGGTCTCCTTGATCCCTCTGAGCTTCAGTGTGACCCAAAGCTCCAGGTCACTATCCCCACAGTGCTGAGTATTGCTACCAGGCAGTTCCTGACCTTCCCTAGCTGAAACTTTTCCCTACAGGGTGCTAAACCCCAGCTTCCCTTTCCAGGGGGCAGGATCCAGGCACAGTACACATAGCTGTCAGTGTGTCTAATGCTAAGTGTGTTCCCTCTGCCAGGAAAGCCCCTGGGTGTGCTTAGGACATGTTCACTTCTATGCATAATCCGAGTCTCTTTTGCAAAACTGACACCCTTTTGTCTGGGAATGTCCAGGTACACTCTTCTGGTGGGGAAACCACCTTTTGAGACTTCTTGTCTAAAGGATACATACATCCGGATCAAGAAGAATGAGTACACCATTCCCAAGGTATGCTGCTTCCTGTGGAGGATCTGTTTGGCTCACAGTGGTGCTTGTTCAGCCTCCTGCTGCATTTGACATCAGGCTTTGGGTGCTGTTAGGAGCCAGTTCTCTGTGCTACCCAATTCTGCTTCCTCAGGCTTGTGTCCTGCTTGCCTGATGCAGCACTGGAGCTCTGCTCCAAGGGAGCTTCCCTGGGTTGTAAACCCTGTTTGTTTGTCATTAGTGCTCACTGTCCCCTGACCTGTCTCTAAACTCCACCTGTCCCTCAGCACATCAACCCTGTGGCCGCAAACCTCATCCAGAAGATGCTGAGGTCTGACCCTGCCACGCGCCCGACCATCGATGAGCTGCTGAACGACGAGTTCTTCACCTCGGGGTACCTCCCCAGCCGCCTGCCCACCAGCTGCCTCACCATCGCGCCCCGCTTCTCCCTGGCTCCCAGCGGGATGGAGCTCGGCGGGCGGAAGCCGCTGACGGCGCTCAATAAAGGTGGGTGTGAGTGCCCAGTGAGGCTGGGCTGCAGGGCTGGACAGAGCCTGCCTGGCCTCCAGCAGCATCCACAACCTTCAGTGTGCCTCCCTCACATCGTCTCCTGATCCTGGAAACTCAGAGCGTTTTGTGGGTGAGGTGGCTCCCCTTGCTCTGCCCAGGACAAAGCCCTGCATTCAGCTCTGTAATGGGCTCAAACTGATGCCTGGGAAGTTCCACCAGAATGTGAGGAAGATCTTCTTTACTGTGCAGTGCCCGAGCACTGAACAGATTGCCTAGAAAGGCTATGTGGAGTCTCCCTCACTGGAGATAATTCCAGAATCCTCTGGACACATCCTGTGCCGTGTTCTCTGGAATTACCCTGCTGGAGCAGGGAAGTGGGACCACGTGTCCCACCACGGTCCCTTCCAACCTGATCCGTTCTCTGTCAGGTGTTTTCTATACCTGGGGTAGGGTGTAAGTGGTGCCTTTGGAAGCCTTCCCTGGTCACAGCTCACAGTATTCTCTCTGTTGCCCAGGACTGGACAGCCCTGCCCAGGAGCCCTTGCCGGACAAGGAGGAAGCGGCGGGGCTGCGGGAGATGGGAGATGCTGTCACTTGCCACTTGGCTGACATGTTGCAGCAGCTGACTGCAGTCAACACAGCCAAGCCCTCCGAGAGAGTAGCAGTGAGGCAAGGTGAGCCTGGGGCAGCCCGTGGGCCTCATGGGGAGCACAGGCTGTGGGAAATGTCTCTAACAAGCTGCTTTCTTCCTGCAGAGGAAGCTGAGGACCCAGCTTGCATTCCCATCTTCTGGGTTAGCAAATGGGTGGACTACTCGGATAAATATGGACTTGGTAAATACTACAGGTGGCAGAGCTTCAGGCTTTGCTGGTGTCTGGGGGGGCTGGGAGAAGCCTGGATTTGGGGCATTTCCTAGTCTGGGTTTTTAATCACCATATTCCAGTGTGTCTGTCCAAGACCACTGCTGGGAATCTTACCAAATACCCTGGGAATCCAGAGCAGTGGTCACTGACCATCAGGCCTGGCTACTTTAAGGTGGACAATGGTACCTGTGCATGAGGTGGCCAAGCTCTCCCCAGCCTGCACAGGGACCCACGGTGGCAGCAGAGGCTGTTTCTGCAGCAGCAGTGCAATAAGGGAGATGACAAATGCAGAGGTCGAAAAGTGCCATTCAGACCTCCCCAAAGAGGAGACCTGGCAGAGACTTGGTGGGGTGGCTGTTAGGGAGTCCCTGGGTGATAAACCATCTGCCTTGGTACTTCCCACTGCTGATGGTCCCCTGAGATTGGAGGCCTCATGGGGTCCCTTCTGGGCAGGTTACCAGCTCTGTGACAACAGCGTTGGGGTTCTCTTCAATGACTCCACTCGTCTCATCATGTACAATGACGGGGACAACCTGCAGTACATCGAGCAGAACAACACTGAGTCCTACTTCACTGTGAGGTCCTACCCCTCTGCCCTCAATAAGAAGGTCAGTCCTGGGGACAGGAGCCCTGGCTGGGTGGTGGTGACACTCCTGCTAGCCTTAGGCTTTGGTGGCAGGGTTGGTTCCAGAGAGAAACATTTATAATTGGAGGTCACTGGCACTTTGCAGGCTTCCTCTAGCTGGTGACACGTGGTCCAAAGGACAGACGCTAGCAGCTCTAACTGCTATCTGAGAGGCTCATTTATGAGCAGTTTCACAGAAATGCAAGTGCTCACGTGACTTGCACGTACCAAAGTGTTCTGCACAGCGAGTCTGATGTGTCAGTTAACTTTGAGGATTTCCACAAGTTTTTGCAGTGACAGCTCAAGCTCTGAAAGATGTAAGGAGGGTCTGGGACTGTGATGGCAGTCCCTGTGCTCCCCTCTCTGCCTGGGGTCACCCTCAGCCCCTCACAGCCCATCCCTTTTGCAGATAACACTACTGAAGTACTTCCGGAATTACATGAGTGAGCACTTGCTGAAGGCGGGGGCGAACATCACGCCACGGGAAGGGGACGAGCTGGCCCGATTGCCCTACCTGTGCACCTGGTTCCGGACCCGCAGCGCCATCATCCTGCACCTCAGCAACGGCACTGTGCAGATCAACTTCTTCCAGGTGAGGCTGTTTGCAGGGCAGAGCCTCTGGTTTGGATGGTGGCAGGAGGGGATGACCTGAGCCAAGGCTTTGCCCAGCACTGGGAGCTGTCTGTGCCGGTGGCCGAGGCCCCCAGACTCCCCTCACAGTGAGGGGCTGTGCTCTGGAGCAGCAGGTGGGCTGCTGCAGCCAGCTCTTGCCCTTTGCTGAAGGAATTCTACGCAGGGACCTTGTCACACGCTCCGGGTGCTGCCGAGATGGCTCATCCAGAGGAAATGCTGCCCCAAGGAGCTCAGTGACTGTGTGTTCTCTCCCCCCAGGACCACACCAAGGTCATCCTGTGCCCTCTTATGGCTGCTGTCACATACATAGATGAGAAACGGGACTTCCGCACGTACAAGCTGAGCCTGATCGAGGAGCACGGCTGCTGCCGGGAGCTGGCCAGCCGCCTGCGCTACGCCCGCACCATGGTGGAGAAGCTCCTCAGCTCCAAGTCTGGCTCAGGCCGGATGAAATCTTCCACTTAGAGCTTGTTCTTGCTGGACTCAACATCCGTGCCAAACTGCCCAGCTATGGAGGGAGGGGTCTGGGAGCTTCCCTCCCAGGGCCCAGCTGGGTTCCCACTCGTGGGTGTGGGCTCATTGCCACAAGGAAGCCCCTGCTGCTGAATGGTGGTGTTCACTCTGACTGGTGCCCAAAGGTTTCTTGCTTCCCGCTCCTAACAAAGTCTATTTTTTAATTCCCTACCTAGTCTGTTTTTCTAATTTCCCAAAGCCAAAAGCCCAGCTCCAAACCAGCGCTCTCATTTGAGGTGCCCGGGCCTGCTCTTGAGAGAGCAGAACTGTCACGAGAGGTGTCTGTTCACGGCTGTGCCCGTGCTCTGGGCTTCGTTTCCTCTGGTGGGAGCTCAGGTAAGGTATTGAACAAACCCAGGGGGGAGATTGAGCAGTCAGCCTTTTAATACTGAAACTCCATGAAACCTCAACTTTTGTATATTGCATAACTTGAATAAAGATTGTTTGACACAGCATACACACTGTTTCCTTTGCCTTGCTGAGAGAGCAGGCACCACTGCTCTGGCTTCCCCTCTGAATGAGGCATCCTCTGACCGTCACTCCTGGGCTGGGCTTGCCTCTTCCCTGGCTCCATGACTAATTACAGCTAAAGAATCAGCACAAGGCCTCTCAGGCAGCAGTCTTGCAGGAGTCCAGTGACCTGCCTCTGTTGTTCTCCCACCACTGCTCCATGGCAGCAGCTACTGGTGCTCTCAGGCTAGTTGTTTTTAAGCAGGACAAGCTTCTCAGTTTTTATTTTTTAATTTTTATAACATTTTGTATAAATATATTCTGAAAAGAAACCCGGTACAAACCCTGTTACCTGTGAAACAAAATCCCACACCCCAGCACATACAGGAATCAGACTGTACAAAATTATTGCTGTTCCACAGAGGAACTTTGCTGGCTCACAGGGACCCAGGGCCACGGGAATGCCATGAACCAGAGCACCCATGGGACACCAGCCTGGGCAGCAGGAGAGGCTGGGGAGCTGCAGGCATAGGCCTGTCTTTGAGGGAAGGATCCTAGGGGAAAGGAATTCCCTCCTTTGTGCCCAGAGACAAGTGCTCCTGGAGTGCTGTACACCTGCTCGGGGGCTCAGGCCTGGCAGAGGTACAGGCTGCTGGGGACCCTAAGGGAGAAACCCTTGTTCTGAGCCCAGCTGAGACTGGCACCTCCATTGTGGGGCTGCTCGGCCTGGCCGGGCTGAGCACAGCTCCCTGTGACCGGGGACTGGGCACAGCTCAAGGAGTGGCAGCCCCTGGCACAGGAGAGAACACACAGGACAAAGCTCCCTGTCCCTGGTGACTGTCTCCCCAGGACAGATGCCAGCTTGAGAAAACACAACGTGTTTTGCTCTTATTTCTCCGAGCGCTGTGTCCAGCTGAGATGGCTTTGTTTTCTGACCCAAATGCCTTCACACTGCAGTCCGACTGTGTTTGCAAAGGTGATTGCCCAGAGGGTCCCTCAGGAAAGCCCAGGTGAGAGCACAGTGCAGCCCCGTGCCCATCTCTGCTGCCCCGTGCCCATCTCTGCTGCCCTGTGCCCGTCTCTGCTGCCCTGTGCCCATCTCTGCTGCCCTGTGCCCATCTCTGGTGCCCTGTGCCCATCTCTGCTGCCCTGTGCCCATCTCTGCTGCCCTGTGCCCATCTCTGCTGCCCCGCGCCCATCTCTGCTGCCCTGTGCCCATCTCTGGTGCCCAGCCTGCTGGGCCCTGCCCGGCCCTGGCAGGAGGACACGGAGCAGGGCCCGGGCGGGAGCGGTGGCTGTGCCCTCCAGCCGCGGCTGTGCCCGCTCAGGCGCCGTCGCCCCTCGGGCCCTGGCTGTAGTAGCAGTGGAAGATGCGCTCGTGGGCACAGAGCTGCATGGCCCTGTGCGTGTGCAGCAGCAGCCGGGGGAAGCGGGAGGTGAAGTACTGCACGAAGCCCTCGGGGACAGAGCCCAGCGCCAGCCGGACATCGGCCGGCAGCTCGTGGTAGTGGTGCTTCTGCAGGAGAGAGGGTGAGGTGAGAGAGGACGGGGACAGCAGGGGTGGCAGGGCCACGGGGCAGCTGGGTGGCCGTACCTTGTTCCTCATGGCCCGCAGCAGGTCACGCACTGACCCTCCCTTGTAGGTGCGGAACTTCCTCAGGTCTGGGGTCAGCAGGAGACACGGAGTGAGGTGGGACAGCCAGGGTGAGGGGCTGCCACAGCCCCCGTAGTGCAAGCCCCAGCCCTGCCCCACTGTGGTGTCCCAAGGAAGGGCTGCCACCTTTACCTGCCCTGCTTTTTGGCTCCTGGGCACCAGCAGGTGCCTGCTGGCCAGTAAAAGCACCAGCCCTTGGAGCCACAGTCCCCACCTGCTTCACTGGAGCCAGCAATGAGCCTGGCCCTCCATGCTCACCCATCTGCAGTGGGAGGGAGATGTGCATCCTCCAGTTGGTCCTCACCACCGCCCGTCCCCCTGACTCCAGGGCTGAGACGATTCGCCCCTCAGCTGGCTCCTTCTCCACACGGTCACTGACGTCCTGTGTGCCCAAGAGCAGGGACAGGGTGGGTATGGCACTGCCTGTGCTCTGCTGGAGGTGGGACAGAGACCCAGGGATGCCTCACCCCTGCTAAGTGTAGCTCACAATGAACATGGTGCCCTAAATGCAGCAGTTTCCAGCAGTTTCCAGAGCACACCTGTGTTCACTGCCGGTGGGACAGCACAGGCTCACCTGGAAGAACTGCAGCTGCTTCTCCTGACTCCAGAAAAAGGGATGCACAAGGACCACGGGGGCCGAGGGCCGGCGCTGGGGCTCAGAGTTGATCATTGCCACAATCAGCTCCCTTGCAATGAGTTTGTCTGGGGGTGAAACAAAACAGCAGAGAAGTCGCCCCTGTGCCAGGACTGGGAGCTGCCCCTGAGCCCAGAGCCTCCCCGTGGTGTTGTCTCACCGTGAGCCTCCTCCTGCAGGCAGCTCAGCTGGTAGGAGCCCGCCAGGATGTTGGCCTGGCGCCGCAGGCTGTCCCCAAAGGGATGCTGTCCCCCCGACACCACGTAGTAGAAGATGCACCCAGCTGAGAAGATGTCCACAGCACTGGTCTGCAAAACACGGGGGCACGTGGGACCCTCAGGCAAAGGGCGAGGGAACCTTTACCTCCCACTTTTCTAAAATGCATCGCTTGGGGCTCCTGCTCTGCTACCTGCAGCCAGGGAGCCCCATCACACCGGGTCCCTAACAGAGAAGAGGTTTCCAGAGGCACAGCCAGAATTCAGGACTCCACAGCCCAACAGACACACAGGGGCACACGGACACCAGCACGAGCCCCACCCAGGATCAGCAGCTGCTTCCAGTGGGAATGAGATTCCCAGTTCTGAAGAGAAGCGTGATCTTGGCAGCAACCCACAGCCTCTCCAAACTCCCCACCCGAATTTCTGAGGACTGGAGCCTAATGAGACACCTGTGCTGAACACAGCTGGGCACTGTCCCCCAAGGGCAGAGGCATGGGGACAGCCCTGGCAAGGAGCACAGTGCCTGTGCTCACGAAGCTCTCATCTTTATTGTGACCTGAGGCCACTGCCAGCATGGGGGACACTGGAGCATGGGGCCCAAGGAGCAGGGGTGGCCACGGCTCACTGACAGGGTTCTCCTTCGGGGCCTCCTGCAGCACCTCGGGCGCGATCCAGCCCTCAGTGCCGGGGATCCCAGAGCGGAGGCTGAAGCTCTGTCGTCCCCCATGAAGCTTCTTGCAAAGGCCGAAGTCGGAGATGACGGCGCGGATGTGCCCGTGGCGATTGGGGACAGAGATGAGGATGTTACAGGGCTTCAGGTCCCGGTGCACTGCGAGTGAGAGTGCGTGGTGTCACCTGGCAGCACTGGAGCAAACAGGGCTCTGCCACAGCCCCACGTGCTGCTGACCCCCAACCCCAGGCTACTGCCCAGACCCCAGGAGACGCTGCCCAAACCCCGCGTGATCCCCTGAGGAGAGGCTGGAAAGGGATCTGCTGGCCCTTACCGATGCTGAGGGAGTGCAGGTGGGCCAGCCCGGACATGGTCTGACGCAGCACCGACACCGGGTCCAGCCCCCGGCGGTCAAAGCTAGGGCTCTCCACGTACTGGAACCACACGGAAGGAGAGGAACTGAGCCCGATTTACTGGGCAAAGGCAAGCTGGCCGGAGAGACACCCCACCCAGCGTGACGGCAGGTGATGGAGCACAGCCCCTGCAGAGGCTCTCCGTGCCCGAGGCTCGCTCCCAGCGGGCAGCAGCCCCGTGCCGGGCTCACCTCCTGCAGCGTGGCGGAGCACAGCTCGATGGCAATGTAGTGGAACTGCCGGTCCCTCTCCGTGCAGAAGTAGCGGACGACGTGGGGGTGCTCGTCCGACTCCCGGAGCAGCCGGACCTCGCGGTCAAGCAGGTGGACACACTCGGGCAGGAGACGCTTCACGGCCACGTTCCGGCCCTCAAACTGCCCCCTGTGCAGGGAGTCCCCGCTGTGTCCGTGTGCCACGGCCAAGGCTGGAGCTCACCCACAGCGTCCTCAGCATCGACCACTCTGCTCTGACCCCCAAGCCTTGTCACGTCACCGACAGGAAGAGATCTTCCCCAGTGTAAGCTGGAAACTGGACAGTCTCAATTTCGTAGGAAAATGACAACCCTCACTTTTTAGTGTGTTCAGTGCTGGAAAAGGGGCTCAGCCAGGAACCGTGCGAGGGGCCAGAGCAGCTGCAGGCAGGCAGGGAGAAGGTGCAAGGAGGACTGCCCTGTGTACCCAGTGCCTGGTTAATGAGGGCCACGAGCCCAGCTCCAGGATGGGTGGGATGGGGACCAGAAGAAGCTGAAGGTGTTGAGCTGTTCTCAAAAGTCCCTGAAAAGTGGCCACCACCCTGGGCAAGGGCTGCCTTGTCATGATCCCTGTGGCTCCCAAGGAGAATGGGAGCAGAGTAGGGACAAGCACCCAGTGTCACACACCTGAAGACAAAGGTTCCTGCAGCTCCATGGCCCAGCACATCTTTGGGGTTAAAAGAAACTTTCCCAACTACAACCAGATCTGGTTCTGCATCTGCAAGGGACAGAAGACAGCCATCTTCCAACCTCTGAGTGTCAGTTCTGTATGGAGGACACCTGTTTCTCTATTCATCTGGCCATTTCTTGGGCCCTACTCTTATGTAGCCCATGCTTATCCAGCAGCAGATCTGGCACCTCCCATCCCAGGTGGGCTGCAGCCCTCTCATCTGCAGGCATCCCTGCGCCTGCTCTGGGTGCTGACATCTCTGGACAGAAGTGTCCCCACAGGCTGCCCATTCCCCCTGCACCCACCTTCAGCAGCCACTGGGACAGCTGGCTCTGGGCTGACTGTCCCGTTAGCCGGGTCCTTCAGGCAGGCTGAGGGGCTGGAGCTCTGTGAGAGCTCTGCTGCACTTCCCTGGCTCAGCTCCAGCTCCCTGGGCTCCTCAGGGATGCCCTCCCTGGAGACTCGGCCCGGGTGCAGCATCTCCTGCTGCTGCTGCAGGAGCTGTATCTGCTCCTCCACATGCTGCCGCTGCAGTTTCTGGACACAAACCATGGGAATACTCAGCCCCACGCCTGGAGCCTCGCTGGGACATCGGCTCTGCTGTCCCTCTCCCTCCACCACCACTCACTGTGAGCAGCAGGACCAGGATTCCCCCGCCCAGCAGAGCTGTGCCAACGCCGATGGCCAGGTCCCAGGTGCCAGGCTCAGGGTACACCTCCAGCTGCTCCCCCTGCGTGGGGTCCGGCTGGAGCTGCCCCTCGCTGCGCACAGCTGGCTCCTCCGGGCTGCTCGGGGCCAGGAACTGCAACACACACCCAGGGCAGGGTGACACAACGGGCACAGACCGCAGGGCACTGGGTTTGGGACTTCCTTCCTGTCCTATCCCATGCTGGGGACCCACTGCCCAGCCCAAGCAGCACAGACCCTTCAGTGACCCAGCACCCTTCACCACTCACATCGTCGAACACGGTCCTGGCGGGAGGAGCCCTGGGGATGATGGTTTCCGTGGTTTTCCTCAGGTTCTCTGGGAAAGCTCGCAGCATCGTGGTGTGAACCACGGGAGGCAGCTCATGGTGCCCTGGGGAGGAGGGGAACACAGACAACCCTCCATTCACCTCTTGGTTTCAGCATCCATCCCTTGCCAGCAGCCCAGGCTCTCCTGGCGTGGCTTCACATGGGACCCCCAGCATGGATAACTGTGAGCCCTGCTTCAAGGGGTCCCTGCCCACCCACACACAGGGTGCTCAGCAGTCACTGCAGGGGAGGGGACAAGGATGGGCTGAAAGGAGTCCCAAGCCAGGGTCACCACAGCCCGAGTGACTGAGTGTTAATGCCATTCATCCACTGGGCAGAGCAGCTCGGGCTATTGCCCCTGAAGCACAGCAGCAGCTCGGGCTGCTCCCTGCCGGGCACCATCTGGGAGCTGGACACGGGTGAGCCTGTGCCTAGCGCGGGTCCGCACCTATGAGGAGCCACTGGTTGTGAAGTGAGGTGATGCTGCCCTGCGGGTACTTGACGTTGGTGCTGGGCATGATCTCACACTCCCCGGACTCCCTCATGGTCACGTCGTCCGTGGTGGGGCCGTCGATCCTGGCCAGTGTGATGCCCTGGGGCTGGGGACATGGCAGCTCATGGGGCACCAGGCGGCCAGGGCGGCTCAGCCCGGGGGGCAGCGGGACACTCACCACCAGCGCCACGCTGCCGTGCACCAGGGACGTCACGGCGTAGAAACCGGCCGCGTGCTTCCCCACGTAGAGCGCTGGCCTGCGGGGCAAGGACAAGCATCACCTTCCATCCCTCACGGGGCGGGCGGCCCAGCACGGGGAACACGAATGCCACCGGCTGCCACCGCTCAGGAGCCACCTACAGCAGCTGCGTCTTGGTGGCGGCGAAGTCCTTGACGGACTGGTAGCTCCACTTGAGCACGTGGATGTCCTGTGACTGGAAGGTCAGATAGCGCAGGGTCTCCATGGCCAGGTTGAGGTGGGGGAGGCGGCGCAGGCTGTCCTGGTGCCACAGGTAGATGCCGACCACAGGTGAGCCGTAGTTCTGCGCCCACAGGACCTCCCCGCTGTCCTTGTCCAGGGTCACCACCAGCCCGTCCCCACTCGAGGCCAAGTGTGCCATTTCTGGGGAGAGCCAGGGGGATGAGGGATGCAGCAGTTGGGCTGCGTCTCCTCTGGTCACCCTCAGTTCTGCCACCGGCCATGGGCTGCTGCCTGTTCTCCCCAGCAGTGGGCACGGCTGAGACCTGCTGGCCCTGGCACTGTCACCCCTGCACAGCCAGAGTCCTGCTGTGAGAGGGCACTGGGGAGCTGGGTGCCATGACTGCCACGGCTCCCATGGCTGCTGCACTTCCACTCACTGTAGTGGTAGGACTCCTCGCAGAGCGGGGCCGAGTACTCAGAGAAGGTGGCGTTCCAGCGCAGTTCCCGTGACTTGGTGTCATACATGGTGATGATGTACTCTGGGGACAGGAGCAGGGCACGAGGTCACCTCCAGCACCCATTCCTGGCACCAGGTGGTTGATGGGGGCATGGCACTGGCTTACGGGTCCGTCCGATGTACAGCAAGGGGCTGGATGGGCACAGACCATCCCAAGCCTCTGTGGAGAGGGTGGTCTGCTTCTCCCCTGACTTGGGGTCCACAACAAACCACGTGTCCTGTTTCTTCCCTAAGAAGGAAAATGCCTTCTTTGTAAGTTCCCGCAGCCCCACCTGTCCCCAGGAGCTCTTCTGAGCTGCCTGTCACCCTCCATGGCCCGCGGGAACCCCGGTCAGCGCGGTCCCCCCAGAGCTCCGTACCGCTGTAGAGCACCCCGTCCGAGCTGCGGCACGGCGACGCCTGCACCAGCTCTGGGATGGTGAACGGCAGCTTCTGCAACACAGGCAGCAGATCAGGTGCAGGGCCAGAGGTGCGGGGCACCTCTCCCACCCAGGGCACCCCAAGGGGTCACAGGATGCCCACAGCCCCACAGCCCTACTGACCATCAAGCCTTCTTTGTTCTTTCCTCCCAGGATATACAAGCTGCCATCATTGGGGTCTGGAAGGAATGCTGGCCTGGGAAGGAGGAGAGAAGGATAAAATGTGAGCCACCCCCAGCCCTGGGCACCTCCAAGGACACAGAGGCTACACAGCAGAATCCTCTTTAGCAGTTTGCTCCAGGGTGAGTCACTGCAGGACTTGACCTTTCCAGACACCTGCAGCACTGGATTTGGCAGGAGATAATTCCCACTCTGGGCAGTCCTGGCACTCCCCAAGCCACCCAGAGCCAACCCACCAGGCTGGTGGATGGCCTGCCTGTCTCAAGGAGCTCCTGCTGTCCTGCCTGCCCCTGAGCTTTCAGGGGGATTTCCCTCTATTTCTCTCCATGCTGGTGTGTGTGGCCGAGCTGAGAGCGCCTCGGCTCCGCAGCAGGGGCCAGCTCCTCCTCATCACCATGTGCCAAGTGCCAGCACCAAGGTAAGGTGATGCCATGGCACGGGCTGGGCATTTCTTTTCTCTGTGGCTCCCCTTTCTTGCTGCTGCTCCATCAGCTATCAGGGAGCCTCCCGCACTGCCCAGCTGCCTGTGGGGATGACACTCACTCTGCCACATACACCGGCACCTGCAGAATGGGATCTGAAACAGAGAGAGAGAGACCACGTCACTCCTGTGAGTGGGACAGCACCACTGTTTACCCAGCGTGGCACTGTCACCCCCCCAGCCATGCAGCCTGTTTGCCTTCCAGAGCCAAAAGAGACACCAATGGCAGATGTTCATCCACGCTCGGCTGTGCCTGGGGCTGGGACAAGGGCTGAGGCTGGGGCTGGCAGCGCACACCAGGGCTGGAGGCAGCCCACAGCCCATCCAGAAAGAGCCAGGCCAGGGGAGCATTCCCAAACCCCAAACATGCTCCAGGAGCCAGGCTGCAAATGCCCTCCAGTCACTACTCACCGTCCTTCAGAGTCCACTTGATCTCCCCTGTGCTCTTGCTGACGGCATGGAGGTTCCCATCCAGTGTGGAGATGAAGAGCAGCGTTTCTGGGACAGTCACGGCACTGCCTTTGAGGCTCTAGGACAGACACACCATCCTCAAGAGCTCAGCCAGACTTGGGAACAACCCCCAGCCAGGTGCTCTGCACAGCTCAGCTCCTGGGGCAGCTGCACCTCAGTGACCTGCATCACCTGCACCTACGGCCCCTGGCTCCACAGCACCGCTCACATCCCACCAGAGCCATCCTGGGGCTGGAGCAGCCTTCCTTCTTCCCCCTCTCCCTGGAAGGAATTTTTCCCCCAGGTGGGATGAACTGCAGTGTGGCTGTTCCCAGTCACAACCCTGGATGCCTTTCTAAAGGTGACAAGAGCAGCCCGACTGTCGGCTCCTTCCAGAAACAAACGAGCCTGGTGACTTTCCATGCCAGAGAAGTGATGATTGCTTGCCTAGGCCTTCAGAGCTGCAGGTTTCGGCTACCTGACATTGAGGAAGTAATTGCAAATTCACCTGGGAGGAGGAGCTGCTACTTCCACGTATGGCATACGCACAGCGAGTGCCAGCTCAGCCAGTGCCACATGTGCCAGCCTCACCCTGTTGGCAAACAGGGATGGGCAAACAGCACGGGACCCACATGGCTCTGGCAGTCCCTGATGCCAGGGATTTGGCAGCAGCTCCTGAGCCACTGGCTGGTCACAGATTAGCATGAGAGGCCCAAGCACACTCCTGCAGCCCAGCCCCTCAGTCCCCTCACTGCTCTGGGAGCCTGGGCTGGCAAAGCCTGTCCCGGGAGCCTGTCCAGGCTCTGGAGCAGGGACCAGCCAGCAGCCTGTGCCCAGCCAGTGCCTACACACGAGTCTGAGACCATTTGCAGAGCAGAACCTGACAGTACAAGACTGGCTGTGGCATGGTGGGGCCGGGAGATTCCTTCAGCTGCAACAAAGCACAGAAGCACACATGCCCTCCCTCACAATGCCCCTCACACCAGCCTGTATACCTCCAGCCCAGCTCTTTTATTTGCACTTCTTTTTTGCTTAATTTTCAGGCGAGGTCAGAGTGAGTTTCCCTGCTCTGGCTTTGCCCAGAGGACATGGTGGGGCAGGCAGGGAAGGGGCTGCTCCCCACCATGGTTCCCCCAGCCCCTAGGGCCATGCAGGTGGGATTGAGCCCGCTTGGGACATGCAGACACTCTTACAGTGTGGCCACCTGCCTGGGGGAAACCGAGACTGCAGAGCCCTCCCAGCTGTCAGGGCTCACCACTTCCCTCCCCAATGCTCTGGGGTTTCCATCCCTTCTGCAACTGTTTTGATTCCAGGGCACTCGGGCAAAGGCCAGGCTGTCTGGGCTGCTCCTCATAAACCACCATGGGCAGAACTGGGAGCACCGGATGCCTGGGAGCTGCCACCCTCCCCCGGTCCCAGCCACGGCTGCCCCAGCAGTCGTTCGGGCCAGCCTCAGCCCAGCAGCGTGGCTGTCGCCAAGGGCTGTTCCCAGGAGCCGAGCTTTCCCGAGGTTCCCACCACTCTGGACCCTGGCACGCTGCCTACCCACTTGAACCGCCACCAGCTGCAGGAGCTGGATCCGGCTCCGAAGGCACCTCCCTGACAGGCAGCAGCTCCGCGGGCAGGAGCGGGCCGGGGGAACCCAGGGCAGGGGACTCAGCTGCCGGCCACAGGCAGGCTCCGGGTGACGGTGGGGAACAGCCTCCGCTGTGGCTGCCGCAGGGCCCGGGGGACAGCCCGGCTCCATCGCACAGCGGCCAACGCCACCCACCTACGGCCACGGGACCCCCGGCAGCATCCCGGCCCCGCGGGCACCCCCGCACCTGCGCCCCGTACCCCCGGTGGGTGTCCCGTACCGCCGGTGGGTGTCCCGTACCCCCGGTGGGTGTCCCTGTACCCCCGGTGGGTGTCCCGTACCCCCGGTGGGTGTCCCGTACCCCCGGTGGGTGTCCCTGTACCCCCGGTGGGTGTTCCGTACCCCCGGTGGGTGTCCCGTACCCCCGGTGGGTGTCCCGTACACCCGGTGGGTGTTCCGTACCCCCGGTGGGTGTCCCTGTACCCCCGGTGGGTGTCCCGTACCCCCGGTGGGTGTCCCGTACCCCCGGTGGGTGTCCCGTACACCCGGTGGGTGTTCCGTACCCCCGGTGGGTGTCCCGTACCCCCGGTGGGTGTTCCGTATCCCCGGTGGGTGTCCCGTACCCCCGGTGGGTGTCCCCGCACTCCCCCGGCCCGAGGGGCGGCTCCAGCCCCGCTCCCCGGTGCCACCCGCGCTGTCACACCCGGGGCACCAGGTGTCGTGTGCCGGAGCTCTCCCGCAGGACACGCGGGGCACGGCGAGCACAGGTTCACACCGGGAACCACGCGGGAACCACGAACTGTTCCCCGACCTTTCCCCGGCGCTGTCCCCTCCCGGTTCCGCCCTCGCACCCCCGCTCCCGGCGCGGCCGTACCTGTGCCGGGGGCGGCGGGAGCAGCAGCAGGAGCAGCGGCAGGAGCAGCGGCAGCGGCGGCGGCAGGAGCCCCCGGCGAGCCCCGCGGAGCCCCCGAGGGCCGCTCATGTCCCGGCCGGGCCGGGCCGGGCCGCGCGGCCGCCGTGAGTCAGCGGGGCCGGGGCGGGTCCCGGACGCGGCTTCCGCCCCCCCCGCGCTCCGCACCCCGACCCCGCGGGCCCATCGGCCTCCCTGCCCCGGCTCCCCTCCGCTTCCCGATCGCTTGCACCGCAGGAGGAGCCGCCCCTGCACAGCCCCGCACGCCCCGGCCCGGGCACCGAGCCCAGGCACGCTCCGCCGGCCGGGGACCGGGGCCAAGCCCTCCCGGTGGGAGCTCCGGCCAGACTGTCACCGAACTGCTTCCGTGGGGGGACAGCAGGTGTCTAAAGGCGGAGGAGAAGCCGAGCAGCGCCGGTTCAGCACCACAAAGCTGGGGCTGCTCCCGAGCGGGGCTGTGCAATGGGAGTGCGACTGGGACACCGCAGCCACCGCACAGCGCGACCCGGCCAACCCCGCTGTAAAAAGCGGATTAAAGCCCGGTTTTGGGCAGGGAGGAAGAGACCATCCTGTAATTCCCAGCCCGTGTGTGTGCAGTGGCACAGGGCAGCAGAACCCAAATCTCCACTCTGGGAGATGGGCACCCACAGCTTCGACGTGTCACCATGTGTAAGGTCCCTTGAATTTCGGCCTGTGTGCATCTTCCCGCAGAGAAACTCACGACAAACCCTTTTGTCACAGCTGTTCATGCAGGAGGAAGTAGCTCGGTACATACATAATATTGAAACACTCAAACACAGAACTACTTAATTATCAAACTTTAATTCGTAAGACTAATTTTACAGAATAAAACACCAGGATAACCAGTCAAGGTTACACTTAAAAAAATCCAGCAGTGCAAATCTAAGACTAAATATTTGTCATCTCCCTCCCCCCAAAATAGCCAATAGATTATTTAAAAATACCATAATACATGGTACTCACATAATCCATTTAAAATAAATCTGCAGTGGACACAAATATCTAAGGTTTTTTTTTATTTTTAATATAAAACCAAAGAATGAATTGCTTTGAGTATGGATAAGACAGAGTGAACTTCCATGAGCTACCAAAGCGAATCCTTGGCTAGAAGGTAAAATGGCCACGTTTGATACAAGACTTGCTACGGCTCTCCTGGTCCCCCGCTCCCCTCCGGTGACAAGGACATTCACTAACAAAACAAGAGGCTGCTGGACAGAACTGAGGATGAAAACGGTGCCCCTGGAGGAACCAAGTTACAAAGGAAGCGAAGGAAGGGAATTCTGGAAAGAAGGGCTGCAAGGATGGGAGCAGGAGCGCTGTGCCCGGGCCAGCAGCAGCGGTGGGGCAGGACTGTGCTGTGGGGCAGGGGGTGCAGAGCACACCCCACCGTGGCAGCACAGCAGCACGGAATTGTTTCTCTTTGGCCCTTAGAGCATGGAGCAGTGGGCACCAGCAGTGTGGTGGTGGTGACAGTTTGTGATCCCCTTTGAATCCAGATCACTCTCTTCCATCACTAGAACATCCAGACTGTAGTTACACATTCCTCACCAATGTTATTAATGGAAATTAATAATTTACTTTAAACTTGGTATGAAACCATGTGAGTAACACGAGCTCTTCATGCAAGACAGTCTTTGTTGAAACCCCAACCAGGCTGAGCAACACTTCTGCATTCCCAACAAAGCAGTGATCCTGGGACTGCTTACACAAACAGAGGAAAGAATACTGAACTTGGGACAAGGAGGAGAAACCTGCAGTGCTGGGCACAGAGAGGGGGAAGGGATGGCACACCGCTGAGCTGTGATAGTGTCATGGAACAAGGCAGGGAGCTGGGGATTGACAGGAACAATCCCAAGAGGCAGCAAGGAGGGGACACTGCCTGGGCTCTGGGAGCAGCCAACAGCAAACACCAGCTGTGTCCTGCAAGGACCTGCATTTGTCTCATGAACACTTTAATCTGCAATTAGCAACCCCAGAAAGCACTCAGTGCAGCCTCATGTGGAGCAGCACCCCAGGATGCTCCCAGGGAATCACACCTACACAGCAGGAAGCAGTGGCTACTGAGAGCAGCCTGTTAAACTGTAATTTAACTGAAATTCACATCTGTGCAGCTCTTACTGGTAACCTCTCACAGAATATATGTCAGATCTCAGAATCATCTTTATCACAAGCCCCAAATACCGAGTGTTCTCACACTTCACTCACATATTGTGTCTCACTGAGGACCAAACTCCTCCCTGGGAACACTGGTTATGCTGAGGCTGTCTTGGGGATGGTCACAGTGACCAGAGAACAAAATCCACAGCCAAAAGAGAGGCAGGCAATGGCTGTGACCCAACTGTGGCACTATCCCACTAAAAAGGGAGTGTTTCTTAATGTCAATAGCTGCCTTGGAAAAACTGGTGTATGCCAGAACATAAAAAAAACTCCACATCATTCCCAAAGAGAAAGGATCTTAAAGGCAGTGCTGCTAAATTTCAACTACAATATTAATTTCAAAGAGGTCCCAAGAAGCCTGGGATATTGAGCCAACAAACACCAACTAAAGCATTTATAAGCCACTTTCCTGTATTTTAATTCAAATTTTGCACATAGAACAAAAAAATGAGACAATTTCATTTTTCTAATCAAATCCAACCTGCAAGGAAGGACCTAAACAGGATCACATCTTCTTAGTGTATAGTATTTTCTTCATGTTTAAAATTGCTTTGTATGTAACCAAGGGGTTTGTGCTGAGTCTCTCTGGAGCTGCTGGGCTGTACCAGGCCCAGGAGAGAGCAGCTGTGCCCCTCTGGCACGGAGTGTGACACTGCCCTGTGCCCCAGGGGCCTCAGCAGTGGTCAGTGCCTGTCCCCACTCGCCCCAGAGTTACTCACCCGGTCGCTGCATCCTGCACAGAAGCCACAGGAGGTGGGGAGGAGCTGGAACTCGGGCCCATGCCCTCCCCAGGAGCAAAGGGGTGAAGGAACAGGAAAGGAAACATGAACAGATGCACAGAGCGGTCTGAGAACGTTGAGGAACAAATGGCAGCTGATCATCACAGAACCAGCAAGGTGGCAAGTGCCAACATGTCCCAGGTGACAGAAAGTGCCAGTGTCACCCCTTTGCTTTATCCTGTAGTGCCCACGCCTTCCACCAGGCAACAAATTAATCTAAGCCTTAACACCAGGACTGACAAGTAGGAAATCACAAGTGTGATGCATTTCATCCATGACATTGCCACCAGTAAAGTCAGGCCAGCTCCTCTCTGTCCCCACTGCTCCAAGGGACTGCCAAGGGAGCTGCCACGGCTCTTCTGGCCCCAGCCATGCATGTCAGGACACACTGCTGCTGGCTTGCACACAGAAAGGAAATACCTCAAGCTACAAGAGTAACAAGCACATCACTAGTTTTTCTATGTAGGATATGAAACACCTTTAAAACTCATATTGTGTGGCTGTTCTAACAGAAAATAGAAACTGAAACTGTTATCTAGAGGCTACAGGGAAATCTGTGACCTCAACACCTACCAGAAAGCCAATGTGTTTTCCAGTCTCTTAAGTAAAATAAAAATAAAATAAATACTAATTTGGGAATTTGCACCTGCTATGCTTCAACTGGGCTCTTCCCTCAAGGAGAGGGAAGAGTGGACATGGAGCATATTCAGATTAGCTGCTCCTAAAAGGCTGTTCCTGCGTGGGTCTGAGCTACTGGCACAGAGCAGCACGGAGCCCCAGCACTAATGCAGAGCAGGATGTGTGAGCTGCTCCAGTCTGGCTGCACAAAGCTATGGGCTTTGTACCTGTCAGGGCTGAGGGCTCCGTTCAGAGCACCTGAGAGAAATGGCACACGGATGGCTGGGATGACACACAGAGCATCACAGCCCACGGCGCAGCACGTTCCTTCTGACAGAATGAGCTGTGAGGGCTTCTTGTGAACTGGAACAGGAGGAAAGCTGGAAGGTGGTTTACATTTCAAAACATCACTTGCTGGATGGTTAATCTAAAGTACGATTCACTGAATTCAAGATCGCTACAAATTTTCAAATCCAGCTCACAGAAGACTGCTATTAAGAATCCAAAGCAGCATCTCAGCTTCTCTTTCCCTTACTGCCCCCACCCCAAACAGGGCAGGAAAGCCTCTGTGGTTTCCCTGCTTTGGGAGGTCTGTGTCACCCCGCTCCCACCAGGCAGCGTGCCGGTGTTCCCATCCATGTCCATGTCACTGTGTCCCCTGCTCACACCAGGCAGCACAGCGGTGTTTCCAGTCCAACAGCTCAGTGTCAGCACAGGGGCTGCAGAATGATCCTGGGCTGCAACATGCACGAGCAAGAAAACGCTCCCCAAATGCAGCAGCCCAGGGCAGGAGGTGAAGCACTGGCCGGGCACGAGAGGGAGCAGCTGGCAGCACCAGGGCACCTGCCGTGACAAAACACGCAGAATTCACCTGCTCCAAACACGCCACACAGACCAACCTGGAGCTGCCAGAGTCGGGAAAGGCCAGGAAAAATCCCAAACAAGCAGGGCATCTTTGGGTTAAAACAAAGAATTAGTTCTGCTACCAAGGAGTGGAAGCTGCCATGAGGGCCAGCAGGATATGGCTTCACCGAACAGCGCCGCTGCTACAGTTTATTCCTAAAAATCTGCTCCTCAAAGTCCCAGTCACAACCAAGTAACTAAACTAAGTCTAATGCTGATTACTGAGAGATTATGAAAATATTCGGTTTTGTTCAAACCATGTAAAAAATTCTCAATAATACATTGTAATATTTTCTTTTGAAAACTAAACTGGAAGATCAACTCTCAGCAGATTTAAGTGTATTACACACAATATTTTGTGAATTAAGGTTTATTGATTTCCATTGTATTTGCTTTAAATATGGTTGAAGCTGACTGCAGAAAAGGGATGGTGAAATCTTTAAGTTAAAAGTAAACTAATGGTGAAAGAACATCACCTCTGGCTTCCATCCATGCCTCGTTTAGCATGTTTTAATAATAAGTTCCAGGACTGTCACATCCAGGGATGTTGGAGGCCTCTCCCAGCAGTGTCCTTAGATTTGTGTCATTTTCCTGTGCCAGAGGTGAGCGTGCTTTCAAAAATACTGCCACTTCCCCAGCACCGTGTCTTTGATTGCATCGACATACTGAGTTGGGACCCAATAGACCCAGTAGTAAGATGCTTCTGTTGGGCCCAGCTGAAATGCCTGCAATTAAAAATGACAACATTTACACTTGGGAACAAAGAGCTGGTCCCAGTGGACAGGCACAGCTCATCCACTGCCAAACCAGACCAGCCTGTCCCACTTGCTGCTCCCTGCAGCATTTGGGGCACACCACACTCTTTGGTGGGCAATTAAAGGAGCACGGCAGAGAACAAGAGCTGCAGAGCACTGACAAAGCCATGAGCTCTTCCCTTTTACAACACCACAGCAAAAACCAAAACTCCTGGCCAGTTTCAAGAACGTGAGGAAATTATTCTGGTAGACAACCTGAAGCATAACTCAGAGTTTCTAAAGAAATGACAGAGCTGAGAAGCCAAACAGGAACTAAACAAGACAATGACCATGCTTTTATAGTCATAGGCTTTTATATTTAGACATAACGTACTATTCTCAACTTCTCTCCTATGCCCAGGAGAGGGGCACCAGGGCCTGCCAGAGCCTCCACCCTTGCTGCAGGGTAAGTTTATTGCAACATGTGCTGAAGAGGACCTCTTCTCACATGGATGATTGAAAATCAAACACTGGGACAGAGACTAGAGCAGCAGCTTCCTGCAGGCCATGACTTTAAGGAAAAACATTTCCCTTTCCTCCCCCTAAAGAAGGAAACAGACTTCTTATAGAAAAGAAACTACTTCAACATCAAAAGTTAGTTACTGTACTTTGAAAAGCAGGATCTTAATAAAAACCCATGGATTAAAATAAACAGCCAAAATTTCAGTACATTAGCACAGTTCTCTTCTGAAATATAACTCTGCTAGATCCCATGTGAGTTGTTCAGAAAATTACAGGTGTGAAAAGATATGACAGCATCAAATTCTTTTTTCCTTAACCTTCACCGAGGCCTGCTGTTCATACAAATACCACAGAATCTAGAAATTAAACCAGACATCAAAAAATACCACTACCATTAAGAAATCATGAGCTATGTTGTGAGTATGTTTACTGCTTCAACACCGTCACAGTCAGAAGATACAAAATAATGCTTAAGCACTTCATGTTTGTGTGAAACCAGTCCGGACTTTCACACAGCTGCAGATATTCAATGTGGACCCAAAATATTGACAGTGTGAGAGGAGCCCATGTCCTCATCTCCACAAGGCTGGAAGCACCTCCAGCCTGCTCTGACCTGCAGCCTCAGTAGTGTGCATGAAGGAATTAGATGAATATGATTAAAGTAGAGCCGTTACTCACCATCATGTGATAATCCTCATGGCCTTCAATAGGTTCACTCACCACATTTTTAATGGACCCCATGGGTAACTTTTCTGTTCTCTCTACATTAAAATTGATCAAAGTATTATTTCTGACATGCGGGGAAGCAGTATTTCATATTCATTTCATACACCACCTCCATTAATGCCAAAATCTCCTCAGGTCAACAGTCTCCCCTCCAGGTGAGTTTTGGATACCTGCTGCCCAGGACATGGTGGCTGCAGCACCACACCCCACACACACCCACAGCTGGCACCTCAGCAGTGAGAAGGAATCCAAAACTGGATCACACAGCTCCCCTGCATCACATGAAGTATTTCTGTGTTCAGTATTTGGGCCTGGACTAAGGGATGGGAAATCCCAGGCTTCACTTCATGTTTTCCCAAAACAAACTCTCCTTGGAGCAGCAGGAATTCTCATCCTATGGAATCTAGTCCAGGTATGAGAATATTCAGGACTGACTACCAAGAATTACACTGAACAGCAAGTCTGAAAGCTGGCAAAGATATGCTGACCTAACTTTGAAAGCTTAGGCCAGGCTTTACCCTGAGGCAGTGTGCAGAGAAGCACAGGGAAGGGAATATGAAAGAGAAAACAGGGAAAGAAACAAATAAGAGAAACTGAAGCCCCCAAAAGACTACAATTCCACGGCAGAGTAACATCAGCCTGCCAGAGGCAATGTCAAGAGTGACAAAGTACATGGTCCAGGGCAGAGTTTTCCTGTCAGCTCTGTCCTCACTCCTTTATGAAGACTTAATTCCAAGGTCCTGCCTTTCAGTTCAAGCATCCAGCATCAGCCAAAAATTACCTTCTTGGATACAAGACAGAGAATACCCAAAACACTGCACAAAGGAGAAACTGAACTCTGAGTTCTTGAGATAGATCTATTTAATTTGTGATCCAAAAATTCTCAAACCTACCTACAGAAAGCACACAGGGAGATGAAATCAGTGACATAAGGAAAGATATTCTCTGCCTCTAACTGAGCTCACTCTGAACTACCTGTTCAGACCTGTGACTTCATTCATGAGGCAAAAGCCCACTTTGCCCTTGTTTAGCATCCCCCAAACCAATTTCTGCTCTGAGCACCCCAGCATCAGACAAATCCCATTATCCATGCCTCTGTGCAACTGAGGAACAGCTGCCTGTACCAAACTTTAGACTTTTTTGTTTGTGCAAACACCTGCAGAAACCCCTGTGAGGCCCAGGGAGGCTGCAGGGCTGGGGGTAAGAACCAGGGCCAGCAAGTGACAAGCTGTGTGAACACCCAGATGTGATTACTCCAGCCCTTCCCTGCTGGCCTCTGTCATGGGCTTTTCAGAGTAGGAAGGAGCTTTTCCCAGTAACAGCCAGTAATTACAACCATGGCCTAGAGGCAGCAAGCTGCTGCTAACTCAGGGAAGTAGGGAAACAGGTTACAGGAAACATGACTACACGAAGAATCAAATTCACAGCTTAAGCAATGCTATGTAGAACACCTCAGAAACACTGTACTTGAAAACTCACCTGGGGGGTGATGGAAGAGATTAATCACCTAAATACTAAGCATGGATTTAGAACCTGGGTACTGGATCAGAAACAGAAAAATCTGCCTGCCAAACCTAGAGTTCACAACACCCCCCAATGCCTTGCTCCATCACTTCACCCAGGACAGAAATCACTGCAACTGGCACCATTAGAGATTTTAAAGCCAGAAAAAAATCTTCACAGTCAAGCCTGTCCTACAAAGAAAGGATCAAGAACTTTTGAGATTTCTGCTTACTTTGGAACTACTGTAGCAGCTGGAGGCAGTACAACCACCCAGTTAGGCTGCTTTACTGGGACAGTGAGCAAGCACTTTCATCCCTCTTGCTCATCACTGTATCTTGCCCACCCCAGTCAAACTGAAGGAGCACAGCTTCCCTGGCCTGTGGGGGAATCCTGGTGTCCTGTTTAGCTCCAGCCAGAAATTAAGCACCACCATACAGAAATTAAGCACCACTCACTCCCCCTGCCATGCTGGGATGGGGAGGAGAACCAGGGAAAAAAAGTAAAAAACTCATGAGCTAAGAACAGTTTGGTAACTGAAACAAAATAAAATATACTACTACTGCTAATGGTAATAATAGTAGTAAAAAAATAAAAAAAGAAACTCCAGAGAAACCAGTGATGCCCAGTACAGCTGCTCTCCACTGCTGACCAGTGGAGAGCAGCACTAAACCTAACTCAATGTCCAGCCTGTCCCCCCTTTCAGTGACCAGTCCCTCCCAGCCAACTGCCCCCAGTTTACACTGGACATGATGCTTTATGGTGGGAAATATTCCTTTGGCCAGCTCTGGTCAGCTGTCCTGGCTGTCCCTCCCATCTCCTTGCATGCCTCCTCACAGGCAGAGTCTGAGACACCAAACAGTCCTTGACTGAGGGAAGCACTGCGCAGCAACAATCAAAACATCCACAGTTATCAGCATTGCTCCCATCCCAAACCCAAAACAGCTCCTGGGAAGAAAACTAACTCTGTCCCAGCCAAAATCAGGACACAGACATCCTCAGCAAGCCACATTATCCCCATGTCATTCCCAGCTCCTCCTGGCACCACTCACAACTGCAAACCAACCCCTCTGCACAGCACCACAGTTGTGCATTACTGAGACAAGACACCCACAGAATTTCAGCTGGAAAGACAGAGAGTGCCAGAGATGCCAACATTCCCAGTTTCTATCCCAGTTCTGAGTTTTCCTTCCAAGTCCTGGCTAAGCCATTGGGCTCCCGTGTACTGCTGGCATCAAACCCATGCTGCTTATGGAGTACTTTGAGATATGCCAGAAATGCCCAATTCTATAATTCACATTTGGAGCCAGGAACAGCACATTGGACCATTTGTCTGCTGACAGCACTGAACTCCAGTTTTTCAGGAACCCATGTGCAGTATCAAGTACTACTCACTGACCTAGGAAAATGGCACGTGAGAAAAGGAAACAGTTTTCTGAAGTGCTGCAATACCAGCATCACTCCCTAAACACAATTTAGTCAGAAGAGAAGCTTTTCTAGGTCACACAGAGTTCAGTCACAGCCCAATCAGCAGTTGTTCATCCCTGACATTGAGAGGTGCTCACCTTTTGTACCAATCCACAGCTGGTCTTGCTCGAGTTTGAAGGTCAATCTGACTTTTCCCCCTGACTTGTTGTACATGCCGGACAGTGGCACCGTGGGCAGCCGCTCCTGCAAGGAGACACAGCCAGTCACAGGCAGGGCTGGGGCACAAAAGCTACATGCTCTCGACTTTTTAAGCATAAGGACCATCATTCCTGCCAGCTTTCTGCTAGGACAGCAAAGAACGACTGAACCAGTGGGGAAAGGTCCCAAACCACAGAGAAGTCTCTTCTCTTCTCTGAGTGTCTTGTGACCTTACGCACCTGCACACCTTTGACAGAAGGCATCACGTCGTCAGGTTTTCCTTTATCCAACACTTTTCTGTGTTGCTACAACATAAAAACAGAAATTAAATTCACAGGCACATTTACGAAGCTTTGCTGTGTATGTCCAGCTGCCCCCTGAACACATCCCAATGGCACTGAGACAGCTGAGGGCTGTTCACAGGCACTTCTCACATGGGCATCAGTTACTTTCAAACTTAATTGTGCACTTTCTAAGATCTCTCGAGAAATTATCAAAATGTATGTAACTCCAACATGATGCCAAGGACAACAGCCTTCTCAAATATACACACACATAAATACATAGCTATAAACACCAGTGTTAGATCCAGTGAATGGCAAAAACCCTCTCATCTGGCAGAGCAACCCAGCACCAAACCAGAACAGATCAGAGCACTGCTCATTTCAAACCCACACTCACAGCTTGTACCTGGCTGAGCACTTTAAGAAATGATGGTACCTACCCTGAGTGTGAACCATGATAAATCACAGAAAAACATCAGCATGCTGCATGGAGACACTACTTAATTTTAACCAAATTTATTTTGAGGAGAGTACAGGGCTGGTAATACCTTGAGCTGGCAAGCCCTCATCAGCCCCCCACACTGCAGGACCATCAAGCCAGTCTCACTGCTACAAAAAGTGAGAGGAGAATTCAACACCCACATCCCCGCAGGGCTGGGACAGCTGAGGGAACTGCTCTCTTGGTGTTAGTTTTAAGCAGTTTTTGGAAGTCAAATTCTTTTGTGCCAGTAAAAACGAGTTAGGTTTTAGACAGAGTTAAACTGGGCTGGGTTTGCATTAACATCCATCAAACATTTCCATTTCTAAATCAAAATGCTTTGCTGTGCCTGGCACCACAAGCAGTGTCCCTGCTGGACTAAACTCTGCTACTCCGCTGCCCAGAGTCATTCCAGTGCTGAGCTGTCAGAAATGAACCCCCAATCTGATCTCAGGAGGAACAGGATCCAGAAGTGCCTGCAGGAGAACCATGCAAATCCTACTGCTCCCCCGCACCAGCAATTATTGAGGCATTAATTACCTTTTGTCTGCAAAGTGGCTCCTTCTTGTTTTCCTCAGCTTTGACCTCCTGTTGAGCAGCTTCTTTGGGTGTATTTACTGCTAACACATCGTTGATAGTAGAGCCCACAACCATTATCTTCGCTCCATTTGTTACTTTGATTTCTCGCAACGTTTTCTCCTCTGGCAGAAGTCCCTTGAACATAACTTTCTGCATGGCCGGCGGGAGGCCTAGAGACAAGCACAGCGATTAGGAGCCGGCGGCGAGGGAGGCGCGGGGGAGGCGGCGGCGATCCCGACAGACCTGTGAGCGAGTGGATCTTCTGCTTCAGCTCGGCTCCCGTGCTGTCCAGGCAGAACTTCACGTCGTACTTGTTCTTGTTCCAGATCACCTTCAGCTCCACCAGCTCCCTCCCGCTGTCCTCGCCGCCGCCGTTGCTGACAGACGCCTGCGGGGGCTCCGGGCGCTGCTCACCCTCCGGAGACCTCCCCGCCGCCGGTACGCCGGCCCCTCCGCCGCAGCCCAGCGGCAACTCCTGCGCCTCCGCCTCCATGCCCGGCTCCTCGGCACCTGTGGGGAGCGGACAGGAAGATCCCGGCCCACGGGACGCTGTCCCGGCCCAGCCCCTCTCCAGCCCCGGAGCCCGCCCGCAGCGTGTCCGGGGCCGGCTCCCCACGCTGGTACCTCCCGGACCGCCCCGCCGGCCTCTGCCCCAGCACCGCGGGCTCCCGGCACCGCGGGGTCCCGGCACCGCGGCCCCCCGCCCCGGCGGACTCCCGGCACGGCGGCCCCCGGCCACCGCCGGCTCCGGGCGCCGCGGGCCCCCAGCCGCGCTCGTACCATCAGCGGCGGCGGCGGCGGCAGCCATGATGATTGTGTACAATCCGCCGCGGGGCACGCCGGGAAACGCCGCCGCCGCCACCGCTGGGCCGCGTCGGCTCCCGTAGTCGCCCCCGCCCGCCGCTCAACGTGGGGGATCGCACCCAGATCGCACCCCCGCGGCACCGGCCGCTCCGCGCCGGGAGACGGGAGGGGCGCCGGACCCTCCGCTCAGCGCTCCGGGAACCGGAACTCCCCCGCTATGCCGGGCCCCTGACGGCGGCCGCGGTCCCCTCCCACTACCGGACTAAGCTGGTGGCGGTGCCTTTAAGTGGAGCCCCGCCCCCGGCGGCGGCGCGCGCGGGGATTGGCTGCCGCAGCCGGGCGGAAGCGGCGCTGCGGCCACGCGGGCGCGGGGCGGGATGGCGCGAGCTCTGCGCGTGCTGCGCTGCGCGGCGGGACCGGGACCGGGACCGGGACCGGGACCGGGACCCCGCCCCGGCCCCGTGCAGGGGCCTCGGGTCCGGTTCGGGCCCAGCCCCACAGGTAAACGACCCCTCGGCAGCCCCGCCCCTGCCACCCCCGGGGCTCCGCTGCGGCAGGGCGGGGCTTTGGGTTCGAAAACAGCAATTCGGACTCTGGAGGGACTGCTGGCTTCCCGGGGTGCTCCTGTTGGAGCTGCCGGGCTCCCCCTCCCAGCGTGTCCCCGTGCGTTCCCTGTCTTGCGGGGTCACTGTTGGTGTCCCGTGGCAGTGCTGTTCCTGCCATGTGCTAGCTTATAAGGGATTTCCAGGTCACTTCAGGACCTCTGAAGTGTACTCTGTTCCTGGGGGTAGTCATCCACAAGTATGTTCTTAGCCAGTGCCCCCGGAGCTGTGTTCGTGCGGTGCAGCTCCAGCCTCGGTGGCGCTGCCGTCGCAGGCAGCATCCAGCGCCCTTCCAGCTCATATTTAGAACTCTTTCCTGCGCCTTCTTTGTGACCGTCTCCTCTGATTTCCCCACGATTACAGGTTTTCTTCATTTAGGTGGCCTTAGGACCGCTTTGTACAATTACATCTTTGCCAAAAAACACAAAGGGACGTTTATTTTAAGAGTGGAGGATACAGATCAGAATCGGGTGGTGCCTGGAGCTGCAGAAGGAATAGAAGATATGTTGGACTGGGCAGGTATTCAGAAACGTTTTTCATTTTTCACCTACTTAAACCTTACCTTTCATTCAGAGGCTAACAGTACTCAGCTGGAGGGTGGGTTTGGCTCTGCCTTTGGGTTGTTTTGGCAGCCCAGCCGTTCACCGTGCCGATGTTCCAGGTATTCCCCCGGACGAGAGCCCCGGGCGCGGCGGCCCCGCCGGGCCCTACGTGCAGTCGCTGAGGCTGGAGCTGTACGGCCGGGCTGGTGCAGCGCTGCTGGCCAGCGGGGCTGCCTACCGCTGCTTCTGCAGCCCGCAGCGCCTGGAGCTGCTGCGCAGGGACGCCGTGCGCAGCCAGCAGACCCCGCGGTACGTCCTGTCCTGCTCCCCGCGCGGCCCCGGGGCAGCAGCAGCGCCCTTGTGCCGTGGAGGGGGAACCGTGTCACCCTCTAGACACGAGGTGTTTGACTGGACACGTAGTGGGCAGCTTACAGCTAAAATTCAGGTGTCTGCTCGGAGTTTTGGGAATGGAAAAATGGCTGATGTTGCTGGGCTGTGTTGAGCAGAACCTTCGTTCTCACCTCCCAAAGATACGACAATCGGTGCCGGCACCTGACGCCCACGGAAGTGGCCCAGAAGCTGTCACAGGGCCTTGACTTCGTCATCCGCTTCCGCCTGGAGAAGGGAGTGGAACCCTTCCAGGACCTGGTCTATGGCTGGAGCAAGCACGAGGTGGCAGAGGTGGAAGGTGACCCCGTGATTCTCAAGGGGGACGGCTTCCCCACGTACCACCTGGCAAACGTGGTGGATGACCACTACATGGGCATCACCCACGTCCTGCGCGGCACCGAGTGGCTGGCTTCAACCTCCAAGCACCTGCTGCTCTACAAAGCCTTTGGCTGGGAGCCCCCTCAGTTTGGCCACCTCCCACTGCTGCTGAACAAGGACGGTGGCAAGCTGTCCAAGAGGCAGGGGGACATCTTGCTGGAGCACTTTGCTCGGGATGGCTTCCTGCCAGAGGCACTGCTGGACATTGTCACCAACTGTGGCTCGGGGTTCACAGGTAACACCACGGGCTCCTGCCTGCCAGGTCACTTCGTGCTGACTTTGTGGCATGGGCTGGGTTTATTTTAATAGCTGAGAACTTTGTCGGTGTTTGGAGGGGTCAGGGAACGGGTGTCACCGGTGACAGTGGGTCACTGAGGTGTCACCAGACCTTCTGCAGTGCTCCTGTGGAAGGAGCTGGAATGGTGGAAGTCTTTCTGCTGCTGTGCAGCTGTTAAAATTGAGTCAGGTGCTTAATGGATTCTCCCTTGGGAAAACCCTCACTTCAAGGCTGAGAAACTGTCTGTGAAGTCTTGGGAAAACTTGCATTCTGTGGTTAATAATTAATAATAATGTGGTTATTAAGTGTTGTCTGACACCTTTAACCTGATGGACCACGAGGAGTTGAATCAGTGTCTCCTTCTGTGGTTCTTGCTGTGTGGGGATCACAAATTAGCTTGTGTTCTGGGAACTGTGCTTGGGAATGAAATCTTCCCAGGGCAGTGCAGCCTCCTGGCTGCGTGTGACTTCTCTTTGTCCGATGGAGGGGGAGGTGTTCTGCTGAGGCAGGTGACAGAGCCAGGCAGAGTGTCCCTGTTCCCAGTGCCTCACCAGCACAGCAGGCTCCTGGGGAGAGGGCAGCATCCTGTGTGTGCCTGCTGCCAGTTCCCTCCTGCCTGCTGGGGGACGTCCCTGCCGCTGCTGGCACTGCACAGGTGGCTGTCCTGTGTCACCTTTGTGCAGCGTGCTGCCGGCCCGGCCCCGTGCCCGAGGTGTGAGCAGCACCATCGTTCTGTGCAGGAGCACTGAGCCCTGGGATTCCCTGTGGGTTGTGTTGCAGAGAAGCAGATGGGGAGGACTTTGGAGGAGCTGATCTCCCAATTCGAAGTAGGCAGAATTACAACCCATTCTGCTTTCCTGGACCTTGAAGCGCTCCCAGAATTCAACAGGTAAAAAATTAGTGGTAGCTTTAAAATGTAGTAAGCACCACGTCAGTGAGAATTTGTTTCTAGCACTTGGCTTTGGCTGGAGGTTTTGTTTGTTGGATCAAGCATGGTCCTGGTGCAGCAGCTGTTGGGCTGTGCTAAGAGGAAACAAGTTTCTGCTCACACCGTTCCTGCCTCCTCTCCCATTCTGTGCTTGGACACTGTGCTTGGCTACACTGAACTTCTAGGCAGAGGGTGGGTGTAGCTGGGAGGATCTTAAGTTTATAACCTAAGAAAATAATATCTAAAAAGATTTAGCACTTCCAGAACATTCTTCTGCAACACTTGTGCTGCTAGGACATTGTGCTGCTATGAGTGGCCTCATCATCAATTCCCTGTGGGGCACCAGAGCTAAATGCTCCTTTGTAGAGTGTCTGACTGTGGTTTAGTGTTGCTTTTCTAACAGTTCCACAGTTTTAACTCAGTGGGTCAGAGCATGGTGCTAAGAATGCCAAAGTCATGGGTTCAGTCCCCAGATGGACTCTTCCCTTAAGAGATGGACTTGATGATCCTTGTGGGTCTCTTCCAAGCCAGAATATTCTGTGATTTCTGTGAAATGTGGTTGGGGTGATTTGATGTAACCCAGAGCAATCCAAAAGCAGGTCTTTTCTCTGTTACAGGGTTCACCTCACCCGTCACATTGAGAACCAAGGGCTGCGCCAGAAGCTCGTTAGGGAGCTGCAGGGGCTGGTGGAGCTCGTCTATGGGGATCAGCAAGTGGATCCAGATGTTCTGGAAAACGAATATGTGGAGCGAGTCCTCCTGCTGAGAAAAGTACGAGTAGTGGCAGAGCACTGTGCCACCATCCTCCAGGCTGAGGCATTGCTTCCTCCACAGCTCAGCCCTCTGCCCTGCCAGCCTTGCTCTCTTTCCCCAGGGTCACATAAGCTTCCTGAAGAATCTGGTGTCGAGTGATTACTCTTACCTGTGGGTCAGGCCCTCAGTGTCCCGGCAGCAGCTACAGACAATTTCTGCGGAAGTAGATGAAATAGGAAAACTAGTCTTAGGGTAAGTGTGCTGCTGTCTGAGCTGAGTATTGGCAGCAACGGCTCCTCATCTCTGAAAATTGAAACAATCAGAATTCCTGCTTTTTCTGTGGCTTTCCACAGATAATGGCATAATTTTGTAGTTTAAACTTGCTCTTTTGAATGAGCTCTGCTTCTGGTGAGCAGAGGGAGTGCCCTGGCACAGGGCAGGGATGAGAGGTAGGAATCCTGTGCTTTTCATGTCCCCAGAGTGTAAGGACACCTTCTTCCCTAAAGGCTCATGACAAGGCAGGCAGCTGCCTTGACTGTGGAGGAGCTGAACAAAGACCTGAGAAGTCTCCAGAAGCAAACCAGAGAGACCAAGTACAGCAGCATGATGCAGCTCCTGCGCCTGGTGCTCAGCGGGCGCCAGGTAAAAAAAACAGTTCTGGGATTATGTGCAATGTGCTTTCACAGAGCTCAAACCCAAGTTTTGCAAAAGTTCTCCAAAGCCTAGTCCTGGCTCAGCTCTGGTGCTAATCCTTCGGGTCCCTCTGACCAAGGCTGGCATTTGCCTTCAGGAAGAGACCCCCCAAGGCTTTGTTTGAGCTCTGTGACTCCCTCTCAGTCTGGCAGCGATGCAGAGCGAGGCGCTCGGTCGCTGCAGTCTCCGTGATGCACAGACACGTGCCGGGGAGTTCCCGTGTGTTCAGTGACTCCCTCTGTTTGCAGCACGGCCCGAGTGTTGCTGAGATGATGGTGACTCTGGGAGCTGAGGAGGTGTGTGGCCGGATACGCAGAGCACTGTCCAGCTGACAGGGACGTCGGTGACGCTGCCAGGCCACGCGCTTGGACGGTGCAGGTGGCACCTGTGTGATCATCTCTGAGCAGCTGGGCTTTAGGCATCTGTGCTGGTCCCACGTCTGTACCAACCTGCACTAAGCACAGGCCACTTCACCTGGGAGAGGAACCAAGTCCAGACTCAACTCTGCCCTGCTGTTGCCTCGTGCAAGGAGCCGGGTTTGCTGGGTGGGAGAAAAAGACGTGTATCAGCACTTCAATTGAGACCATGTGGACAGGAAGCGACTGAACTTCTGATAGCAGCAGATCAGATCCTTTTTGGAGAGGGCCTCACAGTCAGGGTACCTACAGCTACACAACACAGTTCCCCAACAAATACAGTGGGGGTATTTACAGATATATATGTATATATATAAACAGATATATGCTATAGCTGTTACCCTCTTGGCTGCCGTGGTGTCCTTCCAGGCTGAGTGAGCTGCTCAGAGGGGGTTTCCTCCCTGTGTACTGTGTCACGCACGTGGTTCTGCCAAAAATACCCCCGATCAGGAGATTGGGATGTTTTTTCCTCTTTTGTCTGATGCCCTTTTAATTATTAAATTACTGTGGTGACTTAGACTCTGTTGTCACCAATCCTCTGCGTGCCGGCGAGGGGAGGAGCTCGGAGGGGTGTTGGTGGGTGTAGTGCTGAGCAGTGAGCACTTCCACAGCAGGAACACTCGGTGGGCTGCCCACGGAGCTGCTTTGTGCCCGGCCGAGGGACAGAGCCCATGGCTGGCCCCGGGCAGCTGCAGCGCTGGCTCAGTGAGTGGGGCTGGGCGGCGGGGCTGGCTTGGCTGCTGCCTCCGCTGCCTCTTCCAAACTGGGTGGGCACTGGAGCAGCTTCTCCTCCGTAGGGAAGGGCTGACTGCCCCCATGGAACCCTTGCAGAGGGATGTGGGTCTCTCTTGCTGTGTCTGTCCTTTTCCCATCTGTCCTGCCCATCCTCGGCCCCCAAAGCTGCCTGAGCTGGCTGAGACTGGGGAGTGGACACAGCCAACAAAGGCTTTTTCCTTAATTTAGCTGTGCAAAAGTGTAAACTGCCTGTGGTCCACCACAAGTTTTGCAGTGGTCCCGGAAGAGCTGCCTGTAAATGGTTTTTAAGTTTCTCCTGCTAAAAGCAACATCTGCTGTTGTTGGGCTGTGCTTGACTTTAAGCGTGTGCTTGGGACTATATTTTTAGGCAATTTTAGTAACAGCTGTTTCCTGCTCGTCCTGGATCTCCCCTTTCTGCTACGAAAAGCTCTGGAGCAGTGGCACCAGCGAGGTCTGAGCTGTTTCCTGCTCTGAGCACTCGCTCACACTGAGCCCGGGCTTTCCTCCTTCCTCTCTTGTTTTTCTCCCTCTGTAAGATGAGGCCACTGACCCGAGTGTCTCCGAGGAAAACTGGGAATGCATCCAGCGGTTCTGCGAGCAGGTGAACGCTGGCACAGAGGGGTAAGGCAGACACACAGCTCTTTGTGTTCACCCAGGCTGTGTGGGAATGGGGCCTGGGGCTGTGGTGAGGGGAGCTGGACAGGGAGCTGAGGGGATTCGCGGGGTTCTGCTGCTCCCGGGAGCAGAAATGAGTTGGAAATATGAGCTGGGAAGAGGTGTATGCCAGTGTGATGGAGGGTGATGTCTGGGAATGGGCTCTGGCATCAATTGCTGGAGCCCACCAGCAGCAGGTCCTGCTGGCCATGCCCTTAGGAGCCTGGCCAAGGATTCCTGCTGTGGGGTTCTGCAGGGAAGCCCCAAGAGAGCTCAGCCTCAGCTTTTCCTTCCAGACAGGTGGAGGATCTCTACTGAGATTTCCTCACCTTCCAGCTGACAGTCTGGGTTCCCTGGGAAGTAGCAGGGACTGATTAATGCAAATGGCCTGTCAAACCTTATTGATCATCTCTGTGTTCAGAGCAGACTGAGTTCAGAGCTCATAGTCTGGCACCCAGCTGGTGCCCAGGAGCTGGCACGGGCTGCCCTGGCTGTCCTGCAAGCTCCTGCAGCTGTAGAGAGCCAGTTCCTGTGGTGTCTGCTCAGGGACATCCCCCAGCCTGTCCCTGCTGCTGTCTCCCCCAGGACAGCCCCTGGGCACGGCTGGAGGGCAGCTCTGGGGTCACCAGTTCACCCCCTGAGTGTGCATGGCCAGCACCGTGCCCCAGGAAGGGGGTCTGTCCCGTTGGGAATCCAGCAGCTGCTCTTCTGTGCACACCAAAGCCAGCAGCATTTGTTTTTCCTGGGAATTTGTGCGTGGTGTGACTTGCTTTGCTCTTCCCCAGCCCGTTGTTTGCGCTGAGGCTGCTGGCACACAAAATCCAGTCCCCTCAGGAGCGGGAAGCTCTCCACGCTCTCACAGTGAGTACTTCCACCCACACACAAAGCACTCACTTGGAAACAGTTTGGCAGGTACAACAGCAGAGCAGACAGGATAGGTCTCTCTTCCTTTTCTCTTAGATGTCAATGTCTTTCTCTCGGACTCCTCTCCCTTTTAACTTCCCCTTGCATGAGGAATACAGGAACCAGGGCACAGTGCAGGCAGTAATTGCTGCTGTTCCTCCCCACGTTGCTCTGCTGAGGTGTTTCACTGCTCTGCAGCTCTGGCTGCGTGAGCTGTGTCTCACCACACTGGCAACAGCTCAAAGGTTGTTCCTGATGGGTAGAACAGAGCAGGTGGTCTTAATGTGCTGCTTAGGAAGGCTGGATGAAGGAATAAAACATGTTCTTGCTGCATGACTTTCTCTTGTGTTGGTGAATGCCCTGTCAGAAAGCTCTTAGATTTAGTAATATAATGATGAAGTTTCTGAAAGCTCCCCAAGCCTTGTGTGTCCAGTTCCTGTTGGGAACATTTTGTTTTCTGCAGGTGCTGGAGACCTGTGTGAACAACTGTGGTGACAGATTTCACAGTGAAATGGCAAAATTCAGGTTTCTGAATGAGCTGATTAAAGTGCTCTCCCCAAAGGTAGGTGATGGTAGTTAGATAAGAATAAAATAGGGATAAGAAATGCAGCTCTGCTTTATCAGAGGCAGTGGGATCTTCTGGCCGTGCTCCTCTTCGTTGGGGTGGGCCTGGGCCTGCCTGGAACACCCTCTCAGCACCACACCCATGGATTTCCCTTTCTGCTGGATCCTGCACACATTTACCGCTGGTGCACGTTTCATTTTCCATTGCATCAGCCCAGGGGCAGAGCTGCAAAAAGCTGATTTCAAAGAAATGCTCAACTGAAGAACGAAACTCCTTGTCTCAGTCTCAGGCTTGGTAACAGGATTTCAGTGAAACCATAGACTTTAAAGCATATATCACTGAGGACAATTCTGCTTACTGCTCTGAGAGGACAGGTATCGTTTAATGAGTTTGAAATGCCTGGTCTTGGGGAGCTTTGTGTTTTTATAACGAAAGGAGTGCTCATAGGAGATAAAGAGAAATTGGAGAAAACACCCAGATGCCGATAAAAGACAGTAACTGTTGTTTCTGGTTTTGTTCAGTTTTCCTGTGTCTGGGGCTGGCTGAGGCCAGTGGTGTGAGTGCATTACAGCCGTTAAGGGGAGTGTTTAAAGTCAAGCACAAAACTGTTTTCACTAAAATAATCCACTCTGGGTTTTGGATTCAGTAATTGACCAGAGAAGTTTGAAGTGGTTTAATTTTGATTGTTACAAACATGTGTGTGATTCTCACACACTCTATAGCATTTCTTGTGTTTCCTAACCCAAAGACACACAGCTGACAGCACTGTGAATAAACTCACAGGAATCCATTTTATCTTTGGTGTCTGCACATGAACTCCTTGGGGCTGGATCCCTGTGCCGGGTCTGGCACCAATTCTGTGGATTTGAGCTTTTTTTGTCTTTCTTTACTGTCTTGTTTTCAGTACTATGGAATCTGGTCTTCAGAAAAAGTCAAGTCGAGGGTCACAGAAGTGATATTCAGTTGGACAGTTTGGTTTCCTCAGGAAGTCAAAATCCAGGATGCTTATCAGATGCTGAAGAAACAAGGTTCAGTTCTGTTATTTCAGTTTCCTTTTTAGCCTCCCGAGCCCATGGTTTCCCCCCACAGATATCTGTCCCCCTCAGCTTGTGACTCAGCTTTTTCATAACATGTTGTGTGTAAGGAAAAGGGACAAAGGTCCCAGGCTGGCTGAGTTCTGAAGGATGCATGGAACTGTTTCAAGGGATTTTCCAAAGAGCAGCCTTCCTGAGCCACAGCTCAGACCACTCTGGAGGCCTCTGTTCACACTGTGTGCAGGGAAAAAGTACAGGACAGGCTCAGAAAGTGATCTTTGCCCTGGAATACTCTCCCAGGGTTATGAGAGATGAGGTCAGAGGGATCCTGGATGGATTTTTCATCCAATACATTATATTTAGTAGTCCTCAGTGATATTTTAATGTGGAAATCGTGCAAAACCTCATGCACTGTTGAGCATTGAGGTTTCAGCAGCTTGAACAACTGCTGTTACCTGTTCCAGGGATTGTAAAAGAAGATCCCAAACTGCCAGAAGACAAAATTTTACCTCCCCCTTCTCCAAGACCTCAGAATTCTATTTTTGACACAGATGAAGAGAAGTCCAAGGTAAACCTTAGAGTCTTCATGCCCCACCCTCTGTTTCGTAGTGATGATAAAAGAGATTCAGTAATATTTTGTGACTTCTGCTGTTTCAGACAGACTGTCTCAGAATAATGCTGATCCTTCCTGCAGTGCAACAACTGGAGAACTCTCTTGAGTTCTCTACTGAGAGAAACTGAGGCTTTGTCAGAAATATTTCCTTAGTAAAAAGTGAAACTTTTTAACAGAAAAACATCAGTTTCTGTGACACTTCCCCAAGGGAGGGTTCTCCAGGTCTTACAGAAGTCCTGCAGAGCCCGAGTTCTTAATCCTGAACAGCCAGTGCATGCAGGCAGCAATGTAACCTGGATTAGATTATGGGACAGGAGCTGAAGCATTTCCAGCATTATGGGACGGTTCTGCAGGAGGTGTCTGTGGTGTGGGAGGTGTGCACAGGGCCCAGGGGCTGCTGCTCACTGCTGTCCCATCTCTGCCCTGACAGCTCCTGGCCAGGCTCCTGAAGAGCAGCCACCCCAAGGACCTGCAGGCAGCCAACCACCTGATCCAGAGCGTGGTTAAAGAGGTGGGAACTGCCAGGAGAAGCCTTTGTGCAGCCAGGGAGGGCACTTGGCCACTCAGTTTTTGTCAGGAGACCCTCTGTACGGCAGCCCCAGTGACGGGGCCATGTTCAGTCTTTCCAAGTTATTCTGAGATTACAGCATGGGATCATTTTGTTTTGTTTCCCTAAAATATGCCGTTACCAGGAAGAGGGAATATGTGAATGTGCATACAGCAGGACTCTTCCATGTCAGTGGGACCTTGGCAGTAGTGCTGCAGTAGTGGTCAGAAATTTCCAAAAATAAACTCAGTTCCCAGGTGGAAAAAAGTCACTTCTGTACAAAACTGCCTCTTTCCTGCAAGCAATGTGTGTGCACATCTGGCCTGTGTGTTTGCATGTTCCACCTGCAGGACCATCCCACTTCTCTGCTTACAGAGGAGATTTGGTTTAACAAAGCCCTGTGGTCATTTTGAGTGTGTTGTTCTGTGGCAGAAGCCACCAACTCCCAGCTCAGATTTTGAAGTCGTGCTCGTGCCTGTGGTGAGCTGTATTCCATATCCCACAGCTCACGGCCAGGGTGCCCTGCTGGGGCAGCTGGGGGCACGTTCCCACCTGTGCTGCTTTGTGCCTGCTAACAGCTGTGAGCCAGAGTGCTCCAGCCAGGTCACCATCTACCTTTCTTTCATTTTTCATCACAGGAACAAGAAAAGTCAGCTCAGGTGTCCCGGAGAGTGAACACCATCAGTGAGGTTTCTGAGACTGTCCGACGTGTGGAGGAGTTACTGGAGAACTAC
This sequence comes from Pseudopodoces humilis, assembly GCF_049639895.1. Lineage (NCBI taxonomy): Eukaryota > Metazoa > Chordata > Aves > Passeriformes > Paridae > Pseudopodoces > Pseudopodoces humilis. The sequence goes on from NC_142217.1 coordinate 17,557,387, forward strand.
AGGAGACATGAATTATCCCCAGCTGACCAGGAGACCCTACAGGTAGATGTTCTTTTTCCTGCATAAATGCTCTTTTTCCTCCCTCTTCTAGAGGGGGCATCACTGGCAGGTGACTGCAGAGGCCGAAGTGTGAGTGTGCCTGGTCCTGAGCAGTGGAATGTCTCCTCCCCAGGCTCTGCTCCAGCGCTGTGAGAAGCTCAGGGCGCTGCTCTTCCGCCTGGCCAGCGAGGCACTGCCTGACGAGGAGGCTCTAGGTAAGAGCCAGCCCTGTGCTCGTGCTGCTTGGCAGCTGGGACAGGCTGGGAGTGGAGTGCTCGGGTACTTGGCACCCTGTGGGCAAAGCTCTCCACTCTCACCGTGAAACCATGCCCAGGGACCTGGCATTCGGCCTCCTCCTGCTCAACTCTGAGGAAGCTGTTAATTTTCACTTGGAGCCCAAAGTTAAATGGTGAATCTGCTTCTTCAGCTGAGGTGGTTTTCTGAGTTTCTTTGAGTTCTGATGTTCTCTGAAGGCTTTTGAGGCCTTTTCTCTCCAGAGACTGAAGTTTTCCTTGTGTATAAACACAGAAAGAGGAATATATTTTGAATTCCTTGTAATACCAAGGGAAGTGTCCTGGTTTCAGCTAGAGTAGTGTTAATTTGATAAGAGCAGAACCTTTGAATTCCACAATTGTCACTTCATTCCTGAACATGTGCCTTGGAAATCCATCTGAAGCAATGGCTGCTGAACAGACATCCTGAACAGCAACCCTGAGAGCTCAGCTGCACCTCACACCTTCCTTTTGTACCCACGGGTGCCACGGCTCTGAGTGCTGGATTACAAACTGGAGTGCACAGGGAAGACTTGTGGAGAAAAAGAAAGTGCACAAGAGATGTCAGGAATTAGGAATACTTTAGAGATGGGATAAGATTTCAAAGTGATCTTGGTAAATGAGAGAGAGGCCTGGAATCAGCAGCTGTGAGTACAAAATGGAATGAAAGGCGAGTGGGGAGCTGAGGGCAGCCTGCTTCGCTGGCCTTTGCTCCTGAGCTGCACTGGCCCTTCCTCACGAGCATTTTGGGGAGTGCTGTGGCGCTGGCCTGGCCTTCCCGTCGGAACGTGAGCATTTTGTGTCTGCTCTGGTTTCCCAGCCGAGGTCCTGCAGGCCAGTGACAAGCTCTCAGGGGTGCTGGGGCAGTACAGGCAGGCTGTGGCCAGCCAGGAGAACGGCGATGGAGCAGCTCCAGCTGCCAGCTCTGCCCGTGCACCAGGTGAGAAGCACCCACAGTTCCCTCAGCAGCTGCGGGGAGCGGGGCTTGGGAGGGAAGTGCTCCTCAGGAAACAACCCTGGAGAAAGTGCTGTAACACGGGAAAAAATATTATGTAAACATCATTTTCTCTTGCATGTAGTTGATAGAAAATGTTCCCAAAGTTTTCCACCTTTCAGGCACAGCTGTAGCCAAGGATGTGCCGTTCCTTTCCGGAGGTTCCTGGCTGACTCTGTCTCTGTTCCCCAGCAGCCCCACGGCGCATGAAGAGCTACACGCTGATCGACTTCTCCGAGCTGGAGCCCGTGGCCCAGACCCCCCCAGAGCCCTGTGCAGACACAGCCTCAGCCTCCCAGCACGGCAGCACAGCCTCCAGCTGCCTGCTCCAGGACGAGTTCCAGTCCCTAGGTCTGTAGCTGCAGCTCAGTCTCACCCTTCTTCCTGGGGTTCGTGGTGTTTAATACGAGAGCTTTGACTTCAGTGTCAGTCCCAAGAGAAAGTAGAGCCTTCCAGATCAAAGTTTTCAGGCATGCAGTGTCTTTAGTGGTGTTAGACAGCAAAGGAAGAACTTGTGGAAACCCTTTTCTGTAAATTATCTGTGACATTTTGGTATCTTTCTTAGGTCTCAGCAACTCCCCTGCCATACAGAAACCACCACCCAATTTTGGCCTAGCAGAGGTGAGTGAGGCTCAGATACTTTGCAGTCCATAAGGTATAAAGGACAAAAATCAGAGATGATTCCTGGTCTGCCTTTCCCTGGCAGCCTTTTTGGTGTACCACTTGGTTCTGAAGGGAAACTGGAATCCTTGTGCTCTCAGTTAATCTCTCAGGTGCAGATTGCAACCAAATCTACAAAGTATTTCTACTTTAGTTAGAGGAATTTGATGAACAGAGCTCTTTGCAGGTTTATTTTTGCTGATATGTAGCATGAACCTGAAGGGCCATATTTTCCAGCCTGCTGTACACAATGGATTTAGGGAAGGTGTAAGTGCTGTACAAACCCTGGGACCACAGGAGAGTTGGGAAGATGGCTGTGCAGGGAAGAGTGAATTCCAGAGCCCGGATCAACAGCTCTCTCCACTGTCCAGGACCAAAACATTCTCTTTGTAAGTAAACTCTTCGTAATAGAGTCAGATTTGGGGGCTGAGGAATTCTTTTACAGCAGGGAGGTTTAGGAAAACCTTTCAGCTGCCCCTGGTTAGTGATGGCAAGTGATCCATGCCCATGTTGGCTCTTTCCTGCAGCTGTGCACCTGTTAATTGCAGTTTGTGTAATTACACATTGGATCTTCCAAGGGTCAGAAATTTGGGGAGACATCCCATTGGTTGATAACAAGGTGATGGTGAGCTAAAAGAAAAAAAACCTTAGTCAGGCCTGTTTATAATAACCTGTCACTCAAAAAGTACTTTCCTCAGCTTTCTCCAGACTGTGACAAGGTAGTTCCCAGACATTTGGTGGAAGCTTGGAATAGTTCACAAATCAAATTAATCTCCACAGATCTTCAGAGCAGGAGACTATTACAGTGCACTTATACAGTCTGCCATAATACAAGAAATTTTACTGAAGATTTCCAACCTCCTGTGATGTCTTTGAGCTGGAATTTACTTTAATCTGCCTGACTAGGCCTCCAGAGAAGCTGTGCACAGGAACGGCAGACTTCCAAAGCCTTAAATCTAAGTTTTACCATAGTAACAGAACCAAAATCTGCCTTAATGAATTTTGAAACAGAAAGGTCTTCCACAGATGAGAGAGTTCTTTAATTCCTCAAGGGCTCAGAGTGTAAGTCTGTAGTTTCTTTATACCTAAAGGAGATGAGAAATTTGGAATACAGACAGACCCAGCAGTACAGCAGAAGACAGTATATTCCCTGTAGTATCCCCAATTAATACAAGCTTTCTGCATGCTTTTCTTTCCAGGGATTTATCACCAATGAAATTGCCCTTTCCAGATCTTCCACATAAGTCAGTGGCAGATCCTCCACTCCTCAGTCCAGGCTACGAGCTGAAGCCTGCTGCCTCTTTGCATCCAGCTTCCTATGATGCTTCTCTAGAAAACCTGTTTGTGCCTTTAATTTCAGTTACACCAAGTAAGTGCAATTCTGTGCCCCAGCTCTGCTTACTGGAGGCTTACTAGAGCTCTTCCATGAGTTCTTCAGGATAGGAAACCAAAGTAGCTTCATGCTGTGTGGGTGGGCTGGACACAAGCAATGACTGTTCTGTGATGTGCTTAATGTACCTGAGAATTTGAGTAGGTGCCAGGGATCACAGCATGACAATGTCCTTGTCCTCCCTATGCTGGAGTTTCCTGCCCTGGCTGATCTTTGTAATGTGCTTCTAAACTCTGTCCTTTGCACCTTCAGTCAATCTTTGGACAGTTGTTCTACTAAAAGTCCTCAAAGACACTTTTGAGTGGGAGCTGCCCCACTTCCTAAAGCAGAGCTCTTCATTTCACCTCTGCTTTTCGGTTTCTCACTGTGTGGCCCAGCCCTGCAGCTCGGCCCCAGAGCATTTCCTGGGTTTCACCCTGGGGTCTCAGCCCGGGGCCACAGAGCCTTGGTTCTCACTGCTGCTGGAAGAGGACAGCTGCACAGAAATCCTGATCTGCCTTCAGTCTCAAGTGAAGGTCCTAGCAGATTTTGGAAGGGCTGGATAGTGATAGGTCTGAATTTGCCAGGCGTGGATGGTAAGGAGCCAAATCTTGTGTGCACTAAGAAAGGCACTTTGCTTTTCCCACCATATCTCTGTTGGATCCACACCTGACTTCTTTCAAGGACTGGTGAAACCTGAGCTGCTAAATCCCAAATGCAGACATTCAGATTCCTGTCTCTGTCTTGAAGGCACATGTAAATCAGGGGCTGTGTGCCACTTGCTCTGTGAGTTTGCCAAAGGAAGTAAAAGTTTGTCTGTGTTTTCCTTTTTGCTATTCCTTATCCCATCTTTCCTGTTCCCTCTCAGATGGGAGAGGAATCCAGGCTTTGATTCTGAGTCTCAATTTGTCTCTGGCAGGCACTATCTGTCCACTCACTGTGTATGACAGGAATGGTTTCAAGGCCATGCTCCACTTCTCCAGAGACCTGGCTCCCGGCCGCCCAGACGTGCTGGTGATGGTTCTGTCCATGCTGAGCACCTCAGCACACCCCATTAGGGACATAGTGTTCCAGGCTGCAGTCCCAAAGGTGAGAACCCTGTGACAGAGCAGCAGAGATGCTCAGAAATGTCCTGAGGAGAAGGTTCACCATTTCTTACTGAGTGTTTGCCTTGCTCACGGGGAAACTGTGGCTCCCTGTCTCTGGACAGAAAACCTGTTGTGCAGTGGTGCCTGTGGCATCAGTGCCTGTTTCACAGTGTGTATCCATGGCCTTGCTATGGCCAGAGAGGGCTCCAGAGCTGCTGCTTCAGCCTCCTGGGTAGGGCTCTTGCTCCCCATGCATGTGAAGCATAGAACTGGCTGTTTAGGAATATCTGCCTTTAGTTGTAGGCTGTGCTTTTTACTGAATGACAGCAACTCTTGTTAATCAGCTCCATTGCTCACAGCCCTTTCCCACCATAGACTAAAAAGTGTTTCTTTTGTCTTCTCTTTCAGACCATGCAAATAAAGTTACAACCAGCCTCTGGTTCTGAGCTGCCAGCCTTCAACCCTCTCCTCCCGCCTGCAGTGGTGTCACAAGTGCTGCTGCTCGCCAACCCACACAAGGTGCTGCTGGTGGGCACTGGGATCCCACTGGCTGTTTGTGTGAAAGATGGGGAGAGTCTTAATAATGGGGAGATGCAGTGGAGAGACAGGGCAGCCTGGGCTGTGCTGGGAAGATGTTTTTTCTGCTCAAAGAGCTTTCCAGAGCTGCTCTGAAGGACTGTGTGGGCAGTTGCTGCAGGGGCCTGCACAGTTCTGGACTATGTGCACACACAGACAGCTCCAGGCACTCACCGTGCAGGTGTTGGCAGCTGATGGAACACAAGGGCACCCAAGGCACAAGTGATGGGTGGCGGATCTGTTGCATTATGAGACCCAAAACTGGTGTAAGGATCTCTCTGTCTGAGTAGGCTGGCCAGGCCTGGATTGCCAACATGCCCACAGGTGCCATGCACAGGTCTTCCAGTTGCTCTTGTCCATCTTAGGAAGATGCAGGGTTTCCTTCTGTGCAGATCTTCTGGAAGGCTGGTGTTTCCCCTTTCAGAGGTGACTCACTGCAGCAAGGCCGTGAGCGGTGAAGGAGTCCAGGACTTTATAACCATGCTGTGCCCCTCTCTCTCTTTCTCTCCCAGGACCCCATCCGCCTGAGGTACAGACTGATGTTCACGCAGGGCGTGCAGCCCTTCAGTGAGGAGGGAGAGGTGACTGGCTTTCCAGAAGCACAGCTCTGGGCCAGGAGCTGAAGTGCAGCTGGCTCGGACACTGCCGCAGCTGGGGAAGGGCTGGGGACCAGCAGTGCTGGCCAGCACTCCGTGAGGGCAGCTTTTCTGGGGATCTGCCGCCTCCTTCCTCCTGTGTGTGCCCGACGGGAGGAGCTGGAACTGGCTGCTTGTGCCACAGCCCGTCCGTGTAGCCGAGCGTGCTTTCCAGGAGCCTGCGGTCCCGGAGCAGGCTCCGTGCTCCTGCCCCGCACGCCCTTCCTGATGCTGCCTGGGCCATTTCCCCTCTACTTCTTGAATTAAAAACCAAAATCTACACCAGCATTCAGCTCCCGTGCCAGCCTGTTCCAGGGACACAGGGACACCCCCGTTTTCCCGGAGTCTGGGCCAGGTGCAGCGGCAGCCGAGGCCGCCGGTACCGGGAGCGGAGCCAGGCCCGGGCCGGGCTGCCACAGGCCCGGGGGCCGCGGGCAGCGACCGGGCTGGGCACGGACACCAGGGGCTCGGCTGTCGGCCGGACACCGCTCCGGGACCGCCCCGGAACCGCTCTGGGACCGCCCCGGAACCGCCCCGGAACCGCTCTGGAATCGCACCGGAACCGTCCCAGAACCGCCCCGGGGCCGCCCCGGCGCTGCCGAGCGTTCCCGGGTGCGCGGCGGGACCGGGCCGCAGCCGCTCGGGCTGTCCCCCGCTGTCCCCCCGCTGTCCCCCCGCTGTCCCCGGCTGTCCCCGGCTGTCCCCCCGCTGTCCCCCCGCTGTCCCCGGCTGTCCCCCCGCTGTCCCCCGCTGTCCCCGGCTGTCCCCCCGCTGTCCCCCCGCTGTCCCCGGCTGTCCCCCCGCCGTCCCCCCGCTGTCCCCGGCTGTCCCCGCGCTATCCCCCCGCTGTCCCCGGCTGTCCCCCCGCTGTCCCCGGCTGTCCCCCCGCTGTCCCCCCGCTGTCCCCCGCGATGGACTTCTCGCGGTTCCTGTCGGACGAGTTCGAGGTGAAGGGCTGGGTGAACGCGGCGTTCCGGGCCGTGCAGCAGGAGGCCCCGGGCAAGGTGGACGCACACGCCGCCACGCTGGTGATGAAGCTGCAGCTCTTTATCCAGGAGGTCAACAACGCCGTGGAAGGTGCGGGGTTCTGCGGGTGCCATGGGCCGGGTGTGCTCCGGCCCTGCCCGTGTGTCCCCGGCACCCGTGTGTCCCCACACCTCAGGTGACCTGTGCCGCCGCCCAGGTGGCGATCCCGGCCCTGCCAGCCTTGCCCGGGCCTCGGGGATCCTCGCACCCCCCTCGGCTCTCGTGGTTATTCACCGACACATCCGCCTTAGGTGCTGGGAAACAGCAGCTCCTGCCAGCGCTGGGTTAGATGGGGTAGCAGGGTACATTTCTTCTCTAGAAGGGTTGCCCAGCCCTGGCACAGGCTGCCCAGGCCAGCGTTGGAGTCCCTGGAAGGATTAAAAAGCTGTGTGATTGTGACACTTGGGGATGTGAGTTAGCGGTGGCCTTGGCAGTGCTGGGGGAGCAGGACAGGACTTGATGGTCTCAGAGGGCTTTTTTAAACCTAAACGGTCCCATCATAAAATACATACTTAAAGTTCAAAGATACATCTGAAGATTTATCTTTGATGTTTTGCTTTTTTGTCTAGTCTTGGGTTATTTCAAGTGCTAAAGACTAGGTAAGATTATTGAAAGCCCACGTGTTCCTGCAAGGGCTCTTACCCCCTCACTGACTGCTCTGTGTTCCTGCAGAAACAAGCCATCAGGCTCTCCAGAACATGCCCAGAGTCCTGCGGGAGGTGGAAGTCTTGAAACAGGAGGCGACATTCCTGAAGGAGCAGATGATCCTTGTTAAAGAAGATATAAAGAAGTTTGAAGAAGACACAGCTCAGTCTATGCAGGTCAGTTCTTGTCTTAGTGTTTAGCTGCAACTGGTGAAATTCTAAAGGTTCCAGAGTTGTTAATATGAAATGATCTTGTGAACTTAAGATCGACAAAACCGCTTCTTTTAACATTAATGGTGGGAAGGTGGGTGTGACACAGGCCTGTGCATGTCTGAGGAACAGCTGCTGCTCAGGTGTCAGTTCAGAGCTGCTGGTACCTGCCTGGGGACACTGCTTTCTGCCTGGGGTGCAGAGCATTTTCAGGCGAAGTAGATACCGAAAGAACAAGACCAGAATTCAAACTAACCTAAACTAACCTTCTCTTGTTTGACTTCGAAAGATGATTTTACATCTCTAGCTCCTTCAGACCATTCCGTCTTCTTGTAATAACATAATGTTTTCACACCTTTTTGTTTTTAAAATAAATTTAAGCAGAAGATGACTCCCAAGTGTGTGACAGTCATTTTTTCAGTGGGGGATGTAGCATTGTGTTTTTTCCTTCAGGTTCTGGTAGAGATTGACCGAGTGAAGTCCAGGATGCAGCTGGCTGCCGAGTCACTTCAGGAGGCTGACAAATGGAGCACACTAAGTGCAGATATTGAAGAGACTCTTAAAACACAGGTAAATACTGAATTATTTGGTCTTTGTGCCTCCAGCTTTTCAAGGAACTGTGTTTAAAAGTGGGATTTTGAAGCGGCTGTGAGTCACATCGCTGCTGCTGACGCTGTCCGAGGTCGCCCTTGGTAACGGGCTGCCTTCCCCTGCTGGCAGGACGTGTCCCTGATTTCAGCCAAGCTGACGAGCATGCAGAGCAGCCTGGCCATGCTGGTGGACACGCCAGATTACTCAGAGAAGTGTGTGCACCTGGAGGCACTGAAGAACCGCCTGGAGGCCATGGCCAGCCCTCAGATTGTTGCTGCTTTTAACTCCCAGTCTGTAGGTCAGTAGCTCTTGGTGTCATTTACTGTCAGCACAGAGTTTATTGTCTTTAAAACAGGGTTTGGGTGGAGAGTTGGTATCCTGAAGGCTCCTGATACTAGGTCCTGGGCTTCTCCTGGTGGAGCAGATGCCCTGGAATGTTTTGGGCTCTGCAGCTGCCTGCAGGCCAGTGCAACTTTGATTTTCCTGTGGTTTGGGGTACCTGTGGCCACTGCAGGAAACAAGAAGATTACAGAATTTTATGGACCATGTGGATGTGTGAGATGGAGGTGCTGCTCAAATAAGCAGAAGGTCCCTGGTTTTCTGTTATCAAGGTATTGGTGTAATCAGGAAGGAAATTTGTTTAGAAGCTTTCTGACTTCCTACTACTTTGTAAAAAGCAGCTTTATAAATTCTCCTTAGAAAATTTGTCTTTTTGGGCAGTTCTTTGTGCCATTCCTTCCCTGTGCTGCTGTCAGCACTTCTGAAAAGTAGTTGTTGTGGTTGTTGACACTCATCTTTGTGCACCTTGAGGTCCTGGAGGGATCTGGGGCTATGGGGTACAAACCAGACTTTTGAGGAACCTGTGTTTCTAAGCTCTGTGCAGGGGCAGCTGTGCCATGAGTTAGTCTGAGGCACAGGGATCATTTTGAGGACAGGTGAAAACAAAGCTGAGGCCTTTATCAGGTATCTTTAGGTTTGTGAGTGCTGGCTTGTTTCTAGAAACTAATTATTTCCTTCTAGGAAATGCTCTGGCTTTATCTGGCTTTAATACTGAATGTGTTCATACTGCGTGCTGGTTAAGTTAAATTCATTCCTTGTGTCTGCTGCTTGATCTTGTTTGAGGATGGATTTCAGGCAGTTCTGCTCCAGTTTGAGAAAATAAGCAAACCAGAGATGAAGTTGTATCTTTCTGTGTGACCACTGTGCCTGCTCCCTTAGAAGAGGATTTCTTGCTCAACTGATGTCCCACCCTCAGCTTTGAGGCTGCTCCTGATGCCTGTTTCTTTGTTTTGTTTAGATCAAGCAAAAATGTTTGTTAAAGTCTTCACTGAAATTGATCGGATGCCCCAGCTTCTCGCTTATTATTACAAGTGTCACAAGGTAAGTGTTTTGGTAACGTTTTAACATTGCACAATAAAAGTCGGAATTCTTGCTGGGCTCTGGCTGCAGAGGGAGCTGCTGCCCCACGGATCTCAGCTGTGCTGTGGTGGGGGATGGCACCTGTTCCTCTCTATTTCCTTCTTCCACTTCTCTTGCTGGCTCTGACCAGCTTTGGTGACTCCATTTGGGTCCTTGTGTCCCTTCCTGCAGCACACACAGGATATGTGTGTCTGCTCCATTTCTCTGTCCCTCATGGTTCTGCTTTGCTTTCTGTGGATGTGCCCATGTCAGCAGTAACTTTATTACTGCAACTTACCAGCTGCTGCCTTCTGTAAACTCTTTTCAGGTAAGATTAAAAGCTGGAATTCCAGACAGTTCTGTAGCCATAACCTGAGCTTCAAATTTCTCACATGACTGTGACTTTTGAGGATTAAGTTCAAGGCTGGGGCTTGCCAAGTATTTCAACTATTATGTGGGGGTATCAGTTGCAATCTCATTTTATGAGTAAAATACCAATGTTAATTAAATCTTTGAATCACTAAGAAGCCTCAAGCTTCATGCTGAAAGTCTTTTCCTTCTGTGGTGCTGAATTATGTGTTAGGCTGAAACATGGAGAGGGGAGCAAGGGTGATGTTTTGGCAGAAGTGCTGTGTGTGGGGAGTGCTGGGTTTGGCATAACAAAAACAAGAGCTGTCAGTTTTCTTCTCAGATGGTTCTATTCCCCATCAGGTGCAGCTGGTGGCCGTGTGGCAGGAGCTTTGCCAGAGTGACCTGAGCCTGAATCGCCAGCTGACCGAGCTGTACGACACCCTCCTGGGGACCTGGCACACCCAGCTCCAGTGGGCAGCACAGGTGCAGAGACAGGTTCATGCTGCTGCAGGGGCAGGAGAGGACAGGGCTGGGCACCCTCTGGATGCTCACAATGCTCTGAAGAGCTCGTGGCTGCTCTCCCTGACTTACACTCTGGGCCTGATTGGTGCAGGATGGGACTTGCAACCCATTTACTGTTCCTTGTCCAGCCCTTGCAGACAGGGTGTGAGCTCTGGTGTTCCACCAGCAGCAAGGTTGCTGTGTTATTGACATTAAAGCTGCTCTATCACTTTCATCTGTACCTTAAGTTAAAACTAATTTGTTGGTGTTGTAAATGTGTGCTGTTGCAAGACATTTGAAATGCCTGAATTGCTTTATCACTTGGCCTGGAGGAAGCCCTCAAGGTCGCTGGACTGATGTGTGTTGCTCTTTGTAAGATATCTGAGGGCTTCTGCTGTCACCCCTTGGAGTCTGTGTTCTTGTTTTCCCTGCCAAGAACAATGTAGGATCAAAAAAAGTTTTTGTCCTGTGGTGAAATGAAGAAATAAGTTCATATTGTTGAAGAGTTTTTCATCCATGAAGGCTGAGATTCTTATCTTCATGTCACAAAGCCAGTGTCAGTGCAAGGCTTGTGCTGCAGAGGAGCTCAGTGTTTCCTTGAAATGTATTTTTTCTGCCTAATGATTCGATGTGACTTACAGGTCAGATGTCAGGTTACATTTTAGCAGATATTCTTTGAACTGGGGATTGTAAGAAATGGCACATGGGGCACAGCTCATGTCACTCAATCTCCTGTGTTGCTTCTGTTTTCTGAAAAACTCTTGGACCTTTTTGATGGTAAACCCAGCTTTCAAAGTAAATGAACAGGATAGCTGATGAAAAAGTCACAATGAAGGCTGTAAAAAGTTTCATGCTAGTGGAGTGGCTGATTCTCAGCTGATTACAGGCTTTGTAGCCTTTCCACTGCTGACTTCTGCCTATCTGACCAGTAATTTGGCTTGTGATATAGTCCTGTGTCTTCATATTTTACTGATTAATGTTGTTTCCCAACACACCTGTGTAAACTGAGTGCACTGTTTCAAATGCCCTCTTCTGCCAGGTGTTTTTTGAATCACTGTAGTGCCTGTGTTCTTCTGAATTCAGTTTTTGGCCTGTGCCTGTGCTTCTAGTTTCTTGGTGGCTGTCCTCAAAGCACAGCAGTAAATATGTACTGCCCTAGACGTGCAGTCAGGCTGTCCTGTGTGCTAGGTCAGCTTTAGCAGAGTGCTTCTGGGTTTTTCACCCCTTGTGAGGTGCTTCAGAGTTGGAAGCTGCCTGCTGCTCTCTGCTGCTGCGTGTTCCTCTCAGGTAATGCAGCTGTTCTGCTGCCACAGGTTTTCAAGAACCCCCATGAAATCGTGACTGTGCTGTTGATTCAAACTCTGGGAGCTCTGGTGCCTTCCATCCCCGTGTGTCTCAGCACTGCCATGGAGAGGACGGGCCAGGACACCAAGCTGACCCAGCTGCTGGAGCTCCACGATGCCACCGTCCACTTCGCCAAGGGGCTGGAGGTGGCCATGCTGCCAAACCTCAGTAAGGCTCTGCCACTGGGTTCTGTCATCCTGTGCTGCCCCCCTTGTAAAGTCCCACTGTGGGATTTTGGTTAGTTTTAGGTGAGGGAGGGATTATCTCTTCTAAGCAATGCCCAGTTCCAGGGCACTTGCACCTTTGTGTTTGTGTGTGTATCTTACACAGGAGCTGTTGACACAGCACTACGTTTCCTGAAGCAGCCCTGTCCTGAGCATGCTGGCTCTGCAGGGTAAATAGCATTTAGCACTTCTCCTTTTACAAGCTTTACTGTTTCTTCTGTCTCCCAGATGAGGAAATGTCTCCAGGGAGGCAGCAAGACCCATTGTGAGTGATCACAGAGCAGAAAAGTTGAGGAGTTTCCTGGAATTGTCACACCTCACTAAACAAGAGAAAACCTGCTTGAAGGCTGCATCCATTGGATGCTTGTATTTGATTTTGTAGTTTTTCTGTTGCTGCTGGCTTAAGGTTTAATCAAGTGACAATGCCTGGTGTTTTTTCTGAGCTGTTGGTAGTTTTTTCCCAGCAGCATCCTCAGTGTTTGTTTCCAAATCTGCCCTGTGCTTTCCCCTCCCTGGGACGTTTGTCATTTTGGTCATGATTGCTGAGTAATTCCCAGAAACCACACAGCACTGAGGTGCTGTGTTTGCACAAGTTTACGCCTGACTGCAGCTGTTGGATATTTATAGTCCCTTATGAATTTGATGGGGCTGCTTCAAAGGCTGCCTATGGGAAAATCCAAAATTAAAGCTAATGGAGCATTCCTGATGCTGTGCTTCCTGTGTTTGGTTCCTCATAACATTGTCTTGAGCTGTTTAAACCCAGATTCTTTCTTGATCCTGTAAATTATGATTGCTGAGCAATGTCAGGGAGTGTGACTGTGTCTGTTGTCTCTCTGGTTGCATACACATCAGTCATTTTCTAGCTTAATTTGTGGTTCATTACAGAAATTATTAAAAAGGGCTTGGAAAAATAATGCTAGATTCTAGAAGATGATGGAATAGGAAGATCACTGTTGAACTGCTATCTGAGTGTGTTAAAAAAAACCAAAACCCAAAGCCTTTATGTCCATCTCTTTTAGTGTGGGGTAAGATGTTTGAGAAAAGAAATATCTCAAGAATGGAAAGGCCAGGTGACTCAGCTGAGAAGAGTCAAACCAGTTCCTGTGTGTATGTGAGGGGAGGGCTCAGCTGTGATTCACAGGATAATTCAGTTTGGAAGGGACTGATGATCTGGTCCAGTCTCCTGCTCCAAGCAGGATCTGCTGTGAGGTCAGGCCGTGGTGCTTGGGATACTGTTCAGTCTGGTCTCAAAAACGTCCAAACACAGAGACAATGCTGGCTTTGGACAGATTGCTCCATTGCTCTCCTGTCCTCAGGGTGTGAAAGTCTTTTCTGATATCCAGGATTCAAAGTCATTTTGGTTTGCGGCAGGTTTGATTTTGGCAGAGCTTAGTGAGAGCAGCTGGTGTCCAGTTCTGAGCTGAGCAATAACCATTCAGCCCTGATTTGTGTTTGGGTTGGCAGCTCCCAGCTCAGGCTTGGCTCTGAGAGGCTGAGTTTGTGCTTCACGTTCAGCTCTGCTTGATGAACGCTGGCACAGTGGCGCTGAGTGAATTGAATTAGTGTCAATTATTTTAAGTGTGAGCTAGGCTTTCTGATAAATGAGGATTGCCCCTGTTTGATGCCGTGGGAGTAATGTGTTTCGCTTCTCAGATGGTTTCAATTCTTCTGCTGTAGGTTGGAATGTTTGATAGATTTTTGTCACCCAGGCTGTTTTGGGTCAGTGAGTGTTAATTTTCTTGAGGCACTTGTTGAGGTAGAACATCTTGGTTTTAGGAAGCAGGTAGAGATAATAATCTTGTTTCTGAAAAAATGAAAAACCCAATCTGTGTAGTTGAGATTGAAGCTGTTGGGCAGCATTCCAAGCCTGTGCAGGCAGCATGCTCTAGGGAAGAACTTCATGTGGCTTGAAGTGAGGCTTTTAGTAGGATGTTCATCTCTCTGTAGACTAAACATCTGATTCTTTGCAGAGGAGCAGAACCTGGTGAAAGTGATGGAGCTGGTGGAAGTGGTGTATGCTCCATACAAGCCCTATCAACTCGAATATGGAGACCTGGAAGAAGAGAATCTCCTCATCCAGATCAGTGCAGTGCCCTTGGTAATGTACCAGTCTTTGTTCCAGGGGGAGGCTTCCACTAAACACAGGGGTCTTTGTCATGGTTACTGCTCTCTTTGCCCCTCTCCCTTTTGCTTCTATTTCCTTTTATTTGTAGAAGAGAGAGCACTGTGTTACACAAGGTGTGTTTTCTCTATTGCCTGGAAGAAGAGTCAGGCTCAGCTTTGTTGTTGCTGTTGTTGTTTAGGAGCATTGGGAAGTGATTGATTGTGTCCAGGAACTGAACCACTCAGTCAACAAACTCTTCATCCTGGCGGCCGGAGCCATCGACAACTGCGTCAAGCTCACGGATGGCCTGGGGGTGTGTGGGCTGCTGAAGGCCCTGAAGGCCCTGTTCTCAAAGTAAGGTGCCTTTAGGGACTGCTCCATTTATCCTGAGCTGGTAGTGAGTGTGCAGCTTGTGGCCAAGGACTTTGTAGTTTATGGAAAATGGCTGAGAGCAGAAAGTGTCTGACTGTACCTTGAATCATCAATATCCCTCTTGCTGCTTCGTTCAAGCACAGGCTGTTTTCTAGAGGAAAAATGGAAGATTTTATGGCTAAATCAAAGGTTTGCCAGCTGTTTTATATTCTGCTTGGGCAGAGTTTTCATTTTTAATAAATACTTTTGAAGGAGAAAATATTTCCCAAAACAAAATAAGGCTGATGAAAGTAGGTCTCAGTGGGGACATAAGTCTGGAGGTTGAACTTGATCATCTTGGAGGACTTTTCCAACCTTATTGATTCAATGAATACACAGTCCAGGACAAGTGACCTCACATTCAGGATCTGCCTGTAAGTGTGAGATACCCCACGGAGTGAGGTTCACTCTTAGGTCTTGTCCTAAAGTATCACTTTCCTGTTCCTGTGCTGATTTACTCCTTATTCCTTCACGATACTGGAAGAGCTGCTCACGAGGTATGAATCAGGTATTGCTGCCCTGTGGGAAGGGGGAAGAGGAAAGCACAGATCTCTGATCTCACCTTCTTTATAGGCAATTACAGAGCAATGTACCTGCCTCCAGCTTATGGGCATTATTAAAAAGAAAACGGGGGTGTGTAGAAGACAGAATGTTCTTTTTATCCGTGCTCTCATCTGGGAGTAGCTGAGAAAACAAATTCATGAGATTGTTGTCACCATGTTCTGGAGTAAGGGCCGAGTGATGATGGAGTTGCAGGAGCCGTATAAACTTTTCCTGGTCTTTCTAGGAGATGATCAATGTAGTGGTAACTAAAATGTCTCACTCCTTTCTCAGGGGTAGAGGGAGCTCCTGGTGATCTACAGGCAGCAAACTGGGATCCACACAGCATCTTTCACACTTCTTGTCTTCAGCTCTAGGCTTGAGTGGGCTGTGGCTCATCAGTTCTTCACATCCACCTGTTTGGAGTGGAACTTCTGTACTCCTTTTAGTATTTCTGGTTCATGTTTGGCCCTTGCAGAGGACTGACTGAGCAAATCACAGGACACGTCTTTGTGCTGCTCTCCAGCCTGTTTTCTTATGCTGGTGCTTCTCTCTGCTCCTTTTCTCACTGCAGGTACACATCTGACTTCACAAATACACTGCAGTCTATACGAAAGAAATGTAAACTGGATGATGTCCTGGCAGATTCCCTGTTCCAGGAGGACTGGACTGCATTCCAAAACTCTGTCAGGTAAAGGGTTTGGGGTTTTTTCTCCGGTTCAGAGCTGATTTTTGTATCAAAGCTGCAAGGGAACTACTTGGGGTCAGCTTGCACAAGTTCCCAGTGCAGAGCACAGGGCTGAGCTCGCAGTGCTGCTGGAAGCACCAGTGTCAGTCATGGGTTTCAGGCTGCTCCTGGGAGGGGAGGGCTGTGGGGCTCCCCACCCTGCCTGGAGCAAGGCTGCATCTCATATCACTTGTCATATTAGCAGCTCTTAGAATTTTTCCCAGTGACACTGAGCTGGCCTTCCCCACAATGACAAGAAGCAGCAGGTGGATGAGGCCATTGGGCAAAAAAAATCAGTGTTGTCAAAAGGATGCAGAGTTAATCACCAGATTGACTCTTGACAGATGTGTGGGGCTGTGGTTTGGTTATGGTGTTTCATAATTACTTGACACGGGTCTGAGATGGGTTCTCTGGGGGGGTCTGGCATTTTCTGCCTCAAATCTCAGTGTGTTTTTGTCTTGTTCTTTCCCAGGATAATTTCCATTTGTGGTGAACTGCTTCATCAGTGTGGAGACTTTGAGCAGCAGCTGGCCAACAGGTGAGCACTGGTGACCTTAATTCATGAGCTGTCGGTGTAGGAACCAAGCTGAAAGAAAACAAACCCCAAGGTGCCTTGGTTGCATAGACCATGGAGGGAAAGGCAGCACTGAGATGGGGCACAGAGTGTTCCACTCCATCATATTGCCTGAGACAACCCCCAGAATCCTTTTCCTTGGATACCTGGCTGGCCACCAATGGGCTGCCAGATGGGGGTCAGGAAGGAATTTTCCACCAGATCAAATTGGCAGGATCCTCACCCTTGTGACACGGGGCATGAATCACGTGCTGAAATGAGTGTAGGTGTGCCTTACCTGATGGCTTCTCTGTAACCTGAGGAGTGTAGGCACACGTAGATCTTGCTCCTCCTTGTGAGCATGCACTGCTCAGCCTGTGGCTCCTGGAAGTGCTGAGCCTGGCCTGCAGTGCTCAGTGGGGCTCCACTGCCCTCGTGTTCCCAGAGCACAAAGCCTCTGTCCTCTCAGCACTTCTGCAGCTGCTGAGTCGCACAGTGGCTGAGAGGACTGGCTGCAGTTGGAGTCTGTCAGTGAATGCTCTCCCTCAAAGTCACTCAAGGGTGGTGCTGGTCCTTGGCCCAGCATGAGGACAGGACTGCTGAGCCCAGAGGGTTCTGCTGGTGACTTTTGTGTACTTGTTTTCAGGATTTTATCAACTGCTGGGAAGTATCTCTCAGACTCCTACAGCCCTTGCAGTTTTTCTGGCTTTCAGGACACCGGTTCTGCAGAAAAGAAGAGCTCTGTAAAAAATCCCTGGCAGGAATACAATTATCTCTTGAAGGAGAATCCATCTGAGTATGCCAGCCTTATGGAAACACTTTACACCCTGAAGGTAGCCCTGGTGCCTGGAGAGCCTGATCTATTACAGTGTGCACTTGGGCCCATACTGGGTAGATGACACCTGGATTTCCCTCCAGTCTAAAGACTTTTCATGCTGGGCTGCAGCCTTTCTGTGGGCTGTGTTCTGCAGAGACACTGATACATGGAGAGATGAAATGTCCAAAGCCAGGAAGTCTGGACTTATTCCATCTCTCCCCAGATCCTGGCTCTGTTTTGCAAACATGCCCTTATCAGCTCAGGTGAGGGAGATTTTATCACAGCGATCATTAGGAAGGTTGTGTTGGAGCCACCTCAGATTCTGGAGCCCACACACCACCTTCTGAGGCTTTCTCTGCCACTTAGGCTCTGCTGCCCTGTCCAGTCTGAAACAGAATTCTGCAGGATCATTCATGCATGAATCTGTGAACAGGGTAGAATGACTGTAGTTATCTTCTCGTGGATCTAAGTTATGTTTGCCATCATTGGTCACATGAAGTAGTGAATTCAAGGTTATGAGTTTTATTTCCTCAAAATATTTTGATTTCTTTGGCACTTGGTTTACCTGCAGTTTTTGTGGTTCCACCTTTAGTGTCATGTGTTTGACTTGAAAGCTTGACTGAACTGTCCCGTTCCACAGGTACTCTTCAGGTAGAACGTAATTGCATGCAGGGCATCAGTTGTGCCCTTTGAGTAAAAGGCAGTTTTGCCATCTTCTCCGCAAGTTTCTCAGTACCCAGCATGTGCCAGAGCCTGGGGAGGCTGGAATGTGATGCTAATTCCTTGTCCTGCAGTTCAGAGAGCAGTGGCAGTTTCTGTTTTGAATGACTGCTTGGAATAGGTCATTCCAAAGGAAACAGGCTGTGCCATCACAGAGGAAAGCTCTGCTGCACAAGGAGGGCCTCATAAAACCTCTGCAAGCATGTTAACACAGCCCCTGTGTGGCCACTTCAGTGCTTGTGTGTGTAAATGTTTTTCTGTCTGTGTCAGGAGAAAGGCACCAGTAACCACAACCTGCTGTCGTCGTCGCGAGCGGCCCTGAGCCGCCTGAACCAGCTGTCCCATCAGCTGGCCTTCGACTCGGTGTTCCTGCGCATCAAGCAGCAGCTGCTGCTGGTCCCCAGGATGGAGGTGGGCACGGGGGGCCTTGGGCTCAGCTGAACAGGCAGGGTTTGCCTGGGGATCCCTTGGGTCAGCATTGCTTCTCTGTCTCCTGCTCAGAACGGTTCTCTCTGGTGCCACATTTCTCCCGCGAGCTTTCCCTTCCCTCACCCACAGCCTTTGCAGCACAGGTGTTTGGAGGCTCTGGTGTTTGTTTGAGGTCTTGCTTTTCTGACCTGTCTGAGCATGTTTCCCACAGGGAGCTGGGTAGAGAAAGGGTGGTGTTTTGGGCCTGAAGGATAACATGGTAAACAGTTTCCTCACCATCTGTGTTCTGCTTCCTAGAATCCCTTGGGTAGGCACAGGTCATGTTGTTGGGTCACCCCTTTCTGAAATACTGACAGGCTTCATGCTCTGGGAAGTCATCAATTCATCCTGCACTCTCTGTCTTACAGGGCTGGAGTTCTGGTGGCATTGGTGAGACCCTGACAGATGACCTGCCAAATTTCAGCCTGACCCCTCTGGAATACATCAGCAATGTAAGAGAGCTCAACTGTCTTTCTGCTCTAGAAAACAAATTGCTGGGAACACTCCAGAGAGCAAAGATTTGCTTGAAGAAGCAGTTCTCTGTACAGGTCTTTCTTACCATGAGTGTTCCAGTGACTGCTTCTCTGACCTTGTGAAAAACTATTTCTTGTACCAAGTGTAATGGTGCACGAGAGTCAATTTGTAGGTGAGTGAGTGGCTGTCAGGCTCAGCTCTCTGCTTTCAGGTGTATTTACTGCAGGTGACTTTTTCTCTGGTAAAGGACTTGGCTCATTTGTTGAGTGACTCAGCTTTTGGTTCTTTTATTCTAGATTGGCCAGTACATTATGTCGCTTCCCCTGCACCTTGAGCCATTTGTCACTCAAGAGGATTCTGCTTTGGAGCTGGCATTACATGCTGGAAAACTGCCATACCCCCCAGAGCAAGGTAGGGAGAGAGCAAAGCTTTCCCATCCTGACATTACACGGGTGGGATGTGTTACAGTGACAAAACCATTGGACATCCCTTTCCCATCACACTGTTTCTTCCAAGAATCCTTCAGTAAAACCAGGAGTAGCCTCTAAATAATGAGTAAAACTTTTTTAGGTTTAATTCAAACTGCAAGCTTTGGCTTGGTCTGTGTGGGTTTGGTGTTCATTAAAACAATGGTTTGGGGTCTGCAGAGTTCTGTTGGGTTTTGGCTCCTGTTCTGGCTCCAGGGGGCTGCTGTGTCACTAATCCTGCTGCAGGTAACAGCAGTAGCCACCTAACGCCTTTCCCTGCAGGCTGGCAGTGTACCTTGTGCTGGGCTTAGTCTCTTTACGGTGTTATTTGCACAGACAGTGAAGAAAGCGCAGAGCCTGGTATTTACAGTCTTCCTGGACCCTCCCAAAAGTATGCTCTTTAGTTCAGGCTTTTGCATTTACTATTATGTCACCTTGAAGCATTTACATGTTGTAATGGCTCGATAATTTTCAAAACACTAATGAACACAGGCTGCCTTAAGGGCTGGAAAAAACCTCGTGCGAATCCGTGTCAGTGCCGTGGTTTGCAAACTGCTCCTGGGAGAGGATCCTGTGGGAGGTGCCAGGCAGTGCCCTGTCCCAGCTGGTCCCCATCAGCCCTTTGGGAGTGACTTACCTGGAGAGTATCCAGGGGAGTGTTTTGTGTCTGGAGCTCATGTCAGTGGTGTACAGTACAGGCAGAGCACAGGACTGCTTTGATTACCCCAGAAGCAGCTGATAAACTCTGCCTGCCTCCATGTCCTGTGGAAGGAGCAGTCAGGTGTTGTTACCCAGCTGGGATGATGTGTTGTACAAAGCCAGCAAGGGCGGGTGGGGAGCTGGCAGCTGACGGGACTGTCTGTGCAGGAGACGAGCTGCCCGAGCTGGACAACGTGGCTGATTACTGGCTGGGCTCCATCGCCAGGGCCACCATGCAGACGTACTGTGAGGTGATCCTGCAGATCCCACAGCTCACCCCACACGCCACCAAGCAGCTGGCCACGGACATCGGTGAGCGCGGGCACCGGCCCCGGCACGGCTGGCGTCACACACGGGCTGCTCTGCACTGCTGCATTAGCCACTGCTGGGGACAGGGTTCCCTCTGTCACCAGCAAGGCTGTCTTTCATCTCACGGTGTCTATTGCCAGTTAAATACAAGTTTTTCCTTAATTTTGCAGATTATCTCATAAATGTGATGGATGCCCTGGGCCTGCAGCCGTCGCGGACGCTGCAGAACATTGTAGCTCTGCTGAAGGCCAAGCCAGAGGAGTTCCGCCAGGCTGCCAAGAGCCTGCCCCGCCGGACGGCAGCTGCCATCGCAGCCATGAGGGGCCTGGAGGGCTAGCTGTGCCCTCCCTGCCTCTGGCATCACTGTCAGGAGTGCCTGGAGGGCTAGCTGTGCCCTCCCTGCCTCTGGCATCACTGTCAGGAGTGCCTGGAGGGCTAGCTGTGCCCTCCCTGCCTCTGGCATCACTGTCAGGAGTGCCTGGAGTGCCAGCTGTGCCCTCCCTGCCTCTGGCATCACAGCCATGAGGGGCTGGAGTGCCAGCTGTGCCCTCCCTGCCTCTGGCCCCTGCTCAAGGACTCACCTCCTCAGACTGTTTTTCATTTCTGCAAGGACAGTGAAAAGATCTTTGGGGACTAGGGGAATTTATTTCAGACTAACTTTTAATAAATGTCTTTGTCTAGGAAAAGCTTGTTCTATTTTTCCATTTTTGGAAATAAAGCTGTCCTACAGCCAGGTTTCCCAAAAACTCTGGATGACCCTGAGTAGGTTGAGGAGGGCTGGAAATGTTCTGCCAAGTGCTGTAGAATTCATGCTTTGTGGCTGCTTTTTCAGATAACTTAATCTCCTGTGTCCCAGGTGATGGGGTAGCTGCAGGACAGAGGGGGCTGCCTGTAGGCAGTGGCCACTGCTCAGGGCTGTTGGAAATGCAGGGTCAGGAAGGGTCTTTTCAGCTGGCACTTGAGGCTTGATCAAGCTGGGCCCTGAGAATAAAACCAGCTTTGTAGGTTGTTCCTGGTGCAGTTTCACTATTCTACTGAAAACCATGAGGTTTTTAAGGAATTTAAGGAAAGTGGTGCTTTCTTGTAGAATTTATTACCATTTGTTATGTAGATTTTTGTGAAAGAGCTGGTCTAGCCTTAGTGTGCTCTCTTGGGAGACAGTGGGGTGGAATCCAGGGAGTCCCAAAACTGGGATGCCAGCTGAGTCTCGAGCACCTGCCCCTTGCTCAGGCTGCTGTGGGTCTGCCTGGGGAGAGCTGGGCTGGGACAGAGCTGGAGCCAAGCACTGGAGACACTTCCCACTTTTATGAGATGTCAGGCACCTCCGTAAGGCAGCTGTGACTGGAATGGTGAGCTGTCCCTGTCCTGCAGGGAACACTCTGTTCCCTTCACTCCTGCTGTAGGGAGGGTGAAGCTCAGCAGCCGTGCCTCTCCTTCCCCTGCCCGGCTCTGCTGGGGAGGGTTCTGGGGCTGTTCCCTGTCTGCTGCTGCTGGCCTGGGCTGGCAGCCAGCTGGGGCTGAAGGCATGAGGACAGGGTGAGCAGCCTGGCACCTGCTGCCTATCCCAGGGACCTGTCTGGTGGTGACAATGTGAGAAGAGATGCCCAGGTTCTTGCTCTCGGTGTTCCCCACGCTTTAAGCAATGTGCCCTGTGTGTTCTGGTTTTTCACTGTTGAACCTCTTGGAGGCCTTTGCCAGGGCTGGCACTGCATACACTGAGCATTGATCCAGGAGGGGAGGGTGTCAGGTCCTTGTTTCCCACCCAGCTCTGATATGGGATCAAGTGCCATCACTATACCAGAACTCTCCTGGGGGAAAGGAGGCTGAGCTTGTGTGTTTGTGGTGCCCAGAGATGGAAATGTTCCTTTCGGTGAGGAGACAGGAAAAGTCTAGGATAGCTTGTAAGGGCTGGACTCCTCTGTCTTTACAAATGTTCTTGTTGCCTGTCATGTGTCCTGTTGCCAGTCAGATTGATTTAGGGGCTTGCTGAGCTCAGGCTGTACCTGGGTCAGGTGGTTCTGTACAGAACAGTGTGTTTGGGGGCTGTTGGTCCTTCTTCCTTCAAACGAGAACCAGCTGAGGGAGAAAGCTGGGACAGAGTGTGGATGTGTTAAGGAGGTACTCCCTGAATCTGGTTTAACTGAATTTTGAACACATAATTCCATTTTGTGGGGCAGAATCAGCCATGCTGGTGGCACCTCAACTATCAGATTGTCCCCTAGTTCCTCTGTCCTGCTGCTGGTGGTCATCAGCAACTGGACCCACCATTTCCACCACTACCAAGGGGCTGGAGGGACCCTGGGCACGCTCTGCCCAAGAGCTCTGCACCAGAGCACGCTGTGCTCGGGGAGCTTCCCATGCAGAAGGATCCTGGACCTCTCTCCCTGCTGCCCCACACTGGGCACCGTGCCCAGAACATCGTGTTCAACCACATGGTTGTGCTTCCTCTTGAACTTTTGCACAAGTACTTCAGTAAGGCCAGTCCTGGTGAGTTGTGATGGGCTCCTGGGAAAGCTCCTGGGGGCTGGAACCAGCCAGGGACAGGTGAACTCACTGCCCCACTCAGCCCCAGCTGCCCTCATGTCAGGGTGAGCACAGTATGTCCTCCTTGCAAGCCACTGCCATCAACCCCTTGCCAGCACTGGACTACCCCCACTGCCAGCAGGGAAGCTAAAGGCAACTTTTAAATCAATTTTTTATTGTTGCAAGAATGACAGTTAAACGGGCTGGTGCTTCCTCCCAGCAGAGTCTCTGTGGAGTCGTGTCCACAGCACCAGCTGTGCCCACCGTGAGTGCTACGGACCCTGGGCAGCAGCACAGCGGGGCAGCCAGCACTGAAGGGAGAGATCAGTTTGTGCTGTTTCCATTGTCATTGTTTGGGAATGGAGATTCTGCAGCCCCAGAGGTCAGAAGTAGCTTTGGTCCCATCCCAATGCTCTGCTCCATGGTATGGCACACGCTGTGCCACATCTCTGCAGCCAAGAGTGCTGGAGAAGGGGACAGGATGAGATTGTCTTTAAGGTCCCTTCCTCTTCTAGGGTTCTGTGATCCACCAGGCCACGGCCTTGCATCCACTGTCAGCATGTCCTGTCCTCTCCCCTGCTCTGCTCACTGGGAATCGCTTCCCACCCACCCATGACGGGAAACGGTGACACGATTTCACAGCAATACTGATGTACACGAGCTCTACACACTACAGCCAAAGCCTGGCTCTGTGGGGTTTATTGCAGGGTTATTAGGCAGAGCTTCCTCCCAGCAATCAGTCATAGGAGAGGACAGCTTGGGCTTTTAATTCCCTCCTGATTTTGCCAGGCAGACACTTGTCCAGCAGTGGCAGAGCCTGGGGGAGCAGGCAGGACGCTCTGGTCACTCGGTGTCGGCGTCGCTGTCGGGGCCGAGGGTGTCCAGGGGCTGCACTCGCAGGGAGTCGTAGTTGGGCGGGGGCGTGCCGGGCTCGGGGGGCAGCGCCTCGGCCCTGGCCACAGCCCCCGTGGGCTCGGGCTGGAAGCCCAGGTTGGTGTGAGCCTCCACCAGCTCCGACACCGTCGGGGGCGCGTCGGGGTACCGCGCCCGCCTCTGCCTCAGGCCTTTGCACCAGCCGATGAGGTTGATGATGGTGATCCACAGCGAGTCGATGATGATCTCCCCAAACTCAATGAGGCACAGCACCGAGCCCCCCATCCAGAACCCAAACTGGCCTCCCAGGCTCGACAGCAGCCAAACGATCTGTGGGAGGAGAGTGCAGTGAGCTGAGGAAGGGGAGCCCCTCAGTTGTGCCCCACCCTGATCCTTCACCCCTGTGCCAGCAGCCATGGGGGCGATGCCCCTGCACCTGGCACCTGCCTGCTGGGTCCCCTCCCGTGCTGCTGCTGTGGGGCTGTGGCAGGGACGGGAGGTGCAGTGGGGGAAGGAATTGAGGGCTGTGAGCCACCAGGCAGAGGTGGCTTCATCCACTTCACTGCAGCGTGTGTGCCAAGCAGCAGCCTCGAGGGACGTGTCAGACTGCCCCAGAGGGCACCGAGCCCTGCCCTGCCAGGGATGGGCACTCACCGTCGTGGCAGCTGACTCCGAGATGGTGCGGTAGTTGTACTCCTGGAAGTAAATGTTCAGCTTGATGATCCCGTTCCTGTAAAGAGCAAAATGCACCTCAGCGAGGAGCTGGCTGTCAATAACCTGCACCTCTGCTCCAGCCTGACCGAGGGATGGAGACACCAAGACATGAGTATGAAGTGACAAACGTTACAACACTGGAACTGTCCTTAATGCTGATTTTATTAACTGCATGTTTGAGTCTGACTGGCCCAGTTTGCAGCTCTGGGGAGCAGAGGACAGGCATGAAGTGCCTTTTGGATCTGCTTTCTGTGTGTCAGGCTAACACCCTGCAAGCCTCGTCCTCCCTGCGCATTCTCACCCGCCTGTGCTGGCCCGGCGCCAAGGCTCGTGTCAGGCTGATGTTAACAGGCTCAGCAGAGAAGATAAAGTGGTTGTTCCTTTCACTCACCTGTCCAGAGTCACATTTGTTGACATATCCCTTTCATAAGACAGAATATGGAAAATCCAGTCCTAGGAAAACAAAATCTGTTCAGAAAGAGTAGAGGCACCCTGTGCTCCCGAAGAGCACGAGCCCCACGGGTGCTGTGCCCCGTCCCAGGCAGCCCTGGCCCCATGTGCAGGTGGAGAGGGATGCTGTGGACCTGAGCAGGGCAGCTGTGCCTTCCCTGACCTGTGGGAAGCCCCCCTGTGCTGGGTGAGCACGGGGTGTGGAAGGGGGACAGCCTTGGGCTGACACCAGCACTCGAACAGAGCCACTGCGGGGGTCCCTCCTCCTGCCCCCTGCCCTGGTGCTGCTGCTGCTCTGGACTTGAGCTGGACAGCAGCTCTGACAACAGCTGGGAACAGAACCATCAATGTCTGTACAAACCAAAGAATCAGGGTTACCTCAGAGGCCTCTGATGGCCAGTCTGCCATGGAGATGGTCATTTTGTACTGCGTGTCACTGGAGCCAAGAGGGACAGCATTAGTATGGAGATTCCCCTCCTCTGAAGTCTCTGGAACTTCAGTTCTCACACAGCAAACCAGCCCTGCAGGGTTTGCTGCCCTTTTAGGGAAGTCAGGACTGACAGGAGTCAAACTGGAGGATCCCTCTACCTCCACAGCAACCAGAACAGGCTCGGGTACTCACTTGCATGTTTCTTTACAGGAGTCAATGCAGATCTGGCGCTGTTTTATGCTGGATCTCAGTGAGGAATAGCAATATGCTGTTTGGTGAAAACAAAATTAAAGTATCTGTTTAGATAAGGACCCAGCTACTGAGCTATATCAGTTTCATTTATCAAAATAAATATTAGGTATGACCCTTCCGCACAGATTAGCCATCTTCCCTTTCAACGTTCCTTTCCTTGAGAAACTCGGGCAAAACACTCTGATAATTTAATAATGAATTAAAAATAAACTGTCACTTTCTGAAGGCAGGTTTTATAGATCCAGCTTGCCCAGGGTTGGTATTTTTGGCACAGCCCTGGCCTCTGCCAGCACAGAGCTGTGTCACCCCAGGGGGGCACTGCCCCTGCCAGGGGACCCAGAATTTTCATGTGCAGGGGCCTGGAGCGATGCCCTGTGCTCCCTCCTTGGTGCCCAAGGCTCCCCCAGCCCACAGCCAAGACCAAACCTGGCCCCTTCTCCCCAGCACTGGCCCAGGTGGCCACGTCCCACAGGGATGTCCCAGCCGTGCAGGGACAGCAGGGACAGCAGCCAGCCCCGCTCCCCCATCAGCTCTTACCCCAGCCTGGGCTGTCCTCGTTATTGCAGTAATTCACCCCTTCAGGCAAAGGGAACATATAGTGCCCACATCCACAGATCTCCACCATGTGGTTTTGGAAACAGGAGCGCAGGCAGGCCTGGGGAGGGAAGAGGGGAGCTCAGGCTTGGGCTGAGCCCTCGGGCAGCTCCGTGTGGCTGGCACAGCAGCGGCTCTGAGAGCCCCTCAGCTCCCAGGAATTCCCTCTCTCTTGCACTGAACAGGTGATTTTGGGGCTGCAGACAGAGAGGGATGAAGGTGCAGGGGAAGTGGGAGCTGCCAGAGCTGTCCCTGCCCAGAACCTCTTCCAGCCTTGCACTGGAGTTTTTAAGGCCACTCATGGGAGGTGAGACCTCGTGGGAAATGGAGAGCTCAACGCCCACTCCCACCAGAAACTGCTCATTTCTCTCTTATTTTAGGGCTTCATAGAAGTAATATTCAAGCTTCCAAAAGAGAATACAAATATTCTGTTCCACCACAGACGTGGCTGTGCTCTCCAGGCTTTACACAATAGTGACAAAGGGCTGGTTTTACACTTTAAGGCCAGGAATTTCCAAATCCTTCAACATAAAGAGCAGATGTATGAATGATCCTCTCTGTGTGGGTGCTGCTCTTCTGGGGAGGATTGTGCTGCAGCAATGCCATTAGCTTGGTGAGGCATGAAGTTCATCACCTGAGATTGGAGGGGGATTCTGCATCAGGCAGCACAAAGCAATAGCAAATCTGTGAGGAGATAATTAAATTTAACAGTTGTGGGTAGGACAGGCAGAGAATTTCTGTGTGATAGGAAAGGTCCACAGAGTGCAGAGCAGTCAGGGAGTGATGGAAGAGCCTGGTTTTGCTGAGAGGGCTCTGAAGTGGCGTTACGTGGGCACAGAACTCCGTCATGGTTTGCACTTCTGGGGAATAATGCAATCCTCACGAGTGTTTGCTTAGACCTTATACAAGCATCTTCAAAAGCTGAGTACAGTGGTCCAGTTGTTATTATATTTATAAAGGTAGAAATATAAAACCACTGCCAGCCCAAAGCCCTCCTGATCTCCGGGTGCATCTGTGAATCACCCCAAATGGGCGTTTCTCTTATTATCACATCTCACCCTCAAGAGCTGCTTCTCTCTCCAGTACAGCCTGTTACAAATTAACCTGTGCTCAGTGTTTGCACTCTAATTTTCGACAGATTCCAGGTTTAGAGACACTCAACTTTCTCATCCAATTTTCAGACTGATGAAGAAGCAAAGGGCTGTTTTGCTGCCTGTACAAACCAGCTGCATTTGCAGGGTGAAAAATTACTTGATTCCCCCAAAGAGAAAAAAGTTAAAGATCACAGAAGTGTTCAGAGGGAGAATCTGTCCTTTGTATTCCTCTCCTCTCAGGGGTAAATATCACTCGTGTACACAAAGCACGAGTTCCTGAGAAGTGTCACTTTGACATTGTCTCAGCAGAAGCTTCCCAGAGCCTCAGTGACTGTTCCCACAGAACCATATGGGGCTTAGATCAGATATTAGGAAAAATTTTGCATGGAAAGGGTTGTAAAGCATTTGAACAGGATGCCCAGGGCTGTGGTGAAGTCACCATCACTGGAAGTGTTCAAAACCCATGTGATGTGGCACTTGAGGAGATGTTTCATCAGTGGTGGTGCTGTGCTGATGACCCTGAAAGATTTCACGATTTTATGATTCCCTAGTACCCTCCATGATAGGCAAAGATTTAACTGCTTTGAGGATTTTTCTGAGGAGTGTTGTTAGATTTCAAAGGGTGTTTCACCTGTATGGAGTAGGAGGTGTTGTACTGGCTGTAGAGGTTTTTGACAGGGACGTCGGAGCCGTTCATGGTGCAGTCGCTGTAGGGATAACCCATCCGCTCCAGCTCATCCTGGAAAGGAACCCAAACACCACACTGTGCTCATCACTTCTCCACAGGTCCCCTGTGCCCGTTCTCCAGAGGCTCTGTAATTCCTGTGCTCCCCACTGGCTTTGCTAAAAATGAAAGAGCAGAGGTGGCAGTGCTGAAGAGGCTGCAGCCCCTTCCCTGGGTGGATCCAGGCAGGCCAGGGTGCTCGGGGATGGCAAAGCCCTTTCTGACACGCTGGAGAAGGAGGCAACCGTGACCTGAGCCCAATATTCCAGCCTCAATAAAGCACTTTGCCAGGACAGTTACATAAAATCCTCCATAAAGCACTCCAGCCCCTGACAGGTGTGTACCTTGTCTCCTTTGGTTTGAGCCAGTTCAGCCAAGACTTAAAGCAAACTTGGTTTTGGTCCCATCAGATAACATTATTCTCAGACAATCTGCTCCTGAGGAATGCCACACATACCACCAGCACTCCAATGGAGGTTTCTGTCCCAGCCATGGCGTAGATGCCCTGATCCTTGAGGAAGGGGAAGCTCTTCTGTTGGTGCAGCATGAGCCGGGCCCCAGCGGCAGAGGACAGGTAGGGAATGTAGTCCTGCTGGCTGATGTCCAGAATCAGCTTCAGCCCTGGGACACCAGACAAAACACTCACAACAGGAATTGTATTGGAACGTGAGGCTTGGGAAAGAAGGGAGTCTATTTTCTTCTCCCTGTTTCTTGGGAAGAGCCAGGGTCTGGCTGCCATGGCAGGAACACTTATGGTGGTGAATGCCCAGAATGGCAATAGCTGGGAACAGTCAGGTGTTGCCTCAGATATTTCAAATATCCAGAGGATGCCCTTCTGCTACGTGTCCGTAGTCACTCTTTTCCTGTGTGCCACATTTTCCTTTTGGGGCTCATTCCCTTCCAGAAAGCCTCTGTTCCCTGTTGCAGTGCTCCAGTGACAGAGGAATCATAAATCTGTCCTGAGTGACAGAAGTGGGCACCAAGAGACAGAGCCCTCACGTCTGCCCCTCCAGCCCCCTCCTCCACCACAGAGAGCTCCCTTACCAAATTCAGCCCCAGGGTTGGAAGAGTTCAGAGCCTCTTCATCCATGCCCCAGTTAAAGATGTAGCAGTTGCCATGGTCTGGGTGGTAGATTTGGGTGAAATTCCTGGAAGAATCATACACATAAAGCTGTGACTCTCGGGAGGACTCAAGGGGTGTGACATAAAGCAGATGGTGGGCCCAGCTCAGCAGCTGTGCTGGGGTTCACCTCCCATTGCCTCATTTGCTGAACACCTGAACTACAGCTGGTAGCACTTCACTCCATCTGTTTCTGAACAAAAAGGCACGGCAAGGTGCAGGTGTCTGCTGGGACGTGGCCCTGGGGGAACATTTGTCACACAGGTGAGAGCAACAATTGCTCAGTGGGAGCTGTGGTTACAGGTTTGGGCTGGCATTAGAGCTCATGGCTTGATGACAGTCCTTGGTCCCCCTTGGTGCAGAAGGGACAGGGCTCCCCACAGCCTGGGGTGCTGCTGTGTGCTCCCTTTCTCAGCACTGGAGAGGGGAACTCGGGATTCATAGGAAACAAAGTTGGCATTTCTCAGAGCCCTGTGCCATAGGGAGGGGGGCTTTACCTGGGGGCTGTGCTGCTGACTCAGCACCTGGCTATCACTGGATACCCTGGGTGCTGCTGATCTTGATATGTCATGAGCAAAACAGCCCATCCAAAACACTAACTCAGCCAGCACTGTACCAAAAGAACGCATTTCAGCCAGCATCACATCCAGAGACACTCTGAGAAGCGTTTTTAGAGCTAAGAATCAGCAGCAATTTCATTAGCAGCTGATATGTACCTTAGAAAGAGAAAAGAACCCGCGTGCTGTTCATTCCCACAGGGATGAAAAGGGGCAGGGAGCTCGTGTGCACCTACTTGTAGTTGCAGGGTTCAGCCCCGTAGAGACACGCCAGGATCATGTCCTCTGCCTGGTAGCCCATCCTGATCCTCTGGTGCAGCGGCACCTTGGAGAGGATGGAGGTGGACTGCAGGATGTACCACTCGCTCACCGCCTGCGCCGCGCTGCTGAAGTTCCTGTAGGTGCAGTTGTCAGAGCCCTGCTGGCTGCACTGGGGACACAGAGCAGGCAGCTGTGAGCCCCAGGGGATGGCAGGGGCCGTGCTGTCACCCCCTCCCCATGGGCTGTGCTGTCACCCCCTTCCCACGGGCGTGCGGACACCAGCCCTGCCTGCAGCTCCCAGGAACGGAGAGGCTCAGCCTGAGGGAGCCACAAGCAGCTGTCACACCGAGCTGGCTGTCACACAGAGCTGGCTGTCACACCGAGCTGGCTGTCACACAGAGCTGGCTGTCACACAGAGCTCACTGTCACACAGAGCTGACTGTCACACAGAGCTCACTGTCACACAGAGCTGACTGTCACACCGAGCTGGCTGTCACACAGAGCTGGCTGTCACACAGAGCTCACTGTCACACAGAGCTGACTGTCACACAGAGCTGGCTGTCACACCGAGCTGACTGTCACACAGAGCTGGCTGTCACACAGAGCTCACTGTCACACAGAGCTGACTGTCACACAGAGCTGGCTGTCACACCGAGCTGACTGTCACACAGAGCTGACTGTCACACCGAGCTGGCTGTCACACCGAGCTGGCTGTCACACCGAGCTGACTGTCACACAGAGCTGACTGTCACACCGAGCTGGCTGTCACACAGAGCTGGCTGTCACACCGAGCTGACTGTCACACAGAGCTGACTGTCACACAGAGCTCACTGTCACACAGAGCTGGCTGTCACACAGAGCTCACTGTCACACAGAGCTGACTGTCACACAGAGCTGGCTGTCACACAGAGCTGGCTGTCACACAGAGCTCACTGTCACACAGAGCTGACTGTCACACAGAGCTGGCTGTCACACAGAGCTGGCTGTCACACCGAGCTCACTGTCACACCGAGCTGACTGTCACACCGAGCTGACTGTCACACAGAGCTCACTGTCACACCGAGCTGGCTGTCACACCGAGCTGACTGTCACACAGAGCTCACTGTCACACAGAGCTGACTGTCACACAGAGCTCACTGTCACACCGAGCTGGCTGTCACACCGAGCTGACTGTCACACAGAGCTCGCTGTCACACAGAGCTCACTGTCACACAGAGCTCACTGTCACACAGAGCTGACTGTCACACAGAGCTCACTGTCACACAGAGCTCACTGTCACACAGAGCTGGCTGTCACACAGAGCTGCCTGTCACACAGAGCTGGCTGTCACACAGAGCTGACTGTCACACAGAGCTGGCTGTCACACAGAGCTCACTGTCACACAGAGCTGGCTGTCACACCGAGCTGACTGTCACAGTGCATTACAGGGTCCCTCCCCAGGGACATTTCCCAGCTGGGGAGGTTATACATCAGCCCCAGGGTGACCTCCACAAGTTAACAGAAAATGTCAATTTTGGGCCAATTCTTTAAGGCTGGAGTTTCCCCAGCTCCCAAGGTCTGCCCAGGCAGGGTCCTTGCAGCCTCCATGGCAGCAGCGAGTCCAGCTCGTGCCTCTGCACTGTGAACTGCAGCAGGAAAGGGATGGGGCAGTGGCCACAGCCTCTCCCTGGCATTTTGGTCACCTGACCCAAGGAAGGGGTGAAGGTGTCTGGGAGCCTGCAGGGAACACCCCTGCCCTGGCTCTGTCCTGGGCTCAGCCTGCAGCAGGGACTGGGTCTGGGCACAAGCAGTCCCCAGAGCTGGCACAGCCAGCCCAGAGCCCCAAGGCAGAGCAGCCAGGGGAGGAGACACACATCTCCCTGCTGCGTTCTTGCCGAGGCCCCCATCCCTCATCTCTGCCTGCTGCCACTGTGGGACGCCTCTCACCAGCTTCACTGCCAGCTTGTACTTCTTCTCTTCAGACGTGGTGTTGGATGGGGCAGGTGGAGCAGTGGTTTGGTTCCCCGCAGTGGTTTCATTGCCCAAGGCTTCGCTGCCCCCAGCAGTGTCACTGCTCACACTGGTTTCGGCGTCCAAGGCAGTTCTGTTGCCCACAGCAGTCTGGTTGGTCTCAAAGATGTCCAGGATGACAGGATTGTCTTTGTCGTGCTCGTCGATGAGGACCAGGGGGATCTGGTTCCAGAGCTCCAGGTCGAGCGGTGGGGACACGTTCTCGCTGCCGTTCCCTGGCTGCAGGATCCTCTCCAGCGCCGCCTCAATGAGCCTGTCCAGCTCCTTCAGCAGGGGCTTCACCTCTGAGTACCTGTGGGACAGGGAGCTGTGGCCAGGCAGTGTCCTGCTGCTGCCTTGGACCTTCCTGGGCACCTCAGAGTCTGCCTGGAGCCTCCTGGAGGACAGCGGGAGCTTCCATGCAGAGCACGGCCGGCTCGGACACTGCTGGGCAGGAGGGCAGTGGGAGGATAAACAGGGAGTGCTGCAGGAGTGAACACACCAGGGCTGGGCCACATTGGTTCCAGTTCAGTAATTCACTACAGTTTACACAAAACACCTCTAACAAGTGGAGGAAAAGCTACCCCTAAGCACTTCTTGCATTGGCTGAGAGCATCTTGCCTTGGGCTCCACTATTGCATGGATATGAATTTAAAGCAGCTATAAATTTAAAGCAACTGTAATGAAAATCAGTGACTCCTTTTAAATCACAATTCAGTTCTGTCTCTGTGGTTCCTGGCAGACAGGATTGTGGAACCAGCTCTTAGGGACTGGAGTATGAGCAATGAGAAGAATGTTCACAGCAAGGAAGGGGAAGAAAAAGAATTGTGGGGAAAGATGGAAAGACTGATTCTGGGAAAGGTGAGCTGAATTTGGTTCTTCTATGAGCTGAGGAAAGTTTGCAGGGAGGTAAAAACCTTCATTTGATTGATTGATATGGTGCAGAAGCTGTGCTCAGAAGGAATTTCTCCCTGGGAGGGTGGGCAGGCCCTGGCTCAGGTGCCCAGAGCAGCTGGGGCTGCCCCTGGATCCCTGGAAGTGCCCAAGGCCAGGCTGGACAGGGCTGGGAGCAGCCTGGGACAGTGGGAGATGTCCCTGCCTTGGCAGGGGGTGAAATGAGATGAACTTGGAGGTCCCTTCCCAACCCAAACCATTCTGGGGTTCTATGAAGCCCAGGAGAACTTGCAGGCAGATGAACCCTTCTCTGGCCCTGAGCCACTCATCTTCACACTGTTCTTTATTTGTTTTTAGGGTCACTTGGTGACTCCATTAATGCTCCTAACGTAATGCCTGAGTCAGGAAGGGGCCCTCAGTACCTCACACTGGCAATGTTTCCGAGGGGTTAAGGCACACATGGGGAAATTGGGAGAAGAAAAACTTACTTGAAAGGGTTGGCGTTGCAGATGGTGACTGCAGGGAACTTCATGGTCTTAAAGCCAATGGAGAGAGACGAGGTGACGTTGTAGGAGAGGTAGGTGTTGATGAGGATCCCCCACTGCCAGAACACCAGGGATGCAAAGAGCAACGTTAGGAAGAACCAGATTAATTTCTTCTTTGGCCCCTCCTTGATGATGCGCTTGGGGCCGTGGGTGTTGGTGTTGTCGCAGTACCAGACCAGCAGCTCCTTGTAGGTGTAACCAGGGCCCTTCTGCAGGCGGTGCAGCGCCCGCACCAGGTACTTCTTCAGGTTCATGCTGCTGCCTGTGGGCAGGAGAAAACCATCAAAGCAGCTCTGAGGAGGAGCAGGGTCTGTGCCACAGCAGGTGTCCCTGTCCCAGGGAGAACTCAGCACAGATGCCCTGCAGGGTCATGCCATGGCAGCGAGGTGTCACCCAGCCTCCTGGGAGGACACAGGAGAGCTTTGGGATCGGCAGTTCCAAAGGTGCTGAATGCTTTTGTCACATTTTGGGTTCTTGCTGGCCCCAGCAGAGCTGAGGGACCTGGTGAGCCCCGAGCACAGGCTGCGGGGTGGCAGTGCCTGCCCAGGGGCTGCTCAGCCGGTGGGAATGCTGTGTGCACACTGAGACAGCTGGAACGCTGTCCCAGCCTCAGCCAACACTAGATGGACCAAGCAGGACACGCAGGAGCTGGCTTGGGTAGAGCCCAAGCTCACAGCGTTCAGGGTTCAACCTCACTTGGAGCCTGAGACAATTTTTCTTAAAAGTAAGAGGTATTAGAGTGCATCCAGCTTTCAGAGGGACAGCAGGAGGGGTGCTGGAAGCAGCAGCAGCACCTTTCCTAGCACCAGGAATGCTGTCCAGGGCTGCTGCCCACTGGAGGACGGACACCAGATTGGTTTTTTCCACCAAATTCCTTTGTCTGTCAGATATTATCAGTACGGCCCCCCCACTCCCCCGCTCTGGTGAGGGATGCTGCATACCTGGCATTCATTTTGTGAGTAAACAGAACATTTTGTGCTGCTATTTTAAGGTTAGAATCTGTGTTACTAAATCTTAACATCCCGAGGCAGGATTTCAAAAAGAACCCGAGGCAGCCATTCAGAACATTTGTCAGATTTGAGCTGCAGGAGAGCAGAGTTAAAGATTAGTGCTGGGAATTGGCCCCATCCTGGGAGGAAGAGTGGAATAATGCAGCAACAGTTCACTAAGGAGCAGCACTCGGCAGGGCAGGAATGAGAGGGACACAGCATTGCTTGCAGGTGAGCAAAGAAGGCAGAAAAGGTGTGCACAGACCCTGGGGAGGGAAAGGAGGTGGGTTCTTCATACTTTTTGAAAATAAAAAAGGTGATACTGATTCCTTGATCTGCTGGCCAGATCTGCAGATTCTCAGATTCTCCTGAGTAGCACATGGAGAGACTGAGAGCAGTATTCAGAGATTCTGCAGTCTCACCCCATGACACAAAGAGAGACGATGGTTTTCACCGCATGCCATTACCTGTGATGTTAGATGTAGCTGATCCTCAGAGAGGAATCTGGAACAACAAACCCCAGCTGCTTTCTCTAAGATCCAAGGGCAGGCTCTACTCCTATAGAAAAAGATTTTGTTCTCCAAGGAACTCGTGTCCTGGCACTTGGACCCCCTGGATTCCCAACATCGTCTCACCCTTCATGACCTCGTGCCACTGAGGTTCCTCCTGCTGTTGCCTGGGGGTGGTTTGCTCATGAGGGAGCAGACCTTGCACCAGAGCCTGGCTGGGTTTTGGGCAGATGTCAGGAGAGAGGCAGCACTGACCTGGGGCTCTGCTGAGCTGCCCATGGCCGTGGGAGGACATGAGCCCCGAGCTGCCCCAGCCCCGCAGCGTGAGCTCAGCCCCTGCCCGAGGCACAGCAAGCTCAGCCTTGGCTTCACACAACCAAATCCTCAGAGCTCCTCAAAATCTGGGGAGCCCAGCGAGGCAGATGAGGAAATATTTTCTGCCTTTTAAGAAATCCAGTGAAAGATTTATATTAGATTGCAACTCCAAACCCCTGCCCGGTGCAGGAGAGGATCCTGCCTGGCTGCGTGCCCTCGGCTGCCCCTGCTCTCACCAACACTGGCTCCTGCCACAGGGAGACCCCACTTGTGTGCTGGTCTCTGTGGGTCACTCACCAGCCTGCCAGTGCTGGGGGAAATGATTCCTTTTCATATGGGAGAAAAGAAACGGCATGAAGCAAAAGCTGCATTTCAATATACCTGGATGACTTTTTTGCAACGTATATTCTCATTTCTCATTCAGTTTTCTCCTTACCTCGATTTCCAGAGTGTTTCCAAACAGGATTCTTCCTTGCTGGCAGCTGGCAGCTGCCCTGGGCGAGCTGCCCAAGCTCCTGTTTCGGGGCTGCTGCCTGGCACAGCGCTCAGTGCTCAGGGGCTGGAGCTGCTCGGGACAGGGTTGGTGCCAGGTTTGGTTCCAGCCTGGAGTGGGTCCTGCTCTGCCCCATCAACGGGCTGTACCTGAGCAGAGAGGTGATAAATGAGAGGTGTAAAGAGCCACTCTCCATCTGTGCACAGACCCCTGTGCCCGCTGCCCACAGCCCCTCCGGAGTGAGGAAGTGGAGCGGTGATGGAGCAGGAGCTGAGCAGGGCTGGGGGCACACGAGGTGCCACACACAGCCCTGAACCCTCTGCAGGTGGCTCCAGGGAGCCAGCAGTGCTTTACATCCGTGCTCTGGGCTGCTCTGGTCACAGCAGGGTCATCTGAACTGTCTGGAGCTGACCCCAGGGATGTGAGACCCTGTGGTGCACAGGGTGCCACGGCCCCTCTCCTGGCAGCACGTGCAGCCCTGTGAACTCATCCTAAAAGAAACCTGCTCCTGGTTCCAGTGGGGTTTCTCAGTGCTGTGGACGTGTCCTCCCTGTCTCCAGCAGCTGAGTCCAGCCCTGCCTCATCCCAGCATCACCCTGGGTGAAACTCCTCCACCTCACAGTGACATCAGACTCCCACATTACGAAACGATTGTGTTGACTCTGTTGAATCTCCTCTGGGGTTTTCCTAGGGCAATTGCCACTTGAAGGAAATAAAGTCATGAGCAAAACTTGGCCCACTCCTGGAAGCTCCAGGGTCGGACATGGGCTGCAAAACCACGCTGACACCACTGGCCCGATGACACTGTGATTGCTCAGCACTTTCTCCCCTGGAACACACCACTCACTCCTCTTTGATGGCCAGCTGCTCCTCTGGGTCCATCCCCTGAACCCTGGGGGAAGAGCCCAGTTTTCCTAAACGAGACATACTCTCTAGTGGTGTTTTTGCAAATTAGAGGAATTTCTTTTATTCCCTCACAAGTTTACATGTTGGCAGTTTGAAAAGTGGAGCAGCAGCGTGTCTGAGCAAGGAAAGGCTGTCTCAAGGTGGGGCCAGAGCTCCCAGCAGATGCCCGGTGTTGCTGGTGGTGTGCAGGGACAGTGGCCAGGGCACACAGCCCCAACACCCACGGCTCCAGCCCCAAGGGGCAGGCGTGCAGCACTCAGGAGTATTTACAGTCTGGGAGCTCAGATAGCGCTCACCTGGCTCTGTGTGTGTGTTAGGCACTCTGCTCCTACTTCCCTGCCTAACCCTGAGTTCCCCTCTGCTCTGCAGCCAGGCTGGGAGAGCTGGGAACATTCCCCTGGAGAAGGGAAGGCTCCAGGGACCCCTCAGAGCCCCCTCCAGGGCCTAAAGGGGCTCCAGGAGAGCTGGAGAGGGACTGGGGACAAGGGCCCGGAGTGTCAGGGAAGGGGGAATGGCTTCCACTGCCAGAGGGCAGGGCTGGATGGGATATTGGGAACAAATCCTTCCCTGGCAGGGTGGGCAGGCCCTGGCACAGGTGCCCAGAGCAGCTGGGGCTGTCCCTGGATCCCTGGCAGTGCCCAAGGCCAGGCTGGACAGGGCTGGGAGCAGCCTGGGACAGTGGGAGATGTCCCTGCCATGGCAGGGGATGAAATGAGATGAACTTGGAGGTCCCTTCCAACTCAAAGCAATCCATGATCCCGTGGTTCCCGTGATGTCCCTCTCTCACAGGACAGCCACAAGCTGTGCTCCTCATGTGTCAGTAAGGTCACATTGCTGAGCTCACTTTGCTGCTGGGGCAAGGAATGACAGGAATCCTGGAGAGTGAGAGGAGCAAACCCCCAGCACAGCAATCCCTGGGATGCTGTGAGCATCCCCTGCCTCACTGGGAGACACCATCCTGGGGGAGATGGCACATTTCCAACACCAAATCAAACCCCAAACTATTCCATGAAGATGCGGTTTGCTCGCATTCTCTTTTATCAGGGAGATTGAATATGTAAATAAAGGTTAAATCCAAGTTACTATCCCTGGCTTCACACTGGATACATCCCAAACACCTCCCAGCACGAAAACCTGCCCCGCTGCTGCAAAACCAGGCAGAGATCGGGTGACTTCAGGTGTGTAGCAGTGTAAAAGACACCACGGCCAGCCCAGTCGAGCCGGTCCCTTCGGCCCCGAGACGCCGCCGAGGGATGCCCGAGGGCGCTGGGAGATGCGGGCATCCCCCGGCAGGGTCCCGGGGCCGAAGGGACCGGCCAGCCCCGACCCCGCACACTCCGTCCCGGCCCCTCCGCCCCGCTCCCGGTACCTGTCCCCCGTACCTGTGCCCCGTACCTGCTCCCGTACCTGCTCCCGTACCTGTCCCCTGTCCCGGTACCTGTCCCCTGTCCCGGTACCTGTCCCCTGTCCCGGTACCTGTCCCCTGTCCCGGTACCTGTCCCCCCTGTCCCAGAACCTGTCCCCCCTGTCCCGGTACCTCTCCCCCCTTTCCCGGTCCCTCTCCCCCCTCTCCCGGTACCTGTTCCCTCTGTCCCGGTACCTGACCCCCTTCCCGGTACCTGTCCACCCTGTCCCGGTACCTGTCCCCCTTCCCGGTACCTGTCCCCCCTGTCGCGGTACCTGTCCCCCCTCTCCCGGTACCTGTCCCCCCTGTCCCGGTACCTGTCCCCCCTCTCCCGGTACCTGTCCCCCTTCCCGGTACCTGTCCCCCCTGTCCCGGTACCTGTCCCCTCTCCCGGTACTTGTCCCCTCTCCCGGTACCTGTCCCCCCTGTCCCGGTACCTGTCCCCTGTCCCGGTACCTGTCCCCCCTGTCCCGGTACCTGTCCCCTGTCCCGGTACCTGTCCCCTGTCCCGGTACCTGTCCCCTCTCCCGGTACCTGTCCCCTGTCCCAGAACCTGTCCCCTGTCCCGGTACCTGTCCCCCCTGTCCCGGTACCTGTCCCGGTACCTGTCCCCTCTCCCGGTACCTGTCCCCCCTGTCCCGGTACCTGTCCCGGTACCTGTCCCCTCTCCCGGTACCTGTCCCCTGTCCCGGTACCTGTCCCCTGTCCCGGTACCTGTCCCCCCTGTCCCGGTACCTGTCCCCTCTCCCGGTACCTGTCCCCTGTCCCGGTACCTGTCCCCTGTCCCGGTACCTGTCCCCCCTGTCCCAGAACCTGTCCCCTGTCCCGGTACCTGTCCCCCCTGTCCCGGTACCTGTCCCCCCTGTCCCGGTACCTGTCCCCTGTCCCGGTACCTGTCCCCACGGCTCCGGCAGCGCTCCCCGCTGGCCCCGGTCCCGGCCCCGGCCCCGTCCCGCCCCGTCCCGCCCCGGCCCGGCCGAACCCGCCCTCCTGCCGGCTGGAGCCGCTGCCAGGCTGCTCCCGGTGCCTGACTTTAAATCATACTTTGATTTTCTCCTAACACATCCCGAGGAATGGCACCTGATTCTGCTGCTCCTGCTCCCGTCAGGTCAAGATCGCCTAACCTGGGATCAGTGGCACAAACCTCACAGAAACACAGAATTATTTGGTTTGGAAGGGACTTTAGAAACAGAATCCTGGCATGGTTTGGGTTGGAGGGGCCCTTAAAGCTCACCCAGTTCCAGCCTCCAGCCATGGCAGGGACATCTCCCACTGTCCCAGGCTGCTCCCAGCCCTGTCCAGCCTGGCCTTGGGCACTGCCAGGGATCCAGGGACAGCCCCAGCTGCTCTGGGCACCCTGTGCCAGGGCCTGCCCACCCTCACAGGGAAGGATTTCTTTCCAATATCCCACCTAACCTTGCCCCCTGGCAGTGGAAGCCATTCCCCCTTGCCCTTGCCCCAGTCCCTCTCCAGCTCTCCTGGAGCCCCTTTAGGCCCTGGAAGGGGCTCTCAGGTCTGGTGGCCATTGCCCTGCAGCAGGTCACAGTGTTTCTTAGTCCAGTTTGAGCAGCCAGGACATCACCTCGCTGCTTTACCTTCCCTGCTGCCAGCTGTCCCTGGTGCCAGGCTTTTGACATGGGTGAAATAAATGCAAGTGAGGTTCATTAGTGTTTTGAAACAGTTTTATAAGCTATTTTTAAAAGATCCTATAAACTTTTTTCTATTTTAAAAGAAGTATAACATCTTATAACCTTGGCAAAGGCTGCCTAGGACAGTAGTGGAATCATCAACCCTGGAGGGATTTAAAAGCCATGTGGATGTGGCACTTGGGGACAAGGGTTAATGGTGGCCTTGGCAGTGCTGGGGAAATGGACTCAATGATCTCAGAGAGCTTTTCCAACCTGAATGATTCTTTGATTCTATGTTAATTTATTTTTTCCATAAAAATCCTCCCATCACAGCTGTTTGCTCCCCTGCCTGCTGCTGGGCACACTCCCAGCAGCAGTTTGAGCACCTCAAGCCTGTCAAGGGTGGACTAGACAAGATATGGATATTCAAATAGAAGGGGCAGAGCTCTGCCTCGGTGGCACCAATGGACTGATCTGGAACTTGACCATCTCTTTCCTGGAGAAATGAGCACTGTTTCCATAAAATGACAGAATTAATTTGACATAGATGCAGTTTTTGTTTGCTTCTGGGCTGGGAGGCAGCAGCAGCTCAGAAGGGGCCAGGGCCCTCCCAGCCCAGCTGTCGGGCGATTTTCATGGTGATTAGCATGTGCTTTGTGATTTCATGACTTAATCTCAATATTATGTGTCTTGCACACTGACTCCTGTTGATCTCATAATGAATCCCTCAGGGGGGCTGGAGAGATGTGCCCCCACCACATTTTCTGTATTCTCCTAGCCCGGGGTGTGCCATGGGCTGGGATCCCTCAGCCCAGCAACGCTGTACAAACACATTTGGAGGTAAAATCTTGAGCATCTCGAGCGATGTGGGAGACGTCAGCTCCTCACAACACAACAGTGAACATGTACAAACCTCCTTGGAACCATAAATCACTGCTGAGGGCAGAGCATTGTACATGGGAGTGATTGCCTCTTGCTAGGAGAGGTAATGGCAGATTCTTGTTCAATCAGGACTTGGTCAGACTTTCCCAAATGTCCCCGTGTTCTGTTATTTGGGAACAAAAGGGAATTTTATTTTTAACTGGCGCAAGTGTACCTCATGTCATTATGTCAGGAGTGGAATGTGGGATTGTATTTGAGAAGTATCTCCAAGGGAAGCTGGAGTGAACAGGTTTGATGGACCAGGACCTGCTGGGTTCCTCTGTCCTGTCACAGTAATTGGCCTCCTATTGGCACTGCTTTCCCAGAGAACAATGTCTGTTGCCAGCTCTGGCAGCCCTAGCACTGGAAATGGAGTGGATGGAGTTTGTTCCAGGGTTCAGAACATCAGCTGCACAGCCAGCAAAGCCAAATGACCTTGAGCTGGCTTGACTTTCCACCATCTCTCAATTGTTTATGAGAAAGTTTATTTCATAAGCAAAAACCTCCTGCTGAAAATACAGCTGAAACACCACAGGAAGCTCCCCTGCATCCCAGGCATTGTGTTCCCAGTGGTGTGTTGTGCTGGCATGATGCACTGCTGACAGCAGCTAAATACAGCTGGGACACCAGATCCACGGGGAAAATCAGCCCTGAAAGTGACTCCATCTGCCTGATCCACCATGTTTCAAAAATACCAACTGCTCCTAAATTTGTCTGATGGAAGGAAAATGTTTAGATGGTGCCTGTGGCTGCAGTGGGTATAAAGGCAGCTGGAATTTTGCTGGATGATGTTAGGTCTGGATGTACAGGTGAAGAAGAGCAGAGGTGCTTGATCCTATCAATTCCCACCAGTCCCAATCGGTTCCTGTCACCGTCACCCACCCGATGCTGGTGCAGGCATTGTAGCCCTGCATGGGGAGACTGCTCCTGCTCTTAGTCCTGCTCCTGCTCTTACTCCTGCTCCTTCTCCTGCTCCTGCTCCTGCTCCTGCTCCTTTTCCTGCTCCTGCTCCTGCTCCTGCTCCTGTCCCTGCTCTTACTCCTGTTCCTTCTCCTGTTCCTGCTCCTGTCCCTGCCAAGACAGCCGGGCATCCGCAGTCAGCACAGGCTGACCCAGCGCGGTAATTGCCGGGTTTATCACGGTGTGCACCTCCAGAGACACTCTGTCACTAAATGAAATGGAGTCATTTAGTTGTGACCAGTAAAATCCCAGTGAGGTGACAGTGAGCATCTCACAACCACCCTGTGCCGGGAGCCGCTGTGTAAAACCTGTTAACTGACCTGTGTTTGCGTTACAAAGATCAGGCAGTAAAAGCCAGACTGGTTTTGTTTTACAAGGGCAGAAGAGGGGAGGGAAGGGGCCCCGCTCGGCTCCTGCTCGCCTGGCACAGCTCGGTGGGCCCTGGGGGCTGCGCTGGGGGCTCGCTCCTGCCAGGCTCGGGCTCTGCGCTGTGGCTGCAGAGGGAGGGAGGGGATGGGGCAACCTCCAGTGGGACTCATCTTCCTCAGCCTCAGCCGGGTGACACTGGGCACTGAGTCCCGGTTCACTGCCGATGCCGCTGGGCAGGTTCTCAGGGCAGCACTGTGATGATTTGTCACTGGTGGGGTTTTCCCTGACCGGCTCTGTATCTGATTGTGACAGAGAATTAGTTGCACTCATCTGCCTTTTCTGCTGTAGAAGTTTGCTGGAAAAAATATCCCTCCTGCTGTGACTCCAGCATCCTGGGATGTGGCAGCTCAGGTGCAGTCCAGTCCTCTGGATGCCCCCAGGGCACCCTGCTACAGGCCAGGGAATGCCAGCATGGCTCCAGCAGGATGCAGCAATGTAAAGGTGCCCTGGGCTGGTGCTTTATGGTCCCCTCCCATGTCCTGGGGCAAATGTGAACTATTTTGTGACTGATGACATTTTATAACGAGACCAGAGCTGATTTATAACAAGACCAGGAGTGATTACCCCTGTGTACCCAGGGGAACAGCTTGTACCGTTCAGGATTAGTTATGTAAACTTGGGTGAGAAGGTCTTAAAACCCAGAAGGACAGCACTGGAGTGAGAGGCGTTGTGACAACAGGGTGAATCACCCTGGCTCCAGCCGGCTCCCACCTCCGCTGTGTTCTGGGTGATCACATCCTGCCAGGACTGCGGTGTGCTCTGGTGCAGGTGAATAAATATAGGGAACACTTGTTTTTAATCCCTAGAAACACATTTGGACAGAGCACATGAGTGGAAGAGAGAGATGTGGTGCTGTATCCCATAGCCCATCCCTGGTGCTGGATGGAGCCCGGCTGGCTCAGTCGCTGGGGGCTTTGTGGGTTGGGTTTTTGTCACCCGTTCCCCCAGAGTGTCCCCTCCTGTGCTCGATATCTCAGTGCTTTGGGAACACTGCCAGGGTCACAGTGCCACCGTGGTCTGTGCACTGTGCAGCAGTGAGGGGTCTCAGGTCCCAGCAGGGTACAGCTCCCACCCAGCTCCTTCTGGAGGGGAAACTGAGGCAGAAACAGGGGGGGAGGGACAAGGCAGTGCAAGAGTGTTACAGGAAAGTGCTGATGCTTGGGTGAAGATTCCAGAGGACGGAGAGGCAGGACCACTCTGTCCACAGCCCTGGGGCCGGGGGTGTTTCCCTGTTTGCACCTCCGGCTGTGTTCCAAGCAGGCCAGGGAGCAGGCATGGCTGCAGGTCAGCATCCCGGCCCGTAGCTGCTCCCTGCACGGGGCCCAAGGGAGAGCCCTGGTGCAGCGTGGCCGCAGGGACAAGGACAGGGACAGGAGCCCTGCTCTCCAGCCCCACTGCCCCCAGTGTCTCCACCGGCAAG
This sequence comes from Pseudopodoces humilis, assembly GCF_049639895.1. NCBI lineage: Eukaryota > Metazoa > Chordata > Aves > Passeriformes > Paridae > Pseudopodoces > Pseudopodoces humilis. The sequence goes on from NC_142217.1 coordinate 17,600,593, forward strand.
GCCGCAGGGCCAGGGCCAGGCCCCTCGAGGCCAGGCCGCTGTGCAGAGGGATGGGAGCACAGCCGGGCCCAGCGCAGTGTCCTGGATGGGAATGCCCAGGCTGGCTCGGGGTTTCTGTTCCCCCTCCTGGCCTTGGGCACTGCTCTCAGCCTGGTTCCAGCCAGAGCCGTGCCCGGTGCCACGTAGCCGGGGGTGTGGGCCCGTCCTGCTCGCAGGGAGATGCCGGCATCGGGATTAGAGCCGGGGCCGTGTCGTGGCAAGTCACTGTGGAGTGCCCGTGGGTCAAACTCTGACTCACGCTGCCTGGAACCACTGCAGTGCTGCCACGGCTCCCCTGCCACAGCCTGGCCTCGGCTGGGGATGCTCCAGCTGCTGGAAAACGCTTCCAGAGCTCTGAGCACAGGCCAGGCTGGTGGGGATGGCTCAGGCCAGCGGTCTGGAGCGAGGAACTGCTCCGGGGCTGCCTGCTGCTGGCTCACCCTGCCCTGAAGGTGAAGGGGTAAAACCCAGCCATCCACACTGTCCAGCCGCGTTTGGCCTCCCCAGAGCTGGGCTTGAGCACAAGAGCTCAGGCCTGGATGGATTTTCCATTTCCATAGGCATGTGCTGGAGATGCCTTTCCCCAGCCCAGCCCCATTTACATTAATGAGGCATTTAACTCCCAAACCTGTTTGTGGACCATTGGATGTCACCGAGATCTCACCTCTCTGGAAGGGGCCTGGGCAGTTTTTAACCCTGTTGGTGCTGTCCAGCTACATCTGCTGGGAGCAGCTTTGGGCAGCTGCCCCTCCTTGCACCCTTAGGGAGGCAGGGGTCACCCCTGCAGGCTGACACCCCCACACACACAGATTCCTGACATCCAGAAAATCTCTGTGCAGCTGGATTTTCCTCCTCCTCAGCCACTTTCGCCCCACAGCTCCTCCATCACTTCTGGCATTGTCCCCTCTGGCAGTGGCTGCTGCGGGAGCTGTGGAGGAGCAGAGCAGAGCAGAGCAGAGCAGAGCAGAGTGAGGTTCTCCTGCTGTGCCTCCTCTCCTCGAAGGGCCGGTCCCGGTGTGCTGGCAGCCTTTCCCGTGAGTCACCAGCACCTGCTGCCGCAGCTTTGTTTCGACACCTCTCCCCAGCCTGGCCCTTGCCAAGGCAGTGCCTGTGATGCTGCCTGCACCTTCACTGTGTTTTCGGGCACTGCAGCTGCTCCCTGCAGCCCTGGCTGTGGGGCTGTGGGGATGTGGGGATGTGGGGCTGTGGGGCTGTGGGGATGTGGGGATGTGGGATGTGGGGATGTGGGGCTGTGGGGCTGTGGGGATGTGGGGGTGGTGGGGTTGTGGGAATGGGGGGATGTGGGATGTGGGGATGTGGGGCTGTGGGGATGTGGGGCTGTGGGGCTGTGGGGATGTGGGGATGTGGGATGTGTGGGGATGTGGGGCTGTGAGGATGTGGGGATGGGGGGCTGTGGGGATGTGGGGCTGTGGGATGTGGGGATGTGGGGCTGTGGGGATGTGGGATGTGGGGATGTGGGGATGTGGGATGTGGGGATGTGGGGCTGTGGGGATGTGGGGATGTGGGATGTGGGGATGTGGGGCTGTGGGGCTGTGAGGATGTGGGGATGTGGGATGTGGGGATGTGGGGATGTGGGGATGTGGGGATGTGGGGATGTGGGGCTGTGGGGATGTGGGATGTGGGGATGTGGGGATGTGGGATGTGGGGATGTGGGGATGTGGGGCTGTGGGATGTGGGGATGTGGGATGTGGGGATGTGGGGCTGTGGGGATGTGGGATGTGGGGATGTGGGGCTGTGGGGATGTGGGATGTGGGGATGTGGGATGTGGGGATGTGGGGCTGTGGGGATGTGGGGATGTGGGGATGTGGGGATGTGGGGATTGGGGCTGTGGGGCTGTGGGGCTGGAGCTGTGGGGCTGTGGGGCTGTGGGGATGTGGGGATGTGGGGATGGGGGAATGTGGGGATGTGGGGCTGTGGGGGTGTGGGGCTGGAGCTGTGGGGCTGTGGGGCTGTGGGGATGTGGGGATGTGGGACTGTGGGGATGTGGGATGTGGGGCTGTGGGGATGTGGGGATGTGGGGATGTGGGGATGTGGGGATGTGGGGCTGTGGGGATGTGGGATGTGGGGATGTGGGGATGTGGGACTGTGGGGCTGTGGGACTGTGGGGCTGTGGGGCTGTGGGGATGTGGGGATGTGGGGCTGTGGGGATGTGGGACTGTGGGGCTGTGGGACTGTGGGGATGTGGGGATGTGGGATGTGGGGATGTGGGGATGTGGGATGTGGGGATGTGGGGCTGTGGGGATGTGGGATGTGGGGATGTGGGGATGTGGGGATGTGGGGATGTGGGGATGTGGGGATGTGGGGCTGTGGGGATGTGGGGCTGTGGGGATGTGGGATGTGGGGATGTGGGGCTGTGGGGATGTGGGGCTGTGGGGATGTGGGGATGTGGGGATGTGGGGATTGGGGCTGTGGGGGCTGTGGGGCTGTGGGGATGTGGGATGTGGGGATGTGGGATGTGGGGATGTGGGGCTGTGGGGGCTGTGGGGCTGGAGCTGTGGGGCTGTGGGGCTGTGGGGATGTGCGGATGTGGGGATGTGGGATGTGGGGATGTGGGGATGTGGGGATGTGGGGATGTGGGGCTGTGGGGATGTGGGGATGTGGGGATGTGGGATGTGGGGCTGTGGGGATGTGGGACTGTGGGGATGTGGGGATGTGGGGCTGTGGGGATGTGGGATGTGGGGCTGTGGGGATGTGGGGCTGTGGGGATGTGGGGCTGTGGGGATGTGGGATGTGGGGCTGTGGGGATGTGGGGCTGTGGGGATGTGGGATGTGGGGCTGTGGGGATGTGGGGCTGTGGGGATGTGGGATGTGGGGCTGGAGCTGTGGGGCTGTGGGGATGTGGGGATGTGGGGCTGTGGGGCTGTGGGGATGTGGGGATGTGGGGATGTGGGGATGTGGGGATGTGGGGCTGTGGGATGTGGGGCTGTGGGGATGTGGGGATGTGGGGATGTGGGATGTGGGGCTGAGGTCATTGCCATCCCTGCCCAAGAGCTGGGCCCTGTGGCCAGAGCAGGACCCCAGGGACGGGAGGCGAGTGGGGGCTGTTGTGAGTGAGCCCCTGACCGGGGCTGGCTGAGCCTCCTGGGAGCACCGTCCCAGTTCACCGGGCTCCCCACCTCACCCTGGAGCCAGCGCAGTGCGACCGGGGATGTTGCTGAACCCTGGATTTTACAGCCTGTTGTTCCCATAAACTCCGAGCTGAGTTTCTCAGACACTTTGGGTTTATGATGTTTAGCGTGTGCCAGTCCTGATTCTCAGACCGTCCCCAGTGGTTTCCTGTGTTTGAGGAGTTCAGCACAGTTCAGTGTTTAACTCACAATGAAGTAAACGATTTCTGTAGCTCAGTGGTTCTCTGCCTTCTGAGGATTATTCATAAATGGAGAAAAGGTGTTGCACCTGCCCCAAGAGTAACTGCAAACAGCACCTGCGGGACACCTGTGCTCTTCCAAAGAATTTAAAGCAAGTGTTCTCCCCAAAAAGTGCCTCTCAGGACACATATCCTGGGTTTTCAGAGGGTGAGCCCTGACATTTCTGCTGCTGGACCACTGCAGGTTAGCAGCCTTGTTCTCCATCAAAGGACATTCCCCTTTTTGGAACTGCAGTTCTTGATATAGTCTGACCAGTCCCTACACTAGATTTTGTGCAGGGTTGGCACCATTCTGTTTATTTTCCAAGGTTTTGTTTTGCTCTGGGGAGGCCTTAGAACCACAAACCTCTGACCCATCCCAATGTGTGCCAGCTTCCAGTGCCTTCCCCAGCCCTAGAGCCAGGTGTGGGGGGTTGCCTCCTGTCAGGGGGCTGATTGCATGACCAGCACTCACTGATTTAACCCAGCTCCGAGAGCTGGGGGGCTGCTGGGGGTAGGCAGGGGTATTTGAGCAGCCTTGTGGGGGAGAGAGACAAAGCTCAGGAGCAGCTCAGCAGTGGGGAAGGAACAGTACCAGGGTCAAACTGAGCTTGGGCAGTCTCTCCTTAGCACTGCCTGCAGCAGATGTGAGCAAGCCCTGTGGAGAGCTGTGGTCTCTTAGGTGCTGCTGCACACACAGGTACAGATGTGGGGTGGAAGAACTGTGGCATGACCCACTTTGTGATGTTTGCTTGCTTTCCCTGGGAAGTGACCCGCAGTGTTCCCTGCAGGCTGTGCTCTGTGGGAGCTGGGGGCAGCTGGCCCCTCTGCATTGGAGGGCAGGTCCTCACTCAGGTGTCATGGATCCAAACCAGCTCCTGTGCAGCACCACCGAGCTGGCAAGGAAGGAATTTGTGGTGAGGTGTTCCTTAGCTCTGGACTTTGCTGTTACTGCTGTCCCTGCTGTAGTGGGGACAGCTGATGCCTGTAACACCAAGGGGAGCTGGGGCTCCTTAGGCTGCTCAGTTCTGCTCTGGGTCTGTCCTGCCACAGCTGCCCATGGGGCAGGATTATCATGATGAGTGTTTGAAGCTGTGAGAGGTGATGGGGATGAGCCATGGCTTGCTCAGGACACCTCTCAGGTGCTGAGAGGTCTGGGGACACCTGAAGTTCCAGTGGCTTTGGTCCCTTGCTGGTTAACATTGCTTTCTGAAAGGCCTTTTCACTGTTTCTTCTTGCAGCCCATGTTCCTCCTGCCTGCTCCTGAGCTGGGTCCCACAGAACCCCCTGCTCCATCTCTGCTGGGAGGCCTGGGGTACCTGGCTGGGAGGCTTGGCCCTGCTGAGAACTACAGCCCTGGGCAGACAGAGACAAATCCCCCCAGCTCTCAGGATGCCTGCAGGGAACAAACTCATATAGTGGTAATTTAAAAACAAAAAAGGGCAAAGCAGTTATTCAAAAATATATCTTTATTTTTTCAGTTTATCAACTATTTAAATAATTCAGTTAAAATAGGTTTTATTGCACATTAAAGAACCTTTCTGGATTCTCACTGTCCTCTATAAAATAAGCTCACAGAGAAAGGAAAGGAGAGGCTCTTCCACTCAGACACCCCTCATACGCTCTGCATCGCTCTGGCTCTACAGACCCCAACAGCCAGCGTGGATGGAGCGGGCTCCGCTCACCGTCTCCCCAGGGTGCTGAAGGCAGGAGGGAGCTGGGTGCAGGCTGGGGAGCGCGGGGAAGGCGCTGCCAGCGTGGCCACGTGCCCCAGCTCCCCCAGGAGCACTCATGGCACAGGCAGCGGCCCCTGGCCCACGGGGCAGCAGCACAGCAGCTAAAACGTGGGTGCTGACACCACTCTTGAGGACAGGAGCAGGTGAAGGCAAGGTGGATGAGGTACAGATGGGGCGAGACATCCTCCAGGCGTTGCCAGCTCCAGGGCAGGCAGGTGGGGAACTGGGTGGCTGCAGGAGGAAGTCCTTGCCTGGTGTTGAGCAGGAAAAGAGCAGCCAGCTAACTCCCTGTGAGGCTTCTGGGAAGTCATTTAATGAGCTCCTTGGAAGTTATGTTTAAGGGCTGCCTGAGTGATGCGGAATGGAACAAGCTTGCAGAGGATGCACTTCATTACTGTGCTCCAAATTGGATTTCATGCCCTTTCAGATGATTCTTTGGGGATGACTCCAGCTTTCCTACCCCAGCTGTGTAGTAACTTGCTCTACAAGCACATTTCTGGTTGTCCTGGCTTTTCATCTCACAAGAAAGAGCTCCTCAGGCCACCATTGGAATCAAGTTTCTAATGAAAATTCAAGTGAGAGCTTTCCTGTTATGCTCTTTTGTGCTTCACCCAAGCCCCTGTCATGCCCTTCCTCCAAATGCCATCCTGGATTCCTGACAGCCTGGGGTTTTTCCCAGAAGTCCAGCCACACAGCAGAGTAATTAGTGTTAATGTGGCATCAATCTGCTGCTGTGGAGCAATTCCTGCCCACATGCAATGGGGTGTGTGCAGCTGGTGGCTAATGCGTGCCTTTGCCTGGTGAGACATCCCAGCTTAGTACCACATCCTGCTCCAGCCATCTCCTGCCATCATTAACTCGAGAACTGATGTTGCTCGAAGCTCCTACTGTCTCTGAGCCCTTGGCTTTTGTGTCTGAGCTTTGCTCAGGGCAGCTTTGACTGCCAGTTCAATCCCTGAGTAAGGGTCTGACCTGACAGCCCTTCAGTGCTTGTCTGGATCTGTGCCTTTCCCACCAGACACGTGGGTCCAGCACCCACCTCTCCGGGCACGTGGCTGGCTGGGTGACAAGTGTCAGTGCTGGCCGAGCTCCAGCGTGTCGGGCAGCTGCTCTGCGAAGGCCGTCTCCAGCCGCAAAGTGCTGTAGTTGGGGGGGGGTGTCCTGGGCAGGGGGCTGTCCTGGGGCAGCGGCAGGCGCAGGGCGGTGGTGAAGGTGGGCAGGTCCTCGTCGATGCACACGGGGTTGTCGTGGCCCTGCCTCTCCACGTCTCTGGCCTGCGGGGCCTTGCCCGAGCTGCGCCGCTGGCGGCCGTTCCACCACTTCTTTGCCTTCTGCCACTGGCGCCGCATGACGATGGACAGCGAGTCGATGAAGAACACCTCCACGATCTCGATGACGCACACGACCGAGCAGCTCATCCACAGCCCCAGCTGGCCCCCGAAGTTGGACAGAAGAATGACGAGCTGGAAGAGCAGAGAGCACGAGGTTAGGGTCTGCAATGGGCACGGGCCCACGGCGCCGCTACAGCAGGCGGGGAGACCCAGCCGGGGCTTGCTCAGCACTTCCAAATGCAGCGGGCCCGTCTCTGCTGTTGCTCCCTCTGGCCCTGCTTCAGAAGGGCCTCGGAGCTGAGCTTGCTGTGGGCAGCCTGCAGGCTGCCCCTGCACAGGGCTCGGGGCTGGACAGGCAGAGACTGGCCTGAGATAAGGGCTGGAAAGGGCAGGACCGGCCCAGAGGTGCATATCTGAGATCAGCTTCCTGCCCCTGCCCGTGTGGGATTGCTCCCCTGGGCAGGTGAAAGCTCCAGCCTGCGTGGGAGGAAGTGCTTCATCTCCTGGGAGTAGGGACCAGCATGCTCACTCACCGTGTTGGCAGGATTCTCCGAAATGAATCTCTCATTCAGGTCCTTGTAGAACACCATGAGGTTGGCAAGGTCTGTCCTGGGGAAGTGGGAGGCAGGCAGAGGGTTTAGTAAAACAATAACATGAAACATACTGAAAAACTATGCAAATAACCAGTTGGACCAGTAGGGCTGGGCTGCTCCAAGGGAGCTTTTTCCCCAATTGCCATCATTAGGGCTGCCGAGATCGTATCAGAGCTGGAGGTGCAAGGCAGGAACACACAGGGGGACTTACTTGTTCAGCTTCTTGTTGAGTTTTTGCCCTTTGTCCCAAGAGAGAACTCGGAGCATCCAGTCCTGGAGAACAGACAGAAAATGCTACTCTAGCTGCAGGTTCTTGTGCAGAGACCCTTGGGAAGGGACTTATGCTCCACACCTCCTTGGGCTCATATGGGTACAGAACTGAGTGTGTGACAAGCCAGCTGAGCCCAAGGGGACCTCCCAGGACAAATTTCAGTTTAAGGGTGAACTGCTGGAGGGGAAGGCCTGAGCTGGAAACTTCACACTCTTCTCTGGGAGCAGCATCACTGAAAGCTACTGACTACCCCAGGGCCTCCTGCTTTTTTGCTGAGCCTCTGGGGTTACTCAATGGCCTCTGCTAGGCTGCTGTTCTGGTGGAGTGTCACTGGGGACTGACCTCTGACACGATGGACGGCCACTGAGCAATGCTGGTGGTGAGCGCCCACTCCTTGAAGCTGCAGAGAGAAGCAGGATGTCACTTGTGAGCTCCGACTCCCACACACACCTTACCTCTGGCTGTGGCAAGGACTCACCTGCAGGCATCTTTGCAGATCTGCTGGCAGCCCAGCTGCTCCTTCACAAACTTTTCGTGCAGTCTGTAGTAGCAGTACACTGCAGGGGAGGAGCAGGATGTGTGTGAGAAGCCAGAAAGAAAACCTGCTAACTGGGCTGGAGTGGGACATCTGGGGCATTAGGTGGCCTTTGTGGCCATCGCCTACATGGTGGGGATAAAAAGATTTACCCTATCAATATTGCAAAAGACTCTTGAGAAGTGGCTGTCACTTGATATAGGCATGAAAACTGCCACACCTGGTCAAGCCCTCCACTCGACTGTTCTGTGGTGGGCACAGGTGACAAGCCATCAGGGGAAGTTTCACAAACCAGTCAGGGTGAGCAAGGGAGGCACTTCTGGCTCTGGGTGCGGGGGCTTAAGTGGGTTAAGGCAGATTTGCCTCATCTCAGCATGCTGGGTGTGCAGCAGCTGTGACAGGGACATGGGGTGCAGGGGCAGTGTGACAGGGACACTGGGGTGCAGGGACTGTGTGACAGGGACACTGGGGTGCAGGGGCAGTGTGACAGGGACACTGGGGTGCAGGGGCAGTGTGACAGGGACACTGGGGTGCAGGGGCTGTGTGACAGGGACACTGGGGTGCAGGGGCTGTGTGACAGGGACATGGGGTGCAGGGGCTGTGTGACAGGGACATGGGGTGCAGGCTACAGGGGCTGTGTGACAGGGACATGGGGTGCAGGGGCTGTGTGATGGGTTGGTGCTGCAGGGGACAGGAGTGGCAGCTGAGGCATGTGCAGTGCCAGAGGTGTTTCAATACTAACTCCAGTTAGGGTTCTTCTTGTAGTTGCAGTACTCAGCCCCAGCAGGTAAGGGCTGTGCGTACTGGGCACAGCCACACGAGTCCACCATGGCCTTCTGGAAGCAGGAGTGCAGGCAGATCTGGGGAGAAAAAACAGAGCTGGGGGCTAAGAGGCAGCACCAAGCTCCTGTGCACCCAAAAGCATCCTGCTTATCACAACAGCAGCAGGAGAGGAAGCGTTTCCCTGGGCTGTCAGGCTCTGCTGTGAGTGAATATAAACACAGACAGAAAGTACAGTGCAGGGTTGAGACTCCAGTGCAAAAAATAAGATTATCTTCTCAGAGGATTACATGTATGGGGGTTCTGTGAATGCCCCCACTTCCCCTACAGCCACCAAAAGCTTGTGTTGCAGTTGCTCTTTACAGAGTCAAGGAGAGGGTTTTAGGCCTGCCGTGGCACGTGGCCCATGAATCACTAACTAGGTGTGGGAAGTGACTCACAGCAGCAAACTTCACAGCTTCCACCAAACCCTGCTGGTCCTACTGGGAGAGGTGAAGCTGGAAGGATTAACAAGGCAGCAGAGCTGTGGTTTGTGCTAAAACACTGGGACATGCAGAAACAGAACTTCTCTTTTAAATCCCAGTCAAGCCTTTTGGTCCCAGTCCCAGCCCTCCTGAGCACTGAGTTTCAGTGAAGTACTGTTAATAAAAACCTGAGATAATGTCTGGGTAATTCTACCTGGCACTACACCACAGCAGATTTCATATTTCCCATAAAACACAAATTCAGCCTAGACCTGGGCTTTGCATCAGGCAGCAGGTAATGTAAGTACAATTCTTCAAGTGGAGAGTGCCAGAACAACTGACACTCTCCAAGAGGACCCAATTACATAAACCATGCAAAATTAGTGGAAACTTACTCTGTAAACAAACATCCTGCTATCTGGATACTGATTAGATGGTTTCTGTTATTCTTGGAGTCCTAAAGGTCACAATTTCTGGCTTCAAGGGTTACTAAGCTGCAACCTTTACTTGGCCAATATTTTCCAGTCTCATTGCTTGGAAATTGCCTAATGAGCTCATGTTCTCTCTTTATCTAACACGGTGCCTGAGGGAACTTCAAACAGCAACCACTTAGGAATAAAAGTTGGATTTTAAGAAGTGCCATTGCATTTTTCATCAGTGGTAAAAGCAATAACCCTGTGCTCAGACTGTTCCCACTCTCAGGTCCTGAACCACAGACTGTTATAAAGCTTTTTATGCAGGTAGTTTTCAAGCAACTGATAAACCCAAATGTAATGGCTTTACCTGGAGTGAGTAGCTCTTGTTATAGAGATTTTCCACAGGTATGTCATCTCCTGTCTCTGTGCAGTCACTGTAGGGTTTGCTCAGCTTGCGAGACTGAGTCTGAGAAACAAAAGAACAAAACTTGTTTTTTTGGAGTTCACAGAGAAACAAAAGGATTCAGTGACACTTTATCCCAACTCTGAAACTGTAAGTGATAAGGCAGCTTTGAATAGAATGTTTACCTTTTGCTACCTAAAATGATTTGTCGATCCCTTGTCAAAACAAGGGTTTTTTGTTTCTAATATCCGTTTCCCAAAAAACTGCTCTGGCGGGATTCTCTGCTGTCTTCCTGGAAACCTTCTGCAGGAATGCAAGGTGGTATGATCACAGCAGTGAGGATTTTTCAATGCAGAGTAATCCATATGCATGTTCTCTCCTAGTCTTAGAGGCTGTGCATGTTTACTCTGGATGTTTGTGTTCTGAGCAGGTTGTTGGATGGGGTTTTTTGGTTATTTTCTGTGAGGATCCCCACCTGCCCGAGCTGTTGTCGCACTGGCTGCTCCTGTGCCGTGGGTAAACAGCACTTGAGGCTCCACTAGTGCTCAACAGCACCTCTCTCAATCCACTCTAAATCAAATGTTTGTGTCTCCCTCAAACCTTTTTCCAGGTGCTGCTTTGACCCTTCCTCTCAAATGCTAATGACTTTTCCTGTTCTGCAATCTCTGCCCAGAGCAAAGAGCTCTGATATGCCAAGTCTGTGCCTGCAAGCTCTGTGAAACCAGGGCTGGGAGCCCTCAAATTCCCAAAATCTGATTGCAGCTCCATGGCCCACTTCCTGCAGACTGCCTTACCTCCCTCAGCCCCTGCTATCTTTCTGCAGTAATTATTCAATACAATAGAGTGGCCTGAAACCACAAGAAACATCCATTTAAGAATCTATTCACCTTTCTCTACAGAGTTTAAAATTAGAATTAAAAAGTTCTATACAAAGGATCAATTTAGCAGGAACCTGAGAAAGGCTCATCACCCCTAAGGCACGGAATGCAGCTCCTGAGGCCACACGATAGAAGCATACCTCACCACTTTGTCTACAGCAAGAGAAGGCTCTGGGCTGGCATGGTGAAAGTCGGTGCTTTTAGAGATGCTCAAATCTCTCTTTGGAGGGAAAGATGGGATTTCTGTATTAGAGATGCATTACTTCTGAAAACTGACTGAAACCTGCTTTTAAATTCCACCTACAAGATAGTGCCAAAACACTGCCTCAGTCTGCTCCTGGGGCTTCCAAGAGACGATCGATCCTTTGTGTAGAATTATTTTGTTGTGGCTTATGCTCCTACAAAAGCTTACTTGTACCTTCAGGTACTGAAATAATTTCCAAACTAAATATTTAACTAAAGCACTGTAACTCTGACCAAGCAATGCTTTGTTTGCTTTCCAAACATCTTGGAATATTTTTGGAGATGGGGGGCAGCCCTAGTACCCAGCAGAAACCCATGAGCAATAACCAGACCCTGATGCTGTGTTCAGAGCCCAGCAAGCAGCTGATGTGGGACACAGCTGCTGTGTCCTCCTTTGTGACCTTGCACGTGGGCACAGGGATTGACCTGTCCTGACAATCCTGACCCCCCACCACTCAGCAGGCTCTCTGGAGCTGTCCTTTCCCAGCAGGACAGTGATCCCCAGCTTTTGTTCTGAGACCAGAAATTGTGTCCAGCTTCTATTTTGGTTGCCTCATTAGAATGCAATTGATCCCTTCCTCATGACAAATCTTTTATATACAGACACTAAGATGTGCCCAATCTTGTTTCTTATACTACAGCTACAGTCCAAACCTATTGTGCTAAGAACATATTACATTAAATATTGAGACTCTGCCTTCCGTGGCTGTCTCTGTACTGTGTGATGGTGACAGAGAAAACAGTCTTGTGAGACTTTGTGTCCTCACACCATCCTGGTTCCCAAAGCTCTCAATCATGATTGACCAAGGAGTTGATGCCACAGTTTTCCAGACAACTGGAAGACAGTTAACTATTTGCATTTTGTAAACCATCAGCCCTCTTTTAATGTCTTTTCTAATGCAGGGCCTACCACGATTCGGCACACCCAGATAAGGAGGATGGCTGATACTCCCACCAAACCACCAGAAAGAAAAGCAGAGCTGAAGTGCTCACTTAACAGCCCATCCAGATGAAAGAGGACCTGGCACAGCTTTCGCTGCTGTGCTGAACCCCCTTGGGCCAAATGCCTCCTCTGAACTACACTAAATGGGGAAAGCAGGAGCTGCAGCTCTCCTTGCCTTTGCTCACAGCTGGCAAAAGCACAGCCGCTGCCCACGAGGGTGTTTTTACTGCTGGGATAGAAAGAAAACCAGCAAAATGAGGCTCACATTCACAAAACAGCTCAAGGGGTTGTGCTGCCACCATCCCTAAGGACCTGACCCCAGTGCGGGTACCCACAGCTCCAGCTCAGGGACCCTCGTGGGATGAAACTCCCTGCTCATTGCTGAAGCCGAATGAGGCACTTGGCAACACATTCTTGTGGTTGTGGATTTTGCTGTGAAAACAAAACCAAAAATCCCCTGGAAAGCCAAGGGGTGGAAGAAAAGGGAGAACAAACAATATCCCAAGCTGCTTTGGTTTATAAAGACCTGATTTTCCCAAGGCCTCTTTTGTTCAGAAAAGTGCTATCACAGGATTTCCCTCAGGGCACTTCAGCTGCTGAGTGGGAGGTATTTGAAGGCCTTCGAGCTGCTGGCTCTCTGAAATCACCTCATCAGCTCCTATTTACAGCAGTACCAAGGCATAAGGGGCGCCCCCAAAGGAGATTGTTGCCACTCACAAAGTGCATCCCTATGGAGGTGGCCGCTGCAGTTTCAATTTCAGTGCCGATGTCTTCAATGAAGGGATACTCGTTTTGGTCGTGGACGATGATCTTGGCTCCCGTGGATGTCACCAGGAAGGGGTTGTAGTCGGCTTCGTCGATGTACAGAACAACCTGCAATCCTGAACCACAGAGACGAGGCAGGAAGTTACACCAGGAGCCAGAGCCACATTTCTGGTCAGGGAGGGCAGCACGGTTTATTTCATGTTATCTGGCCTTAAGCAGAACTGTAGCAGCCAAACACAGCCTTGGCCCAGCCAGAAATATCCTTTGGTGGTACCGAGTACAACAAACAAATTACATCTGCGTAGAACGTGGCTGGAACTCACTTTAAAAAGTTATATAACTGGGCAGCAGTAATTTCAGCTGGAAAACATTAGTGATGCAATGATATTATCTGTATTCTCAGGCAAGAGCTTGCACTAGTTCAAACAGGCATTTCCCCAATCAGCCTGTACATCTACAGCCAACACATCGCTCACGCTCCAGCAGGATCCAGTTTGCTGAACCACTTGTTATCAAACAGTTCCTCTGCAAACCGCCCTGGAACACCACACGTGTGCAAAGTGCCCTGGAATAGCCCCTGTGTGCCAAGTGCCCCCACTCACCGTACTCGCTGCCACCCGTGGACGTGCTCAGGATGGTCCCATTCTCGCCACTGTTGAAGGTGTAGCAGTTGCCGTGGAGGGGGTGATGGAAACGAGTGAAGTGCCTGGAAGAAATCGAATATCGTGACATTAGTCCCTGTAGTTCTGCCTGTGGGAGAAAGGCAGCATATTTGGGCTTTGGTTTTGAGAGAGACAGACCAGAACTGCATGGGGGGTTTATTATTTCTTTTCAAGAAGTTTATTTTGCTGAAATATGTGGGACTCTTTCTGAGTAATTTGAAACTACATGGCAGTATGATCTAGTTTAATACATCAGGAGATGGAAACTCGAGGAAGTTTTAATGTGGGAATGGGGGTTAATGGCACAGGGGAGGCAAATTCACAGAACTAGCAGTGGCTCCTGCTGGAATTCAGCAAATACCAAATATTCCATTCCTATATATTATGGACTTGGAAATAAACTGTTAAGATGGCAGGAATTTTCTGTGCACTGACCTTTTGTCACAAGATAGGCCATCAAAGAAACATGTCAGTATAAGGTCTTCAGCAGAATAACTCAATTTTTCCTTAGTCTCCAGGGGAATTTGTGCCATGATGTTCATGTAATGCAGCTTGTACCACTCCTGGATAGCGTTAACACCCGAACTGAACGTGTACAGGGCACACTCACTGCTGTTGTTCGCATCACACTGACAAGCACAAAGGTGAAGAAACATTTCAGATGAACTGAAATCATGGATTCTACAAGGGAGGTGTAAATGAAGGATTGCACAAGGTACACCCTATAGTGTTTCTCTTCCACAAAAACAACCATGTATGAAATTACAGTGGGCATCAAAGACCTTTTATGCAGGGCTAAATGATATGACCAAATATTTCAGGACCAAAAAAGGTCACAGATGACACTAATTCTATTTGGGAAGACTTCAGGAAGGTACTTCTCTTTCAGAGAGCAGGAGGTGAATCTGCAGCAGCCACGGCAGCTTAGGCAGAAGAGCAGACAGGGTGCTCTTCACCACTGTGTACCACAAAGCCACCTGAGCAGGCAATAAAACCTGCCAGAGGGACACTGACCCCAGCACAGCCCTTTGCTGCCCCACGGGGAACCTGCTGGCCAGGGCACAGTGACACTCACCAGCTGAAAGCCAATGATGTCATTGGAATCACCCGAGTTCACGATGGACGAGTCCTTGTGAAAGACACTTCCCTCTATTTTCCTCTTCTGCCCACTGTGCAGGTCAGTCGCTGTCCTGGAGAAGTCCTCGACCTTCAGCAGAGGGATCTGCTGGAAGAAGTCGCTCCCTGTGCTGTTCCAGTCATCCACTGACCGGCGCACCTTGGACTTGCCCTCAGAAAATCCATAGAAAGTTTCCAAAGCCTTTTTTGTCTCTTTGTCCAACTCAGATAAATATTCTTTCATGGCACTGTACCTGTGTGGAAGACAACATGACAGTGACATCCCATCCCACCTCACTGCCCAGCTGCAGTGCTCTGCCTGCTGCACTGTGGTTGCCAGGGCTGGGGACAGAATTCCCCATGGAGGTCTCAGAGCAGTTTCTCACACCAGTGAGGGCAGACACAGTTATATCCATGGAGATCTCAGAGCAAGGACCACAAGAAGCAGAGCAGACTGAGCTACAGAGAAAGTTCTCCCAAAACTCTCAAGCTCCTTATATTAGGAAGCCTGAGGAGACAGAGTATGTTGAAATAAGACTTCATCTGTGAAGAGTCATCAGAGAGCAGGATCCCCGTGGGGACCCGGGGTGGGAATCTGGCAGCACAACAGACAGTAATGTAAAGCATGATTTGACAAGAGAAAAAGTATTGTTGATAGACCATATAAAAATCCCCCATAAGGAAAGAAAGAAGCAAGAGAGGAGTGACAGATGTCCTCTTTCTATTCTTTAGGAGATGACGCTATTTGTAATCCTGAAAAGAAGGGAATTGGAAGAGCCAAAGAGCTGACAGGGACTGTCTGGAGCAGAAAGCAGCGTGAACCGAGCCGAGGTGAGCAGGCAGCAGCGAGGAGTGAAAGGCACACGGCGCAGAAGGGGATGTGGCACAGCAGGTGCCGTACAGGTAAACCCACACTTGGGAAAGCGCTGACAAGCAGCACCGGGACGAGCTCGGGAAGGAGTCCGGTGCCGTGCTGACCTCCCAGCCCCGGGCCTTACTTGTAGGGGTTGATGTTGCAGATGGTGACGGCGGGGAACGGCAGCTTCTGGAACTGGACGGTGACGGAGACCGAGGCGCTGTAGTAGTTCATGAGGAGCTCCGCGCACTGCCAGAGGATGAGCCCCACGGCGCTGAGGGTCAGCAGGATCCAGAGCAGGCGGCGCAGGCGGCCGCGGGACACCACGATGCGGCGGCAGCCGTGCGTGTTGGTGTTGAGGCAGTACCAGCGCATCAGCTCGCTCAG
Source organism: Pseudopodoces humilis (assembly GCF_049639895.1). NCBI lineage: Eukaryota > Metazoa > Chordata > Aves > Passeriformes > Paridae > Pseudopodoces > Pseudopodoces humilis. The sequence goes on from NC_142217.1 coordinate 17,616,378, forward strand.
CGTGGGCGCCTGCGGGCCCCGCACCGGCAGCGTCCGCTTCAGCCGCGCCGTGATCTTCTTACCGGGAGCCGTGGCGGCCGCTGCGGGCGAACCGGGCGCTGAGGGGGCGGCTGGGGGAGCGGCGCCCGCCCACCGCCCGGTGCCCCGCCACCCCGCTCCTGTCCCGCCCGGCCCCGCGGAGCCGTCACCCGCCATCCCACCCCTTTCCCGGTGTGTGATCCCCGGAGCCGCGGTCCCGGGGAGGATCGCGCTCGCCGCGCCTCACCTCGGCCGCCCTCCGGGCCCGGCGGCGCCATGCTCCGCTCCCAGTCCCGGCGCCGCTGCCGATGCGGTGGGGCGCGGCCGCCCCCGGACCTACCCCCGCCACCGCCCCGCCCCGCCCCCCCCCGCCCCGCCCCGGCCCCCCCGCCCCCCTCCCCGGCCGCGCAGCACCGCCCCACGGCGGCGGCGGGGGCTGCGCGGGGAGCGCGGAGTAACGGGCCCGAGCGGGGCGGGCCCGGCGGCGGGAGCAGAGCCCCCGGTGCGGCGCGCGGGGCCCGCGGGGGCGGCCCCGGGGGCGGGAGCAGAGCCGGGCCCCGGGGCGGGGCCGCGGGGCGGGGCCCGGCCGTGCCCGCCCCTCGCCGGGCCAGCACCGAAGATGGCGGCGCTGCGGCAGCGTCTGCCCGTCGCCAAGGTGGCGGCGCGGTCACGTGGCGGCGCGCCCCGCCCCGCCCGCTGCATGGCGGGGCGGTGAGGCGGCGGAGCCGCGGCCCGACCCGGCCCGGCGGGATGGGGCGGCCGCCGGGCTGAGCTCCGGGCCGAGCTCCGGGCCGAGCGCCGCGCGGGCTGAGCGGGCCGAGCGCCGGGCGGGGATGCGCGCTGCGCCGCGCCGCCATGTCGCGGGGTGAGCGGCCCCGGGCCGGCCGGCAGCGCCAAGGAGAAGCGCTCCTTCAGCAAGCGGCTCTTCCGCGGGCGCGCGGCGGGCGGCGGCGCGGGTTCGGCCCCGAGCGCCACCCCTGCCGCAGCCCCGTCCGGGCGGTCGCTCGGCGGGTTCATGAGCCGCGTGCTGAAGACCCTCTCCACGCTCTCGCACTACAGCAGCGAGCCTGAGCCCCGCGGCGCGCTCGCCCCGCGCCTGCCCCCGCCGCAGGCCACGGGCGGCCTGGGCAGCTGCTTCCCGCCGGGCCCGCCGCGCAGCCCCGAGCCCCCGCCGCGCCCCGCCGGCAGCTCCGAGGCCGTGCCCGGCGTGGCGGGGCTCCGCAACCACGGCAACACCTGCTTCATGAACGCCATCCTGCAGTGCCTCAGCAACACCGAGCTCTTCGCCGAGTTCCTGGCGCTGGAGCAGTTCCGCGGTGGGCCGCCCCCCGCCGACGGGCCGCCGCCCGCGCCCGGCGAGGTCACGGAGCAGCTGGCGCAGCTGGTGCGGGCGCTCTGGACGCTCGAGTACACCCCGCAGCACAGCCGCGACTTCAAGGTGAGCGGGGGCCTCGTCCCGTCCGGGCGGGAGGAGCGAGCGCAAGGCCGCTGGCGGCAGCAGCTCTGCGGGGCCGGTGCCCGCGGTGCGGGGCTCGGGGCTCACCACAGGTCCAAACGTGACACAAAGTGTCACCAGCACACGGGCACCGCAGGCTGCCCTGCTCGCCAGCTTTGGTGGGTATCTTGCCGCTGGTCCAAGCTCCCACGCGGTGGGAAGAACCGTCTGGCCTTGCCAGCTGCGTGCCAGTAGATCTGGAGTGCTCTGCCTGCTTCCAGCATCCTCCCAGAGCAGCAGACTCTGGTCAAGTGACAGCGTTGGACACCCACGGCAGCTCCCTGGGGATGGGACAGGTCCTGCCTCTGTACTCTTTGCTCACGGTGTTTGATGTTGGCTTATAGCTCTGGATGGTTTTTATGCTTAAAAATACCCATTTTAATGTTTCATTCCTCTACTGTGCTGCCATTAGGGAAGTTGCAACTAACTGTTGTTTGGGAGTTGTGAGCATGCATGGAAGGAGGATGTTGAAGGCTGTGCACTGTAGTCTGCTAACCAAGAACTTGTGAGTCTGGGCTGATTTGGGGAGTGTGTTTCAGGAGTAGCTGCTTAGACTCTCTTGCCTGGACTTGCTCATGTTTGGCCCTTGTGCTGCGGTTCCGTCCGACAGCCCGTGCCCTTCCTGAGCCTCATGCCTGCCCCAGGAGCTGTTGGAGCAGAGGGCTTGGTCCTTGTGCTGTGGCTTAAAAACACCCTGCATGGCTTCAGATGAAATCAGGCACAATTGTTTTAAAAGTGCTCTTAGGCCTACTTTGCCTCTTGGAATAGGGAGAAGTATTATTCTTGGCACGGAGGACTCTTCGGCTGTGTGAGAAAATCAGAGGGTGCGTGGTATCTTCCATACAATGAACTTAGAGACAGGGCAAATTATAGGGGAATTTTTCTTGCAGAGTGGCTTGCAGAGGAGATGTTCAAATGCATGAGAACACAGTGAGAACATCATTGATACAGTCTTGGGCTCTCTGCCTGTGGTTCAGCTGGGGTGCACAGCAGGTAGAGAACGGGTCCCACAGTCAGCTCTCCTTTGGTGCCTGCTGGATGGTGGGATGTCCTGGAGGGTCCTCTGAGGCGGCAGTGGCCTTTTGCACCCTCAGTCATTTGGATGGTTGCATGGCCAGGACCTCTTCCCTTTGTTTCTACTGTGCCTTTTGAGGCAGGTGTGCCCACCTGTCCCAGGGCTGTGCTGGGATATTCCCTGGAGACCCTGGCTGTTTGTCTTCCAGTGAAGGTGCCTGCCTTCTCTCCGGATGCCTGCCACAAGGACCAGGCGTGGCTCTGGTCTTTTCAGGAGAGGTTTTGATGGCAGAGTGCTTGGAAAGCCGATCACTCAGTGAGTGTGGTCTTGGCAGCACCATGGGGCACTCACCCTGACCTGTCACTGCTCCTGAGGTGGTGTGGCAGGAGAAGGAATAGTGGATTTCTCCTGAGTAATAGCAGGAAGAAAGGTTGTGAAAGCAGGATTGTCTTCTGACAGTGGAACTGATAGAAGGAGGAGCAGCTCTCTTTCTAGGCCAGGCTCTGCTGTTCACACAGGCTGTGGGAGCAGGGCTGGGATACGAGTGACAGCAGGAGGAAGAGCATCAGGGCCAGGGATTAAATTAAGGCCATGTTCTGCGGGAGTTGATAGTAGAACTTTGCTGTTTGCAGACATCACTGACGGTAAGCGAGTGATGTTCTGCTTGTGGATGGAGCTGGAGCCCATCCATCTCCTACCTGCCAGGTCCCTGGAGGTTTTAAAAAGCCTCTTGCTGGAGGGAATCTGGTCCCAGTTGATCCAGTTCAGTGCTGCACAGTGCCAGCAGCCTGGGTCCTGCTGCAGGACTGTGTCATTGTGTCAAGTGCTGTTCCCTTATAGAGGTCAATTACTTCTAATATGAAATTAATGCTTCTAAAGACAGTTAAGTCGCCTGAACCTGTTATTAAATTCGGTTCTTAATTAAACTTTTTCTGAGCAGCAGATTTGCACACTTCATTTACAAATGTAAACAATGGCCTTAGATAGGAGAAAGGCAAAGATCGACATGTTCATTCTGGAAACTGCTGCTTCCCCCCAAAACAAGGAAAACATCCCCCCACCTTGTTCTGCTTAGAGGGTGAAACATTCCTGATCTGCCTTAATGTCATTGTTTTTAAGGGTGTAAAGTGTTTTCACAGAGTAATTTCAGTCTTTCCCTCCAACAGTGATAGCCACTGACTATGCACTGATAGTAATATTTATTTGATAGGTAAAAAGTTCTTTCTTCATCATGCTTTCAAATCCATGTGTTTGTTTTCTTGCTATTTTTCCTCTTTGGGCACCAAATGTAACTGGGCAGAGGCGCTTCCTAATTCCTAAATACTTCTCTGCAGGTGCTAAATGTACTTTAGGATAAAGGCTAATATTTATTTTCTTGTTCATTCTTATATCTGTAGGCTTCTGTCTTGGAAGAGAGGAAATTATTTTCAAGGGAGCATGTCTTAGAGTTCTTGTGGACAGGGACCTTTTAAGGGATGATTTTTGGAATGCTTTTTACCCTTAGCTGGTTTTCCTTGGTAGTGTTTCCTCTTTTTAAGTTGTCTTCAGGTAACAGCCCATGCCATGGGTCTCTGGATGATGTAGCTGCTGAAACCAAGGAAAATGCAGTTCAAACCACTGGTTTGTGATAAATGGTTCATCTTGTAGTTGCAGGTTGAGGGGAGAGCCTGGCAGAGAGCTTGTGCACAGAGAGGGGAGGTTGGGAGTGCTGACAGAGCAGGGGAAAGCAGGGCTGTAGAAGGCTGAGGTAGTAGGAAAAGGTCCATAAGGACTGGACTGAGAGGTGGAAGCAGAGGCGTTTGGATCCTGGGCTGGGAGCCTGGGCAGCCCTTTGTGGGGAGCAGAACGGGAGCACCATGGCAGAGCTGGTAGTTGCTGGGTTTCTCTGCTGAGGATGACTGTCCCATTGGTCCTGTGCTCCTTTGCTGTTTGCTTTAACAATCCTTCTCTTCCGATTGCTCGGTGGGTTTTGTTTTCCTGCCCAAACAAAGCTGCTGCTTTCATAACAGGGGCCAATATTGCAGCTTGTGCTTCCTCTTTCCCCTTTGTGATGGTGTGACAATGGTGACAAACATCTATTGTATAAGCCTGGCTTTGGGCTTGTTTTTTTGCAGGGAGCTGTCCGTCCTGCCTGCAAAGTTCCTGGGAGTGTCAGGGAGGACAGAGTGCCCATTGTATTGGGAATCGGTCTGCAGCACTCAGAGGTGATGGTGGGGGTCATCAGCGAGAAGAATTTTGATTTTAACTAATTATGAAATCATGTTCTTATGGAAATCTGCCTTCTGTGGAGTGTGGGTCTTCTGTGAATGATGAGGCTCTTTCTGTTTTGAGACTTTCTTTGAGGCTCTAAGGCAGTCATACACTGAAGCATGCCAATGTTTAGCATGACCCTTTGCACACCAGAGTTGGGATTGCATTTCTTGTCCTACAAGAAGATGGCCTTGGCTGTGACCTGCGGCATGTTCAGCAAATACAGCACAGTCCCCATAACTCAGTTGGGTGGGATTGTCAGAATTGAATCTGAACCCAGAATGAATCCCTATTCGTAAGGCAGGGATTATTGTGCCATGTTAAAAGTGCTGCTTCCTTTTTCATTTATTTATTTTTAATTCTTTATTTATTTATTTTTAAATCTTGGTGTGAGATTTCCAAGTAGCTGTTTGAAGCTCGTTTCAAGGTGTTTATGGAATTCATTTGGTGCAAATATCTCATTTTGGGGCAAAATCTGCCAGCTGTGTCGGGCACTTCACTACTGTGTTGGGAATTAATCACTAGCTCCTGAGTTCTGAAGGAGCTCCTGGAAGTGTTGGCATGGTCAGATCTTTGCCCCCTGTTGAAGCTGCGGTGAGCGGTTCTCAGCGGGGGCTGCTGGGGCAGGGTGGGTGTCAGGAGCCTTCGGTCCTGCTCTCAGAGCTGTCAGCCCCAGGCCCTTCTGCTCACCAGAGCCCTTGTGCCTTGCTAATGGGGCCAGTGATGTGTCAAATGTGATCTCCTGGGTTGTATTTAATTGTCTTGCTCTCTGCCTAGCACAGGATCGGTTATTTTATTCTGGAGATGGTCAACTGCCTATTCCTAAAATATTTCCACAGAGAGCAAACTGTCCTGCCTCTGCACAGAGGGATGGAAAAAAGGGACATGAAGGAATAAATGTGAGACCCTTCACCCTTCCCTCCTTGTCCCTTGGCTCTTGGTTCCTGGTGTTTCAGTTTCTGTGTTGGTCTAAAGAGGCTTTCAGTGGGTTAGGTAATGTGGGATGTTGAAGTCCAAGTCCTTCCAGTGGTAGCGTCATACTGAGGAGGCTTGCCCTATGGCTGCTTTGGGAATTGGAGTAGACACACTTTGAAACAAAATGCAAGTTACAAATTTTCTACATCATTTTTGTGATGGTTCTTGACATCATGGAAATGTGGTTCACTGGGATCACAAAGGCCTGGCAGTCTTGCCACTTTACACCTTTTTTTTTTTTAATGTTCATTATCAATAAGATGTAAGTGCACTGTTGCATGTATGGTTTGTTTTGTTTTGCTTATTTTCCTATTTTTCCTTACAATCGCTTTACTCACTTTCTGCACGCATACTCCTAAACCCCCTGGGAGGGGTTTCCTGCAGCACATCTGCCTTAAGGCAGCATCTACCTTACCTGTGAAATCCAAATGCTTTCTGGGCATTTCTGTGTTATGCTTCAAGCTTTGATCTGAGATCCTTGAGCACAAGGCTGGGGAGCCGAGGCTGAGCTGCAGAGTTCAGGGGTTGGATGTGGTTTGCTGAGGGGGTTCTGCTAGAGGGGGCAGCAGAAGTGTGCTGTGGGTGCTCCTCTCCAGAGCAGAGGGTTGGGCAAGGCAGGAGAAGAGGCCTCGGTGTGGAACAGCTCTGCTGCTCCAGTGCCAGGTGGCCCTGGAGGTTGGCAGCACCCTCTGTGAGGCTGGAAGGGCAGATGTACATCACTGCCAAAATGTGTTTTCTGTCTTCTGAGCTTCCAGGTTCTTATTTCCATGCTGCTTGTGCAAAATGACACATGGTGAAAGTATGAGAACCGTGTCGTGCCTGGCAGCCCGTGGAAGCAGTGAGGGGGATGCGTGTTCCCAGGCAGCTTAATTGGATCTGTGTTGCTCTGTGCTTTGTGCATGGCCACACTTGATTGGAGTGAACCCTTTCTTCCTGCCATTTGTGCAAAGCACTGCTTAATGAACTTGTTTGCATGTGGTTGTGTCACTGAAGTGAATGATTGTTCTAAAGTACAAGAGGAGGCTTCTCAGAGCAATAATGATGGGATTCCCCTGTCTCAGTTTCTGTGTCCAACTTGGGACCTGGAGCAAAGCCTGGAGAGAGCAGGAGAGGCGCAGGTGTGCAGCTGGAGCTCCTTGGGCTGCCGAGCCCAGCCTTCACATCTGTCCTCTGTGCCAGCATTTACTGATAGTCCTTTACTGAACTGCTTCACATCTGTGCCATTCTCCTGCTCCTCCATCCCTTATTCCTTTGAATCCCACCAGTTGCTCTACTAGTGTAGCAGGAAAACAAGTTCTTGCTGAACAGTATGGGATTTCTGCTCTCCAAAGGGTGAATTCTCCTGCAGCCAGCACCGAGTCCTGGCGGTGCCCTCTGGCAGCAAGAGCTGTCGTCCTGGGAAGGGTGGAGAGGAGCGTGCCACTGGGGAATGCAGCACCTAAACCCACTGCTGTGTCTGTGCACACCCAGCAGCCCTGGACAGCATCATCGGGACAAACTCCACTCTCTCCTTATGCGATGAGGGAGGGTGCTTAATGAGGATTAATAGGCTTCAGCCTGGAGGAGTGAGAGTGGCTGCTGGCATGAGAGGTGTTAGGCAGGGGCTGGTGTGGTGATGCTTCTTGTCTGGGCTTGAATGTGCTGCAGAATCCCTCCGGTGCTGCTGTGCTGCTCCCTGTAGTGCTCCTCTTGGCTTTGCTTCCTCAAGTATTCTCGTAAGGGCTGTGCTTATTCCCTTCTGCATTGCACAGAGCAGGACTGTGGCTGCCCATGGGAGCTGCCATGTCCCATGGGGTGCTGCCTCTAGAGCCCTGGTGCCTCTGAATGCCCACAGGGCAAGGGAGGAGTGTTTTGTCCTGTCCTGGCTGCTGTGACAGACCTCCTGTCATCAAAGCTCCCTTGTCCCTGTCTGGTGCTTGTCCAAGGCCAAGTCCACAGCAATCTCTTCTGCCCCTGGATGGAGGAGCTCCCTTCCTCATCCCCAAGGCCTGAACCACTCTCCCCAGAAAAGAGCATCTCCAGAGAGGGGAAGGTGCTGTCTGTGTGTGAGCAGAGAGTAATTCAGGTACGCGTTTGTCTGCTGTAGAACCTGCTCAAACGCAAAACTCTGGTTGTGGGCTTAAAAAGAAGAAATAACATGGTTGAGTATAACTGTTCAACAGAAGATAAAGAATAGCCTTTCTCTCCTGTGCATGTGTGTCATTGGGTCAGATCTCTAATGAGCTGACTTTATCTGTTCACGTGCAAAATCCTTCCAGACTCACTTCCTAGCAGGGCCACACTGGAAAATAGCAGACTGGCATTTTTTCCTCTAGTTGTCTTTGTGATCTGGAACAATAATAGCAGCAAAGAAAAGGCCAGTAGTTCAGCTCTGTTTCAATCTATTTATTGCATCTTTTTGGAGCAGTAGATGAATTATTATTGAACTTTCAGTAGCTGGTAAAAATGATAACGTGTCTTTGCTGTAAATCTGCTTTATGGACAGGCAGGGACTGATACAGTTGCAGGGTGCTTGCATTAGGGGTACGTAAGTGGGATTGATAGGAAATTTTGATTTTCCCCCTTATCTTTTTGGATGAAGCCACTTCATTCAGGCTGTCTGTGCACCACTGCAAGCACATCTGGTGGAAAGGAGGATCCAGCCACCTCCTGCCAGGCTCACAAGGAAGGTGCTGGGAGGCTGCATCAGGGTCCATGCCCACTCCTGGTGCCTCATAGCTCAAACAGCTGCACCAGAATTGTTCTGGAGTCATTCTTAATACCCTGTGGTGCTGGATGCAAGCTGGTCAGATGTGCCAACCCTACACACAGAACCAGATTAGGGGCAGAGGATTAACAGCTCTTGGGGGTTGGTAAATGTGGTGGTTTTGTGTTTTTAAAGCTTTTGCTTCTTAACTCTGTATCTGAATCCAGTTACAGTTGCTGTTGCTTTAGTGCAGGGCAAGCAGAATGAGGTGTTTTAAGTGATGAGCAAAAGAGGAGTGAAAGTTTAGGGTTCTGGCAAGGGCAAAGAAACCTTCTCCTGGGCTGGAAGGGCAGACTTAGAAAGTAAATATGGAGAGGTGCTGGGTGGTCAGAGCTCTGTGAGATGAGGTTACTGCTTGTTTGTCTACTTTGCCTGTCAAATGTTCCTGGAGCTGTTCAGGAGCTGCCAGTCTGGCTGCTGAGAGGCTGCAGTCTCCCATCCATCGCTCGGGGCTGTGGGGACCCCCAGCTGCTGTTCAGCCCTGTCTATTGCCAAGGGCTGTGAGAACCTCCCCATGCTGCCCTCAGCCCACCAGGGAGGTGTGCCAGGCTGTGTGTGGTGCTGACCCATCAGGCTTGGGGGGCTGCACTTTAGGAGTTCCTGGCACTTGTCTCAATTGTTAAATTGTTTATTTGAGTCAGCACCTCTGTCTCAGATTTAATCATGTTCCTCAGCACTGACTGTTCTGATTGTGTGTCCATTGTTCCCTTCCACACGCTGCAGGGCTGGGGGTGCTGCTGCAGCCCCCTGGAACGGGGAATGGGCTGGGAGGAGAACACACAGCATTCCCTGGAGCAGCAGCCTCTGGGGTTTAAGCAGCTGTGGCCTCACTCGTGGCAGCGCTGGCAGGAAGCGTGAGTGACACCAGGAACATGCTGCCGGTGCTGCAGTGTTTGTCTAGCGGGGCCTCTTGTGAGGAAGTTGCATCTGATATTTTGTAGTGCTTCCTGAATCACTTCCAACATCTTATGGTGTGTCTCCACAGGCAGCTCTTTATCCTTAGTCCACTCAGGCTGCATGAGTGTTGAGAGAACCAGAGCAATTATGGAGGTGCTTCTGAGCCGAGCAGTGACACAGATACAGAGCAAGGCACGTGGCTGCTGTGCATCCATGGCTTCACTGTGCTGGGATTGGTACAGACTGGCTGCTCTCTGTGGGCCACTGCATCACCAGGGACACACATCAGTAAGAGCCTGGGAGGCTCTGGGCTGACTGGAGTGATGTGCCTCTGGGGAAGAGGCAGTAACAAGTACTAGCCTGGATTCCCAAAGTCCTTATGTTTCTGTACAGAACCCCTCCATGTCCACTTTTCACTTGAAATACTGGATTTGCTTCCTCCCAGCAATGTCAAGAGCCTTTTATCGTCCGCTGTGTCTAGACAGGCCCTTGAAGTGCAGTGACAGTGCCTGTTGGCTGAGCTGGCTGGGACAGAGGACACCAGATAAGGCCACTGGCTCTGGCTGATGGGAGAGGGTCAGTGCAGGCCTGCTCCCATCACACCTGCTCGTGTCATGGCACAGAGGGGCTGCTCACTGCTGGGGACATGGCTGGTGTCTCAGCTCTTCTGTCCCTTGGTCCTCTGTGGTCAGCTCACTAAGAAGAATGAGCTTGGCTTTGTTGTGACCTGCAGTGCTGTTGGGGGGAGTAAGGGACATCATCCCTTGGCACTGAGCTGGCCACAGTGGCTGGGAAGGATGGGTACAGCTGTTAAAACTCAGGTGTGTTACTGTAGGAGAATGTAGCACTTCTGGAGAGATATAGTGAGGTAACCACTAAAGACTGGACTACAATCTCTGCTTCATGTATTAGTGATTGATTTTCAGTTTGAAACTTGATGCAGTAATTTAAAGGCTGAATTTAATGTTCAGTGTAGGTTTCTTTGAACAAAGTTAATGTTTGCAAAACAAGTCTCTACATATATGCCTTACAGTCTTCCCTGCATCATTGTCTGGGTGCATTCAGCTCACCTTTCTGCTGAAGGCAGGCGAGAAGTATCAGGCTGGTACCTGAAGAGACTTTTTTGGATACATTTTATGGAATATTTTATCATTTTATTTCTGCTAGTGGATCTTGCTTTGCTTAACAAGAACTAGGAGTAGAGAAGGCTCTTTGGTCTCCATTGATCTTCAAGTACCCATAGACTGCTTCAAATTTCACTCCCCCATAAAAAGATTAGCAGCAGCATCCCAAGCTGAGGTTACATTGGACACCAAGCAGAGGTGCTGGGGTCACACCAGTGTGGCACAGAGTGTTGGCTGGGGTCCGCTCCCATGGTTCAAGCTGTGTGCACAGATTTTATGTGGGAGGGTGCTGGTCCCTGCACAGCAAGGGCAGTAAATCTGCTGTCAGAAGGGCTGCACATATGTAATGAGAGCAGATTATTTCTGTTTTCCATTATTTTGCAGCCTTGAGACAGGTGGACAGATTATAGAGCAGACAGAGTATATGTTTGTCAGTCCTTTCCTGACTCTTTCATCACCACCCCCCTCCCCGGTGACCCCATTTTCAGAGGGATAAAGCGAGCAACCCAACCTCATTTCTCAAATCTGTTGCGAAGTCTGATTAGAGAAGTGGAGGAGCTCTGGCATGAGGTGCATGTGCAGCCTGCTGGGCCCAGGCTTTGCAGCCTTCCCAGCCATTCCTGCCCTGCAGGTGCTGTCGGGGCTCTGCTCACGCCCCTGTCCCTCTTGGGATGTGCTCAGTGGGTCAGTCCCGTGTGAGCAGGGTTTCTCTGTGCAGGTGTGCCAGGCATGTCTGTGCAGCACAGCATGGGCTGCTGCTGCTCCTGCATTGGCTGCTCTGCCATACTGTGGCTCCTTGTGTGCAGGGGAAGCTGCACCTCCCTGGCTGGGATGGTGGTAGAAGACAGTGTTTAGGATGAGCAAGTTATGTGTAGGGGATTCTTGCTACCCAGTGGAAAAAAAATCCATGTTGACCTGTACTACTCCTGTGCTTGACAGAATGCTGATGGGAAATAGTTTTTCTCTACCTGCTTGACAATGATCAGGCTGAAGAAGCATCTGTGGTTTAGATGTCCCGATCCTGGCTGAGTCCTGGAATTGGAGACCTAGATTAGCACTGAACACCTGCATCAAGGTTTTGAGAAATGTGTGACCTCACCAAAGCTGCAATGAGCAAGACAGAGTGTGTGGGCATTAGGAGACTAAACTCTTGTTTTGCTCCAGCTTGAACAAACAGAAGATTTCATGAGGGCAGGGGTAGGTGTGATGGCATGGCCTCGGGTCTGCATTAGCTGTTATTGCAGTGTCTCTTCTCTCTGCAGAACATCGTGTCCAAGAACGCGATGCAGTACCGTGGGAATGCCCAGCACGATGCCCAGGAGTTCCTGCTGTGGCTCCTCGACAGAGTCCACGAGGATTTGAACAATGTGGTGAATTCCGGTGGCATGCCTTCCCTCAAGGTAAGGGATTCTGCTGGGAGACAATGTGGGTGTCTAACTTTGCACACAGGCTTTCCTTTTAAAGCAGTTCTCCCCATTGGCTTCTTAACTTCAGTAGTTCAGATGGAACAAAAGCTTGGGTTAAAGTAATGTTTGTTTCTGCTCTGGGAGTGTAACCAGCTGTTTCACTAATCCCTGACAAGTGCTCCCTGAGGCAGATGTGTTTGAGAGGCTCTGCAATAGCCAGGAGGTGTTACCAGGTGTGAGCCCCCGTGCCCTTCCTGAGCTGCCCTGCCCACCTTGCCTTCCTGCATGCCCACCTTGCCTTCCTGCATGCCCACCCCTTGGAGCAGAGTGTGCCTGGTAATTAAAAATGTTTGTGGCATTTTTCCGGTAGTTTTGGCTAAGGAAGCTAAAGTTTAACTGGTGTACTGGAGTCACTTGCTTGGTGCAGCCCCCACACCTGGGTGTGCCTCAAGGCTTTGTTCCTCTCTTTTAGCCACCACTGGAGGATGATGTGCTGCTTGAGGGCCCAGCCTTTCCCATCAGTAGCACTTTTGTGCAGGAACTCTTTCAAGCCCAGTACAGGTATGGTGTTTTGTAAATTTGTTGAATGTATGGGTGACTCCAGTATAATTCTAAACTGACATTAGCTCCCAGTACAGTTGGGACTGGTGTCACTATGTTAAAAGCTGAACTCCCGCTGAATTCCTGCTGAACTAAGACCTTGCTCTAGAGGAAAGAGAATGTCACTGCTTCAAATTTGGTATATTCTGTGTAAATCTGCAGTATGTACCACTACACCTGTTCCTGTGCATCGTGAAGGTGAGTCAGTGCTTCATGAGCAAAGGCTCAGGAAAGCCTTGTGCTATGGGGCTCACCCTGACTTTCGGAGGCAAGAGCCCATGGCAGGATCTGGAGGTGCCTGGGACTTAGGGATGCCCAGTGTGTGCAGAGTGCTTGTTATCTGGCACTTGGGAATCCTGAACTGAAAGTATCACTGCCCCTTTAGGGCTTTCCCTTGAGGTTCCCTGCTTTCTGGGAAGAGAGCTTTCTAACTTCAGAGCTATTGGAAGAGAACAGATGAATCACCAGTGTTTCTTGATGGCTTGTGCCTGGACTGCTGTAAGAATTATAATTGCTGGGCTTTCTCCCCAGTATTTGCCAACTTCTCCTCTGCAAAGGGGGAACTTTAAGCCTGGTGTAAGACACAAAGCCATTGTAAGGTGCAGATCGATTCTGAATGAGAATGGAGTTTTAGAGAAGGAGAATAGACTCTTGTCTGGAGTTTTTCCTGTGTAAGAGCTGTGTGCACCCCAATGCTGACTGTCTCTGTCCCTGTCCTGTCTTCTCTCTCTGAAGGCAAAACCCTTCCAGGGTTTCCCGTTGGATCTGCTGTTGGTGAATATGGGATTTGATGGTTTCTACATTCCCAGTGAAGTGAGATGTAACTGTGCCCTGTTATCCATGTTTGTCCCAGGTCCTCCCTGACGTGCCCTCATTGCCAGAAGCAGAGCAACACCTTTGACCCTTTCCTCTGCATCTCGCTGCCGATCCCTCTGCCCCACACTCGGTACGGAACCTGAGCCTAACGTTGGCTCTCTCCCTTGCATGTCATGTTGCTCCTTTTGCTACAGCAGAAAGACAGTATCAGCAACATTCTGATAAGTCATTTAAAAGATAGATAGGACTGTATGGGGATTTAATGTTTTGCTTTGCAGGTAAAATGAAAAATTGAGCCTTTTACTTTTTTCAGAAAGGTCTATCCTTCCTATAGAATTCATTTGGGGAGAAAAAGTCTTTGCTTCACATAACCAAAATATTTTGCTTTTCACTTCACTTCATTTATATCATTTGAAAATTAAAAAAGGGAAAAGGATGAAACACACTTTGTTTTTTAAAAACAGCCTCACTGATGACTCCAATTTCCAAAATTGAGGTTAAAATTCTTAAATAAATAAAAATCTTCCCTGCAAAATGTTTTGCTTTTTTGAATGACAGCTGATGCAAATAAAGAGAAAAAGCTTCAGGGGAGGAAAAAAGATCCAGATAAAATGTTCAAAGTGAAGGTAGAGATGCACAGGAAAACTACCTGTGGTATAAACAGACTCCTTCACCTGATGTTTGCATCCAGAAGATTTGTGTAGGCTCCAGAAGCAAAGGAACTGAGTGATGATAGGGCAGATTAAACATTGCTCTGTCACATTTGCTCTGGAAATCCCTGCTTCACCACCACATGGAGCCTGAGTGGGCTATCCAGGGAAGGTTCCCCTCCCTCTTCTCTCCCCAGTAGTGCTGCTGGCTGCTGTTGGAGGCAGGATTGAGGGCTCAGAGGCAGCCTGTTCCCAGCAGCAGCTCTCCAAGTACTTCAAGGTGCTGTCTTATACTGACTGGCCCAAGCTTTCTTACAGGATCCCTGTTGGAAAACTGATTGCTTTCTCATTGAGAATTTTGGTTTTAACTTTGTGGGCCTTTTTTGACATGTTCTGCTTGTGGAAGCAAGTAACCCTAGGGCATTAGTAAGAAAGGAGTCTGTAAATCAAACACCCTGTGTGGCTGCAGCTGAGCACAACTCCAGTGTGAGGTGCATCTGAGCAGTCAGGAGGGCCCTGTGCCTGGTGGGCAGCCTGGATGTGCCCAGGTTGGGCTGAGGCTGCTCCAGGCAGTGTCCAGAGGTGCTCAGCCCAGCCCAGCAGTGCTCCCACACTCTCCACAGGCCGCTCTACGTCACCGTGGTGTACCAGGGCAAGTGCTCGCACTGCATGCGCATCGGGGTGGCCGTGCCCATCTCCGGAACAGTGGCCAGGCTGCGGGAGGCTGTCTCCTCAGAAACCAAGATACCCCTGGAGCAGGTAATGGCCTGGGCTGCTCACCTGTGTGCCCTCCCTGCAGTGGAAGGGACAGTGGAGGCTTTTGTCCCTTGTTGGATTTGTTGGAATCGAAATGCGCTGCCCGTGGTTGAACAGGGGAGCAGGACAGTGGTGGAAATGTGGATCGTGCTTTTCCCTGTGCATTGGCTGTTTGAATCCTGGTGATGTTGGAACAGCCCTCAGTGGAGTGTGCAGACCTGCCTGACCCCATGCTGATCTGTGCATGCTGGCAGTGAGGCAACCACTGGGAACCTACAGCAAATTCCTCTGTAGGAAGAGCTTCAAGAAAGCTGTTGAATTCCAACAAAACCTCTCCATATGTTGCTTTTACCACAGCTTCTTGTTTATGGTTGTCCTTTTCCCTGTTCCTTGCTCCTGGCTGATGGCAGTGATGACACTCTTGAGGAGTGTCATCCCTTAGCAGGAAAATCCCAGCTGAGACACAGGGTCACTGAGGTGAACCCACGGGTGGTTTGATGGGTTCTGGCTTGCTGCCTGCAGATCGTGCTGACAGAGATGTACTACGATGGCTTCCATCGTTCCTTCTGCGACACCGACGACTTGGACACCATCCATGAGAGCGACTGCATTTTTGCCTTTGAGACCCCAGAGATCTTCAGGCCTGAGGGCATCCTTAGTCAGAGAGGTGAGTCAATAACTCCACTTGGTGCCGACCTCAGGTGACTAGTGAGAGAGGTTTGTGTGGGAAAAGAATGAGTCCCACAAGCTGTTGATGTTCTGGTGTATTGATTTCAGCTCTGACTTTGTCCAGGCTCATTCCAGAAGATTTAATAGTGTTGTCAGCTGGGAGGTTATCAAGCAGTGTTGTACACTCCTTTCTGCCTCTTCTCGGGGCTGGTGCTGCAGGCCAGGCTGGCTTAATTTGAAATCTCTTGTCAGGCTTAATTTAAAGACCTGCTAGGGACCAGATGAAGCCACTGAAATTGTGTTATTTAAAATCAGATTGCTAGTGATGAATAAACAGTCTCAGGAATGAACAAACACTTTCCAAGCTCAAACTCCTTGTGCCCTCAGTGAAAGGGAATCATGGTGTCCTGGGAAGATGGAGTGTAATCAAAGGCAAATTTTATTATTGAAAGTAACAAGTTGGGTTCCTGGCACCTGAGTTTTTCTGTGGGCAGTAAAAGCTGAGAGTGCTTGTACAACCTGCTGTGAAAAATCAGATGGGGAGCACTTGCATGCAATGTCCTTCCCTAAAGAAACAGTCACTGTGAAAGGTAGTTGCTCTTTGAAGCTATGTACAAGTGATGAAAATGCTCCTGATTCTATAGTGACCTGCTCCTCTGTAGCCCAAGGAGGGCTTCTTGAGGGGGACATCAGGGCACTAAATGCAAATGACATAATGAAATGTTTCCTTTCTCCTGATTTTTTCAGGAATACATGTGAACAATAACCTGAATAACTTGAAATGTGGCACTGAGCACTCCCGAACAATAGCTTACTCTCAAGGAACGGGGAAGTCTGGAAAACTGGAACAGTCCTGTCCTAAACTAGCAGCAAATGACAAGATTGTCTTGCTGGTGTGTAACAGAGCATGCACTGGACAGCAGAGCAAAAGGTGACTGGCAGCAGTGTGGTCGGAGTTACTCTTCTGGCTGCTTCCTAATCTGGATTTTACTCTCCTGTAGTCCAGGCTCCAGGTGAAGGAGCAGTAGCTTGCATCCCTAGCTCACATCAGCTGCTAAAGAACATGTTGGTGGAGAAGCATTAATGGATGCAGAAAAAGATTTCTAACTTTGGTGAACTTCAAGTATTGTATTACTGTAAAGGAACAAATGCAGTCCAGTTGGGAGGATGTACCACCTTTGTCTGGTTTGAGAGCAGCATGTTTGACCAGACCCTCCTATGGGTGGGCATTTTAAATTGGAGTGAAAATGTGGGGAGGGAGAGAAGTGAGAAAACCATGGCAAAGGCATTTGTATCAGCTGGAGCCTGAGAACTGCCTCAGTCTCTGAAGCTTCACAAAACTTCACATGAAGTTCTCACTTGTAGTCTGGGGTTCCAATTTCTGAACAGGATAATCTTTTAATTGTTCCTCAAATGCTTCTCATTCCCATAGGTTTGGCCTGCCCTTTGTGTTGCACTTGGAAAAAACAATTGCTTGGGATATTCTGCAGAAGGAAATACTGGAGAAGATGCAGTATTTCCTGCGGCCTGCAGCCTGCTTGCAGGTAAGACAGATGTCCTGTCTGGTCACCAGAGAGGAGCTGTTGGGTGCACAGGTCCCATTGCTCAGCCCTCTGTCAGCTCATTGGCACAGGCATATTTGAGACCTTGTACATTTGCTTTCTCGTGTCAAATGTGTTCTAGGGTAAAGTCTTTGTCAGCCAGTGCTGAGGGCAGTTTGCATGTGGGCAGGCTGGGCTGGAGCCCCTGAGCTGGTCTCTGTTCTCTCTGGTGCAGGTTTGCCCGTTCAGCTTGCGAGTGGTCAGTGTTGTGGGCATAACGTACTTGCTACCTCAGGAGGAGCGACCCCTGTGCCACCCAACAGTGGAAAGGTGAGCTGGCCCTCAGCTGCTGGGTGCTTCCCAGGAGTGCAGAGAGGTGTGTTAGCTGGGAGCTCAGTGTCAGCCATGCAGAAATGAACAGTCCTGGTGGGGATGTGTGGAATGGACTGCAGAGGCCTGAGGAGCAGGGAGATGAGGGAGCATCCTCAGGAAGCTGTGTGAGAATACCTCAGTTGTGTGTCGTGCCATCTGGAGTCTGTCTTCCCTGGGAATGGAAAACAGAATGGAAATATTACTCCTGCTATTTTAAATTATTTTCTTGTGCCTTTGAAATGTTGGTAAATGCCTGTTCTGTAACAGGTGTACTTTGCCTTACAAAACTCACATACTTGAGTGAAGGCATTTACCAGCTTTGCCAAGTGTTTTACCCTGTGAATTCCTTTTACTCCTTTGCAACTTGAGTTGTGGGAGTGGAGGAAGGATGAAGGGCTTGTGGAGAGAAATGCATGTAGAAGATAATGTAGACTTTGGATGGAAAGATGGTCTGACTTTTATCTGCTCCTCTCTGCAGGGCATTGAAGTCATGTGGACAGGGGGGAACCGCTCATGTGAAATTAGTGGTAGAGTGGGACAAAGAAACTAAAGATTAGTAAGTATGAAGTAAAAAACTTGAAACTGTGTTCACCTCACAACTGCTGCTTGCAGCTTGCTTGTGTGAACTGTGCATCCTTCAGCAAACATGAGACCACTCAAACTCCACCTGTGCCCAGCCCCTGTCTGCAGGGACAGCCTGGGGAGCAAGGGGATGTGCTGGTAAATGTGGTGTCTCCCTGATGCAGCTTGTTTGTGAATACAGAAGAGGAATATATTCCAGACTCTGAAAGCGTCCGCCAGCAGAGAGAGCTTCATCATCAACCTCAGATCTGCACTTTATCTCAGTGTTTCCAACTGTACACCAAAGAGGAACAGGTAGATACAGACTGTGTACTCTGGCTTGTTCACATGCCACAGGAACTTGCTCACTCCAGAGCAGCTCTTTTCTGCAGACATTGATTCCTTGTGACAGATCTGTAACACAAGACTGGTTATCTGTGCTGCTAACGGAGCTCCTCTGCAGTGAGAAGATTATGGGAGGTCCTGCTTCTGGATTCTTTGCTGCCCAGATGTTGATACAAGAATTCAATCCTCTCTTTGTCAATTCCCTTCTGTGAAACATTATAAATATTATAAAGGGTTAGGACAGTGTGGCTTCATGGGAGAGTTCTGGAGCAATTGTGTGTTCCCAAGCTTGAGCAGGGCTGGGGTGGGCTCAGGCAGCCCCCACTGAGTGGGACCCCCTCAAACAGCAGCACAGTGACCACAGCTCAGTTCTGCAGGAACGTGGCTGCTCCTCTGCTCTGGCTCTGCTCGTTGTGTGAGGCTGAAGAGACAGGAGTGACTGGTGTGCCACAGGCAGGCTAGAGAGGGCTCTGACCGTGCCTTTCCTGGCACATGGGGGCCATCTGAAGTCCTTTGGCAGTCTCTAATCTGCTGTACAAAGGGCTGGTCTGGAGCTAGTCTTTGGACCCAGGACTGAGCTGTAATTTGGGAGCCTCTCTTGTTGTTTCTTTCACAGGTGGGGGAAGAGTTTGACATCTTAAATCTCTGTGGCTGCTGACTTCTCTGAGCACTGGGCTGTGGAGGGAGGCTTGGGGGACAGGGAGAATCTTCAGTGTGTAACTCTATGTTGTTGGGATTGCAGAGGAAGAGGGCAGTGAGGTGTTAGAGGGGACATCCCAAGTACACCTTTCTTTTTTCTGTTCTGATCTTTTCCTACTTTTTTTCTACTGCTGGTTTTCATGTGAGAATAATTTTCAGGCTGCCAAGCCTGCCTGCTCTTTGCCTTGGTTTTTCCTTTTCCTTCTACTCCACTCCCAAGGCACTGGCATTTATAAGGTGCAGAAAGATCCTCTGCACAGCAGCACTGGCTGAATTCTGCCTTGCAGCAGGAAGCGCCTCCTGAATGAAGCACACATCTCTGCTTGTCACTTTGAAAAGCATCATTGGGAACCCTGCATTTCCAGTGAGCTTAAAAATGCTGGAGGGAGATGAGGCAAAGGGGTCAATGTCTGCACTTTGGGCTTGGGGCAGCAGAGGAACAGTGGTGTGGTGCAAGCTGCCTTGGAATTTGAAAACCAATACCCGCTTCTGCCTATTCCTTGTAGCTTGCCCCAGATGATGCATGGCGATGCCCACACTGTAAGCAGCTGCAGCAGGGTAGCATCACACTGAGCCTCTGGACCTTACCTGATGTTCTCATCATACATCTCAAAAGGTTTAGACAGGTGAGGATGCCTGTAGTGTTGCTGGAGGACTGCTGAGTGATGTGAGTAGACTCCCCTCTTTAGAAGCAGACATTTTTCCCTATGTGTTCCTCACTGGGGTTTTCGCAGGTGTGTTGGCCTTGGCCTCTGCAGCTCATGCTCTTCTCTCTGCACAGGAAGGAGACCGAAGGATGAAACTTCAGAACATGGTTAAATTTCCCTTGAGTGGCTTGGACATGACTCCTCACGTTGTGAAACGCAGCCAGAGCAGCTGGAGCCTGCCATCGCACTGGTCACCTTGGAGGAAACCTTATGGCCTCGGCAGAGATCCTGAGGACTACATCTATGACCTGTATGCTGTCTGCAACCACCATGGCACCATGCAAGGGGGACACTATACAGGCAAGTGTCCTGCTGTGCTGTCTGTGGTGGAGCCTTTCACAAAGAAACCGGTTATATTGCTGTATGGAGTAAGAAAGTCAGTCACTGATGGAAGCAGTGTCACAGCTTACAGAAGGTGAAGTGAATGGAGCCACCCCAAATGATGTTCTGTTCTGTTGATGTTTGACAAAGAAAGTCCTGAAATGTAAGCTGTTTAGTATGTTCTGGCAGCCTCAGGCTTCCATCTTGCCAGTCAGACTGGAAGATGATGCAAGAATAAATCTGTTCTTCACATTGTCCTCCAAGTCCATCACAGCAGATAAGGTGATATTAAATATCATACAGCAAACCTGAGAGCAGTGGGAGTGAGGGAGTCTTACAGTATTGTAAATATGTATTATTTCTTAGCATATTGCAAGAATTCTGTTGATGGCCAGTGGTATTGCTTCGATGACAGTGAAGTTCAGCAACTTTCTGAAAGTGAGGTGTGCAAGCAGACAGCTTACATCTTGTTCTACCAGCGACGCACAGCGATCCCCTCATGGTCTGCCAACAGCTCGGTGGCAGGTAAGCCCTGCTGGCACTGCCCAGGCGTGGCTCCAAGTGGTCTTTAATGGATAGCTTGTCCTTCTGGAGAATTTTCTACCCAGCTCTGCTTAAACCCCCACTCTTGTGTCCCAGAACTCAGCGAGGCTTGTCTGAGTCTGTGGCTTTGTGTCAGAGGCTGTGGGAACTTTCCAGCTCTTCTGCTAAGGCAGTTTTGGCAGGGAGGCTGTGGAGAAGGGGAAGCCCCTGTGCCCCAGATGTGACTGCTCGGAGCTGCCCTTGTGCAGAACATCAAATCCTGACTTGCTCCTTCCCTGTGGCAGCACTCTCGGTCCCGAGGAGGCACCAGTAGTGCATGTGTTGGTGGAATCCAGGGTGAGCTGTGGGCAGGTGCAGGCTTGGTGACCTGCCCCTGGGAAAAAAGAGATTTTTGTGATATTGGTGTGGCAGCTGAAATGCTGCCACTGCCTGCACTCTGGTATTCACAGCACACTGAGACAAGTGCAGTTCTGTGCTCTTGTTCTGACCATGAACGCTCCATGAGAGTGAAGCCCCGTTCCCTCGGCAGTGTGTGGGTGCTGGGGCGGTGAGGGCCAGCTCTGGGCTCAGGTGTGTGCCAGAGCAGAGCAGAGCAGTGGCACCTGGCTCCCTGGCCGGGTTCTGTGTGCGCTGCTGACGCGTGTGCTCCCCGCAGGCTCCACGAGCTCGTCGCTGTGCGAGCACTGGGTCAGCCGGCTCCCGGGCAGCAAGCAGCCCAGCGTCGCCTCCGCCGCCTCCTCGCGCCGCACCTCGCTCGCCTCGCTCTCCGAGTCCGTGGAGCTCGCTGGGGAACGCAGTGAAGATGACGGTGTGTACATTGCTGGGGGGCACGCGGGGCCTTGTCCTTCTGTTGTGAGATCCTTTTTGAAAAACAGCTGCAAAATCCGTGCTTGCAAGGGACGGGTACGGAGCAGCTGTGAGAGGCAAGAGCTGGCTCGGTAGGAGCACAGGTGGGCTTCTGTCTCATGGGAAAGGTTGGAGGAGAACAGGGCAGGAACCTTAAGGAGCCTTTCAAAGACAGCAAATGCCATCAACAAAACCTCTCAGTCAGGAGTTTCTTGTGCTTGTGTTCTCTTCTGGGTCTCACTGCATCACCTATTTAGGGTTGCTGACACGGTGCTGACAGATTCAGCATAGGCACTAATTGCCTGCTACTGTGCTGCAGGATGGTCCCAGGGAGGGAGGGAGGGAGGTGCAAATTCACTCATGTACACAAGTTACTGTTCAGTTCCTGGCTTTGCCTGGTTCCTCCACGCATTGCCTTGTAACTTCTGAGAATGTGGAACTTCATGGGCCAGTCAGAGCATTTGGAAGCTGGTGTGGAGGTGTCTCTGCAGCAGTGACAGCTGTTAGGTCTGGTCATGGAAGTCACACTATTCTAAAATAGTTACATTTTGTTTTTCTAAATACAGTTACACCACTTGATCTAGAGGTAGAAATCCTACTTTGTCTTTCACAGAATACTCTGGGAAATATTCTTTAATACAGATTCACAATCCTAGTGATTTTACCAGTTTCAAGGACTTTCATGGTGCAAACCTTGTGTTTGATCTCCTGCTGCTCAGGGATGAGAGAAGAATCTGGGTTATCAGTTAGAGGCTTCAGAGAGTTACTCCTGGGTGACCCCTGGCAAACAACACTTGTTGGTTTCCTCATTCAGTTTTTGTGCAAGAAGCTGTGCCTGCAGCCTGCATGGAGAGACACGTGGTGTGGGGTGGGTGGGCTGCTTGGCTCTCGTGGGGAGATGTGGATGGGTGGGGTAAACCAGCTGCAGCCTTGCCTTTCCCACTGAGACTGTCACTTGCTTTCTCTGCAGGAGGATTTTCAACTCGACCATTTGTAAGAAGTGTCCAGCGTCAGAGCTTGTCCTCCAGATCCTCTGTCACCAGCCCACTGGCAGTGAGTGAAAATGGTGTCAGGCCCTCGTGGTCACTCTCCGCAAAACTGCAGTTCCGCTCCAACTCCCCATCACGCTTCTCTGGAGATTCCCCAGTACATACCTCTGCTTCCACTCTCGAGAAGATTGGGGAAGCTGCTGATGATAAAGTCTCCACCTCGTGCTTTGGCAGCCTGAGGAATCTCTCTAGCAGCTACTTGGAGCCCTGCGACAGCAGTCGGCGAGAGCACAGGACGGCTCGCAGAGCTCCTTTGGCTGTCATGGAAGGGGCGTTCAGGGAAGAGTCCGTTGTAAGGACATCCAGCTCAGACCTTTCAGATGGGTATGGTAAAAGCTCTGTGCAGCCAGACAGGAATCACCCTGCTCTGGACCCTTTTGATAACAACAATCAAATCGCCTTTGTTGACCAGAGTGATTCTGTGGACAGCTCCCCAGTGAAGGAGGTGAAAGCCCCAGCTGGGACGGGGCTGGCTGCAGAGAAGGCACATGACACCCCTAAGAAGGGTCACAGCTCCAAAGGAGCTTCTGAGCCAGACAAAAGTTTGAGGAAGGGAAGGACAGTCTTAGCTACCCAAGAGACCAAAGTCTCTCACTCTTCTCCTCCACTGAAGAGTTCTCAGAAAGCTTCCCGGTCTAGAAGTAAGACAGACTCTTCTAGGGTCAGCGGGCGACACGGGTCTCCTGCTCCCACTCAGGCTAGGAAGGACCACAGCACGAAACCCCTGGAGGCATCGGTCCCATCAGCTCAACAGAAGCAGAAGTCAGGTTCTTCTCCATCCTCCACAGCTGCCAAGAAAGCCCCATCAGGCTCATTGACTAAGGGCTCTTCCTCTGGGAAGAGCCGGACTTCCGACCGCAGCCTCAGCAGGGAGGGCTCCAAGATCAGCCTGGGGTCGGATAAAACGAGCGTTACCAGCAGCTCCAGGACGAGCTCCCCACGGATCAGCCACTCCAGGAGTGACAGCAGGGCAGTGGACAGCAAGCACGTGCGCAGCTCCTCCATGGCCAACCTGCGCTCCCCAAACGTCGGGGTGCGCTCTGGGCTGAAGAGGGACAGCAAGTCAGAAGAGAAGGGTTTGTCTTTCTTTAAATCAGCCTTAAGGCAGAAGGAGACACGGAGGTCGGCAGACCTGGGGAAGACAACAATGCTTTCAAAAAAGACAGGGAGTGTCAGTTCCAAGTCAGGCAGTAAAAATGTGCTGGAGGACAAACCAGAGAAAGGTGGTGTCCCACCAGCATCTCAAACCAATGCCAACATTACTACAAAAGAAAAACTTGTCTCAAAAGATGCCACATCTAACAAACATTCTCTGCTATCCAGTCGCAAGTCCAAGTCTTCCCAGCTAGATCCCGGAGTCCAGTCTCCTCCTTCCAGTGGCAAGCAGTCTGCTGACAAGCCGCTGAAAAAGTTACCTTCCAGCATGCAGGTGTCTGTACGGCCTTCTCTGGAACCTCAGTGAAATGCTGCAATCCAGGTGTCTTTTCTTCTGCTGAGAAGCTAATTTATTCTGAGCTCTTGTTTTTTGTTCATGTGCCTAATGTATGTTTTGAGGAGAAGTTAACTGCAAGTTGTTAAAGCGCCTTTGATTCTGCCATCAAACCAAATAGCCACAGGCAGCCAGCACTGGTGCAAGTAGCCTAGCTGGAGTCATTGTTGAACATGAATGCAGCTGTCCCATAGCACTTGCACAGGAGTCTCTGTCGAAAGTGCAACAGCTTTCTTCAGATTTGAGGGTTGGGACGTGACCCCCAGTTGTACTGACACTGGTGTGCTTTGTAGAGCTGTGAACTGATATTCCTTTGGTCTTGTTCTGGGTGGGCTGTGTCCACACTGGTGTATGGCCTTGTTCTGAGCTGTGGAGGATGCGAAGGAAACTGGAGAGACTGTCGCTTCTTTCTGCTCTCAACTCTTTCTCCCTGCTCCCCCCCATTTTCAAGCTTTCTAAAGGGCAATATTTCAACACTAATGTTGTTTCTCAGGTATATACTCAGCCAGTATAGGAGGGACTAGCATTAGTGACGGACAGAAAGGTACCTGTGTGTCTCTGTGCGTGTCTGTGTCACAGATTCAATTTTTGCATTCCAGCAGCAGAAAGTTTGAAATGTGACCTGCAGTTTTTGTTGCTGTGTCTATGAAGAGTTTTGCTTTGCCCATACCTAAGGCAACCTCTACCCTGTTGTGTTTAACTACTTTCTTCTGAAATGCTCTGCTAAACAACAGAAGAAATCCCTGGGCAGCAGCTGCTGGCCAGCTTGTCCTGTGGAAGCAGTGCCATGGGAGAGTTATGTCCACACACCTGGATGGCCATGATGCTGTCAGGATGCCCCTGTTCAAACTCCTGGGAAGCATTTCCTAGTGTGCTCAGACCCTTACCATAGTGGTGTAATTAAACCTCCATTATCTCTAGGGGTGATGTTTAGATCAAGTGTCACCCTGCCCTCTCTGAGCATGCTTTGACAGACCCCTTTGTGTGGGTTGGAGGGGCTGTACCCAAAGCCCAGAGCAGTTTTCCTGTTCTCTGGAGCGCTGTATGTTCTTCCCTCTGGCATGCCTGTGCTCTCCCCATGGGTCTGGCTGCCACATGTCCCTCAGTGGAAGGTTCCCCTTCTTGTTTGGACGACAGCCTCCATCAGGGTCAAAACACTACATCTACTGATGTCTTTGTTTACATGCCCTTCTTATAGGGGAGATTCCTCAAGTTCTGTAAGGTCCCTCTTAAGGTGGATTTTTTTTTAAATTCCATGAGTTTTTATTGATGTGCTGCATATCCTTTATGTCCACAGCCTGTCGTGTAGGTTGTGACAAACTGGGAATGTGCTGGGCATGCTCTCTGCTGAGCAAGGTCTGTGCCTGCCCAGTGCCATGGCACAGCTTGGGGCCAGGGGTGTGTGTGCTCTGTCCCAGCAGAACAAACTGGCCTGTGCCACCTCCCTTGCTGAGGTGCTGCTTGTCCCCAGGTCTGCTGGGCACCTTGCTGCTCTAGGATCAGTTTTCTGCTCACCACACGCCTGCAGCAAGCTTGGGAGGGAAGGGTTGTGGGTTCTGGCTCCTGGGAGCGTGTGTGGGGCTGAGCTGGGAGTGCCATCGAGCTGGGCTCAGTATGTGGGGATGAGGCCACCCTTGCAGTGTCCTGGTGATGTCCTGCTGTGTCCCCTCCACGTGCCCCAGCAGTGCCCACAGCCTGCACGTGTGATGCCCTGGCTGTTCCAACCGAACGTGACCGTCCCCTCAACGCATTCCTTCCCCCAGGCATTGTTTCAGTCTCATTTATTGCAAAGATTGCATTGCTTGCTTCTGAAATGTATGACTTGGATTATTCTTGGATTATTTTCTGTTATATCCAGCAGAGCAGATAAGACTTGCTTCACATTGCAGTACTTAAATTACTCCCTGAAATGTTGATGTTGAAGTATTTGTTTAAGGTTTTATCTGTATTAAGGTCTTACACTGTGTTGGCTCTTCTCTTGTAACAACTCTTCTAGCAAGAATGTAATTCCGGTGGCTTATGCTGACTCGGTTTGGGATCTTTTAATAGACAGAACTACTTTCTGTGCATTTTGCCATGGACATTTGTGAAAGGTTATTTTTATCAAATGACATTTTTTTTTCATGTCATCACTCACTGAAGGAGTTTAAACTTGAAGCTGGTGTGTGGGTTTTGAGGTGGTTTTGCTCCTGTGCTGCATGCCTGACTGAAGGGAATACGAAGCCATGTTCAAACCCATGTTTTTGCTTAACACCAGTTCAATGTTTGTATCTGGAGCAAGAAAATGGTCCTTGGAGCTCTCATTTGGGTAGAAGGGAGATGGGACATCCTGGAATTCCAGCAGCTGATAAAAGTAGTTGAACCTCTGCAATCCCATGAGGTGCCAATCTCACTCTCTTTCTGCACGTTCTCCATAATTCCTGATGCTAATTGCTGCCAGCTCCAGCACTGTCTGCTCTCTTCATGCTGCCAGACTGGATTTCTTTGTCCCTCTGGTGGTGCACAGGCTCCTTGCTCTGCAGAGGAGTGTCAGTAGGCAGGAGGGGCTGCACTGACAGTACATACCCTCGCCTGTGAGCTGCTCCTCTGCTGGGTTTTCTGCTCAGGAGGGTTTGGCATGGGGTGTCCTCAGGCAAAGTGGTTTGACCGACCAGGGTGCACCCGAGTTCACGTGGGACAAAAGGTCCAGGTGTGTGTGTGCAGGGGGAGCTCAGTCCCTGCTCCGTGTCTGCCTCAGGGCCCCTGGGAACAGCCACTCCTGTCACTCCACAGCTCTGCTTGTTGCTGTCACACATCTTCAGTAGTAAATGAGCTTCCTCGCACAGGAGAGGGTTGAAGGGTGTGCGTCTGGGAAACACTGTTCACTGGGAGTGTTAATCAAAGCCTTGTTGCTGTTACAGTCATGACTTCATCAGTGCAGTAGGATAAATGTTTCTGCAATGGAATGTAGGTTATTACAGGCCCTGCTTAAAGGGATTTGGGGAAAAATCATCAGTCTTCTCTCCTGGCTTTAAAGCAGACTTATCTCTTGTCCCTTTCATGGCAGGAACTCCTGTCCATGGTGTTGTGTTGTCCAGCTGCCAGGATGTGGCATGGTACCAGGGAACACTCAAGAGAGGGATATGCCAAGTCCTAGATACCAACACCACTGTGGCTTTGCATATGGATCCTTCATGCAGCAGTGGCTTGAGGCTGTTCTGAAGCAGCTACATGTACATGGGCATGTCTTAAAGTTCCTGTTTGCCATCTGAAGCACTTATGGCTGATGGGGAGGTGGGCTCTGCCATCTCTCCCCGAGGTGCTGCTGCCCAGGGACCTCCACCTTCCCTGGGTGGTGGCACTGTAGGTAGGAAATCTCATATGGGCATCTGAGTGCGATGGGAGCTGCTGCCAGGTCTGTCCTGCCCAGCCTGTCTGGGGATGGCGGGGTCTGGGACCCTCCTGCCACGGAAGCAAATGTTTGGCTCACGGTGATGGGAAGTGCCTGGGAAGGGGGAGGCCCCAGCAGGTGAGCTCCGAGGCAAAGCAGCCGTTCAGGCAGCGTTTCCAATCTGTCTGGGGTTGGAGTGGCCTGTGCCAGCGTGTGACTTGTATTTCACCCCACGTCCCTAGTCTGCCACTTGCTCCTGGGCTTGGGTCTCTGGGCGCAGGAGAGCAGCGCCTTCATTCCAGTGCTCAATTCCTACAGGAGTCACCTAGAGACTTTTTTTTACCCTTTTTGGGCTGTGTCTTTTGGATAGTGTTTAGTAGTAGTCAAGTTATAAGCACATTTTCAATGACGTGTATTGAAGAGGCACCTTTTATTTGTATTAATCACATTTGATAGACAATTCGGTGCCTGCGGTTCTCTGTAACTTGTGTCTCACTTTGGGTGTGTAAATTGTTAACCCTTTCAGACTTATCAAATATGGATTAATAAAAACAAGATGCTTAGGATAGAAAGCTAGCAGCTTAACTGCACTTCTCCCACTGCAAGTGCCCTCCTCCGCCGCTGCTGCGGGGGTTTTGCTTTCTGAAGCCGAAAGTTGAGCATGCCCAGCCCTTTTCCCCGGTGCGAGGCAGCTTGCATGGCCGTGCTGTCCCCGATGCATGTCCCTACTAACTATGCAAGCCTCTAGGCCAGCGGCACCGCGGCACCGCTCCGAGCTGCTGCTGCTGCTGCTGGCACACAGGAGCATGTCCCTGGGTTCCTGCTTCCTTTGCACATCTCTGACTCTTTCCTTTGCAGGATTCTGCGTTACTGACGAGGCTGGAGCGTAATGTATGGTTAGAGGGATCGGAGCAGGGAAATGAGAACAAACTGACTTGTATTTTGTGTTGTTTTTCCTTTTGTTGGCAGGGCAGCCTGCTCAGGCTTGTAGCCTGTCCTTGCACGTGAGGAGGGCAGCTGGGCACACGGAGCTGCTGTGAGGGGAGCGGTTCCCAGCCGCCTCCTGCCGCCCAGACTGCTCCTGGGGCTTTGCCTGCCTTTCTGGGGAGCCCCTGGGCTGCCTGGGTGTGCTCCAGAACCCTCTGTGGTGCTGGGCTCTGAGCCGTGTCCTGTGGGCCAGCAGGGTCCCCGTGAGTGCCACGCGGCCAGGGCTTGCTGCAGGTCCCAGCACTCCTCCTGCTCCCCAGCCCTGCAGTTTGGGTGCCCTCCCCTTGGTCAGCTGGCACGGAGAGGCTTTGGAAACAACATTCCAGATGATTTTACTCTTGTGTGTTGTTTTGTTTTTTAATTTTAGTTTGGTTTGGTTTTTTTTTTTTTTAATCTTTGTTATTTGCCTACTAATCCAAAAGAATTTGGCAGTATCTAATGATACCTGTGGAGGGAACTGAAATTTAGTTTTAATCTGTGGTGAGATGAAAGTCCTACATGGTTTTCTCAACAAAAGCATTGTAAAGCAGTTACTATTAAGAGCTTTATTTTGTAAAAGAAAAGCACCTGAAGACTTGTACAATGTCTGTGTTAGATCTAAAGGCTTAGGGACTCTATTTTTTAAAAGGTGATAGCACTCAATTTATCTGCAAATAGTGTTTTTTAAAAGACACAGATTAAAACTAAGTGTAACCACCAGTCCCGGCTCACTCAGCCCTGCAGGGCCAGCCTCAGGCTCGTGTGGTATTTGTGAGTGCAATAACCCCTTTGGAGGTGCTACATTGCCTTGGGTAGGGTAACACAAGGGAATCCAGGCCACAAGTGGCTCCATTATTGTCCTGTGGCCTTCCAAGTATGAATTTGTACTGATTTGCTCACCACCTGTGCCTCACCATTGGTTAAAATTGAATTTTAAGTCCTGTTGCAAATGCAGTTTCTCTTCTGGACACAATGTCAGATTTTACACTGGAATATCTACAGTTCTCAAACTGCATGTCACATCACTGTACCTGGTACAGGGACGTGGGGCTTTCCCACACCTTTGATATTCTCCTCTGTATTTTAATGTTTTTGACCTGTACAGTAATTGGAAAGCAGGCTGTCTACTTGGGGTTGAACATTGTACCATAAATTTTAAATTATTTGAGGACAACTGCATGAGACTGTGTCAATGCCTTTTATTATTTATTTGTATGTTTTATTATTCGAGGTGTATGCACTTTTAATATGCAGAATTTATATTTTTATGTTAAAAATCATTTTCTTTCAGAAAGAAGAGTTTGAATATGAGGAATTGGAATTAAGTGCAAAAAGGGGAATATGTAATAAAATACAATAAATTTATTACTAGGCATCCTGCCTGAGTGAGCATCTTTCCAGGCTGCTGGCTTCAGCCTTGCCGTGTTCCTGCCCTGCCTGCTCCAGGCCCTGGATGGGCTTGGGAGAGCTTCCCTGTGTGCCCCAGGGCTCCTGTGGGGAAACCAAAGGCAGAGCTGTGTGCTGGGGAGGGGAGACACGGGCTCCTCCTTCCTTCCCTGCTGCTGTTCCTGACACTTCTCTCTCCACAGCCCAGCAGTCCAGGTCCTGCAGTGCTCAGTCCCAGGAGTGGCTGTGGGACCTGCACCAGAGCCATGTGCTGGTGAGTTTGGCCCGTGAGCCCCAGGGCAGGGGGATGTGATCTGGTTCCTGCATCCATCCGTGCCTCATGTTGGGCCTCAGCCCCCCACATGAAGGGGCTTCTCAGCACCAGAGCAGTCCCCTGCTCCCCCCAGCCCCATCCATGCCCACTGCCACCCACAGCAGTGAGGCCAAGCTCCAGACAGGAGGGACACATGGAGCCAGGTCCTATGGCATTTGGGACCAGGAGCCCCCCAGCTGGATCCCCGCACCTCCAGGAGATCCTCGGGCCAGCCCTGCCTATGATGTGGCCAGAGGTATTGAGGGCAGGGCTGGCCTGAGGGGCTCCTGCCATCACCAGGTGCTGCAGGCTTGAAGCTCCTCCAGCTCTGTCCTAACTGAAGACTTTTTCCTTTAGCAGGGTGTGCAGCAGTGACTCCAGACACGGAGGAGAGAGTGGCTGCCAGATGGGAGAGTGGATGGGCTGCTCCTGCTGCCACCTGCCTCAGCCCAGCGAGGATGAGGATGGAGCAAGGCAGGAGGAGGACAGGCCGCTGCTCCTGGGTGCTGAATGGAAAATCTCTGTCCTCGGTGCATTGTTTCCACATGAGCCACCCTGGCCTGGGAGAGCTGCTGTGCTCCAGCTGCCCCAGCTGCAGGCACCAGCCCCTGCTGGGCTGCCCAGTCCCAGGGCAAACAGAGCCTTTCCACTGCAGGCTCAGATCCTCCTGCTCCAGGGAGCCCTCGGATCAGTGCATCAGGGGCTGGGTTGGGCTGCACAAACTCACCTTTCAACACGATTTTTGATTCTCAAGGGTTCTTTTTCTTCTCCTCTATGCATAGTTTTGCAGGAGGGGACTGTTGCACAGGTGAGCAGCATTATCAGTGTGTGCTCCATGCCCCTTCAGTGCTCACCAAGGTGGAAGTTGTCCGTGAATCCCCCTTGTTCCCCAATCTCCAGATGGGCTGTCCTGACCTGCCCTTGCCTGGCAGTGGTTACAGAAATGGTGATGTTGGTGTGTTTATCAACAGCAGTGCTGCATCACCCCTTGCTCACACGGATCCTGGGGCCCTGGGGGACACCTGGCCCCTGCCAGGCCCTGCTGTGGAGCCTTGGTCTGTGTTTCCATCCATCCTGTTGGGAATGGTGAGCTGAGGAGCTGCTTGCTGCCCTGGCCAGTCACGCACATGAGTCCCACCCCTACTGTGTACCAGAGGCTCTGCTTCACATTTGTGTGGAAATGGGGATGGCAGATGTCATATTAAATCATGGGGTCATCATTTATTTATAGGTGATTACATTAAAGAGAGATTAATATAGCCAAAGGCTTTGCAGAATTAGAGTTAATGTACTTGTGTTTATTATATTTGCCAACATTTCTCCAATCCAGCTGGGTTTTTCTGGCCACAGAGTTTAACAGAGAGCCCACTGCCATCCTCCAGCCTATCTGGGAGGGGGGTGAGGTGCCCATGGACAACACTTGAGAACTTTGGTCTTCGAGTGATCAATTCTATTGCCTCCCACTTTCTGAGGGTCCGTGGCAGGCACTCGGTGCATGGGGAGGGCAGGGTGGGACTCGGCAATGCTTAGGGGGGTTTGGGAGGGGAGCCCAGGGTTGGGGCTCCCAGATGGTGCTCCTAGGCTGGGATTATGCTGTGTTTAACTGGGATTAGACTACTGCAGAGCTGTGCACAGGTTTCTGACACCCTGGGGAGGGGAGTATGTCCCTGAGGAGCACTGATGGGGGAGTGCCAGGTGTTCCCTTGGTCCCTGTGCCCCCAGAGCCTGGCCTGGGGCTGCTGTCACCTGTCCCAGCTGGCTGCTGCCAGCTCAGGGGGCACCAGCAGAACTCCCTGATGGATGAACCAGAGCAGCCAAGAACATCCTGTGTTTGGCTGGAGGTGCCAGACCACATGGGACTGGTTACTGTTTGTGGCAACCGGGACTGGGTGCATAGAGTGGATGTGCAGCTCCCTGCTGCTGCCTGACAGCTGCCTGCTTCTGAGAGCCAGAACAAAACCCAAGCTTTGGGAGGCTATCAGTAATTGTAACACATTAGGCACTGTCACCCCTACCCCTGGACTCTTAAATTTTGCTCTAATTGGAGTATTGCTTTTCCTTCCTCAGCACTTTTTCCCCTCGGCCAGGTATCGATCCTGGCTCTGGGGATCTGGCTAACTGTTGGCAATTTATGGGAATATAAAACTAGTCCATTGTAGAGCAAAAACCCAGCTTTTAATAAGAAATGGTGACATCAGCCTCTGGCTGATTCCAAGGTGGATTTACCATTTTACAGTGGGTCCCCAGGTCAGGGGCACAGGGGCTGTTGGGGGAAGAGGACCATTAGAAGCCCCTTGGACTGGGCCACCTTGTGGGCAGGGAAGGCCTGAGGAGCTTTTGAAGATGTGGGGGTTCCCTTTCTGGTCTCCCGTGCCCCTTCCCATGGTGGTGGAGGGTCTGGCTGGGATCCCCTGACCCCACAGGACCCGGGTCCATAACATGTCCCCTCCTGCCTGGAGCTTGGTCTCAGTGCTGTGGGTGCCAGGAGCTGGTGGGCAGCAGGCTGGGCTGGTGGCAGGAGACTGCTGGGGCTGGAGGGCTCTGGTGCTGGGCAGCCTCCCCAGCTCTTCCACGTGTCCCTGCTGCAGCTGCCCCAGCCCCTTGTGGCGCTCTCCTCTGCCGATGGATGCCGGTGGCTTTGCGGATTGAGGCTGGTGTGGGTTTCTGCAGGTGTGTTCCTGCAGGTTTGGGGCTGTGGGGTCCTTGGGGAGCAGGTCCCTGGCGCTGGGAGGCACCCGGGAATGAGATCCCAGCTCCAGCCCCGGGAGGAGCCCCTGAGCATCCCCTGCTGCCGGCCTGCAGCGCCGGGCCGTGTTGTGTTGGGTGTCCCTGCGCTGGAACAGCTGCTCTCCCTGCCATTTGCCGCCGTCTAATTGCGGTTTTATTGAAATGAGTCTAAATTGTCTGGGAATACTTTAGGTCGCTGTCTCCCTGTGGCTCGCACTCCGTATGGATGGGAGTAGTCGGCAGAACGCTCCCGGTTTTAATCTTGCAGAAGCGGCTCCCTGGAGAACGGGTGCATTTCCTACCAGCCTTAATGAGTTTCCAGAGCTGGGGTCGGATTGTCCTGGCAGTGGTGATGGGGGCCGCTCCACAGCTCTGTGCTCCAGACTGTAAATAACGCCGTCAATCCCTTTGCAATGCAGGCAAGAGTGCGCATTGCGATTCCTGGAGCCCCTAGGACGGTCTTTAAGCATTTTAGTACTTTGCGAATGATCTATGGAGGGTAACGAGCAGATGATAGACTGCGTTTCAGGGTGTGGATTATCTGTTAGAGATGTTGAAGACATCTGCGCTGCCAGGCTGCTGCCGAGCAAGGCAAGTACAAGCGAGCTGCTGTGCTAGAGGAGGGGTCAGCGCTCCTGGCACAGCCTGGGGACCCCACTGTCCCTGCAGTGCTCTGGGGACATCGGGAAACACCTGCCCATGGACTCGGCTCCTGGCACGCCTGCTTAGGGGAAACGTGCTGGATGGGTTCATGGGCTGGGACATCGCCTGTGCAGCTCTCAGAGGGGCAGGTGCTTCACTGATTCCTGGTTTGTGTTGGAGGGCCGGCCGTGCCACCGCGACCTGCGGTGCTTCCCCGCCCCGTGCATCCATCGCGGCGGGCTCCACAGTCCCCAGAAGGTGCTGGTGTGTGACACGGAGCTCTGCACACCACGCTGCTGCCTTGGAGCCGCTTCCACACCTCCTGCGCTTGGTGCTGCCCGTCCCGGTGTGGCACGGCCAAGCTCGGGTCAGAAGGGGTCCTGCGGGCTCAGGGTGGCGGTGCCTGGGACACTGACCCCTGGGTACCCCTTGCTGTGCTGTGCTGGCTTCCTTACAGTGAGATTAATGCTGGTTATTGGGAGTTTTTATCACCTCAGTGTTTCCTCTCGGCTCCTAAAACCGGCTTCAGCCCGGATTTATTACCTGGCAAATAAACGCAAGTGCAGGTTTATTTTGTCTCCTTGTTCATCAGAAAGGAATGAAAATGTAAGCAAAATATTAAAAATAAAATAGACTAAGTTTTTCTTTAATTGACCTTTGATTTTTAGCGTAATACCTTCCCTATGTTGCTGCTTCAGCCTTTAATTTCTCTCGGTGAAGTGGCTGTGTTCAATGATTCATTCTGTCCTGAGGCAAAGCACACACTGTAATTGGTTTTTAACTTCCTGGAATGTCAAAGCCAGGATTGAAATTTTACGTATCACACCACCAATTCAATACTGGCTTTAATAATAATGTTGCAGAAAGGAAAGCAGATTTACAGCTGTAGAAAAATGTAATCAAATTTTGAGCCTGAATGCAGTAAGTCCAAATGCTAGTTTTCATTTAGAAACTTGTTAGATAAATGTGCCATCACCTGAGTGGTTCCCAGCTCATTTCTGCTTCTCGGTGCCGCAGCCGGGGGAGCCTGGAGGGTGGGACAGCGCGGGGAGCTGCGGGAGCGCTGCTGCTGCTGCCGCTGCCCCGGGCTCAGCGTGAGCGCTCAGTGCCCGGGACGGGCACAAGGGAACAG
This sequence comes from Pseudopodoces humilis, assembly GCF_049639895.1. NCBI lineage: Eukaryota > Metazoa > Chordata > Aves > Passeriformes > Paridae > Pseudopodoces > Pseudopodoces humilis. The sequence continues at coordinate 17,650,804 of NC_142217.1, forward strand.
CTGGGTCCGAGGAACGGCCGGGGTCCGGCTGGATCTGGCCCGGCTCCGGCTGGATCTGGCCCGGGTCCGGCTGGATCTGGCCCGCGTCCGGCTGGATCTGGCCCGGCTCCGGCTGGGATCTGGCCCGGCTCCGGCTGGATCTGGCCCGGCTCCGGCTGGATCTGTCCCGGGTCCGGCTGGATCTGGCCCGAGTTCTGGCCCGGGTCTGGATCTGGCCCGGGTCTGTCCCGGGTCCGGCTGCGATCTGGCCCGAGTTCTGGCCCGGGTCTGGCCCGAGTTCTGGCCCGGGTCTGGCCCGGGTCTGGCCCGAGTTCTGGCCCGGGTCTGGCCCGAGTTCTGGCCCGGGTCTGGCCCGAGTCTGGCCCGAGTCTGGCCCGAGTTCTGGCCCGAGTCTGGCCCAAGTTCTGGCCCGAGGTCCCGCCGGGGGAGTCGCTGCCGGGCCGGGTTCTGCCGGGCCGGGCTGTGCAGGACCGGGTTCTGCCGGGCCGGGCTGTGCAGGACCGGGTTCTGCCGGGCCGGGCTGTGCAGGACCGGGCTCTGCCGGGCCGGGTTCTGCCGGGCCGGGCTGTGCAGGACCGGGTTCTGCCGGGCCGGGCTGGGCAGGACCGGGCTCTGCCGGCCCGGGCCCTGCCGGGCCGGGCTGTGCAGGACCGGGTTCTGCCGGGCCGGGCTGTGCAGGACCGGGTTCTGCCGGGCCGGGCTGTGCAGGACCGGGCTCTGCCGGGTCTGAGCGGGGCCGCTCCGCCGGGCTGGGGCTGCTGGGGGAAACACCCCTGCAGCCCTGCAGACACCAAACAAGCAATCGATTTTGGCCAATTAATGTCTGATAAAAACTAATAACCCTCCTCTCCCTTTCTTATTACCCAATGACCTCCAGCGATCCATTAGTTTAACAAATGATATGCGAACGTTCAGCATGGCTAATGACTCTGGATTAAACACACTGACACCTAATTCATCAGCGTGCCCGCTCTCCATCCCCGCAGCATTGCCGAGCGGCCGGCAGCGTGTCCCTGTCCCCCTGCGGGGAGCCGGGCACTGTGGCCCCGTGTCACCCCCGGGCAGTGCCCGAGCCACCGCTGCTGCTGCCGCTTCCACGCGTCCTTCTGCCGCAGGCTCCGTGCATCGCCCCGCTCCAGTGCCCGCCCTGCTGCGCTCCCTGCTCTCTGCTAGGATGTCCTAAAAAGCTAACTAAGCTGAAATTATTTTCTTTCCTTGGAAAGGCCTTTAAATAATGTATTGCCCTCACTTGCTGTTACTGAGTGGTTTTTTTAAACCCAGGGAACTTTTCCTTCTCACTTGTGTGTTGCATTTGTTTGTTGTAGGGTGTGAATTACCCGTGGGAGGATCACTGGAAATTCCATCTCAAGGCCAGCCCCGCGGCCCCTGATCTCCCAGCCTGGCTCCTGGAGCGGAGGGCTCTGGAGTGGCCACTTGCAGGGGCTGAGGGGAAAAACCTCCCAGCCCCGTTCGCAGTGAAAGGAGCTGAACAGCCCCAGAGACAGCGGGGAGAAGGATGAGAAGGGCCCCGCAGTCTCTCTCCCATCTGACAGCGTTCCATCACCCCGGCATGCGCCCGGCAGCTCCGGCTGGCTGCTGGGAACACTTCCCTGGGCTCGTGGTTTGTTCCTCCCAGGCAGCTGCCAGGGCTGGCTCCAACGCCGGCTGCAGCCCAGCTCCTTCCCGCAGAGCCCGTTCGGGAGCCCCGGGCCCGGGGTTTAATCGGTGCCCTCGGCAGTGCCGGCCCAGCCGGGTGCTGCAGCACCGCGGCCAGTCCCTATTGATTTCCATGGCTGCTAATGGTCTTTTTCATACAATAAGAGGCTTTTGTGGGAAGAACTTAATCCAGTCCTATCACTGGGTGAAGCTGTACTGCTCACTGCTCAGATTTCCAGGATGTGAGCTACTTTAATAGCAGAGGGAGTTCTATCCAGTACATTTAATGCTCCAATATTTTTATGGTGTGACAGGTCCTAATTGCACTGCTGCAGTACCAGGAGCGTGAGAGGCCACAGGTCTGCTGGGTGTGAGGGAGCTGTGCTGGCACAGGGCAGTTTTTGGGTACCTTGGCAGTGTGACTGCCACTGTCACCAGTTGCTGTGCTGAGCCCCAGTGTAGCCACCAACACAGATTATTGATGGGATGATGAGGCTGGTGCTGGAGATGATGGAAATGTGCAGGGAACAGAAACTTGGTGTTCCCCAGTGGCATTTTTTGGTCTTTCCTCTCCCCGGCAGTGCTGCTCTCGCTGCTGGACAGTTGGGGTGGGGCCAGGGGCAAAGCCTCGTGTCAGGCAGGGGTGACAGAGGTGACAGCCCCTGGGACAAGGGGTGCCAGGGCAGGGTCAGGTCCTGTGTGCTCCAGGATGTGCTGTGGTGCAGGGCAGGCAGGGCATGCTCAGGGCAGGGGGGATGTGCTGACAGCACGATGCCCATGTGCCCGTGTTGCAGGACAGTCCCTGGCCGTGCCCATGCCCCGTGCCAGCCCAGCCCCAGCTCTTCTGTGGCCGAGAGCAGAGCTCAGGGGTTGGCTTGTGCAGGGCTCGAGATGTGCTCCTGCCTTTGAACTAAGTGTGCAGAGAGGTCCCAAGGACTGTGATGGCCAGGATCAAAGGTTAGGAAATTTCTCTGTGTAACTTATGTAAATGAGGACTAACCTTTAATTAGCTTCTCCACAAGTAGCAGTGGTTTATATGGTGAGGGCTGGGATGGGTGGCACACGCAGGTATGTGCACAGCCAAGCACCTCCATTAAAAAGGTTTTTAAAAAATTCATCTGCAAGATGCAAATTAACTACTAAATGCTCGAGAAGAAGGTTTCAGGTGGGAAAGAAAAGCACAAGGAAAGCAGCAGCTCTTCAAGCCCTCCAGGACTGTGGTGTGCAGAGCAGTGGGGTGGGCTGTGCCACACGTGCCAGTTATGCCACATGGGTCTGTCCTTGAGGCCGTGGGGACACGGCTGTCCCACACCCCCGGGTCCGGGGTGGCCCCAAGCAGGCAGCCGTGTCCAGTGAGTGCTGCAGGATCCTGAGGTCACAGGGGATTTTCAGGGACTGCTCCATCAGTGTGGCCACAGGTACTGGCTGTCCCCTCCTTCCCTGCCCCATCTGGCCCTGGCAGCGTTGCCCTCTGCCCACGCTGTGCAGGCTGCTGAGGGTGGAGGGCAGTGCCAGGTCTGAGCTGTGCCAGGTCTGAGCTGTGCCAGGTCTGAGCTGTGCCAGGTCTGAGCTGTGCCAGGCTGAGGGCATGAGCTGGGTGGGTGCTGGGTGCTCCTGCAGGGTCCTGGACAGCCTGGCCCTAAGAGAGAGGTTTCAGCCGGGGTCAGAAGCAGCTTCCTTTGGAGCTCCCCTCTTGATCCTGAAGAGCTGGAGCCTCGTGTTGGGTGGGAGGAGAACATATATGAAGAGACAGCGAAGTGAGTGAGTGAGATGGTTTGGACAACTGCATCCAATTAGCCTGACATTAATCCTGGGCAAACATGTGGAAAAATCACTGCAAAATTCAATTAATGGGAGAATTAGAGCCTGGGAATATAAATTCATGCCTGTCAGAGTGGCTGAGCAGAAGTAGGTCCTGTCAAACCGACCTGATTTCTTTCTTTGATGAGGTTCTGAGTTTGGTGGAGGCACAGAAATGGCCTGTGTTTCCCTCAGTGCCACAATGCCCTGGGGAATAAGTGATGAAAATGGATTAGAATGCAGGACTGAGGAACTGGGAGGGCAAGTCTTGTTCTGCAGCTGGGTGGCAATGGCAGTGTTTTCCTGGGGAGCTGTGTCCCGCCCCAGGTGTGAGACCAGCGCTGCTGGGGGCAGGAACACCCGGTGCTTGGGCAGTGTGAGTGGGGGAGAGACACGAGTGCTGCTCCTGCTGCTCCAGGGCAGGCAATCACCTGGATGGCGTGGGAGCAAGAACTCCCCTCCCCACAGCACTGGCTCTCTGGGGAAAACGTGTGTGTGCACAAAATGTCAAGTTTGCTTTATTCAAACTATCACATGAAAATGATTCTGAGTGTCGTGAAAGCAGCAGAAGCCGTGCCCCAATCTCTGATGCCCTGGCAGGAGATGCCAGGGTGCAGGTGGCACACGTGTCACGGCCAGAGCACTCGGGCCCTGTGCCTGGGCTCCCAGCTGGAGGATGCTGCTGTCCCACACTGCTGGGGACGGTGACGGGCAGCAGGAACCGCTCGGCTCCAGCACCGCCACTAACGCTTCCAATCTCCCTCTGGAAATTGTTTCTGTCAATATTTTAATTTCATTTGAGCTGAGCAGGTGGAGCGGAGGCAGCACATCCTGAGCAGATCATTTGTCTCCTGCTCTGGGTCTCGGCAGGGACCCATCACACGACACCACGCAGCTCCTCAGGGATGGAACAGGGACCAGCTGGCAGGAGGGGACTGAGCCCTGCTCAGGGCTGGCCTCCGGGGCAGGACCCACTGGCCCTTCCTATGGGGCCACCACACTCCCCCAGTGTCACTGGAGCGCCATCAAGGCCAGAGCCTGGCTCAGCAAAGCCCCAGGTGGCAGAAAGTGCCAGCGGTGGCAGTGCTGGGGCTGCTGCAGCACTGAGGACACACAGGGCAGGAAGCCCCTCGTGTCTCCCCTGTGCTCCCAGGTGCCTCCAGGTGCTATCCCTCCCATCAGGTGTGTTTGTCTGGGACAGGAACAAGGTCCAACCAGATGGTGGGGCTAATAAATTGCCCAGGAAAAGCAAATCAGTACATGCAGCTCGTGTTTCCTCTGCATCTCCATTGCTAAGTGCCAAAAGAAATCTGTCTCAGGAATTACTTCAGAGAGGGTAATTTCTGTTTCCCAGTTGCTGTCATACATTAGAAATATCTGAAATGCCTCCGGTTTCCAGTGGTGAGGAGCAGCCAGGGGCTGCCATGGATGAGAAGCACTAAAAGAAAATAAATTAGCCTCTTGCACTCAGCCCTTCTCACCACCGAACCACGAGTGACGAGCAGCTGCTGCTTAAGTAACGACCAGAATAATGAGCAGAATAAGATCCACAAGGGAATGTTAACTCTGAGAAATAGCATTTCTCCCCCTTTTGAAGTTTGCCCTGGCAGCCCTTGTCCTGGCATGGAGGTGAGCCGTGGTCTGTTGGAGCTGGCAGGGTGGGGTTTGGTGCTGCTCTGCCCCACACCACCAATGCCAATATTCTTCCCATCCTTTCCCCTCATCAACCCCTGGCCTAGCCAGGTGTAAACCTGCAGTGCTTCCCATAACTACCCAGTCACCTGCAGGCAGAGGAACCCACAGGATTGGCACTGGTCACTGCAACATTGCTCAATGCCACACACGGATCCCAGCTCTGCAGCCAGGGCAGAGCCTGAGCAGATGGGACAAGGCCACCCTGGACTCTGAGCTAAGCTGTGTGTTTGCAGGCTGGCCCAAGGTAATTTAAGCAGGTTGCTGTAGCAGCCACAGCTTCTTAGTGGCCATGAGTGAGCCCCTGTGGCCTGGCACAGGGGTGAGGGGAGCCACTGGCGCCAAGAGCCCCCGTGGCAGCTCCCTGGGCACCCTGAGCCCACCTGGACAAGTCCCCTGGGCTTGTCCTGCTGCTCTTCTGTATTTCCCAAAGCCAAGCAGGTGTGCTTGTCCGGCTCGTGAGAGGAAGGACCCAGTTCTGAGCCCTGCTGTGCTGGAATGAGTGTTTTCAGGAAGCTCATCCCTCTGAAGATATAAACCAGCAGCACTCCTGAATTTCAATTCCTCTATCTGCTCTGGTTGGCTGAGTCATGCAGGGATCATTTCCCTGACGTGTTTCTCCATGTGTATACAATCACCATTATACAGGGCTGCAGTTTGGAGAAAGTGCCTTGTTTCCCAGTGGTGATTAATGATGATAATCTTCGCTCCCATTGAGCCTCTCAGGTACCTGTTGCAGAGCTGCCATCCCCAGAGGCTGCGTGTGCACTTAATGTGCCACTGTCAGGAAAACTACACATCCTTCTGCAGGAAAAAGACATAGAACAAACCTAAACGGGGCTGTAAGTATTCTTTGTCTTGTTTCCCGCAACACCCATTTCCACCTCTCCCACTTGGGAAGCAGCTGTTTTGATGTGCTCTCCCCAAGGGAAATACTGGTCTGTCCTCCCCTTAAACATTGCTGTGGCTGTGATGAACCCACAGAGTGGCTGGCGCTGCTGGGGCTGTGCAGTGCCGGCAGTGCTGTGGCCGGGGTGGCATCCTGCCCTGCACGGTGACAATCCCTGCAGGGCCCCTGGGGACAGCTGGCACGGTGCTCAGCTGGTCTGAGGGAAAGAACCACCCCAGCAGCTCTGCTGGCATCACATGCAACCACTGCTCTGCAGGGCTGCGAGGCTGCAGGAGGGGATCCCATGGAGCTGTGAGGCTGCAGGAGGGGATCCCATGGAGCTGTGAGGCTGCAGGAGGGGATCCCTTGGAGCTGTGAGGCTGCAGGAGGGGATCCCATGGAGCTGTGAGGCTGCAGGAGGGGATCCCTTGGCTGATCCCATGGAGCTGTGAGGCTGCAGGAGGGGATCCCTTGGCTGATCCCATGGAGCTGTGAGGCTGCAGGAGAGGGATCCCTTGGCTGATCCCATGGAGCTGTGAGGCTGCAGGAGGGGATCCCTCGGCTGCTCCCCCAGATAAAATGCCTGTGGGGTTGCTATTGCATTAATAGCTTGGACTTGCAATCTTGCCAGGGCTGCTGGCTCCAGGGAGGCAGCCCTTTGGTGGGGGCAGCCCTTGGCAGAGTCTCTGCCTTGACAAGCTGCAAGCGCAGGAACAAGGGCATTAAAATGCTTGTGCTGATGTGGCAGGGACAGCGCTGGGACAACGACAGGCAGTGATTTGCTGGGAAAGAGGGAAATGACAATATTCTCCATCAACATTATTATAGGGCTGTTCCTCAGGGTAGACAACCCAAGAGCTGTGAGAAAGACTTTAATTTGCTTTTTCTCTTCAAGGAGAGCTAATGGCACTTAGTGCAGCTCTGGCCACCAGGCAGCCAGGCCCTGAGCCACTGGGGCACCCTGTGTGCCACAGCAAGCACGTGCCAGTGCTGAGGTGATTGTCCCTGGCTGGGGCTGGTGAGGTGCCCCCCCGCTCCACTCCGTTCTGCAGAGACACAGCACATCTGAATGAGCTTGTCAAATGAAATTTTCTGTCTGGTTAGAAATGGATTTTCGAGCTCCTCGCTCACATGTAAACATTTTTAGTGGTCCCCAGCCAAATCAGAACCAGTGAGAGCAAACATCAGCCTGAGCAGACCCAGTCCCTGCAGGGAAATCACTGGCCACAGAAGGAAACCAAATGCATGATGGCTTAGAAAGGCATCCATTAAAGTTATGCTGAAGTGATTCATGGTGCTGGTAGTTAGACTTTAATTAGATCTTAATCACGTAATTTTATCTTTGTTTTAGAGATTAGAGCTGAATGAATGGATTGGTCTCGTAATAGTGCTGTGACTAAAGACAGCACTGTCACATGGCAGCTCTGTGGCAGGCAGAGCTGGGGCTGGGAGCATTAGCCTTTTTGGGTGTTTTAAATAAAATTAGTGTATTCCAAACAAAGAAAGAAATTTATTTAAAACATACAAATCCACCAGGACCTGCCAACACTCAGGGAAGGTGGAGAGGGAAAGAGCAAAGAAGAGGGAGCACAGAGCCTGGTGTGAGCCCGGGCACCAGCTGCCTGGCTGCCACCATCACCATGCCCAGCCAGGGCTCTGTGGCGTGTGACAACGAGGGATGGATGGTTTTGGCTGTCAGTTTGGATCCTTCATAGGATTAGCAGCAGAGTAACTCATCTCAGTCCCTCCTGGGCACTCTCCCTCCTGTGTTGCTGCTCCAGGCATGCACACACTTGTGGCACAGAGCTGCTGTGCCCTGCAGTGTTTGTGCCCTGAATGGCAGCAGCAGTGGGGACCATCCTCTGCTAACACACAGCAACCCTGGACATGTGGCCCAGGAGGGGTTTTCCTGCCTGTCAATGTCTGCCCTGCCTTGCATCCCCCTCTTCAGTTACTTTATTTTAGTTGAATCATACGAAACGGGTTCAGGTTTGCAGAATTAGTCCCTATGGGTGGCAGGACTGGGACAAAGCTGCTGAGCCACAGACACAGTCCAGTCTTTGTGTCTGTGGGACACAAAGCCCAGCACTGGGGCTGTCCCTGCAGCTGGGATTCACCCATGCCTGGCACAGGGACCATGTCCTGAAGCACATCCCTGGCAGCCACGCCTGGCTGGGGATGCAGCAGCTCCATTCAAGCCTCAGCCTTTGCCTCCCTGTGCTCTCTGAGCTGTGCCTGCACCTGAGCTCTGCCCAGGGCTTGCCCCTGAGCCGCTGCAGGGAGGCAAAGTGGTAGCTCTGTGCCCCACGGCCATGGTGCTACAGTGGCAGCTGCCCAAAGCCGAGCCATTGTCCTTGAGCCCTGCCCTGCCCTTGCTGCAGTGGCAGCGGCCCCTTCCCACCTTCCCTTCCCTGCTTGATATGCCACAGGAGCCACTTGAACTCATTACTCTGGGAGATTATAGGTCCCCAGGTAATAACGAGTCTTCAGATAATTACTAACAGATTCTCTAATAGGAATGAACTCAGTTGAATCCATTCAGTGGCTGGGTAAATATTTATCCCTAAGCTGTCCTTATCTGCAGCCACTGGAGCGTGCCGGAGGTTTGCTGTCCTCACACGGCTGCAGGAGCCAGCTGCGGGGAGCGGGGATCTCTGCAATGAGCGTGGTAAGGTCCCTTAAAATCTTCAAACATTCACAACAGGGGACCCTCTCTGACCTGGCCTCACGCCGCGGCTCGGGGCTGGCCCGGACTCAGCATCCCGTGTGTGAGCTCCTCCCGTTCCCTCCGGGAGCAGCGATCCCAGGGCCAGCCACAGCGGGATGAGTGTTCCTGCAGCTCCCTGAGCCCAGCCAGGGATAACGAGCCTTTGGCAGGAGCTGCTGCAGCGCCCCGGGGTGCAGCACACACTGGCTCTCTTGGCACTGGGTCCACTGGCAAGTGCCAGCCCTCAGCCACTGGCAAGTGCCAGCCCCGTGGCCACTGACAAGTGCCAGCCCCGTGGCCACTGACAAGTGCCAGCCCCGTGGCCACTGGCAGGTGCCAGCCCCCAGCCTCCCCCCTGCTGTCAGTGCCGGTCCCTGCTGCCTGCCCCGCAGCCCTGGCTGTACAGGAGTCGCTAATTGGATCAGCCCGGTAATTAGCTGCCAGGTAATGAATTATGCAGCGATGCCTGGACTTTGCGCAGCACTGATGCCGTCAGGTCCTCTCGTGGAACCCTGGGCAGGGCTCGGAGAGGAACGTGGGGAACTCTGAGAGCAAATGCGATGTGTTAATGCCCCGAGAGCATCGGGGCAGCTCCTCCTCGGCAGGGCTCGCGTTCCCCGCTCTGTGCCCGCCCCAGTCCCGTGCCCCGGACCGCAGGAGGGAAGGGCAGCCCGGCTGCTCTCGGGGGTCCCGGGATGACTTTCCGGGACAGGTTCCCGTGGGGAAGGGGAGGGCTGGCAGTGGGAGCAGCCCCCAGAGCTGCTGGTGAGCTGTGCTCTGCACGGGAGCCCGCAGCTCCGGGGGCAGCTGGCACCAGGGACAGCCCCTCTGTGTCTGTGCTGCCCGGGCAGGCGGGTGCTGGCATCGCTGGTGACATCCAGCTGTACCCACCCGGCTCTACAGGGACAGAGCCCCGAGCACACCGGCCCCGTGTCCCTGTTCCTTGCTGCAGCCTGATGAAATAACAGGAGGAAACTTGACCTACGTGGATGTATCTGAATCCCAGCTGCCCCAGAGCATCCATCATCTCCGAGGGGCTGGAGCTTTCTGTGAAAATGCCTGGATTTATGTATTTATGTGTGTGTGGAAGGAGGTGTGCTAGGGGCACGCTGCCGAGCACTGCAGTGAGGGGACAGGGCTGGGAGTCCCCCGCAGCCACTCCCAGGACTCTGCCAGTAAACATGGAGCCAGCAGTGAAATTGAATCAGATTAACGTAATACGAAGTTAATCAAATTTTCTCGGTGCTCACAGCGCTGTGATCCTGCCTCAGTCAGAGGGATAACAATGCTCCTTGTGCACCTGGAAACACCAGGAGTGAATTTACGAGCTGCTCCAGCGGTGCAGCTCGGGCTCACACATGGGGGACCCTGGAGTCGTGGTGCTCCCAGGGCAGCTCCCACCGGGCTCAAGGTGTCCTCATCAGGAGACAGGCAGGGTGGGTAGCTAATGGGGACACTGGCAAGGATAACATCCTTGACTGGGAGGTCCTGGGACAGTCCCAGTGGGAGGGGGCTGTTCTGGAGAGGCTGCTGGTGGGCAGGAGCGCTGCTGCAGCTCCCGAGGATGTGCCAGTGGCTCTGCTCCCCGTGGGCACTGCCAGTGATGAGAACGGGCCAGTGAAGGGTTCCCTTGGCCCAGCTCGTCTCAAGAGCTCTTCAGCACAAGTAGGATCAGGGACCACTTCAGTCTCATTCATTACGTTTAACTATTTATGAGCTGATAAATATTAAGCAGCTGCTCTCTGGGGTTCAGGCCTGAGTGAACCCATCAAAACACGGCGCACACAACGGCGCCGGCCGTGCAGAGGGGGCAGCCGGGGCCGAGCTGCTCCAGGCATGGCTGGAAACAGCGTGAGAGCCCTGAGGGCAGAGCCTCTGTCCCCTGGGTGGGGAGAACCCAGGCTGGGCGAGCAGGGGGGCTTCCTCTGGCAGCCCCTCTAGCTGGCATCAGGTCACCAAACCATCAGCACTCCACGTCCTCAGCAAACCCTTCCATCCTCATCAAACCCCTGCCCTGCCTCCAGGGCGTGCAGATTGCCTGCTTGGGGCTTTTAAAGCCATTTTTAAGAGCTCCTAATATGCTCACTGAATATTTTCAGTGCTGCCCCGTCTGAGCCCTCATTTGCTCACCCTTTGGAAAGCTAATACTTGGTTTAAGCACATTTCTGCTCCCTCCATTTGTAAGGACAAATGTAAAGTAATTGTTTGATATCGCAGCAGTTTCCTCAGGCTCCAGCTCTAATTTCCCACTAATACAGTATTGTCAGGAGGATCAATCTAACCTGGCACCTTCTGCCTCCTTGGAGTGGATTGGAAATGGCTTTTCTACTGCGAGGCTGGGATTTGCGAGTCTCGCTGTGAATGTTTTTCCCCTTTAAAGGAAAAATCATACAAGCAAATATCCCATTTTCCTGTCAATGGCCATTAATTCCCGTCTCTCCCTCCACCTGTCCATAACTGCCTCTGGGTCCCCTCGCTGCTGTGTCTTCCCCTGTGGCTGGCAGTGGCAGAGATGCAGATGGGTGTCTCCTAGGTGTCCACTAATTAACTCCAATTTTTTCCTGTTAGAGCTCACTGGTTACTAATCACTCACAGTAAGACCTTGCAAACTGCTCCATGGTGTGTTGCATCCCTACACGGCCACTGCATCGTTCTGAGACATCCCCAGCCCTGGGCCAGAGGACGAGCCTGGGGAGCCCCAGGCAGGGCTGTGCCTCAGGTCCCCTCGGTTGTGTCGGGCTGACCCCCCGTCCTGCCCGAGCCCCTGCCCGTTCCCTCTCCTGCCTGCGGCTCTGGGGGCTCCCCGTGGCCCCCCAGCTCTGTCCGGGGGCTGCCCAGCCCTGCCCTAAGAACAGCCCATGCATACGGACTGGTGGAAGCCACTTTATTTACATGAAGGGATCACAAGCTGAACAAGGAAACTAGTGCCACTAAAGTACCCGTAACAGCAGGATTCTGTGCTTTATTCACAGGACAAAATATCAGTACAACATTTTCCATAGACTTCTTTGTCAAGCAGATACATCTCTCTGTCCTCCTGGGTACACATGGCGGCAAGTGACAAAGGCAGAGTGGAGTGGCTGCAGCTGTGCCCGCCCAGGACGGGGCTGGCAGGGACAGTCCCACCGTGCAGGAGCACCCATCTGCTCTGGGACACAGAGGGATGTGCTTTGCAGCAGCCTGGACACAGGCTGGGGCTGTCTGTGACCCTGGGGACCACGTGGTGCTAAGGGCACACAGGACCCCACGGAGGAAACCACGTCTCTGCTGACCCGCTGGGACAGGCAGTGCTGCTGGGCACTCATCCCTCGGCTTGCTGGCTGCAGCAGGACTGAGTCTTCCTGATCTTGGTGCTCTCCGGAGCGCTGCAGACTCCTGAGCCACGGGGAAAGGCCTTGCCTGCCTCTGCTCACAATTCTCCATGGGCTGAGGGGGGTCCTGGCTCCAGCCCCTCGGGCCCTCCTCACAGAAGACTGCAGCTCCACGTCACTGCAGCTCTGCTCCCGGACACTTACTCCCACCTGAAGTCCTGCCCGACTGTTTCATAGAATTTGATATTATAAGGTCTATAAAAGTCCCGAAGCTGCTCGATCACCTCGGGGTCTATCTGCACGTGAGTCCTGCCCTTGGACTTGCCAAGGCAGCGAGGCAAGCCGCTGCTCTCCGACTTCTTCAGGCACGGGAAGCCTTTTGTCTTGTTGAAGTAGAAGTGCTTGTCTGTGATGACCCGTTTGATGCCCAGGAAGTCCTGCACTTTGGCCATCTCCCCCGCTGGGTCCGTGATCAGCTTCTCGCCGCTGACAAAGTGAATCTGCGAGAGAGGGAAGTACTGGAGCCAGCTCTGCAGGTGCACGGCGTACATCCCGATGCGGATGGCGTTCCAGGAGGTGTCCACCAGCCCCAGGCTGCGGTTGCGGAAGGTCAGCCCCTCGAAGGTGGGGATGTCCGGCTTCTTGGACAGCGTCTGCGTGTAGTCCGAGATGGCGCGGGTGACCGGGTTCCGCACCACCACGATCAGCTTCGTGTCCCGGGACATGTTGAAGATGCGCCGCGGGGCCTCCTTGGTGACAAAGTAGCTGGGGGTCTTCTCCACTGTGATCTGGCTGTCAAGTGTTCGTGGCATCAGGCTCCTGCAAGCCAAGCAGAAGGTGATGGTAAGGAAGGAGCCGGGACAGGCACCAGGAGGTGGTGGCTGTGCCACGGGGCTGGGGACATGTCCCCTCCCAGTGGGACAAAGCAGGCACAGATCCCTCCTGCAGCACTGTGGAGGACCTTGGCCATGGACGACTTCCAGGTCCATCCCGGTCCCAGGGAGCCTGGGCAGAGGACGGGGGCACCGGCAGCCCCACACACAGTAGCGAGCGTTTGTCCAGTGCCAGGATGCAGGATGTGATGGCTGTGCCACACCACCGCCACAAGGAGCCTTGGGGAGCAATGGACAGGCCCCAGGGGGCTGTGGGGCTTGTGCCCAGCAGGGCATCAGCCACCCCACCAGGGCCTGACCAGCTCCACATGGGCTCCTGGGTACACCCATCTGCTTCTGGCACTGGGAGCTGGGCTGCAGGCCAGGCAAGGAGCACCAGCCTGGGGGAAATGCAGCATCCCTGCAGCCCAGCTTAGCACTAATTAAATCATTTGCTTTGACATCTGAACATCCAAATCAAATAAAAACTAATGGGATGGAAAGATTTATAAATTGGTCTTGTGTTACTAGAGTAAACTATCAAATCCACTGCAGCCAGATTCATGGCACTGGAGGTACCCTGGCTCCCGGCAGGGAGCAGGTGGGGAGCAGGCAGGGAATGCCAGGCTGGAGTGGACAGGGAGTTGTGGTGGCCAGGATGAGGCCAGCACTCTTCTGCTGCATCCACTGCCCCGCAGCGCCCTGTGGCACCAGCAGCTGCTGCGGTGTGAGCAGGCACAGCCCGAATTCAGCTTGTGGAGCTCCCTGTGGCCCCACAAGGCACATCCCCAGGCAGAGGCTTTGTGGCTTTGAGACCAGCAGCAGCCAGGGAAAGCAAACACCATCCCTGGCTGCAGGATTTCTGACAGCATCCCGTCCCACTGCAGGCACCGAGTGAGGGTGGTTAAGGGACCAGGGCCTGGCACCTCTGGCACCCCTGAAACACAGCCCACAGCCAGAGGTGTTGGGCTGATGAAACTGGGAGGAGATCCAAGAGCAGCCCACAACACCCTGAGTGACAAGAGGACAGAGGTGGAAGAACCCAGGACACGATGGGGAGTGGTGGCACACGCCGAGGGCACCATCCCATACACCCTCTTCACCAGCTTCCTAACTTGAGAGAAAACAAACTAATTTTTAATAATTAGTCAGCATAAATTAGCAGGGCTGGTTCACTGAGGTACCTGAGCATGGATGGTGCTTAATTGGCCTTTCCCAGCGCTCAGCTTCAAACTCCATAAATACCAATTACGATTCCCATTGGTTAATGACGGCCAGGAAGCGCTAATTCAGTGCAGGCACATGGCTCTATCTCCACATCACAAACAAGTTTCATCATAAATCAGCACAGGACAGCTCTGTAAGTGATCCACTATTGCAATATATTGTGGAGAATCATAAAACTGCTGTTTCATTAATGGCTCATCCTCAAGCCTGTTAGACTTTCATTACTTGAGTTATTAGGTCCGTGCATTCAAAATACAAAATTACAGGTTCTAATCCATTATGTAAAACACAAAACCTCTGCATAGTAAATTACTGAAATGAGACAAGAGTTGTTTTTTTAAATGGACTCCCAGTGTTTGCCGCTCCTGAGCAGCAGAGACTGCTGAGACAACAAAACACAGCACGGGCAGATAAATAAATCACCAGTGAAGCCATGCAAGGGGGAGAGATGTCACCCAGGCATTCATTTTCCCGCTAACAGCAGGATCCCCAGGGCTGCAGGAGCAGGGAAATGCATGGCAAACTTAATTACACCAGACTTTAAAGTAATATTTTTGGACTTCTGCATTCACAGGGTTATTTGCATACAAATAGCATGTCACACGGCTTTAAGGCCCCGGCTTGCATGCGTAGGTGTGAAGGTTCTTGGTGCTGGCCCCCAGTGCCACAGCTGCGTGGCCAGGGCTGCACCAGGAGCTGCTCCTGCTGCTCTCTGGACATGTCCCCTGGCTGCAGTGATGTCCCCAGCTGGCCTTGGCACTGGCTGCTGGCACTGCTGAGCCAGCTGCTGCCAGCACGGGGACAGTGATGTACGAGTGACACTGGCGGGGGGAGGATGGCTCTGGCTGCAGGGACAGCATGAATTCCTCCTGAATTAGAGATTACTTGCACTAGAGCTGCCCGATTCTTAAAGGCCTTTAGTGCCATTGGTATGGGCACGAAGAGTCCCTTCAGCCCAGGTTTAGGGCTGCGTTTGCCCATGTTAGTGACATGGGGACACTGTGGGTACAGCCCAGGGGAGCTGCTGTGCCCTGCCGTGCCCTGCAGTCCCTGGGAGCCAGCACAGCCCCCACAAGCCCAGCACCCCAGAGATGCTGGGCAGCAGCAATGCAGAGCCTGACCTGGCTGTGGCAGCATGAAGGCAGCGACTCGCCCTGAAGGGGTTAACTCCTCACCAGCACCTTTCCAAGCCCTGAATTATTAATTTTGTTATAATCTGCCTTTGGGCACCCTGCGGCCCCTACAACACTCCCACATTAAAGAAACATGTGCTCCCTCACTGGCTGAGCTGCTTTGATGTCGAACATGCGTGAAACACTCTCCCAGGGAGGAATTTGTACAAAACCCCATCAAACAATTGAGATATTGCAGATAAGAGTGGGGAGGGCAGTGCCCACCGATAATCCCATCACAGCCCCGGCCCCGGAGCAGCTCGGGGTCAGCCCCTGCCTGCTGCAGCCGCTGTGTGCAGAGGTTGGCGTGTGCCATCCTGGGCTCCATCTGCTCAGCGGCATAAAAACAAACTGCTTCATTTGGCAAAAAAATCCCAAGTGCCAGCTCCTGTGGTGAGGGCTCTGAGCTGCCCCTCTCCCAGCTGATGTCACCAGCAGAGAACGGTGGGGCTGTCAGCGTGTCTGCAGCTGCAGCTTGATGTGTTGGGATATGAAGCACGGGAGTCAGCGGTGCTGCCAGCAGGGCTGTGACGAGCTGTTCTGTTCTGTACTGAGCTGTGCTGGGCTGTTCTGTGCTGTGCTGAGCTGTTCTGTTCTGTTCTGTTCTGTGCTGAGCTGTGCTGGGCTGTTCTGAGCTGTTCTGTTCTGTTCTGTTCTGTGCTGAGCTGTGCTGAGCTGTGCTGGGCTGTTCTGTTCTGTTCTGAGCTGTTCTGAGCTGTTCTGTTCTGTTCTGAGCTGTTCTGTTCTGTTCTGAGCTGTTCTGAGCTGTTCTGAGCTGTTCTGAGCTGTTCTGAGCTGTTCTGAGCTGTTCTGTTCTGTTCTGAGCTGTTCTGAGCTGTTCTGAGCTGTTCTGTTCTGTTCTGAGCTGTTCTGTTCTGTTCTGAGCTGTTCTGTTCTGTTCTGAGCTGTTCTGAGCTGTTCTGAGCTGTTCTGTTCTGTTCTGAGCTGTTCTGTTCTGTTCTGTTCTGTTCTGTTCTGTGCTGAGCTGTGCTGGGCTGTTCTGTTCTGTGCTGAGCTGTTCTGTTCTGTGCTGAGCTGTGCTGAGCTGTGCTGGGCTGTTCTGTTCTGTGCTGAGCTGTGCTGAGCTGTGCTGGGCTGTTCTGAGCTGTTCTGTTCTGTTCTGAGCTGTTCTGAGCTGTTCTGTTCTGTTCTGAGCTGTTCTGAGCTGTTCTGAGCTGTTCTGTTCTGTTCTGAGCTGTTCTGAGCTGTTCTGAGCTGTTCTGTTCTGTTCTGAGCTGTTCTGAGCTGTTCTGAGCTGTTCTGAGCTGTTCTGTTCTGTTCTGAGCTGTTCTGAGCTGTTCTGTTCTGTTCTGAGCTGTTCTGAGCTGTTCTGAGCTGTTCTGAGCTGTTCTGAGCTGTTCTGTTCTGAGCTGTTCTGTTCTGTTCTGAGCTGTTCTGAGCTGTTCTGAGCTGTTCTGAGCTGTTCTGAGCTGTTCTGTTCTGTTCTGAGCTGTTCTGAGCTGTTCTGTTCTGTTCTGAGCTGTTCTGAGCTGTTCTGAGCTGTTCTGTTCTGTTCTGAGCTGTTCTGTTCTGTTCTGAGCTGTTCTGTTCTGTTCTGAGCTGTTCTGAGCTGTGCTGAGCTGTTCTGTGCTGTTCTGTGCCATTCTGTGCCGCTCTGTGCTGTTCTGTTCTGTGCTGCTCTGTGCCGTGCTGTGCCACAGGTGCACACACAGCTGACAGCAGCAGCAGCCTCTGCCTGGCACCTCTGCCCAGCAGGACAGCAGGACAGCAGGACAGCAGGACAGCAGGACAGCAGGACAGTGGGCAGCAGTGCTGGATGAAAGCTGCAGCAAAGCTACTTCTGGTAGTTTCGGGAAGTTTAAGCAATATTGGTTAAACCTGTGAGAAACCGAGGTGTGAGGAAAACAAAAATCTCTGGCTGAGAGACACCACGGGTCCCGGAGGACACAGTGATGCCCTGGCCGAGGGCTGCGAGGGGCTGAGGGCAGCCAGGGACCCCCAGCAGCTCCGAGCCCCTCGCTGGCAGCACTGCAGGCTGGCACCAGCGTGGGACAGTGGGCAGGACACACTGGCCACAGCCCCAGCCCCAGGGACAGCACCATGGCCACAGCCACAAACAGCAGCTGCTGCCTGGGCCCCACGGCCTCGCTGCCTCCAGCCCACACTACAGCAGCCAGGATTTAATGGTGGAGCAACTCCCTTTAATAAATGTTTATGTTCAAAGAATTTACACCAGTGCTTGAAGACAGCTAATGAGGGACATTTCCATGCATAAAAGCAGAGCGAACACAGTAATTAACTTTGTTGCTGATTCATTTTTAATCATTTAAATGCTCCAGAGATTTGCAGTGTCCTTTAAATCAAGAGATTCTTTTCCAAAGGGCACACTTCACAGACACACACCTGTGTGTGACTCTCACCTTCCTTAATAATCACTCAGCACTGATGGAGGGTCTGGCAAAGGCCAAGGTCAGCTCTGAGGCCAGGGGGGCTGGGAAGGAGCAGGAGGCAAGGGCTCCCTGCACAGCTAGCACAGAGCCCAGCTCTCAGCCCTGCTGGCTGCTGCTCTCTGCTCAGGGACACAGGCTGGAGTCTCCCCCTTTCCCACTTCCAAGGCAGCTCCTTCCACAGGTGAAACTTCAAAACAGAACACTCATTTTTAAAACCACTGCATGTGCCCCAGCAGCTGCAGCAGTTCCCAGTCAGTGGCCTGTGTCAGAGCCACCGTGGCCACTTGGTGACCTCCCTGCAGCAGCTGAGTGCAAATGGCAAATGGACATTACAGCCAAGCACAAACCCCACCAAGCCAGTCATGGTCCTGGACACTCCCCGTCACTCAGAGGCCCTGTGGGCCAGCTCTGGCCCTTGCTCCCTGGCCCCAGCTATCTCTGGGCTCACGCTGTGGCCAGGGCCTGGCCCCACCACGGACACCCAGGGTCACCAGGACCTGGTGTCCTTTTCTTGCCAGCCTCACAGGGCAGCCAAGCCCACGGTGTGCCAGGTCACCAGCTGAGTTTGGTGCTTCCAAAGCAAAGGTGAGAGCAAACTGCAGCATTTGCAAACAAGGTGAAGGAACACAGCTAGAATACACACCTTTAACGCCGAAGGCTGGGCACACGAGCTCATCCCCAGCGTCTCCCAGCTCCTCAGAGGGAAGCTCTGCTGGCCCAAGTGAGGGTGTTGGCAGCAGCTGGCCCACGCCAGGGGCAGGACAGCAGGGATGCTGTCCACGGGCATGGCCTCATGCAGCAGACTCTGCCACGGCTTCCGTGCCCATTCCCAGAGCCAAGGCACGCTCTGAAGTCAAGGAAATTTCAAAGCATCCTTGAAGCTGCCGCCTTCCTCTCTTCTCCCTAATTAACTTCACCCAAATGCACTGTCAGTAAAGCCCACAAACATGTCGCAGGGCGAAGCCTAATGGGCTCCCATTTGTGTGTGCGCCAGCCCGGCCATTAGCAGGGAGCAATTAGCGTCTGCAGCAGCTCTGCACGCTCCTTTCCTGTGCACGGACACTGGGGACACTGGGGACACAGCAGGGACACAGAGGGGACACAGAGGGGACACAGAGGGGACACAGAGGGGACACAGAGGGGACACAGTGGGGACCCTGGGGACACAGTGGGGACACAGCAGGGACACAGCAGGGACACAGAGGGGACCCTGGGGACACAGAGGGGACACAGAGGGGACACAGCCATGCTCCCGCTGCCCGGGCTCCTTCCCTGTGCTGCTGCAGCCCCCGGGCCACCCAACAGCAGCGCAGGGCAGGGACGGGGGGCAGAAGGCCAGCAGTGCCACGGACCTGTCACAGCAGCACGTGGGGAAGCCAAGCCTGGCCCAAGTGCCAGCCCTGGGACCAGGGGACCCAGGCAGGTGGCTCCCAGCAGAAGCAGACGGGCTCTGCCCTGTGCCAACGCCGCCTCCGGGCTCGGCTGTGGCAGCCAGAGCACGGGTGGCAGCCGGGCTCAGCCTGCTGCTGCAGCCACAAGGAAAAGCCCCTCTCTGTGAAAATAACCCTGGAGCATCGGACAGGATCACTCAGGAATCCCAAGGAGGAAAACTGCACCCCGAGATGCTGCAGTTAGAGGCGCTACTCAAAGTTAACAGCAATTTAAATCACACCACCTTCCCCGTGTTCTGGAAAATATTGAAGGTTATTGGCCCACACTACTTGCAGCAGGAAAAAGCTCAATATTGAACATTTAGTGCAGGATTGGTAATGAATCGATATTCCCCAGTAGCTGCTGTTTGGTTTCAGCTGTCTTAAAACAGACCTTGCTAAAAATATCTTTCCTGTAGTGCATCTGTAGCTAATGAGGTGGATTAGACACTGATGGGAACTGGAGCAGCACGGGGGCTCGGGGTCTGGAGCCAGTGAGTGGGCAGCTCCTGGGCAGCGGTCCCACACGGGGGAGCCCAGGGCTCTGGCTCTGCCCCGTGCTCATCCCCCTGCACAGGGGAGCCGGGGCTGCTCTGGGCCATGGCAGCACCACGAGAGCAGCTGGGAACAAGCATGACATTTGGAGAGGCAAGGATGGGCAGATCAGGAGGTGTCCCCTCGTGCTAGCTCTGCCACCCCTGCGTCAGACAAATGCCAGGGCAGGGGAAAACATGAGAAAATGGTAACCAACGTTTCTGGAGCACCAAAGGGCTCCGGTTCTCATGCTACTTGCAACTGCACCAGAGACCACCTTGATCTCTCCACCTGGGTCCCCACTGGGGCAGGAGGGAAAGACACAGCTGAGCCAGAGGCTCCTGCAGGCAAAGTCTCTACTCACATCAGGGAATGCTTTTACCTTGGCCTTTCCAAGGGCTCTGTGCTCCAAGCAGCCTGCAGACACCACCCTCCACCACGGCATGCACGACAGCACCTACTCTCCCCCAGCCCAGCCAGGCACAGCCCCCCTCTCTGGGGTCCTGGCAGGCAGCCCCTGCAATCCCTCCCAGCCCCCACATCTGCTGCCCCCAGCCCGTCTGTCCCTCCTGGCCGCTGGCAGGACCCTTCTCCCCAGCTCTTGGCAGAGCAACAGGAGCTTATCCTGCTGTGGGTTAGACCTGCTCCACATTTAATTGCTCCAGCTGCAAGGAGGAAAATCAATTCCACATTTTATACTTTAGCAGCCTCTGTGCTTAAGTTTTGGCACATTTGTCAGTTTAAAAAAAAAGGAAAGTAATAAAACCAAGGAAGTGTCATTTAATTGTTTTAGCTGAACTAATTTGGAGGCTCTGCTGCTCCGGTGTGATCTCTCTATCGATCCAGACAGAGCCGGGCCCCAGGGCAGTGCTGCTCACCTGGCCACGCTCCCACCTCGCCCCACAACCACCCTGCCACCGCCACAGGCTGCATCCCTCCTGTCAGGGACAAGAGTCTCTCCACATGGAGATCCCAGGCTGAGCGATGGATCAGGGTGGGAGGCTGCACACTGCTGCAGCCCCTCAGTGCCACAGTGTGAGGGGAGAGGATAGAGCTCCTGCCTCCTGCATCAGCACCACTCCTGGTGTCCACACATCCTTCCGCATGCCCCAGGCAGGGTCTGTCCCTTCATTCAGGGCAGGCTCCGTGTCCCAAACCTTGTAAAGGTGTAGTGTCAGGTTCAGTCCTGCACTGCCCATGAGGCTCCCAGCCCCGCATTTCCCACGCTGACAGCACGCAGGGAAAGCAAACAGCCCGGATCAGTTTCAGACACGAGGATGCAAGGGAGGATCCCAGCTCAGGATTTGGGGGGGTTGCTTCCCAGCTAGGTGCTGAGCCCATGCAGCTCCCCTCTGAGCGAGAGGCTCAGCCAGGACCCATGATCTGCTCTATCACCCATCCTGCCACTCTGGGCGTGAGAGGCAAAAGCAGGTGAAGGATATTGCTGTAGCTACTCTCTGAAGAGCAGGATGAACAGTGCATGCTGCAGGACAGCCTCAGGAGAGGGAAACGACTTCAGTGAGCTTCACCTGTGCCTGTCTTAGCTTTCCTGTCATCTGGCACCAGTACTGGCACCAAAGGATCCAAAGGATCCGAACATTCCTGGCTGCAGGGTCTGCTCTGACCTGAGCAGGACACAGGGCAGCAGCACTGCAGACTGTTCTCTCCATGCAGTGCTTGAGCTCCCAGGACCTGAGCAGAGCTGGGAGCACTATGTCACACTGACTTCCCACTGCTTGCACTAACCTGCTTTGGAACCGGGACATCTTTGATGGAGGGCAAGAGAGCTTGGTGTGGCCCCACAGGCTGCCTCTCACCCACCATGATGCTCCTGGCAATGACAGAGCCCTTTCCCCTGCTGTGAGCTCCAGGCAGCGGGGCCAGGCCAAGCCCCCCTCTGCTTTCCAGGGCTGATGCCCAGCAGAAGCCCCACGGCCTTGCCCCAGCACTCCAGAACAGCACAGCAAACACCCGCGGTACCCTGGGTGGGAAGCACAGGGAGCAGGGGCTGGAGCGCTGGCAGCACCGGTGAGCCCACGGGCGCTGTGACCTGCTTAACAGCAGCGCCTGCTGCCTCTCCCAGAGCTCTCACAGCACCTCACAAAAGCCCTTACGGAAATTAAAATCCCACCATCTCCTGCTGGAGACACACTCGCTGACCTTTGCAAACTGTTAAAGATTCCATATAGATCCACAGTTACTCGGGTCCAGAGAGACGGGATGATCCCGCACCTCTCCGGAGCCAGCGATCAAGCCCGGTAGAAGCGTGCTGGGGTGCACGGAGCAGGGGAGCGGGGGGGGACAGCCGTGCGTCCCGTGCACAGGCACTCCCGCTTTTTGGAGAACCGTTCACCCAGGCAAATGTTTCCTCAGACGGGATGGAATGGATGCCCTGGCATCGTCCCGGCTCCTGGGTGCCTACCGGCTCGGGGGGCTATACTGCCGAGAGCCCCGGAGAAGGGGCAGGACCGAGCTCGGCTATAGCGAAAGGAGATTAAGGAAAGCTCCCCGAGAGCGGCCGGGGGACAGCCTCCGCCGCCCGCCGGGACCGCTCCGGCCGCTGCCGCCCCGCCGGCTCCATCGATTGACCGAGGAACGCGGAGCCGAGTCCGCACCGAGAGCGCCGGGAGAGGCGAGCGCCCGCTGTGTAGGGACGGGGACGCTCCGGCATGGGGGACGGCCGGGGACAAGGGGTGCCCGGGGCGGGCGGGGGCCGGTCCCGCAGCCCCCCGCCCTCACCTGTACCACTCCAGCCCGCGGTGGTAGTTCCTGTCGAAGAAGTGGGGCTCGGTGCCCAGGGCGCGCACCTCGGGGTGCACCCGGATGAACTCCAGCACGGCGCGGGTGCCGCCCTTCTTGACGCCCACCACGATGGCCCGCGGCAGGCGCTTGGTGCCCGGGCGGGCGGGCCCCGGGGCGCTGCCGGCCGGCGGGGCTGGGGCCGCCCGCCCGCACGGCCGCGACTGCTGCAGAAGTTTCTTGGCGGCGGCGGCGGCGCGGGCGGGCGGGCAGCGGGCGCGGGGCGCGGCGGGGCGCCCGCAGCAGCACAGGAGGCTGTAGCACAGGTACGAGCAGGACAGCGACAGCGTGAAGAGGACGAGGACCCTCCCTGCCAGCCGCCGGGACGGAGCCGGAGCCACGGCCGGGGCCCGCCCGCTCGGCGCCCTACGCGCCATGGCTCCATGGGGCCGCGCCGCCGGGCACGGCGGGCCCCGGCCCGGCGCCCCGGCCCCGGCGCGGCCGCTCCGGCATCTCCCGCGGCTACGCGCCGGAGCGGCCGGGCCGCCCGAGGGGGCTGCGCCCACCCCGGCCCCCCTGCGCCCGCCGCCCCGGCCCGGCCATGCCCGCGATCGGGCGGCGGCGGCTCCGCGCTGCCCCCGGGGAAAGGGTGGGGGCAGCGGCGGCTGCGTCGCTATTTAAGGGGCCGCCTGACGTCAGCGCCCCCCGGAGCCCCCGCGGCCGCTCCGTGGCCGGTGCCTCCCCCGGGCCGGGCCGGGGGTACCGCCGAGCAGAGCCCTTCCTCCCGGGACCGGGGGCCGCGGGGCTGGGGCTGCCCCGCCGCCCGCCGAGTCCTGCCCTGCCCGGCCCCGGCCCCGGTGCGATCGTCCCGTCCCCGGGCGCGCTGTCCTGCCCGGCCCTGCCCCGCTCCGAGCCCACATCCAGCCCTGAGCCGCTGGAAGCGGCGGTGCGGAGCCGGGGACACCCGCCTGCATCCCCGCAGCTGGGCCGGGAGCGGCGCCCCCGCAGCCGCGCAACCCCCGCCCTGGAGCGGGGAGCAGCAGCAGAACGGTGCGAGCAGCCCTCGCCCGGGAGCGGCAGCCGGGGCTCGGGGCTGCGAGAGTCACGGCCGGTCCCCGGGATGCCCGAACCATCAGCCCCCCGAGGGGAGCGCGGCGGGACCGCCCCACGGCAGCAGTCGCTTCTGTCCTCGGCAAGGGCAGGAGGAGCAGCCATCGGCCGCCGCGGTGCCGCCGGTAAGTAGGAGGGAAAAGCTCTAAAGTGACGCATGAATTAAATTTCACTGTCGGGCTGGGGCTGCTCAGCCCCGCCGGTCCCGGCTCTGATGCCCCACATGCAGGCTGGCCCGGGAAGCCCACCGGCTGTGGCAGAGTCTGAATGCGGACTGCTCCAGCCCCATCCCCGGCTCCCCTTTTGTTTCCTCTTGCACCCCGACATCCCAGGCTTCCGCTTGGCTGCTCCTGCTGAGCCAAAGTGCTGCGTGCGGCACCGCTTAGGCATTAGCAGCCATCGCTCCTGCTTCCTCAGCACTAGAAGCTTGATCGGCTGCGGAAAACTACTTGTCTTGTTCCTTGGGAAGAAGGATGATGACAGGGAGAGACAGGCAAGAAGTGCCAGCGCGACAAAAACGAGGATGCCGCAGGCTCCCGGCAGTCCGGGGCGGGGACCAGGTTTCCTCCTGTGCAACACCCAGAACTCGGTGCAGTCAAAAGAAACAATGGAGAAAAAATGAAAAGCAGCGCTGCCTGCAGCCTCTCACCTGGGTTGGTGTGGGAGCAGTGACACTGCTCCTCCCTGGGAGCAGGAATGGAGTTCCCAGCAAGAAGTATCCTGTTGCCTCAGGAGAGCTCTGGATCTAGAGGATGGGCTGAGTCCTTGTGGAGACAAACCTCGTCATCCTCAGTGACCCACGGGTTTTTCCTTTTGGGCCATTGGGTACCGTGTCCACGGCTCTGTGTGGCCGCAGGTTGTGCCAGGCAGGGCTGAGCCCCAGCCCCTCCGTGTGGGTCAAAGCAGGGGATGGAGCCACGTGCACACACCAGCCCGGAGGACAGAGCTGGGCGATGCCTGACCCATGTGAGTGCACCCAGGGCTGCTTCTCCCACCACTCAAATGCTGCACCAGAGCCAGTGCAGGGCCCTGGCACTGACAGAGCCCACAGGGCTTCAACCTCCTCTCCGAGGCCACTGCCCTGCCCGGGCAACAGCAGCATGGGTGGAGGTACCTGAGGGGCCAGGCATTGGCAGGCTCTGCTTTCGACGGTGGAAAGTATCCATCACTTAGTTCCTCTCCATGACAAACTGCCAAATCTGTGGAAAAGTTGCTTTTTCCATTTTAGATCACCACCTCCATGTGGTGATCCAGCCCCAGCAGCAGACACATTGCCTAAGCATGAACATTAGAGGCGTCTGGATAAATAAAGCTGCTGCGGATGCCTCAACACCTCCAGGTTTCTGTACTTGCAAGGGAGGAATGTTTTGTAAAGCTGACAATTTTGCTTCCCGTCTTTGTATCTGTGCAGGGCATGTCTTTCCCATGACATGTTTGCTGTTTACACCCCACTCCACGTAAACAACAGCTTTTTGGTGCCATCAGCACACTCCCGGCCCTGCTGCCTGTGCTAACAGAGCCCCAGGAGCCAGCCCCAGTGGGATCCCTGGTGTGGGGTGCCAGGCACTGGCACTGCAGGAGGAGAGAGCCCACTGGATCACTGCAGAACATTCCCTCTCAGCCAGTGCTGTGCAGCATGGGGCCTGGAGGAAGAACTGTGAGCTCTGAAAAACTTCCTGCCTCCTTCTGCCCCCCTCACCCGTTCCTTTTTGGAGCCGGTGCTGTAGTCTTACACCATCCTCTCCTTATCTTCTCTTCCCCACCTCCCTTAACCACTTTTCAGGGTGCCACCAGTGCTCCCTCTCCTCCCCATCTCTCTTGGGTGCCTGGCTCTGTTCCCAAGCAGATCTTTCCCATCTTGCCTCCTTCACTGCTCTCCAATCTCCTGCTGTACTGGGATTTAGCGAAGCAGCAAGAAACCCCACTGCCTTGTCTGACATTAACCCTGAAGGATCCCCAGCATCCTGTCCCTCCCAGGCCACTTGCAGCTCCTCAATGCTGGTTTGCCCAGGGTGGTTTCTCCAGCATGGCCCTGCAGCCTCTCCTGCTCAGAGCAGCACTTGGCTCACGGGACTGTGGGGCTGTGGCCAAACAGTGCTCATGGCACAAACACCATGGAAGGGGTTTGGAGCCTGTCTTCAGGCCTCAGGCCAGTTCTTCTGCCTTGTTTCCCCTCTGAGAAGCTGATCTCACCGTACCACAGGCTGGCAGCAGCAGGAACCACTGCTGGGAGCTCGTGGCTCTGTGTTTTTCAGGGAGGACCTGGTCCAGGGCTCATCCCAAGCACAGACAGCTGCCAGGCAGGCAGAGAAAAAAAGCTGCCCAAGTGTAGGGATCAGGAGATTATTACAGAAATACATAAAGTTTGTGCCAGGAGCTCATGAAACCTAAAAGAATAGGGAAGCAATAAAGTGCACACTAGAAATAGCAAATAAGACTAAAAGTGGTGTCCTGCCTGTTATGTCTCCATGTTGAAGGCAGAACAGAACAAGTTTAGAATTTATTTCCAGTGCCAAAGAAAGTACTCAGCACAAAGTGCCACTGTTAATCCAGTTTTCTGTGTCTAATATTGATGACATAAAGAACCTTTTGGTTCTGGGCTGACAAACGGGCACCTACCCTTGTGTTGGGAATCAGGGGCTGAGCAGTGCGTGTGCATGCACAGCGAGGTCCTCAGTGCTGCAGGGAAGTCAGAGCTCAGTTGCTCCAGCCTCACGGCCCTGCTGAGGTCCTGAAACAGACACCAGGCCTGGTCCTCAATGCCTCCCCTTCTCCTTGTCCTGGCAGGAAACCTGGAGCTGCTCAAAGGACATTTTGGCATTTGGGAGTTGGGCAGAGGAGCAGGGGGATGCAGTTGAGCCAGATCCATGGGCAGCACTGAGGGGCCAGGAGGACCAAGGATGGGGATCCCAGCTGATGGTGCTCAGAGATCTGCTGCACATCCCCAGGGTACCGTGGACACTGTGTGGGGCACAGGCCAGCAGGACTCAGCCATTCCCAAGCACTGCAAGCACGCTGGGACTGCATCCTCACTCCCGAGGTCTCCAGGGTCACGGTGGCAGCCGTCAGCATTGGAGTGGTTTTCTCCCCCTTGGTGTAGCCCTGGCACCATCCTGGCCTGGTGAGAGCCACAGGCTCGGTGCTGCAGAGGATGGAAGAGGTGCTCAGTCCCATCAGCTAACGGCACCTCAGCTGCCCTGGCCCCAGAGCTGCTTCTGAGGGCTGATCCTGGCTCGCACAGCCCCTTGGCTCATTCACACCCGACCCAGCACTGCCTGGCACATCTCCCAGCTCTGCACTTTGGGGTCTCCTAAGGGCAGTGGAGTCTCAAAGTACCTGTCAGACAGCAGGATGGAAGTGCAGGCCGTGGAACTGCCTTGTATTGGGTCTGAACTCCGGTTAAGCCTCATTAATCAGTTGTAAATGCACTGTATTCTCAATAAGGTCAGAAACAATAAATTTAATTTTGACTCTGACTCAAGCTACTTTGGTCCTAATTCAGAGCCTCCTGCCCAGCCGGAGCAGCCAGCCCTGGCTGTGCTACACAAACTCATTTGATTCTGAAATGCATTTTTAAGCAGGATGGAGTGGTGCTTAAAAGCTAAATGGCTTCCCCCGGCTGTAATCACTGCTCAAGAGTCCTGGAATGAAAGGGATAAAGTCTGAGGGCGGGGGAGAGGTTTTAATCTCACTGAGTAGATTACAGAGATTACTGCAATTTAATCCTTACATATCTGTCACTGACGCTGCAAAGACCATAACCGAGGTGGGCAGGGGGGTGCCGGCCCCCTCCGAGCTCCTGCCCCTCCTAGCAGGGCCACGTTACAGCTCTGATGCTCCTGCTGGGAGCAGGCACTGACCCCGGAGCTGCCTTCTGACGAGGAGGATGTCAGGTCAGGCTGACCCTCCATCCCAGCCATCACCACCTGGGCAGGGAAGGCAGCTGCTGTGGGACTTTGGGCCGAATCTTGTCCGTGGGACTGGGATGTGCTGGGCTGGAAATGCACCAGAAGCTGAAGAAAAGGAGGGAAGGGCTCTGGGACGAGGCAGTGCAGGCAGGTCAAGGGGGACCCACGGGTTCCCTATGTCCTGTTTCCCCAGGGTGGCTGGATCCCCCCTCTCCCCCACGAGCATCCCTCCTGCCCCGAAAGGAGCCAGTGCCACCTCCCGGGTGCCGGAGGGCTCCGGGCGGCTGTTCTGGGTCTGCCAGGCACGGGGTGAACGGCACTGAAAAGGACGCAGTTGCAGGGTTTATCTGTGTGCTGCAGGGACCCTGTAACCATCTCTGCTCTCATCATACACCATCACCACACTCCCAGAGCTCTCCCAGGCTCTCCACAGCGCCTGCTTAGGGTAAATCTCATTATCATTCCTCGGGGATCACAGGGGCAGGAGCTAGTTCTCCAATAACTAGAAATATCTCTCTGGCTCACAGACCTTCACAATTATATTTAACTGCAAATGAGGAATCTGTACTCAAACACAAGCTGGCAATTTTTTTTTGAAGCTTGTTTTCAGTGTCACCTCATGTTCAGCCCAGCTCTTCCACAGCTCTGTAACCCCGTCCTTGCCTTACATAAACTTGATGGCAGAAAATCAGAAGTGAGCTGCCCTGCTCCCACTGAAGGGACAGGACTGGGTAGCTCACTCTTGTTCCCAACACTGCTGCCCTCTCTGGCACCATTGCTGGGTGGAGGAAGGGCTGCCCTCTTCTTCCTCACTTCACTGAGGGTCCCCCTCCACGTGCCATTCCTGCCTGCTCCCAGGCTGCAGCTGCCTGTGGGGCTCAGTGGCTCAATTCCCCAGCACTGACTGGTTTGGGACCTCAGCCCTGCACAGCCCAGCCCAGCTGGGATTCCCCGAGGTCCATCAGACTCATCCCAGTGCTGCTGCTCCCAACCCAAGCTGAGTTGCTGCCAGCTCCTGGCCTTATCCCTCCTGATCCACGGAGCACCCTCTGGAACACATCCCAAAAGCGTGAGGAGATGAGGCAGTTATCACCAGCCCCACGTGTAAATCTCAGCCTCAACAGCCTCACTGAGGGCTCCCAGCAGAGCTGGCCGAGGCTCCTGACATCCTTCATTCGCTGTTAATCTCTGCTCTCTGCCGCCTCTCCGGCTCCCACTCAGCCCCAGATTTACGGGCAGCACCAGCAGGAAGCACAGCGCTGCTGGGCAGCATCAGTGTCACTGGAACTGTGCATCAGTGCCACTGGAACTGTGCATCAGTGTCACTGGAACTGTGCATCAGTGTCACTGGAACTGTGCATCAGTGTCACTGGAACTGTGCATCAGTGCCACTGGAACTGAACTGTGCATCAGTGTCACTGGAACTGTGCATCAGTGTCACTGGAACTGTGCATCAGTGTCACTGGAACTGAACTGTGCATCAGTGTCACTGGAACTGAACTGTGCATCAGTGCCACTGGAACTGTGCATCAGTGCCACTGGAACAGTGCATCAGTGTCACTGGAACTGAACTGTGCATCAGTGCCACTGGAACTGAACTGTGCATCAGTGTCACTGGAACTGTGCATCAGTGCCACTGGAACTGTGCATCAGTGTCACTGGAACTGTGCATCAGTGCCACTGGAACTGTGCATCAGTGTCACTGGAACTGAACTGTGCATCAGTGTCACTGGAACTGAACTGTGCATCAGTGCCACTGGAACTGTGCATCAGTGTCACTGGAACTGAACTGTGCATCAGTGCCACTGGAACTGAACTGTGCATCAGTGTCACTGGAACTGTGCATCAGTGTCACTGGAACTGAACTGTGCATCAGTGTCACTGGAACTGTGCATCAGTGTCACTGGAACTGTGCATCAGTGCCACTGGAACTGAACTGTGCATCAGTGTCACTGGAACTGTGCATCAGTGTCACTGGAACTGAACTGTGCATCAGTGTCACTGGAACTGAACTGTGCATCAGTGTCACTGGAACTGTGCATCAGTGTCACTGGAACTGTGCATCAGCACCACTGGAACTGTGCATCAGCACCACTGGAACTGTGCATCAGCGCCACTGGAACTGTGAATCAGTGCCACTGGAACTGTGCATCAGTGCCACTGGAACTGTGCATCAGTGCCACTGGAACTGAACTGTGCATCAGTGTCACTGGAACTGAACTGTGCATCAGTGTCACTGGAACTGTGCATCAGCACCACTGGAACTGTGCATCAGTGTCACTGGAACTGTGCATCAGTGTCACTGGAACTGTGCATCAGTGTCACTGCTTGCCCCAGGCTCGCAGCCAGAGCAGACACTGCTCTTCCAATAACAAAACTTCCATATTGTGATACAAAAATCTGCTGGGTGTAAATGGCTTGTCCAGCCAGCCCTGCAAATCACCTCTTATCATCACACTCAATGGGCTGTGTCAGCCCAATTTCACAGACAAACGCTTCTCTCCCTGACCATGGGCACTGACATGGATAACTCTGATTTACAAAGCCAATAAAAATAAAATCACTAAGAATTACTAAGAATCACTGACTTAATATAGGAGATTAGAATCTCCAAATTTAGGGTGACTGAAAGCTATTTGATACATGAACAGTGGCAAATGGGTTATAGAATTGTCTGCCATGCCAGGGTCAGGTGCCACAGTGTGATGATTTATCAGTGAGAGAAGGGCTAATTGGTGAGTTACCTTTGATGCTTTCCACAGAGGCCAGGTTATTTATATCAGTTTGTTTGTCGTCTTTTACTTTTGGGGTCAACCAAAATTTTTTACTGTAAGAAAAACCTCAGCATCCTCTTCATTAAGGCAGCAAGGTCAGGCCAAAGGCTGGAATTGAGCTGAAAATAATCAGGTTGGTGTGATTAACTCCAGCCTCACTGCCACTCAGAGTGAGCCTCCAGCACAGCCAGCCTTCAGGGCACAAAGCACCAGCCAGCAACCACAGGCAGAGGCAACTCCAAAAACCACCCATCAATAGGCAGAGCAAGGAGAGGGAGTTGCTGTGTTTCTTACCCTGTCTCTGTCCCTCACTGGGTGCTGCTCCTCCCTGGAGAGGCTCCCAGGGTCCCCTGTGTGCCCTGCAGGGCTGAGAGGGCACCCAGAGAGCTGCAGGAAAAGTCCAGGAGCTTCCTCTGGGATCCCCCTGCCTGGGGAGCTCAACTCTCCACACCTCTTTGCATGATTTCTACCCTTAAAGATCTTCCTATTCTGTCCCTTGTCCTACACCCTGTTTGTAGATGTTTGCAGATGTTGTTTGCTGTCACAGCAGAGTCTCCTGCCCTTCAGGACAGGAGATGAGGGGGCTGCACCCTCCACAGGCACAGCCAGAAAAGGGGATCCATGAACCAGATGGCAGCACAGTTCCCAGGTGCCGGTTAGGAGGGATGGGAAATTGCAAATGAAAGGCTTGTGTAGACTTTAAGCTTCACTCTGCCTTCATAAAGGTGTCAGCTGGAATTATTTTGGGCATTTACTTGCGTGGTCTAGTGCATCACTAGCTAAAACAGGTTTTTTTAAAATAATGGAATTTGCTGCTTGGCTCATGCATAAAAAATAGCAGGAATGCGACCCAGTTGCATAATTTTTTAGTAATAAATAGAGTCAAAAGTGTTGAGCTCAGCTGCTGGCACAGTGAGACACCCTGAGTGGGGGCAGAGGGCAGGGAGCCCCGGGGGCAGCCCCTCATGACATATTGGGAGCACATCCTCGGGCAGCAGGGAGGGGAGACCCTGGGAGATGTGGCACCTCAGTGGCCAAAGTGTCCTGTGCCACAGGGGGACCCTTCCCCATGGGGCTGCCCCGGCCCCGTGTCACATCCACACGTCCTGCACAGCTCAGTCCCGGCATGGCAGTGCTCCTCCTCCCACTCTCCATCTTCAGGAAAGCCACTCTCCTCCTGGAGAAATGTAGAGCATGAACCCTTTCACCTCTGCACTGTTGAACTATCGGTGTGTGAAACACGTTTCTAAAGGAACAGCCACAGATGTTCACTGGACACAGCCCAGCACGGATGGGGGACTCTGCCAGGAGTGCGAGCTGCAGCTGGAAGGACGGGACAAGGACAAGGACAAGGACAAGGACAAGGACAAGGACAAGGACAAGGACAAGGCCAGCCTTGGGCCCTGCTGGTGTCAGGAATCTCCCGTGCCTTGGCACTCCTGGGCTCTGACTGTCAGGCTGGGCTCAGCCAGGCCCTGCTGCTGGCAGGCATCACCTGGGGTCTCTGGAGCTGTGGGTGGACACAGCACCAAAGGGATCCACATACCAGCCTCCTGCTGACTGGACACCCTCTCCTGCCCCAGCACACCTGCTCCCCTTGTACTGCTGACCATTCCAAAGGATTGCAGCAACACATGTTACCTGTGATGAGCCTGGAGAGAGGCCCAGGGGCTGGCAATGGCCCCCAAGAAGCCATTCTGTTCCTCATGCCTGGAGTAGGCTTGGGGGCTGGGGAAGGGCACAGACAGACCCCCCATGACACTGCCACCGAAGCCAGTGCAGGAGTCTGGGCATGGGACAGGCTGGTCCTGAACCCAGGGACTGCACTGGGGGAATGTCCTGCCTGAGGCAGAGCAATGCCCTGAGCACAGGGCCAGCAGCCCTTCCTCCTGCAGGCTGTTGTATAAGAAGTGGCATTTTGATTGATGCCATTTGACATATGGAGAATTCCCCACAGCGGGCAGTCACTCACCCAGCTGATTACGGACTCTGACTTCTTTCTCTAATTAAAACTCTCCCTCCCATTTTAATTCCTTTGCCCCAAAGCCCCTGTTCATCTCATAATGTGACACTAAGTGCCTGAGACAGGCACCAGGGATGCCCCACGCCCAGCTGGCCAGCTCTGTTGCCATCGAGCACAGAGCCCAGGCTCGGGGCATGGGGGGACACCGCTGGCTCCCCTGTTCCTCCAGGCTGCCTGTGGTCAGCAGGGCCTCTGCCCCGGCCAGATGTGACCCAGCCCAAGCAGATGGGCCCCTGGCCCTGCTCCAGCCAAAGGCATGTCCTACTGTGCCCCTGACTGCTGTCCACTTGTGCCCATGGGGACACTCAGACCACAACCCAATTCCTTGGAAGCCCAAGGTCTGGATTTTTGGCAGGCATTAATTTGCAATGGCCTGACCTGGAGTATTCCTGCACAGCTTCCCCTGTACCAAGAAATCACATTTCAATGACTAAGTTGCAACGATTTCCCTCTGCCCCCAAATCCCACACTGGATAGGAGCCATTCCAATCAAATTCCTTTCCTTAAAACCATCCCACCTCCTTGCAGGCAGGGCAAACAGGGTGGGCAGGCAGGCTCAGCTGCAGAGCACATTTAACTTGTCTCTGGTTAGAGCTCACTGGAGCAGGGTGGGTAAACCAGGGGAAAACAGGCTTTCTGAAGGAAGGCAAGGGTCCTCCCAGGGACTGCTGAACTTGACAGGTCCCACACGGACTTTTGGCCTGCTCAGACTCAGTTTTAATGTAACTAAGAGAAAAATACGTTTAAACATGGGATTTAGCCCTCTGACATGAGCTTCGTTCTAGCTGAGAGTAAATCCCCAGGAAGCAGAGCCCAGGGCAGAGGGCACACAGCACCGGTGCAGAAAGTGGGGGAGCTGGCCAGAGCCAGGGGTGGAAATGCCAGCAGGACCTGGTGTTGCCAGGCCAGAGCCCACCCGCAGACCCCTTTTCAGGGACCATGGCCACCTTCCCCCTTTCCTGCTCAGCTGTGCACAGCCTTCCCAGAGTGTCCCTCCTGTCCTCTCTGCAGGGGCGTTTCTGTCCCTGCACATCTGTATTCAGCCCCAAACCCAGCGGATTGAGGCTGTTTGCCACAAAAACACGTGCTGTTGTTTTATATAAACAAGTTGCCAAGCTGGAGTTGGATTGCAGCAGTAAATACTGGGTCAGACCCCCTCTCAGCAATGTCTGTCCCACCATAATTAATATTGATTTTGTGCAGCTGAAATATAGCTACACAATTTAATTTTGCTGCTAAGATTTTTGACATCGCTGTTCTTAGAGATTAATGTGGGATTTAATGAAGGATTTGGGCTCTCATCTGTGATGTTCCCTCATCCTGTCGTGTGCTGTGGACCCGGCTTTGCCACACGGCTTTCAGCTGCTGGCCCCGTGGGCACGGTGCCACTGGGGCACCCAACCGGGCACACCTGCCCTGCATCAGCGTGCTGCCCTGGGGGACAGCCAGGGACCAGGACACCGAGCACACCTGCCCTGCATCAGCGTGCTGCCCTGGGGGACAGCCAGGGACCAGGACACCGAGCACACCTGCCCTGCATCAGCGTGCTGCCCTGGGGGACAGCCAGGGACCAGGACACCGAGCACGCTGCAGGATGGAGCCACAGCCCGCTGGCCAGGGGTGGGTCACAGCCACTGCCTCTGAAGCACGGACAGACAGTGACCCTGCCCACCCAGTGGGACGGTGAGACCATGGGCTGTGGGACTGGGGACAGCAAGGCTCCTCTCCTGGAACCCTGAGGGGCATCCCAGCCTCAAACAGAAGTGTAAACTGTCTTGTCTCAGCTCCGGCTCCAGAAGGAGCAAGGTGGGGCATGTGAACCCTGAGCCCCTTCATTCAGGGCTGTCAGGGACAGCACAGCATGGCATGGCACAGCTGGGCAGGATCCAGAATCTTCTGCCACAGGAAAGGCAGTGCAGGGTCTGGCCCTCGGGCTCAGGGTGGCACTGTCCTTGCCAGTGTCACTGTGGGGACACAGCACATGGAACAGCGACCATGTGGCCAAAGCAGATTTTTCGCTTATCAAATCAAGGAGCAGCTGGATTAGAAGATTAGAAACCAAATTAATTACTAATGACTTCCTGGGGCCTGGGTGGTTCTGACAGGAGTCCCCTGTGACAGCAGCACTGCCGGTGGCACCAGGCAAGCGCAGGGGACCATTCATTCACCTGCAGGCTGTGGGACAAGTGTGTGGAGCCAGAGGCCACAGCCTGGTCCCCGCTGGGGGCTGTGTGCCACAGAGCTGTGCCACTGCAAGTCTGGCAGAGCTGGGGAAGAGTGCAGCCCCTAAACTGGAGCTCCTGCTTATCGATATTGAGATGTGGCCCCCCAGCCCAGGAGGATCTCGAGCTGGAGACTCGTCGGGGCTGGACTCTGCTGCCCTGGGAGGAGTGGGCACCGCACCCATTTCCCCGAGGGATTTTGCTCCTGGGGCAGCCTGTGACCCAACACGTGCTGCCAGTGTCCCTCCCTGTGGCCCAGCCTGGAGGGGAGAGCAGGAGAGGGAGTGGGCGAGGGCTGGTGCTGCTGGCACAGTTCTTGGAGCAGGTAAACAAACGCTGGGGAACAGCCGCTTCCGTCCCTGCTTGCCAGGACAGCCAGGCTACTCGCCATCTGCTTCCTGACCTGGATATTGAACTGGAGCAGATGATTAAATATGTCGGTGGGAAGAAAGTTTTCTTGTGCCTGCCAGAGCCTTTTGCTCAAGTGAGCAAGGGCCGGGCAGAGGGATGGAAGGATAGAAGGAAGGTGGGAAGGACGGACATCATGGAGAAGTGTGAGCCAGGTAACAGGCTGACCGCTGGATGGAGGCTGGGCTGTTTTTAACCAGTTACCTCACAGCCTTCCCAGGAACCCCCTGAGGTCCCTGCAGAGAGCATGGGGCAGTCCCAGACAGCGCAGGTCACTTCAGCCCCTGGCACCTCTGCACCTGAGGGCAGCCCACCGTGGCCAGCTGGCATTTCCCGTGGATGTGGGACACACAGGAGGGGGACAGCCCTGCACAGATGGCACTGGGGGCCCTGTGTGAGGCTGCTGGAGCACCCTGCCCACTGGGCAGCCCCAGCTCCTTACACTTGTTACACTGGACTAATGGGTTTAACAGAGATTGCTGGGTCACTAATTATGGAGTCTATTGAACAGCATATCTCAGCTTAGGGATACAATTAAAAGTTCACCCTAATTAATCAGAGGTAATTAACAGACCTTGCATTTCTCTGACATTAATTAATCAAGGAATCCCGAGCAAATCAATATAGGCGGGGGGGAGTGAGGGGGTGGAGGGAGTGGGTGTTGCAGAGGTGATGTGCTCCCTGACCCACTTTTCTGGGCTGGGAGCAGAGCTGAGGTCTCCACAGCAGCCCCAACATCATCCCTGTGTCACCCCCTGCGCACTGCCAGAGCTGTGGGCGCTCTGCTGCCTCCTCAGCACGGACTCACAGCGAGCCGGGCTCCGGGCGCTGCGGCGGCTCTGGCCAGGGGCAGAACTGCAGCATCGGCCCCGATCGGGTCCTGCAGGCTGCGGCCCCTGCCCTCAGCCCACCGAGGTGTTGGTGCTCCTCACCGTGCCCAGCACAGCCCCGCCGTGCCCAGCACAGCCCCGCCGTGCCCAGCACAGCCCCGCCGTGCCCAGCACAGCCCCGCCGTGCCCATCTGAGCCCCGCCGTGCCCATCTGTGCCCCGCCGTGCCCAGCACAGCCCCGCCGTGCCCAGCACAGCCCCGCCGTGCCCAGCACAGCCCCGCCGTGCCCAGCTGAGCCCCGCCGTGCCCAGCACAGCCCCGCCGTGCCCAGCACAGCCCCGCCGTGCCCATCTGAGCCCCGCCGTGCCTGGGCTGAGCCCCGCCGTGCCCAGCACAGCCCCGCCGTGCCCAGCACAGCCCCGCCGTGCCCAGCAGAGCCCCGCCGTGCCCAGCACAGCCCCGCCGTGCCCATCTGAGCCCCGCCGTGCCTGGGCTGAGCCCCGCCGTGCCCAGCACAGCCCCGCCGTGCCCATCTGAGCCCCGCCGTGCCTGGGCTGAGCCCCGCCGTGCCCAGCACAGCCCCGCCGTGCCCAGCACAGCCCCGCCGTGCCCAGCACAGCCCCGCCGTGCCCAGCACAGCCCCGCCGTGCCCAGCACAGCCCCGCCGTGCCCAGCACAGCCCCGCCGTGCCCGGGCTGAGCCGCTGCAGCCGCCCCGTGTCCCTCTCCCCGGGGAGATGAGTACTGAGATAATCCAGACAGAATGATAGATGGACATCCATGTCTTGTGTATGGATCTGGCTGGGGGTTTGCAATATTCTGCTGCTAAGGAAGCCCTCATTTGTGGCGTGATCGAGGACCCTGTGCCAAATCAAGGAAATTGATGTGCTTGTAGTAGGAAACTTAATCACCAAAGGGGAAATGCCCACCTCGTTTTTCTCATGAAAGAGGAATGCAGAGCTTTGATTTTTGTCTCTAGTATAAACAGGGTGTGATTAAATATTGTTTCCCCACTCTTTCTTGTCATTAATCAGGATATAGCTGCAAGCGCTGGGCGTGACGCGGGGACACTTGCTTTGATTCCTCAAGTTCTTAAATGGTTTTGTTCTCTTTTCAATCCCATTAAAAATAGCAGGCGGGGTGTTCAAAGTGCTCCTGCTGGAGAGAGCTTCTGATCTGAAGGATGCGCGCTCATGGGGGACGCGCCTTGGGGGCCACAGCCGCGCCTGCAAGAGCGGGACGGGGCCGAGCGGGACCGAGCGGGGCCGAGCGGGGCCGAGCGGGGCCGAGCGGGGCCGAGCCGGGACAGCCCTGGAGCCGAGCCGGGACAGTCCTGGAGCCGAGCCGGGACAGTCCGAGCCGAACCGGGACAGCTCGAGCCGAGCCGAACCGGGACAGTCCGAGCCGAGCCGGGACAGCTCGAACCGAACCGGGACAGTCCGAGCCGAGCCGGGACAGCTCGAACCGAACCGGGACAGTCCGAGCCGAGCCGGGACAGCTCGAACCGAACCGGGACAGTCCTGGAGCCGAGCCGGGACAGTCCGAGCTGAACGGGACAGCTCGAGCCGAGCCGGGACAGCCCTGGAGCCGAGCCGGGACAGCTCGAGCCGAACCGGGACAGCCCTGGAGCCGAGCCGGGACAGCTCGAACCGAACCGGGACAGCTCGAGCCGAGCGGCTCCAGGGATGGGGTTATGCTTCATCAGCTCCAGTCCTGTGTGTTGGTTATCGTGGGCACTGACATCCGTGGTGGAGACCTGGCCCCAATGTCCTCGGTGTCCCCAGCACACCTGCTGCCCTCTGGCCAGGACAGAGCTCCTTTCTGGGCAGGTCTCCATCCTGGAGTAGCAGCTCTGTTAGCTGGGACTGCCTGATCCCAGAGCTGCTAATTACCAGCTCCAGCCTGGCTCTGCCTTTTAATCCACACAACATCTCAAAGAATTAATTTTCATCTGTAGAGCATTCAGAAATATCCCTCTTGCATCTCCCTGCGCAGAAAGTCCCCACATGCAAGGTCTGTGCTTAATTAGTCAGTTAAACACTCCCCAATTCAGCCTGGCTGCTGTAACTCAAGCCCTCTCATGCTGTGGGTCCCCATGGGCACTCCAGGCAAGGGGATGTGCCGTGCTTGCTGCAGGCTTGAGCCAAAGGCTGGGGCAGCTGATGGGATGGATGCACCTTGCCCAGACCCCTCAGGGCACGGTGGCCCTGACACCAGCTCTGCAGCACAGGGAGATCTCCCTAACACTGAATGTTGGACACAGGGAACAAGAGCAGGGAGAAACTTTTCTAGGGGTAATTTCTTCCCCCCTCAGAGAGTGGCAAAGATGGACTGAGTGGTCTCACTTGCCCCCTCCCACCCTTACCTGCCTCTGGTCCCAGAGCAGGAGGAGCAGGCACCAGTGGCACTGCAGTGCTCGCTGATGCCAGGGTTCAGTGCAAGAATGCAGTTGCATTTCAACTTGCAGGGCCACTGCTTCAGCATCAAACCAAGTCCCTGCAAGGTGCCACAGTGGCTGTGACAGGCTGCAGCCTGGGTCTGGGCTCTGTCCCCGTGCTGACACACCAACCCACACTGACCTGCACTGACCCACCCAACAGAGCTGCTCAGCCCTGGGTTCCCCTGGTGACAGTGTCAGAGCCAGGGCCCCACCAGCAGAAAGGTGACTGGAGGGCAGGCGGGGACTTTCCTGGGACACAACTTTGCTCTGAGGGAAGGGGAGTATGAAAGCAGCAGCAGTAGTGTGGCTCTGCCCACTGGATTTTCCAAGCCAGGGAGATGGAAAAGTGGGAAGCAAAGGACAGGTAAGCCACAAGACCCACTGGAATGAAACACTGACAACTCAAATTCAGCAATTTCAAAAGGCATCCATCATGGCAGAGCAGTCTGACCTCCGGCCCAAGCCAAGGCCACTTATTCATGAGCCATCAGCAGGTACGAGCGCAGCCCGTTAATAACACACCTATCGATTGGCTCCTGTGCTGCTCCGGCTGGGCTGAGATCCATGGTCCTGCCTAAGCACATGCACCACAGAACTTCCAAGAAATACCACCCTGACACTTCAACACAGCACTGGGCTGTCACTTCCTCAGTTTATTAACTGACAAGACTCCCATCACACCTACCTCCAGCCTGGCTCTTCCCACTCCAGCAGAGACCCCCTGTCTCCTGTCTGAGCAGGATGCTGCCCTCGAGCCCAGCCTTGTCCCAGCCCAGGGGCAGGAACCCACTGACCACTGAACTGAGCCTGGGGTCCTGCAGTGGTGCAGGACTGGGGAGCAGGGATGCATCAGTGGGTGCAGCACGTGTGACACCCTCAAACATGCACGCACCCTGCTGCAGCGCTGGGGGTGAGGATGACATTAGCTCTACGGGCCACATCGCTCAACAGTTTGTTTCAGGGCTGTTAAACACTGTTTTGCATATTTATTAAATTGAAGAGAGTTTATGCCTGCAATTCCTCTGCCAGACAAGCAGCTGCCAGCAGCTGGAAGCAGCGTGTGACTCACGCACTCGGGTGTTACCCTGTGATGATGCTGCTCTGGCCGCCCAGCAGCAGCCAGGAGCACTCAGCCCTGCGAGGGCTGAAGGGAAGATTTAGGAGAAAACCATCGTGATGCTCCCAGCCCCAGGGCTCTGCATTCCACGTACCCAACATGGCACCTCTGATGGATGAGTCCCGCACTTCACTCCAATCTGCTCCGAGTTAGGCAGTAGCAATCATTTTTTTCAAGCCTTGTCATATATAAAAGCAATTGAGTCAGCAGGCACCAGTTGTCTGGCACAAGGAGAGATTATATTTTTACAAGGTTTTGCAGAAGGTCTATAAAAGTTTGTTCTTTCTTTAAAAAATAAATACATATTTCACAACGCCTCTCTGGAAAAAATGGAAAAAATTAAACTTGCAAATTGAAACATTATGTCTGCAAGAGATGTGCTTAAAGACCCTCTTTATGGCTGATGGGAAATGACAAAGATTTTGTGTATAAACTGTGTTTCAGGCCAATGCCTTTGGAAAACTGGGAATTTCCCTGACTGTTCTGGCCCCAGATTGTGGAAACACTGCAGTTGCTTTGAACTTGCTCCCACAGAGGAGAGCAGCCATGCCCTGACCCTATCCTAGGTGGCAGGGCTCTGTTGGGATCACCCCCAAGCAACAGGACTAGTGATGCTCACTCCAGAGGGGCTGGGGAGGCTGCGAAACTCCTGGTGTCCCCTGTTTCATGTCAGTGCCAGCACGGTGGGGACAGCCAGCCACTGGCCCTGGCACCACAGTGGGTCCTGCAATGCCCTGGCTCCATAAGGAATCCCCTCAGCCGCTCACAAGGGACCAGCTGGGGTTCCCACCAGGGATGGAGGTGAGAGCCAAGACAGAGAGCGCTGCTGCTTGTCCTGCACGGCAACCACAGCAACCACAGCACCCTGAAGCACCCCACACCACCTCACTCGTGCCCAAGGAGGCATGCAGGGGATTCTGCTGTGCAGCTCCTGCCAGGGCCAACATTGCCAGCAGTGCTTCATTCCCACCGCTGGCTTCGCGGTTGTTGGAGCTGCACAAAACGCTGACATGAATCTGCAGCTATGGATTTTTTTTTGACAGAAGCTGAGCCCTCGGGATTGCTGCTCATTCTGTGCTTGAGAAGGAGCTACTTAGTTATAACCAATCTTTTTATAACGATTTTTCATTGTAGAGATAGAGTATTAATTATTAGAGAGTATTTAAAAAAGCATTAGCCCTCTGACCCCTGGAGATGCTCTGGGCTTGTCAAGTGTGTCCCACAGATCTGTGGGGCCAGGGGCTGTTCATCAGGACAGGGGCAGGTGCTGGCCAGTGGGAAGCTCTGGCAGTAGGCACTGGCACCACTTTCTTGGTCCTCTGTGCTGAGGGCCATCCCTGCTGGCAGCCCCTTGTCCTCTGTGGAGCAGTGGGACACCCTGCTCCTGCAGCCCCCTGAGCAGGCTGTGCCCAAATCCTTTTGGTGTCCATTCCCCTGCCCCACCTCACCCAAAATCTACTTGGGGCAGAGACCCTCGGCCCACCTGCCCCAGGGAGGAGGGCAGTGGCCTGTGGGGCTGGGGCTGCTGTGGCCCTGGGCACACCTCACTGCCACTGCCTGGGTGCTGCCACAGCACTGCTGCCTTCACACCACCACTGGCAGCCCTGCACACCTCCCACCTGGACACACTCCTCCCGTGCATAAAATGCACGTTAAAGATTTGTCTTCACCTTCATTAATAGCAGGATTTATTGGAGAAGAGAGGATTTCTTTATTTTACAAAACCTATAGATGGAACACAAGCAAATTGCTGGCTTTTACTAGCATATAAACTGGGAAAAACCTCTGAGATATGTCTACATTACACTAAACTGCATCCATAATTCATACCTAAAGGAGAAATTTTTAGCTCCCTCGGAGGTTTGTGAATCTATTATTGATGGGACCGTGTTAGGCAACAATAGGCTCCCTCATATTCACACGCCATTTACTGGCTGAGTAAGGCTGCTGCTCCTCCACCCAGAAGTGCCAGCTCTCCGCTAGATTTTTGCAAGGATTTGGAAGGGATTTAGTTAAGAAGCTGAAGTGCTGTAGACTGAGTGAACTGGGAGAGTGTTTCTAGATAGATTCCCACTCCTGGGTTAATCAATAGATCAGGAACGTGGAAGATTCTCGGAACAGTCTGCTCCAGTTCGGATATCAGAGAGCAGCATCCGCTCCGCAGAACACTGTGGGTACACATCTTCTGAACTGGGAATGGCAGATCCATTACTGGTGGTGACTGGAGGGCAGGGGAGCGGGCAGAACCACCGAGCCTTTCACTGCACATAATGCAGTGGGCCTGGCAAGGGGTCACCACTGGCTCACACTGTATGCAGGCCTTTTGGTCTTCTTCTTTACAAATTTTAGAGATTTTTTTAAAAGAAAATCCAAGCTAAAACCCCAAGAGATATTAAAGTGAGACCCACTGGAAGGGGCAGCACAGGTCCCTGTGAAGCACGGCAGGAGGGTGGGGGGACAGTGCCCCATGCAGTTCCACGGGACACTTGGGGACACTGACATCCCTGCTCCAGTGGCTGGATGGAAGAGAATTCTGGGAGAGAGCAGAGGAAGTGACAGCAGTTCACAGCACCATTATAAATTAAGGAAATGTGCCTGGCACATGCAAGTATTTACAGGGCACGTAGAAGTTAGCTTAAATCTAAACTAAAGGCTGCTGTTAGCAGAAGAATCTCATCCTTCCCAATCCATCGATACAGAGCTGAATTAGATCCAGGAACCACAATGCAAATCTCAGCGCTACAAATCTCGCTGACAATATGTTTTCTTCCACAAATAGATGCAAAGCTGAATAAAAACATACACAACAATCCTTATCTGACAGATTTGCCTTTGATTAGCTTTTAATTGCTCATTAAGATTTGGGTGTTTTATGGCTTTTCTGTGTGGCAGAAGAGCAGCATCCCTGCAGGGCCGTGATGATGCTGGCCAGAACTCCACTTCAGTGAGCCCCATTCCTCCTGGGAGCTGCACGGCTGCTGGCAGTGCCTCGGGTGCTGTGCTCCTGTCTGGGAGCTGCTCCTGGTTCTGGAGCTGTTCTGTACCTCCCCCTCCCCGCTGTATTTAGTGCTTGGGGATAGGCAGTGAGCATGGGAAAAAATTATTCCTGTAGGAACTGTACAACAAAATCTTTC
Organism: Pseudopodoces humilis; assembly: GCF_049639895.1. Lineage (NCBI taxonomy): Eukaryota > Metazoa > Chordata > Aves > Passeriformes > Paridae > Pseudopodoces > Pseudopodoces humilis. Next base: position 17,693,209 of record NC_142217.1, read on the forward strand.
TGGAAGAAAAAACATCAGTGATGGCTCAGAGCCAAGGTGGTTATTGCAGAATTTCCCTGGCATTACCTGGATCCAAGGGATTATGATTTGCCTGTGTTTACTGGCTCAGGTGGAGCAGGATGCCCATGCTGGGAGCTGGCAGAGCTGTGTGCCCTGCAGGACCCTCTGGCTGTGCTCTCACACTGCCCTGACCGCGCACCCCGGGCTCCCTGGGCGCTGTGCCGTGGCTGCTGTGCTGAGGATGCTGTGCTGTGGGTGCTGTGGGTGCTGTGGGTGCTGTGGGTGCTGTGGGTGCTGTGCTGTGGGTGCTGTGGGTGCTGTGGGTGCTGTGCTGTGGGTGCTGTGGGTGCTGTGCTGTGGGTGCTGTGCGCCATGGGTGCTGTGCTGTGGGTGCTGTGGGTGCTGTGCTGGGGGTGCTGTGCTGTGGGAGCTGTGGGTGCCGTGGTTGCTGTGCTGTGGGTGCTGTGGGTGCTGTGCTGTGGGTGCTGTGGGTGCTGTGGGTGCTGTGCTGTGGGTGCTGTGGGTGCTGTGCTGTGGGTGCTGTGGGTGCTGTGGGTGCTGTGGGTGCTGTGCTGTGGGTGCTGTGGGTGCTGTGCTGTGGGTGCCATGGGTGCTGTGCTGTGGGTGCTGTGGGTGCTGTGGGTGCTGTGGGTGCTGTGCTGTGGGTGCTGTGGGTGCTGTGCTGTGGGTGCTGTGCTGTGGGTGCTGTGGGTGCTGTGCTGTGGGTGCCGTGGGTGTTGTGCTGTGGGTGCTGTGGGAGCTGTGGGTGCCATGGGTGCTGTGGGTGCTGTGGGTGCCATGGGTGCTGTGCTGTGGGTGCTGTGCTGTGGGTGCTGTGGGTGCTGTGCTGTGGGTGCTGTGGGTGCTGTGGGTGCTGTGGGTGCTGTGCTGAGGATGCTGTGCTGTGGGTGCTGTGGGTGCTGTGCTGTGGGTGCTGTGCTGTGGGTGCTGAGGATGCTGTGCTGTGGGTGCTGTGGGTGCTGTGGGTGCTGTGCTGTGGGTGCTGTGGGTGCTGTGGGTGCCATGGGTGCTGTGCTGTGGGTGCTGTGCTGTGGGTGCTGTGGGTGCTGTGGGTGCTGTGCTGTGGGAGCTGTGGGTGCCGTGGATGCTGTGCTGTGGGTGCTGTGGGTGCTGTGCTGTGGGTGCTGAGGATGCTGTGCTGTGGGTGCCATGGGTGCTGTGCTGTGGGTGCTGAGGATGCTGTGCTGTGGGTGCTGAGGATGCTGTGCTGTGGGTGCCATGGGTGCTGTGCTGTGGGTGCTGTGGGTGCTGTGGGTGCTGTGGGTGCTGTGCTGTGGGTCCTGGCTGAGGATGTGGCCACTGGCCACACAGCACTGGGCATGCTGCCACGGGCCCCCGCTGCCACCCCTGCCAGCAGTGCCCACCCTCGAAGGTGGAGAAACCACTTGGTTTCTCCTGCTCCTGGAACAAGCACCTGCTCCAGACAAGACTCAGCACGTCAGGGGCCTTGTGTTTGTTTATGAGAGGTACGTATGAAATTTTAGGATTTAGAAAGTAGTCATATCATTTAATCCTCTTTAATGAGGTTTGGGGATTTATGAGCAAGATATTTTCGTTTGTGGCTCGCACAATTAACCTCGGTTAACCTATAAAGAAAACTTCAGGATAAGTTTGACTTCTTCAGTTATTAAAGCTGGGTTTGCAGAATGGCAGCAGGCGCAGTGCCCTGCTCACTCTGCACAGAGGAGCCAGCAGCATCCTGCACATTTGAAGCAGCCCCAGCGTGTATGAGCTTGTACACTTGTACTCTCCTTCTCTTACAGTTTATTCAGGGATGAAGCCTTTGCTCTCCTGCCCAGCCCCTTGCTGCTCCCCATAGGGCCCCAGCTCCATGGCTCCCCATGACCCTGCAACTCCCTGTGGCACCCACATCCCTCCTGCAGTCACGGGGCTGCTGACCCTGTTGGGGACAGGGAGGGAGCTGGCTGGGGATAAATCCATCTGGGAGCCCCAGCAGGCAAGGCTGCTGTGGCTGGAAGAGCTTCATGGGGGAAGCAGCAGTGTGGGAAGGCACTGAGGCCTCCTCTCCTGGAGAACAGCAGCAGCACAGGGCACAGACAAAAGAGAAACATCCAGGATAAAAGGAACATTGAAGATACAGGGTGTGGACAGCTGAAGGGCTGGGCACACGTCAAGGACACAGGGCACAGTAAGGGAGATGCCCAGGGTGGTGGAAGAAAAGCTTTGCTCTTGGCCTCCAGCTTTCTGTGACACTGGTGTCCCTGGGGATCCCCCAGAGCTCCTGCATGCCCAGGAGCTCCTGTGCCCAGCTCCTCCAGCCCCAGCACTGCCAGCAGCAGTTTGGGCACCACAGATGCTCTCAGCTGGCACGCAGCGCTGCGGGAGGACAAAGTGACCCCACGGCACAAGAAGGAACACCAGCGCGGTGTCCCCAGCCGGCAGTGACATCGGGGCAGTGCTGCCAGCCTTTTAGAGTTCCCATAATTCCCCAATAAATCAGTATGATAATTTCTCTCTGCAATAAAGCCCCTATTCCCGTCGCGAACTCTCATAACCGGCACCTCAATCTTTCTGTGCTCTTTGCTCTTTATTACCTTCCAATGACTTAAGCCCCTGAACTGAATAACTTCATCAAGGTGTCAACCTAAACAGATTTTTCCCTATAATGGCCCAACTCTCACAGGTTCTTAATGAAAAATATTGATTCCAAAGGATTAGTTGCAGATTTATGTGGTGGATGCTGATCCCTCTGTCACCTGATACCTTATCAGTGGATGAAAGACCTGATCCTCCCCACATGGTTTTAAAAAAGCAATCACAGACTGTGTCAAGCAGAGCTTATTCACAGAGAAATGCATATAATGCTGTGTCTGGATCAGATAGGATGCTTAACAGAGAGCTAATAGTGGGCGACAGGGCACGGCCAGCGTGGCCAGGCCAGCCTGCAGCTCCCTGCTGGCTGGAGCTGGGCAGGGCTGTGCTGGTTCCTGGGGCTTGTGGCCCTGCCTCTGCCAACCTCTCCTGGCTGCATCTTTGGCTCTGAAGACCATCACGAGTGTTGATCTCCAAGCTGGCAGGTTGTGTGACACAGCAGAGATGAATGCCAAGGAATGGATTCTCTGCCACAAAGCCATGCTGCTCTGTGCTGTGCTGGTGCCCTGGAGGCTCCTGCCTGCTCCCTCGGGCTCACAGCACAGGAGAACCCACACGGCGAGCGGGACATCCCAGCTGGCATGCCCTGGACCCTCCCAGCACCTGTGGGGACCCACTGTGCCACCCCAAAGGCAGATGCCAGGGCAGGGACCCACCCTGCTTCCCTGGGAGCTGCAGTCAGGTCTGCAGGGTTTGGGGGATGTACGGTGGAGGAGACACTGGCGGTCCTGGCTGGTGTCTTTTACTGGCAGCCACACATCCGATTATTCATTTTTTTCCCCTCCCTCCAGAAACTTGCAGCTGAAATTAATTCATAAATTACAGCCCTGAGTGAGGCATTATAAATAACAGCAGAAGGGCTTTGATTATTTACATTTTTATGGAATCTGAACTGATCAAATACACAGAAGTCACCAGGCACATGGGAGAATTATAACGTGTTTAGACATGATTTAAGGCTGCGCAGGAGGGACCCTTCCAGAAGAAGTGATCAGGCAGGGCTGGTCACTCTGCATCATCTGAGTGATGTACAGACACCACTAAATGAACCTCAGCCCTCTGGAAATTCAGGGAGAGAAGAGAAAGCCAGGACTGCCTATGGCATCAGCCCTACAGACACCCCTGCATCTCCTGGTCTCCTGCTGTTTGCTGGGTGCAATAATGAATGTTTTGGCAACAGCCTTGCTCAAAATCTAATAAAATTATTCAGGATTCTGTGAGAAGCCTTGGAAATGGAGGCTGTCCTACAGCAGCCCCGCGTGGCTCTGGCAGCAGAGCTCTGCGTTTGGGCTTGATTTAAAACCTCATTCGTTTTTCATTAGCTCAGAATTGCTGCAGACGAAGGTTCATTTTTACTACGTGCGTAGAACACGAACGAAAATCGGGATTTTGTTTCTTCCATTTACCTCGTGTATGAAGTCACCCGCTTTTAGGATGAAAGGAGTTATTTACTTCCAATTACCTAAACATGACTGAGAGCAGGAATATCCCTTCCTTGCTATCAAATGACTTCCATATTACTCATCCCAGCAGGCTGCTCTCCCCTGCCGCAGCCAGAGCTCACTGTCACCCCTGTGACTGCACCCTGGCTCCGGGCACAGCCACTCCCAGCTGGGAGCCTGTGGGACGGCTCAGCACTGCCTGGGGAGGGCAGAGATTCTACCCCAGAGGGACGTGATCCACCTGCTTCAGGGGGATGCAACCCACCTGTCCCAGAAGGGATGGGATCTTCCTGCCCCAGGGGCACACAGTCCACCAGAGCTGGGGGAATGTGCCTCACCCTTGTCCAGCCAGGGCACCCACGTGGCAGCCCAGGGATAACTGTGGCCTGCAGTGCATTGTGCCCATCGCACTGCTCCTGCAGTGAGGCATGGCCCCGCAGCCCTGCCAGCACCCACAGGAGTGGCACGTGCCACCAGCCTCCAACAGCTGCAGGCAGAGCTGCCCATGCCAAGTGGCAGGGCTGGCAGACCTCCCCAGAAAGGAGGTGGGGGCTGTTATAAATGCAAAGGCAGATTTGGGTTAAATAAAAACAATTTATTATAAAACAATTTCTATAAAAAAATAAACAATGAGGGAAAACCACAATAAAACAAACAGCGCAGCGCTGGGTGGACAGGGGTCTATACTCAAAGGTATAGGTGTTCCCAAATCCACGCAGGAGGGTAGACTGTCCGGGGTTTTTATAGGGATTTTTAGCCTTGAGGCCAAATTCCAGGCAGGCACCATTCATCAACAGTCCTTGATTGTCGTATGAATTGATTTCCTGGCATTGGAGAATAGAGTCGAATGGACGTCCGGACCGAGTTTCCTCATATGTAAAGAAATTCTGAGTGGCTCTTGTGGTTCAGGCCATCCGGATGGGATGGCTGGATCCGGGTTGGAGCCGATGGATATTTCGGCTGGATTTTTCCTTTTGTTTACTTGATGGCTTCCCCCAACGGTAGCCCGCAAGGCGAGGTGTTCGGGTCCGGTGATGAATATCTCGTCGGTGCCTCTCCGTTTTGGCTTGATGTTTCGTGTCCTGCCTATTCTTCCCCGTTGATGGTCACCGAGCCTGTCCTTGTCAGTTTGAGGAGTTTTTTTTTTTTTTTTTTTCCTGTCAGCTTGATGGGCCGCGTCCTGTCTATTCTTTTGTTGATGGGCGCCGGCTAGGATCGTTATCCTTTGAGTGGGAATTCGTGGCTAGATCTGGGAAGGGCTTGTGTGTCATACTGTACTTTATATTTTATTTCGTTATTGTTATATACATTTATTTAGATTTTTACGAATTTTTACAAGTTCATTTCTCACAGGGGCCCAATGCCCACATGCCACCCCAGCAAGTGGCCAGCACCAATGTACTGCCCCCACTGCACCCCCAGCCTTCTCCTCTCTCCTGCACCCCCTTCCCTCCCAGAGCCCAGAGCCTCTTTGAACTGGGATGCTCCTCTCCTGACTTTGTAATTTACACCACAAGCAAACTCCATTCTCATTTCCAATTATATCACCATTCAGGGCATAAAAAACCATTCCACCAATTAAAACTGCAATAATTAAAATCGAGGCTTTGTGTTGCTTCTGCCTTTTAAAAGCTATACAAACTCTCCCTGAACTCCCTATTTCAAAGCTCCCATCATGTCCCGATTTCCTGGCTAATTTGTAGAGCCACTGTGAGTGTTGGGCAGGCAGGGGCCAGCAGTTGCTTGGCCAGGCATTCCCACTCCTTACCTCCTCCCAATATACATTTATTTCTTCACTTTTACATTATTGTTCCACAAGCTCTGATGTTTGTCTACACAATATGTGGGAAGGGGAGGTTAAGGGCCCTGCTCACCTGCTCCCAGACAGCCAAGCCTCCTGTTCCTCCCACCCCATGGCCACAGCCCTGCCTGTCCCCTGCCAGCTATCCCACACAGCCTTCTCTTCCTCCCCTCACCTCTGCATCAGCCCATCCCTGCCTGGCAATGGAGGCACCCGGAGCTGCTCTTAATTCCTGTTCTGTTGTAAATCAGTTGAGCTGTGACCGCAGAAGGTTCTTTTCCAGGTGCCTCCCTAAGGCTGTAATGCATCTTTATTCTGGTTTCCCTTCCCAGTCTGGCATTGCTCACATATTTCTCCCCAGAAAGCTGGGTGCACCCTGGGCCTGGCTCTGCTGTCAGCTCCTCATGGGAAGAGAGGGGTGGAAAGCAGTATGTATTTTGTATGCAGGAATAAACGAGAATGGATTTTAATTCCTTCTAATTGAGTCTCCAGAACTCAGACAACTTCCCAATTAACACCAATTAACATAGTATACTTGACATCACATAACATTCCATTAAATTTCCCAAAATAAGACATGTAAAGCTTCTCTCTTCACAGAGATGATCCCATCAAATGCTGCACCTCAAAGGTATTTAAATAAACCCCGGCACCAGCTGCAGTGTCGAAGCCCTCTGTGGGGAGATGCACCTGCCCAGCAGCAGGAGCTGCAGGTGCCACTGGTACCAAACTGGTCCAGGGGCTCAGCACACGGCCAAGGCTCACGGCTGATCCCAGGTGTGATGTGAGCTCCCTGGGTGGGAGCCCAGGCCCAGATAAACATCCCCTCCAGCTACTCATTTATTCTATGACATGGCTTGAACACTTTCTGTCCTCATGCCATGAGCTGATTATGCAATACCAACAAACAAGACACAGCTTTGGAAGTAAACATCTGCTTGGGAGTCAGCTGAATAACTCCTGAAAACTGGTATTTTTCTGCTTGTTGGCATCACGGATCACAGCCCTTATAATTTGCTACCCACACCTCTCTGCTGGTCGTGCATTTCTTGTCCCTAACCTGCATCTAAGACAGAATCCAGCTGTGCAAAATCATATTTCACTTTATTTAGTGTCATGGAAACCTTTGCCTAGACAACAGAGGCACAATGCCAGCTGGCGCAAGGAACTCAGCTCCGGAGCAGACTCGAGCTGAGGAAAGAGTGAGGTGAATCACTGTCCATGGACCCTGCATCTCCCTCATTGCCTTGCTAAACTCCTGGCCACACCATGATCCCCACCCTGCCCCTGGCCACACCATGATCCCCACCCTGCCCCTGGCCACACCATGATCCCCACCCTGCCCCTGGCCACACCATGATCCCCACCCTGCCCCTGGCCACACCATGATCCCCACCCTGCTCCTGGCCACACCATGATCCCCACCCTGCCCCTGGCCACACCATGATCCCACTCTGATCCCTGGCCACACCATGATCCCCACTCTGCTCCTGGCCACACCATGATCCCCACCCTGCCCCTGGCCACACCATGATCCCACTCTGATCCCTGGCCACACCATGATCCCCACTCTGCTCCTGGCCACACCATGATCCCCACTCTGCTCCTGGCCACACCATGATCCCCACCCTGCCCCTGGCCACACCATGATCCCCACCCTGCTCCTGGCCACACCATGATCCCACTACCCAGGGGCTGCTGGCTGAGACCAGGATGCCTCCAGCTGCAGGGATGCATCCCCCTGGGCACTAAGTTGTCACCTGGAGGTTCTTAAAGTGCTGCATCACTCTTTCTCCCAGGTCTTTCCCCACATTCCCAGCCTCCATCTCCCTCTGTGTCTCCCCTCTCCTTGCCTCAGCATCTGTCTGGGAGGTTTGTGGGGTCCCAGCCCCCTGAGGTGGGTTCCACCAGTGAGCCTGCCAAAACACAGGGGATAATGGGAGGGAAAGACAATCCTATAAATAACAGGTGAGGGAAGAAGACAAGAGTTCTGGGAAAGGCCTGGTGAGACATCCATAACAAATAAATCATAACAGCCTGATGAACTAATACACAGCCTCCTCTCACTGCTGACCTCCAGCTCTCAACTGCGGCAAAGTGCCAGGAGACCAAAATAGCAAAAAACATCAATTAAATATTAAAACTCACAAATGTAACACAGAGCAGGAGAGGGAAGGGGGCCTGTGCCAGCCCCAAAGGCCCTGTGGGATCAGGTTCCCACCTTCTGCAAGCAAAAAGGACAATTTGTGTTGGAGACCAGACTTTCCAAGCTCATTTCTACAGAAAACATTCAATGTTGATGACACTGTTAGGAGTGTGATGGAAGCCCATCCACTGCTGAGACTTGTGGCACAGTTTCCCCTGACATTTGGCTGCTTTGCAGTTACTCTGTGCCTGAATTTGCTCCTCACTGGGCTCTGCCTGTCTGATACTGCTCTGGAGCCCTGTGAGGAGCATTCCTGGGGTCTGGGTCCAGAGCTGTGACTGTGGCTGGGGTGTTCCCTCCTGTCCAGCCCCCACAGAGGCCAGGGATATCAGGAAGGCCAGACAGGGCAGAGAGAGCTTCTCCATGCTAAAAGGTGGGCAAGCACAACGCAAACTACAGGCAGATCAGTTTTGCACAGCCTTTAAAGTGTTATCACACCTCAGGAACAGGGATAAAGGTCAAAATCATTAGTGTTTGAGTTCTGAATTAAATCCCCTGCAATTAGCCCTGAGAAGCCAACTGGAGATGCTGTTGAGATAACAGAGCAGGTATCTCTGTAATTGATAATTACGAGGTGTAAAGACGTGCACTTGCTTTGAAAAACATAATTGTTTCTCATATGAAAAGATTACTTTATTGTAATTGTCTGCAATTATTTTTATTTTAGACAGACTGGTGCTAACATCTGTAGCCTCAAAAGAGCCCATTTCACAGAAAATTGCTGCAATTTGCCAGTTTCCCCCATATAAGAGGATGTTTGTTGTTGTTCAAAGGGACAGAACTGGGGCTGTTCTCTAAACCTCACAAGGAATTCTATGATTCTGTGAAATCACACACCTCAAGCACCTCTCGGGGCATTTCTATCTTGCTCCAGATCTGCACAAGCTCCAGGCACGCCCAAGGTATTTGCTACTCCTGCACTTGCTGACTGACGGCAGTGGAGGAGCAGGAGGGCAAGAGGGAGCAGGGCTGTGCCTGGGGAGGGGGCAGAGGCAGTGCCAGTCCTGCCCTGTGTGCACAGCGCTGGGCTCAGCTCGAGGCAGGCCCTGGGGTTGCCAACTGCCCAAAGCCATCCCGGAGGTCTGCACTAGAGCCTGACCCACCTCGTGTATCTGAGGCGAGGAGACAAACCCCGAGCTGTTGGAGCAGAGAATCTCTACGTACTTCAAAGCAGAAGTTCCTCTTTAATTGATCTCCCAAATGACTCCTGCTCCTCTGCACAGCCCTGGCCAGGAGGGAGCGAGGCCCCACTCAGCCAGAAGCCACGGGTGCAGCAGCACGAAGCCCAAATGGTCCCTTCATCGTGTTACCTCTGCTTCCCACTGTGGCTGCCAAGACCCTGGGTCTCTGAGGCTGGCCCTTCCCCAGCAGTGTCCTGGAATTATGGCCTTGAACAGTCAATGCACATGGGCCAGGTCATTGGGGAACAGCCAGATCAGGGAGTGAGCTGCACCTGCCACACCCCTGCATTTCCACAACCAGGAATTTCCCCTGTCCATGAGGGCAGAGCAGGGGAGATGAACGCTGTCCTTGCATCGGGGTCTGTAGATCTGCCCTGTGAGCCCCAGCAGGAAAAGAAGCAGGAGCAGAGAGGGTTTAGATCAGCCTCAGGCTTGTACCGAGTCCCGTGGGGCAGGAGCTCCAGCTGGCAGTGGTGTGGGGACAGCCCCACATGGGCCCCTGGGCAGCTCCCTGGAGAGCAGCTGAAATCCTTTTAAACGAGAAAATGGCAATTTGCCCAAAGTGGACACGCTTCATCAGTGGTAAAAGGAGCCGAGTATAATATCAAAACCTTTCACTGCCTGATGACAGCACATACATCTGTGTTCATTACTGTAGGACCAGCAGGCACGCGTGCCCGGCGTGCTGCCCTCAGGGAGGGCAAAATGGGGCAAAGGAGCTGCAACTTGTGGCCAGTCCCTGCTGACCCCCGAGCACCAGCGGCTGCTGGACCGTGCTGCCAGCTGTGGGAGGGTGATCACAGGGTGGGCGCAGCCCCAACACACAGCCCAGGTCCAGGCTGGGACTCCCCTCCACCCAGGTGCCACCCCCACGCTGAACCAAGCCCCTGACAGCAGGGCACAGCAGGGCAGCTTCACGTGCCGTGCATGCCACAGCAGCCCGTGGGGCTCCCAGAAATGCCAGGGCACAGACAGGCTTTGCCAGAGGTGCCATCGTGTGCAGAGCTGCCCTGTCTGTTTGCAATGCACAGCAGTCAGGCTTCATTTAAATATTTGCTCTGCTTATGCCAAATAGTTGTTCAAAATCTTCAGGGACATTAATATTTATGCATGAGTTTTGAATAAATCTGTTATGATCAAAAGGTCTTGCATAATTGTGGGTCATTGCTGCTGCCCAGGACCCTTCAGAGCCCAGACAAATTGGCAGGATGGAGCAGTGCCACCACCAGCCCAAGTGCTGACCTTTATGTGAATACGTGGAGGGCTGTCCTCATGTCCTGCTGTCTGTCCTGCTGTTCTCCTGTCCTCTTTGAAATCTCTGTCACTGCAGCAGTGGTCCTGGGTTCTCCCTGCCAGTGCCCTACCCACAGCCCTGCTGGTCTGTTCCACGCTGTCCCTGCCCTATGGGGTGACACACAAGGTGACACACTCACGAGCAGCAGCTCTCACACTGGCCAGGCCCAGACAGTCTCTGCTCCACACCCTTCGCACAGCAGATGGGAGCCCATCAGCCATCCCTTGGGCGGCAGTGGGTGCCACGGGCCAGGCACTGCCAGAGCTGCCTGCACACCTGGCCCTGTCACCCTGTCCCACCATCTCCTCGTAGCTGCAGGACCCCCGAGGTTCAGGGGGACGCTCGGGGGCTGCCAGGGGACCATGGCGGGATGCAGAGCTCCCTCCAACTCACCACGGCAGCACCGAAACCACCCAGGCTCCTCGCCTGGTGCAGCCTCAGCTCTGTGCTCTTTAGCCCAGGAAGGCTGTGATTAAAGAGTGATTCATGCCCAGCAGAGAGGGTCCTTCCAGCAATCCATCTCCCAGACAAGTTCCTCTGAGCAGAGGCAGGTAAATCAGCAGCTGGCTGTGGGCCTGGCTGGACAGTGTCACCTGGGGGCTGCCCTGCCACAATGGAGGGCTGTGATTGCCAGGGCAGGGGGCTGCCACCGCTGCCAGGGATTTATCACCCCGTGCTGCCAACACAAACTCAGTGTGGGGAAGCAGTGCCACTGTAATTATTCTGCAAATATAATTAGGTACAAGTGTAGTGAATAAGTAATGCTAAAATATATTTATTTCCCACTATTCTTCCAACTCTTGCAGCCCATTAAAATGCGTTATTATGATAATTTGTAATGAAAATTACAACATTTATTAATGCATTAAACTAAATTCCTAGTAAATTAGTAATTGGCTAAACAATGCCGCTGAGATCACTGCGCCGGGGCCTTTAGCATAAGAGGGAAATGCAGGAGGAAAACCATTTGTCTTTGTAGCTTCTCCCACTCTCCTCGGTAGCAGCTCGGGGTAAATCGTGGGACAGTGTGGCGAGTGAAGCCAGGGCCATGGTGCAGGGAGGCAAGCGTGCTGCTGGCCCGGCTCAGTGCCTCGGGAGCCCCAGCCGCAGGACAGGGATGAGCTGGAGCTCCCCAGAGGAGGCTGCAGCAGCCTCTGGGGTCGGGCCCTGCAAGCAGGGACACCATGAGTGGCAATGGCCTCGAGCTGTGCCAGGGGAGGCTCTGGCTGGACATCAGCAGGAACTTCATGGAAAGGATGGTCAGGCACTGAAGGGGCTGCCCAGGGACCCGTTTCCATCCCTCGAGGTGTCCAAGGAACGACTGCACGTGGAACTCAGTGCCCTGGTCTGGGTGACAAAGCCATGATCAGCCAAAGGTTGGACTCAATAGTCTTGGGGGTCTTTTCCAAACGAAGTGATTCTGGGATTCTGGGACTCGGATGGCACTGGGGCGTTTGTGTCTGCACCTTCAGGGATGTGTTTTAAAACTCCCTGTGACCGTGTAGCAGCGCCGGGGAAGCTGCAGCCGGGCTCAGTTGCAGTGCGGCTGCCGTTGTTCCTCGGGATCAGTTGTTGTTGGGGAAGTGTCCGACCATCCTGCTTCTCCACTAAACACCACGGACAACCCTTCCAGCTCCTCCAACCTCTGCTCTCGGCCTTGTTTATTACACAGAAAATAAGAGAGTGATGTGCGAATTATCCTGAAATTTGCGGCGCCTCCCGAAGCCTTTCTGCCCGCCCTGTCCCGCCCGTCCGCGCCGCCATTTTGTCTGCGGGGGTGGCGGCGCTGCCGGCGCCTCACGGCTCGCGGCCGGCAGCGACCCCTGGCGGGCCCGGAGCGCAGGGGAACGGGGACAGCGGCGGGGACAGCGGCGGGGACAGCAACGGGGATAACAACGGGGATAACAACGGGGATAACAACGGGGATAACAACGGGGATAACAACGGGGATAACGAGGATAACAATGGGGATAGTGACGGGGATAACAACGGGGATAGCCACGGGGCGCGTTGCGGCGGTCCCGGCCGGAGCTGCCGTCCCGCGGTGCCCCAGCAGAGGGCGCCGTGTCCCCGGGCTGAGCTGCTCTGCCTCAGGCGGGAGCGGGCCTGGCCCGCCCTGGGAGGATTCCCTCAAATCCCGCCTAAGCGCTCAGCCCTTCTCCTTGTCCTATTGCTTGTTACCTGTGAGAGGAGCCTGACTCCCCTGAACGTGCAAACACTTGCTGGGACCAGCTGAGGCCAGGTGTGAGCAGGTGCAGCCTCCTGGTACATGGGCACAACGAGCTCCGCTGGAGCAGGGCTGGGTTGCAATCATTTCTCCTTTTACCTCTTCTGCCCGAAGGAACATAAAGAAAGGCAACTCTCTGTTCTAGGCTCTTTAATTTTGTGTGGCACTGTACTGCCAAGGGGAAGGTGCTGTAAAAGCCCAGGCAGGGTGGCAGCAATGTCTCACAACGGGAGGGAGCTGCTGTGCGGCTGAAGACCCCAGCTCTGCTGAGCTTCCCTTTCCCACCGTGGCTGTTCTGGGCAGCAGCAGGAGCACCGCAGCTGGAACTGCTTGTTCAGGAGAGGCTTTGCCTTGGCAAGGCTTCTGTCCAAGAGCCCGACTACCTTGAGGGCTGTCTGAACTTTCTGTCTGCTGGGGCTGTGGGATGCTCCTGTCCTGTCTGGTGCCCAAGGGGTAGAAGCAAAGGCCGGTGCTGGGCCAGAGGCAGCTCCCCCTCTCCTGGATGCCCCAGCTGGCTGCTAGGGAGCAGCTGCCTGTGTTTCGGATCAGCCACTTGCCTGCTTGATACCCGAGCAGCAGGCAACACTGCACCTGCTGTGAGGGTTCAAGTAAGTTGTGTTTGTTTCTGCATTTCTTCCAGCTGAGAAATTCACTCTGTGAACTTTTTATTCTGTTTTCCTGGGGCAGGAGAAGCTGCTGCAGGTGAGGTGGGTGGTGGTGAGCAGCTGTGTTTGCTGCCTGCTCATGAAGAGCTTTCCCAGCTGAATTACTCTGCAAACTCCAGCGATGCTCAGGCAGCCCACATCTGTCACACACAAGTTGGCAGTGCAGCGGTTTTAGGGATCCACTCTGCTCTTAATGGTGCTGGAGGCTCCTCAGACTTGTATCAGACTGCACAGTCACCCTGGGAATGGAGGGAACCCGGGGGGCTTGGAAAGGGAGGATTTGTTACATTCCCTGTGGGATAGCCAGGCTGCCTCTGTGTGGCACGAACAAGACCAGACCAGGATCAGGAGGAGATGTGTCCAGCCAGCCGTCCCTGGTGCCTGGTTTTGTCCAGGTGACCGGAGAAGTAGAGGACAGGTGGGGAGTGGGTGCCATGGGGCCTGTTCAGCAGGTTAGAGCACCTTCCTGAGCCCGTGGGGAGCCGGGTGTGTGCACTGACCCAGAGAGCTGCAGCCCACAGCACAGAAGGGAACAGGGCAGGAGGACCAGCATTCACCTGCCCTCCTTGCTATAGATGGGACTCCAAAAGCAACGCCTGCCGCTTCATTCCACTCTGTTAAGCACCTGTGACTGTGACCGACAGCATGGCCCCAGGCAGCTGCTGCTCTCTGCAGTTCCCCTGAATTTCTGCTGTGCTGGCAGCACAAACGCAAGCAGAGGACGAGTGTAGCTGTGTAGAGACACTCAGGTTTCTGAGGTGATGTTGAGGAAACTGCAGCAAGGAAAACAATAGCTATGTAGGGAAATCCGGAGGCGGGGAAAACAGCTGTGACAAAGCTGCTGTGGCACAGCTTTCTGAGCACCCAACGAGAGCTGGCACTAGGCTTGGCACCTGGCCCTGCTGATGGGCTCTTGCCCACTCCATGCCCTACTTGCCAAGCTGACCTTCTTGGCCTGGTGCCTTCCCTACATCTCCATGGATGCACTGCTCCTCCCTGGAACAGCTGGGACCATGCTGTGCCCCAAGTACGCTGTGAAGCCAGCTCCTTCAGCCACAGTGCACCCATGCTCTACCCTGCCTGAGGAACAAGAGCCTTGGAAACATTCCCATCCATCCCCAAAATGCCAGAGCATGTCCTGGTGCCATCAGCTGGCGTAGAGGGGAGCCACTGGAATGGCAGGGGATCCCTGGAGCACAGAGCTGCACTTGTGCATTTAAACGTGCTGAATGCGGGTAGAACTACCACTGACACCTGATTAAATGGGGATGGATGTCTGGTGTCTTGTGGACAGTCATTAAATGGACAGACTGTAAAAGATGTGCTGCCCTGATTGTCTTGGGGACTTTTCCGTCCCAGTGAAGACAGACAGAGCAGCACCTGGTAACTCTTTACATGCCAAGACTTGTGGGACAAGAGGAAACAGATGGTGCTTTGTATTCACACAAGATGAGAGCAGAGAAGTCTGTTCTGGCACTTCAAGTGTGAGCTAGGCAAGGAGCAGAGTTCTCTATCTTCAGATAAAATCTTCCCCTGAATATGCTCATGTTCTGGCAAAAAAACTTTAAAAAATCAAATCTTGGCTGTCCTTCCTGCTGCATCAACCCTTGCCCCCATGGAACAGAGCTGCAACTGGGAAGAAAGAGCATTTGACGTCATGGAATAGTTAAATGTTTCACAGCCCCCTCCAAGCACCTCGTTGGCCTCCCCAAGGGTGTCCCCACCCCAGCAGAGCCTGCAGGGTACAGTGTGCCAAATGCTCACTCAGCCCGAGCCTGGAGGTGCTGGGTGTGCATCCCAAAGGGCTGGTTCCCAGCAGCACTGGGGATGGAGGTGACCAGGCCAGTGGCTCTGTGCCAGTGGTTGCCAGCAAGTGCCAGGGCAGAAGTGACTCCCTGGCCGTGCAGGGCTCAGTGGCTTCCACAGTGTCAAAGGGAATTCTGGAGCATGTGGCTGTTTTATTTGCTCAGGAGCAACCTGGTGCCCCAGGATGAGATCAGGAACCTGTGAGAATTTTCAAATCCTCCCTTTGCAATAAATCAACATCTCATTGCATGTGTTACTTATCTTATCAGCTTAATGCAATCCTTATCCAAAAAGACTAATCCAATTCCTCTAGAGAGACGTGTCTGATTAGATTAATTAATCTATTTGCACTGGAGATTCTCCTAACGCTTGAACATCCTTGGGGCAAATTCCTCTCTGAACCCTGAGTGTTCTGTCTTAGCTGGGGAAGAAAGGGGAGAAGGGCAAAGGCATTGTGGAGGTGGAAAAAAAGTCCTGATCCTGTGGCTGCTCCAGTCAGATCAAAATGGGGAAGGGGTTTTGGAAAGCTAGGTGCTTCCTAGGGATGCTGTGAACCCCCCAGCTGGCTGCCAGCTCTGTGCCCCACATTCCCAAACGCCAAGCTGGACACCAGCAGCATCAGCCTCCTTCCACTGTGCCACATCTGACCAGGGAGCTCTGCAGGGGCTGCTTCTGGTGTTTTTCTGAGTGTCCTCACTTGTTATACATATTTTGAATAGTAAGTTTGCCATGTAATCTAACTCCCAGCAGAGCTCTCTGAGGACAAAACTAGGTTGGAATCAAAGTTACGATTTTCTAATTGCCAGTTGGTGTGGGCACACATATTTGTAGCCATTATCTTCTTACAGCCATTATTATAGCTGCCAAGATTTCCAAAAGCTTTGGAAAAATTGGTTGGTTTTGCTCAGGAATTTGCCTAATTGCACCAAGAGTATTGTGTTGGTCAGCAGTGCCTAGGTGAGGAGCTGGGGGTGGGGAGGGCAGCAGGGCCCCCTCCTAGGCAGAGCTGGGCAGAGCTGGCAGAGCAGGGGCTGGCAGCTGGACTCTGGAGCTCTGTGGTGGCAGAAGGGTCCAGAGCTGGGGACATGGCCCTGAAAACCATCCCCACCACTATTCCCACTCTCTGGCAAGATCTAAAAAATATCATTAACATTTGTATTCAGATGTGCTTTCCCTGCCCCTTCTCTCATACAGCAAAAGAAGTCATTTAAAATTTATCAGCAAGTGTCAAGATAACCTGTGCAATTCAGCATCAAAGTGCGAAGACCAGTGCGAGATGACAGCTGCAGCATCCATGGAGTCACATGTTTTATCCCAGTAAGTACATGAAAATTGCAATGTGCTTTTCTGCTATTCAGGCTGAAGGGCTCCTTTAGCACCAACCAGCTCCTGATATCAAAGTGAATGATTTCTTTCATTATTCCTGGTTATGAAGCCTATTTTCTTGTTATTTGTCATTTGTGAAGCAATTTGGTTTAAAGATGGCTTGAAGCTTTTGTATTGAGCAATCAGGAAGAAAGTAGGGAAGGAATAACTAAGGGGAAGATTGGGATTCTTCATCTCATCCTGCATAACGAAACACAGGAGCTGTCACATGTGGAGCAAGACCCGTTCCTAGCAGCCGGATTGCATGAGCTCTGTGAGGGTCAGGCGATTTCCAGGCTGGTGGAGGTGCAGGAGAGGGGGTCAGCACAACGATTTCAGCTACTTGAGAACTAACAGCCCCTCTGGGACATGCTGGGAATTTAAGTGACTTTGGAGCCAGCAACTTTCTGCAACTCACAAATTTGGGCTTAAGAGCCAATCAATTGTGTAGTTGTTTTTGTACCACCAGAAATGGAGTATGGATCTGCTGGAAGAATTTTAGAGGGGCTTTTTATCCTCCCATCTGCAGCTGGGCTGCTATTCCTCATGCTGAAAAGCCAGCCATAAGAGTGTCCTGAAAACCAGCCCTGTGCTGCTTATATATCGCTCGCCGAGGAGCAATACCATGGCAGCAGCTAGGAAGGAAACAAGAGGCAGAATCAATTCTCCAGCAAGTGTTGTTTGATTTTGTCATAAACCCCTAATATTCCATGTTTAAAAATGTAGCTACTCAGCCTGGAGATGAAAAGCTGTGTCATTCAAATGGCACGGAGGGCAGCTGCAGGTGGCGAGCGCCTGCCGACTCCCACTGCAGGAGATGGGCACGGGGCTGTCTGGTGCTGCTGGGCTGAGCCAGCCCCATCCCCATCCCCATCCCCATCCCCATCCCCATCCCCATCCCCATCCCCATCCCCATCCCCATCCCCATCCCCATCCCCAGCCCCAGCCCCATCCCCATCCCCATCCCTATCCCCAGCCCCATCCCCATCCCATCCCCATCCCCAGCCCCATCCCCATCCCCATCCCCATCCCATCCCCATCCCCATCCCCATCCCATCCCCATCCCCAGCCCCATCCCCATCCCCATCCCCATCCCCATCCCCATCCCCATCCCCATCCCCATCCCCATCCCCAGCCCCATCCCCATCCCCATCCCCATCCCCATCCCCATCCCCATCCCATCCCCATCCCCATCCCCATCCCCATCCCAGCCCCATCCCATCCCCATCCCCATCCCCATCCCCATCCCATCCCCATCCCCATCCCCAGCCCCATCCCCATCCCCATCCCCATCCCATCCCCATCCCCAGCCCCATCCCCATCCCCATCCCATCCCCATCCCCAGCCCCATCCCCATCCCCATCCCCATCCCATCCCCATCCCATCCCATCCCATCCCCATCCCCATCCCCATCCCCATCCCATCCCCATCCCCAGCCCCATCCCCATCCCCATCCCCATCCCCATCCCCATCCCCATCCCCATCCCCAACCCCATCCCCATCCCCAGCCCCCTCCCCATCCCCATCCCCATCCCCATCCCCATCCCCATCCCATCCCCATCCCCATCCCCATCCCCATCCCAGCCCCATCCCATCCCCATCCCCATCCCCATCCCCATCCCATCCCCATCCCCATCCCCAGCCCCATCCCCATCCCCATCCCCATCCCATCCCCATCCCCAGCCCCATCCCCATCCCCATCCCATCCCCATCCCCAGCCCCATCCCCATCCCCATCCCCATCCCATCCCCATCCCCATCCCATCCCCATCCCCAGCCCCATCCCCATCCCCATCCCCATCCCTATCCCCAGCCCCATCCCCCGCCCCCGCCCCCGCCCCCGCCCCCTCAGCCTGACCCACACCCGTCTGCAGCCCGCTTCTCTTCCGATCCGTGCGGGACCGTGTCCCCCAGTGCTCCCGAGCCGGAGCCAGCAGGACTCACTGTCCCAAAGCTGCTCCTCCCCTCGGGGCAATGTCCACCCCCTGGGGCAGTGTCCATCCCCTGGGCAGTGTCCATCTCCTGGGCAGTGTCCATCCCCCCTGGGCAGTGTCCATCTCCTGCGGCAGTGTCCATCCCCTGGGCAGTGTCCATTCCCTGGGCAGTGTCCATCTCCTGGGCAGTGTCCATCCCCCCTGGGGCAGTGTCCATCCCCTGGGGCAGTGTCCATCCCCTGGGGCAGTGTCCATCTCCTGGGCAGTGTCCATCCCCCCTGGGCAGTGTCCATCTCCTGGGCAGTGTCCATCCCCCCTGGGCAGTGTCCATCCCCTCCGGACAGTGTCCATCCCCTGGGCAGTGTCCATCTCCTGGGCAGTGTCCATCCCCTCCGGACAGTGTCCATCCCCTGGGCAGTGTCCATCCCCTGGGCAGTGTCCATCCCCCCTGGGCAGTGTCCATCCCCTCCGGACAGTGTCCATCCCCTGGGCAGTGTCCATCCCCTGGGCAGTGTCCATCCCCCCTGGGCAGTGTCCATCCCCTGGGGCAGTGTCCATCCCCTGGGCAGTGTCCATCCCCTGGGGCAGTGTCCATCCCCTCCGGACAGTGTCCATCCCCTGGGCAGTGTCCATCTCCTGGGCAGTGTCCATCCCCTCCGGACAGTGTCCATCCCCTGGGGCAGTGTCCATCCCCTGGGGCAGTGTCCATCCCCTGGGGCAGTGTCCATCCCCTGGGCAGTGTCCATCCCCCCTGGGCAGTGTCCATCCCCTGGGCAGTGTCCATCCCCTGGGCAGTGTCCATCCCCTGGGGCAGTGTCCATCCCCTGGGCAGTGTCCATCCCCTGGGGCAGTGTCCATCCCCTCCGGACAGTGTCCATCCCCTGGGCAGTGTCCATCTCCTGGGCAGTGTCCATCCCCTGGGCAGTGTCCATCCCCTGGGGCAGTGTCCATCCCCTGGGCAGTGTCCATCCCCTGGGGCAGTGTCCATCCCCTGGGCAGTGTCCATCCCCTCGGGGCTCTCTCCCGGTTCGTGCACTGTGCACAGGCTGGAGCCCTGTGCCCCGGGGCTGAGGGGTGACCACACACAGTGTGCCTGGGCAGCTTCTGCGGGGTGCCACGGGTGTCCTCAGCACCAGGGGCTTGTCCTGTGGCTGTAGGAGATGCCACGAAGAGCTGCTGGTGCTTTGCACTCCAGATGAGCAGCTTTGCTCCAAGTGCAGAGGTAGATACCAGTGCTTTCCACAGGATATTTTTACTGTCTGCTCATGGAGAAGTGGCACTGCTAGTCTAAAATAGCTAGTGATGCAAAAGCAAATATAGGGAATGTGCCTGCAGAGGCCCCTCCCGGAGGAGACAGATTCCATCTGCTCTGGTACCAAGCGCATTTCAAAGGAGTTTTAGTCCAGTTTCAGGAATTTGGTTCTCTCTTTGCACTCTGTATTTTAAGACTGAAGTGAAATGGGGTGACGTGGGCAGGTTTTAACATGCACACAGCATCTCCTCTCTCGGAGCCTGCCACAGGGCAGCCCGGAGCGGCCCCAGCTCTGTCTGTAGTGGGTCCCTCTTGGTAGTCAGGGACCTTCTTGGGGCTTGCTGCCTTTGGGACTCTTAAGTAAGACCTACATGTTCCTAATTTAATGAAGATTTATGTTTTTCAACGATTTTTTAAAAAATAAAATACTTCTTTTCACCCCTGAACACCTGCCCCTGGAATGCTGTTCCCAGCCAGAACAGCTCCATGGTTTCCCTTGTGCTGGAGCCAGGCTCCTGAGTCCTTTTGCTCCCTGTCCTTTGTCTCCCCACATTGCCATCCCACCTCCCTGCCCTGTAACATCTCTCGTGGTCCCTACATGAAATGTCTGCTGAGAGGAACATGAATACAAAGATCCCCTTAGAAATGTGCTTTATCAAGCTTGCCTTTCTCCCAGGAAACCTGCAATTATCTCTGTGCTGATTAGAAGTCCCAGCTAATGAAGGGATCTGGTGAAGGTGGACTGGGGTGCAGCAGGTAATAGTCATGCTGGAGCGCTGAGAATTAATTGTAAAGGCAGCAAAAATGTAAAAACGTGTGTTATGTGTAATGCATCATCAAAGCAGAGGGCCAGCTCCTGTGCTGCCCCCCAGCCTTGTCGTGCACCCCAGCGCCCTCAGCTCGGCAGGAGCCAGCGCTGGGCACTGAGCACCCAGACAAGGGAGGATGTTGCACCCAGCTCAGCAGAGGGCTCTGCTGCTGCTGCTCCGGGCACAGCAGCCGGCTTTCATCCATTGTCCCTCCCGGGAACACGCTGCTCCATCTCCTCGCTGGATGGGGTCACCTCAGAGCGGCCAGAGCGGCCAGTGGGGACCCAGGAGCCCTCCCCTGCCTGACAGGGACACCTAGGCTCTGCAGCTTCTCCTGCAAGACACACACGTGTAGTGGCTCTGTTAAAGTCTGTATTCTTAAAATTACAACAGTCTGGAGGCAGAAATAAAGCCTCTTCTATGACTGAAAATTAAAGATACTGCTTCCTGATCATTGTAAAATTGACTTCTAAAATAAGATACTTAATTAAATGTATCCATTCTTCTGATACTACTCAAAAGAGTTAAGTCCAGAAATGATGCAGAGATACTGAGGGATAATGTATTCATGGGGATGGTTATCTGCCTCATAAAGGCATTACGAAAGTAGCAAAAGTAATTGTATTATATTTATGTCGATTCTCTTATTTAACTTGGCTGCAAATGAAGTATTCTGTATTGAACTGCAACCCATTTTAATTTACAAAACCAGTATTGCAACTAATGAAAAATGACTCAAAGGAGTAGATCTTTTCCATATGAATGCTCATATAGACCTCAAGCAGGCACTCAATGGATGCAGCAGCTGCTGGGGCTGAGGAGCTGTGGGCTGGTGGGGAGAATGAGCTCTAGTTTGCTCTGTAACTTGCAGGAGTGGAGGGATCATCTCCTGGGAGATGCAGCTGGAGAAGCTTCTCGTCTTCCCTGGGGCCTTTTGGGAGCACTGCCCTCAGCCCTGTCCCTGTGAGCAGGTCTTGCTGCAGCCACCTCTGCTCCTCAAGGCCCAGCTCTGCTCCCTTGGGCTGGCATGTTGCTGGACTGAGTGCTGTCTGTGTTGGACACACTAGGGAGGAGCGGGCCAGTGTGGTGCTGCCCATCAGGTGACAGTGACACCTCAGCTCAGCACAGCTGCCCGAGTGGCAGGACATGCCCTTAGGCAGAGAGGCAGCGGTGGCAGCACCCTCCTGTCCCCATGTCACTGCTGTGCACTAATCCAGCCTGATGTTTCTGCACGCAGAGGCATTCCTGAGTGTGCTCAAACATGGTAATTTATTATTATTTATTTACAAGCGACAGAATGTCTTCTGACCTTTCTGTTCTGCTGGGCTGACTCTGAAGCTCCAGCTCTAACAGTGTTTTGTACATCTAAAGAATGCCAAAAGCGATGCTGTCCTGGCCTGAATCCTGGCAGCACGAGGCTGATGTGGCCACGGGAGGCTGTGTTTGCTCCGGCTGAGAGGAGCAGTTGGAGGCAGCAGTGCTGGCACGGTGGGCCAGGGCAGCTGGCTCTCTGTACTGGTGGGCAGGGAGAGCTCCAGGCCAGGCAGCCTCTCTGATGGTCAGCTCCTCCTCTCTGCCATGCTCCAAAGTGCTTTGTCTCCCTCTTCATCCTCCAAACCCAGGCTCAGCCACCTCCATCAGCAGGTCCCCGGATGTCCCATCAATCTCCCAGCTTGACACTTTACATAACATGTGAAAGCGGAGGCCCTGCTGCTCTGGGGCCTCTCCTGCACTCTCTCTGCTCCATCTCCAGCTGGCAACGCCTCAGCGCTGTGGCCATCAGCCCAGTTCTCCTCGCTGGAGCCAGGAGTGCAAGTCCCTGTCAGTTCTCTGCTGCCACTGTGTCCTCTCCTCCTCCTCCTGCCTCTGCTGCTCTGCACATTCTGGACATCTTAAGGATGCGCTGCCCTGCTCTGGATTTTGGCTGGACAAAACCGTCCCTGTGTTGTGGGCAGGGCTGGGAGCCCCGAGCAGAGCTGGGGCTGGAGGACATGTGATGGGTATAAAGGCTTCTGCCCTGACAGGTTTGTCAGAGAAGGTTTTGTTTGCATAATGCCAGTGTCACTGCTCATCCTCCAGGTCTCTGATAGTGCAGGGTGAGCTCCCTAAACCCTGCCCACACGCACCCTGCACAGCCCTGACGCGCTGCCCGCATTTGGCTGCCTGGCAAAGGCACTGTGGCCCAGCCTGCTCCGTGTCCCTCACCTACCCTCCGCTGTGGATGCAGGAGTGTGGGTGCTTATGAAGCACATCTGAAGGCCACCGCTGGCGGGCAGACGTGGCAATACAGAGATTTTCATTGGCAGTGACAATATTAATGCTGTGTGATTTACAGTCTCTGGCGCGCCTGCTCTGCTGGCAGCACAGCAGCTGCTTCGGGCCCATTTGGGTGGTTTAGATCTGTCCTTGAGGGTGTAATAGAGTTATTGAGAGGGCACAAACATTGATTGATTTGTACTGACTTGCTTGGCAGACAGCCTCATGTGGTTGTGTGGGCACAAAGGTTTGGGACAAGGGACCAGCAGATAAGGGACAGGGACTCACTGGGTACTGACTGGGCACCCCAGAGTCAGCCCCACTGCTCTGTCCTGGAAGTGCAGCTGCAATGTGCTGAGCCACATTCCTGCCACCCACATTTTGTTCCTGGCTCTGAGCAGCAGCAGAGCCCAGTGTGGCCCTGTCCTGGTGGCACTAGCAGCTGCTCATTGCCAGGTCTCTGTGTGGGCCCTGCCTGGTGCCATTGGTGCTCACTGATGCCCGAGGCAGATGCATGTGCCTACTGCAGCTAACCCACACCTGATGGTGGCCTGCTCTTCTCATTCCAGCCCTCCAAGGCAACCACAGAGCTGCTGCCAGTGCGTGGGCTAAAGGGGCAGTGCTGGAGGGAAAGCTGTGAACGTATTTCTTGCCAGAATGACTGATGGCAGGACTGATGCCCTGCACATCCCTGCTCCCACCACACAGCAGTAATGAGATGGATGCAGAACTGGGATGCCTGTCAGCAGGGTAGAGGGCAGGAGCTGTGGGAGCAGCCAGCCCAGCTGCCACAGCAGCAGCCAGCGAGGGAAACGCCTCCTCAGCTGGCAGCGATGGGCACAGGGTACCGGTACAGGCTGGGCTCCAGCAGCCCATCACCACCTCCTTCCCAGCAAGGGCCAGTCAAGGGCCTGTGAGAGAGGGTGAGGGGCTGAGTGGCTTCAGGGGACCCTGCCCACCACACCTGGCTGCACAGGGCCATGCAGAGCTGCAGCTCTGCCTTGTCCTGTCCACAGCATGAGGGGACCAGCCTCATGGCAGCCCCTGCAGCAGCAGCCTGCTCGGATGGGGACAGCCCCCGAGGGCAGTGGGAAGCTCCTGGGCTGGTGGGTGGCTGCCCCTGCTCCTCTGGTGCTCCAGGCATGTGCTGGGGCAGCTCCTGCTGAGTGGCACCTCAAGACATAATTAAATTCACCCTTGGGTTTAACTCATTATCCTGTCAAGATTTCAGCATTTCAAACGATTCACGCTTGCTTCAGTTATAAGAATTAGGGTGTTTAGACAATTCTACCCACGCTGCCTTCTGCCCTTCCCCTGCCTGGTGTTCCTGGCTGCCAGGTGTGTAACCCATCCCTGCTCCTGCCCCCGGGATCTCCCCTGGGCCTCAGCTCTCCCTCTTGTCCCCCTCACTTGCCTGGGTGCAGTGTGTGTGGCCCCTCATGGGTGCAGTGTAGGGTGGTGCTCGGGATCTGACAGGTGCAAGCACTCCCTTCCCATCCAGAAATCACCAGCATTCACTAAACGCAGCATCCGTCCTGGAAGAGCCCTGCAGACTTGCTAGGAAATGAATAGCTCTGTTTCTTCCTTCTGTGGTGCAGAATTGTAATTCTTCTGGCACGACGAAGAGCTCTGCCCAGTGGTGCAGGAGGGACGGATGGGAGCAGGCTCTGCAAAAGGACATTTAGAACTGATTTCTGGAAAACATTTATCATGGGGGGCCAGCAGGAATAATGAATAGCTCCCTGTGCACAGACGGGACAGGCAGGAGATGAAACCCGTGGACAGTCCCTGTGCAGGAGCAGGAGGTGAGGCTGGAGCCCACGGGCAGCTCTCGTGCCCCCCTGGGATGGAGAGCAGGGCAGGGTGTGGGAGGGAGGGAGGGAGGGCACCACCATGCAGGAGTTCACCTTGTTCTCCTTTTGCCATTCCCATCAACCCCCCAAATCCTCCACACAGATCCTGTGCCTCTGGGACCTTCTGAGGGCAGAAGATCCCACTTTGGTCCATAATTATTTTATCCAAATCACCAGGTTGATACTGGAGCAGCTTATAAGTACCCAGGACCAACTCTGGAGTGTTTAAATGAAGAAACAAACAAACAAAAAAAATAATAAAAAAAACAAGTAAAACTATTAGAGCACTTGCTGCCTCCTTGAAATTTTAATTAAATGCCTTGAAAAGTGACTAAATGTTTCCTGCCTGAATATCACAGCTCATGGCCTGGGCACTCATTGGTCCCTACTCCACAGCCCCTCCCTTTCTGCAGGAGCCCAGCTTTGGGTGTGATCAGCCCCAAGCCAGGAACCTCCCTCCAGCTCCCCCAAAACCACTGCAGGGGGGTCCAAGCAGCCCAGCAGCTTCCTTGCCCTGGGCCAGGGGCTTTGCTGATCTGCCAACCCACGCACAGGGACATGCAGCAGACAGGCAGGAATACAGGCTCTGAGGGAGTTCACTGCTCATTTGTGGGTTTTATTCCTTCTTGCTCATGTTGTCCCTCCCTTTCTGTGCTCTGAAAATGTAAACCCGCATCACAACACTACACTGGGCTCTGAAAGTCATCAGTCAAAGGCGTGTAAAATATGTATTTGTAACAGGAACACAAATTCATCATCTTTGTAACAAGTAAATACTTCCTATTTTGAGTTCTATGACAAAGTGTGTATCAAGACATATTATGTAAAATAGACAAGTTAAATTCAATCTGTCCTGAGTTAACATCAGCATTAGAAGCTTGACTTCTGCATTTCCAAGAATTTGAACATTCTAATCCATAATTTTGCTGGTGGGGTCAGGTTAAAGAGATTGCTTTTCATACCTGGTGTCCCCGTGGTTCCTGCAGGGCATTTCCTAAGTGTGTGGTGCACTAATGCTTGACACCCAAACCACAGCACTCATCAGTGCTCAGCACAGAACGTGCTCACCAGCTACCCACAGGAGGCAACCGTGTCTCATCCGGGCAGGTCTGACCTCTGACCCTCCCAGGAATTTTGGTGCTCAGCACAAGCGTTCCCATGTCAGCAGCACACACTGAAGGAGGGGACGTGGATGGCAACAATCTGCAGTCCCATGGGAAAGCAGTGACTGCCTGCCCTGACCAGGGAGCCACGAAGCCCTGCACTCCCAGACACCAGGGGTGTGAGCTCGGGCTCCCTCCTTTCTCCTGGGCTTGTTTCTGACCCTTTGTGCTGCTGGGGGATCGGTCTCACCTCTGGCAAGTCGAGGAGCAGAGGTTTGTGCAGCATGTCCTGCATCTCTGGGAATGCCAGGGACAGCTTTCTGTATTCATAAAGGAACACATTCACCTGCAGATTGTTAGCTCAGACCCCTTGGTGCAAGTGTGCCCGTTGAAATACATCTCAACTCTTTAACAGAAAATGTAGAAATTCCTCTGCTATTCCTCTCCAATGTTTTATATAACAAGCTGCTGAGCTCCAAGCACTGATCTCAAACAAATATTTATTCAAGACTTGAGATTTAACCATTACTTTTGAAATCATAGTTGTTATTTTCCTGGTTATATTTTAGAGAGGCAGAGAGAGGCATGGTGGCTTTTCTGGCCCATACCTAGTGGGTTGTGCTCCAGCAGGGCTCATTCTGTGCCCAGGCAGGACCCTGGCTGTGCTGACAGACCCCTGCTCAGGCCCTGTGGCCCCCAATGCAGTGCCAGCATGTGGGGTCTCACTGGAGGCCAGCCCTTCCCTTGCCCGAAGCTGAGAGGGTCCAGAGGAGCCTGCCCCTGATGAGAAGTTTTGCTCCTGCTGCTGATTTTGGAGCAGAGCTGGGGATGAGGCGGGGGCTGGGACCTGCTCAGAAGTGAAAAGGTTTTGGTATGGTGGATGCTCCAACTCATGGTGGGGATTTTGGAAGCCACTTGTGACCTGCAGTTGGTCTCAGCTCTTCCAGCTGGCAGACACTGAGTGGCACCTTAGGATAGTCCCATAAATGTCCAGGGTTTCTGTGCTGGCTCCTGAGCCATCCACAGAGGAACCATGTGAATTTCCATGGCCTCTGGAGCTCAGTGCAGAGCTCTGTGATGCTGGCAGTGGGACAATGGCTGGTTCCCAGTGAACCTATTCCCCTGCACAGCCTGGAGTGCTGTCCCCACTGTGCAGCCAGGCCCCAGCTCCATCACTGCTGGGTCTGGGGCTGCCACCCCCTCCCAGCACCCTCACAAAGCACAGGGCAGCAGGGCAGCTGAGATTCATTAGGCCTTAAATCCTACCAGAGAGCAGAGGGAGCACGGTGTGTTTGTTTTTGAACAGGCCACATGTCACAGTAAATGCCAGCGGCCTTGGTGCTCAGAATAATAAATGTGCAAACAGCAATTAACAGTTGCATTTTCTGTGCACATGCAAAGGACATAATTAGCCAGTTCCATCTGTTAATTATACCTGCCATGGTGCAGATATTCATATCCCAGCCAGAACTCAGAGGAAGAAGGTGAGCTTGTGCAAGCAAAGCTTCTCTCATCCAAATATTGATCCCTCGAGCCTTATCTCCCCTCCCTTGGGTGTTGCTCAAAGCAGGAGGGCAGCAGATCCCATCCCCTGTTCCAGCCCCTCACCAGGGCTCTCCCTAATGCCACTTCTCCACTTTGTGAGGCCCCAGCAATAGCTTCTCACTGGAAATATCTGCAGAGCCCTTTGCAAGTGTCTTCCAGAGCCCATCCAGGGTGGTTTTGAACAGCCTGTTCTGCAGCAGGAAGTCTGGGTCAGACCTTGGGCACGGATGAGGCTGAGCCCAGCTCAGAGCAGGAGCATTACACAGTGCTCTGGCAGTGCCTGGAGCTGCCACTCCCCATGGTGAGTTTTTAGCTCTGAGGAGCCAGAGGAAGGCTGTGGCCGTCTTGCCGCACACCAGCTGTGGGTGAGGGTGGAGGCAGCGCTGGGGGAAGGGGCTGGAGACAGTGCCAAGGAGCCAAGCTCCAGGGATGCTGCCTGGGGGCCACTGGTCCAGCCCTCACCCCTGCCAGCCCTACTATTAGGAGTAACTCCATATTCCAGTGGGGAGGGCACAGACCGAGCCCCGGCTCACAGCCCCATTCCTGTGTGCTAATTTCAAACAGACTTGCAGGATGTGCTCTCATGGATCTAAGCAAGCAGCAGAATCTTAACTATCAGAGCTCCTTGCTGGCTGATAAAATATGGATAAAGGAGCCATCACTTCAGAGCAGCAGGAAGAAAAATAATTGCCAAGGTTGGCTCTCATTTGAATATTGTTAAAACCCTTGTAGCGTGGCGATGGCTGCTGCAGGTTCATTCTGCTTCTGGGAATAATTTTGGCAGACAAGATTTCGCTGGGCACAGAGCAGTGGTAACAAGGGGTGCCTGCTAATTGCCCCAGCAACCCCAAGTAGTCTGCCTGCTCCAGCTAGGTCCCCTCCACCCTGGTGCAGGGGAGCCTCAGGTGTCACAGCCCCACACACCAGCTGCGAACGGGGCAGCAGCAGGAAATTGCATGAGCTGTGGAGGAATGAGCCAGAGAGAGAGAGGAGCCAAGTTTTGGTATGATTTGGTTTGGTTTGAACAGGCTTTTTAGGGTGGGGCTTTTGTTTCTTTCCCCCGAGCTGGTGCAGAGGCTGACAAGGACGGTAAAGTGACACTGACTAATTGAATTCTGAACTAGCAGGAGCAATGCAAATATCTGACAAATTGATTTAATTGCGTTCACGTACAATAAAGCTGAGATCTAAAAGGTCAGCTAGAAAATGGAAAGGGTCCCTGGAGTGCTAACAGGAGGAAGCTGACTTTAATACACATTCATCACATTTTATCATCTAATTAGTTCACACAATGCCAGACTGATAGACAGAGGCCTAAACAAAAGTATCGATTGATTATTAGCCACATATCTATCATATTGCCTGGAGCTGGCTGTCAGTGCGGGCTGGCAACTCCTGCCCAGTGTATCAGCAGAGGGGGGCATTTGATATATAGTTTTTCTATAGCAGAATTTAGACTCTGGAAAGTGTTTTACACAGACACTGAATGATAAAGATCCCTGCAAAAGCTCTCTAGCAAAACCACCATCAAAACCCAGCCAGTCTTGCCTGCATCGAGAATATTTATGAGCGTGTGGGCAGGCAGCCCTGCTCGCTGAGGAGTGTCCAGCCCCAGCTCTGCTCAGCACCTGCTCTGCGGTGCTGGTACTCTGCTCCTGCCCCCTCAATTCCCCACGGTGCCAATAAACCCCCGGGACACTCGAGCTCTTTTCACGTGCTGGTCCAGAGCCAGTGCTTCACCTTTCCTGGCCGGGAGCCTCCCTGCAGAGCCGCACAGGAGAGAGGGGTCCAGGGGCTGAGCCCAAGGTGCATCCGCTGTGCCCTCCCGGCCCCTCAGCCGCACTCCCGGGACTGCATTCAGTCCTGGTTAGTAAACCGGCAAACCTGCAATTCCCTCAGGAGCGGGAGTGGCTCCAGGGTGGCCGGAACCGGTCCCTGTCAGCCGGGGGGAGCTCTTTCATATAACCCGAGCTGGGGCTCCAGCAGAGGCGAGAGGATGGCCACCGAGAGCGGCTCCTCCCGCTCCGTCCTCCCGCTCCGCTCCATCCTCCCGCTCCGCTCCGCTCCATCCTCCCTCTCCATCCTCCCTCTCCATCCTCCCGCTCCATCCTCCCTCTCCATCCTCCCTCTCCATCCTCCCTCTCCATCCTCCCTCTCCATCCTCCCTCTCCATCCTCCCGCTCCATCCTCCCTCTCCATCCTCCCGCTCCATCCTCCCTCTCCATCCTCCCTCTCCATCCTCCCTCTCCATCCTCCCGCTCCGCTCCATCCTCCCGCTCCGCTCCGCTCCATCCTCCCTCTCCATCCTCCCGCTCCATCCTCCCTCTCCATCCTCCCTCTCCATCCTCCCGCTCCATCCTCCCTCTCCATCCTCCCGCTCCATCCTCCCTCTCCATCCTCCCGCTCCATCCTCCCGCTCCATCGGCCGCTCCCACCCGTGCGGAGCCAGCCTGGAGCAAGCGCCGCAGCCCGGGAGCGGCTCTGGAGGCGAGAGGGGAGAGGGGAGAAGGGAGAAGGGAGAAGGGACCCCTCCGGAAACATCGCGCACAGCACAGGCAAACCAAGGATGGAACCGAGCCTGCAAAGTCACGCTCTGGTCCTGCCGCACACCTACACCTGCCTTTATTTGCGTTACTTGTGTCAGAACATATGGGATGGGACCTCACTAAAGCGGCTCGTTTTCCCTTTTCCTCGGGCTTTATTAATTTGTATTCGGGATTATCTAATCATTTGGGCTTTAAATATCTACAGTTAGAAAAAAGAGATTTGACTATGGCCTGATTCAGAAGAATTAACTTCTGCAAAGATTGACACGTTCAACAGCTGCCAAAATAATATCAGAGTTGCAAAGAAAACGTCTTCACTTTTTATTGTTAAAAAGTGAGTGGGGTTAATGATGGGGACGGGGGCATTGAATCTGCGCACAGACTGTGCTGGATCCAGTTGTTGATTAGACCGAGATCAGACCCCAGAAGCAAAGCACTTGTCGATGTTCAGCTGCAGTGGGAGCAGCTCGGAGCCCTGGCCAGCCCTGGCTCACCCGCGGGGCAGCGCCTCGCTCCCGGTGCTGGGAGAACCTTCCCTCCGAGGCTGCCAGGGAGGATCCCACGGAGCCTTTGGGATGAGCCGTGCCCGCAGGCAGGACTCCCCTTTCCTGGCAGCCCTGCACCGGCCTCATCTCCCACCGGCGTTTCATGTCGTTCATCGACATTCCCAGGCTCCAGGAGGGGAGCAGGAGGGCCTGGGCTCGATGAGCAGACTCCAGCACAAGGCTGGCTCTGCAGCCTGCTGTGGCTCTGACCCGGAGAATGCCTCCTATGTTCTGGTGTTTAGCCTGACCCTCATTATCTCTCTGAACAGACTACCACAGCTAATTTATTTTGAACAAAGCTAGAAATAAAAGGATAATCAGGTTATCCCAAATGACAGCTGCAACATCTGTATTTTCTGATACACTGGCACATTGTTTTACAGAATATTGTAACGAAGCTGAAAAACTTGTCAATGATATTTCTTTTGTCCTGTCCTCAAAGGAACAATAGTTTGCACTCCAAAAGAACATAAATTGATGCCAAATGTGGGAAACGGGTTTTCTGCAATATCTGTCATTTGTTCCTGACTTTGTGCAGAAGCCCCCTCCACGCAGTAGTGAGCACATGTGGCCCCAGCCTTTCCCTGGCTGGTGGGCAGTGTCTGGAGTTGCCTTCAGGAACCTTCACATCCCCCAACAAGTTGAGTTTCCAGCCAGAGCCCCTCACTGAGCTGCCCCCAGGCCCAGAGCTCAGCACTCGCTGGGCCAGCCCTCGGGGTCTCATGGCCAGGCCCCCTCGGGGAGCAGTGGATGTCACAGTGCCACAGCACCCACAGCCACCCTACTGTTTGTTTAACTGCAGGAGAACTGATAGCTCAGTCAGCTGGGGTAAGAGCCACTCTGCTGCCCAGCACGCTGTCCCTGCTCAGCCCTGCCTGTGCCTGCGTGGCTGCATGAGGGCCCCCGGCTCTCCTGGAGGCCCCTGCAGGGCCCCCTTCTGCGCTCTGCTCTGCTGGCCACTGGCATCATTTCTCTGCACACACAACTCCCCTGTGGCATCTTCTGAGGCCACCCAGGGCTCCTCATCACCCTGAGCACCCCTGGCAGGCATGGGCAGAGCCCTGGCCCCTGTGCTGGCCCCTGTGCCCAGGGTTCTGGGTGCAGGATCTGGCCCGTAGCCAGGGTCTCTGTGCAGGTGCTGGAGCAGCTCCCAGCAAGCAAAGCTGCACAACAATTGCAGATTTTCTATTTATGCTATTTTTTGCTTTCAGCTCTTCAGCTCTGCTTATTCTGCAGGGATTATGTGCTACTCACTGCTGGCCTATTGCTTCAGTATTTTAATTCCTTTTTTAGCTGTAAACCTATTTTCCACACTCTTTCAAGGAAAGCAGCAGCCACCACCGATTGCTGCTACTGGACTGAGGCCAAGGCAGGGCAGCGTCTTCCCAGCTCCAGGGTAGGAACTGTGCAGGGGCCCTGGCACCAGGAGGTGCTGGCATTGCTGACTGTGACAGTGGAGACTCTTCCTGAAGTCCTGATGAAACTTGGGACAGCTCTTGTTACAGATTTTACTTTCCCAGCACGTTACTTTTATCCCAAGCAGAGGCTGTGGCTCTCCGTGTGCCTGGCTGTGGCTGTGCCAAAGGGGACACTGCCTGTACAGCAGGAACAAAT
The DNA here is from genome assembly GCF_049639895.1 of Pseudopodoces humilis. Classification (NCBI taxonomy): domain Eukaryota; kingdom Metazoa; phylum Chordata; class Aves; order Passeriformes; family Paridae; genus Pseudopodoces; species Pseudopodoces humilis. Next base: position 17,725,286 of record NC_142217.1, read on the forward strand.
GGGGTGCTGGCTTGGGTGACAATCCATAATTCCCCAATTTTCATTTAAATCGAGCTTTGTGCTGCCTTGATGAGGGAATGTATTAAGGCCAGGATGGCTGATGGTTTTTAAATAAATTCCAAGATGAATTCCACACATATCCTGCATTAATGTGGAAGGTGGAGATAGAGGCTGGGGTGAGCCGAAGCAGAAAGTATACTGTAAATTGAGGCTTGGCACCGAATATAAATGGCAAAGGTTGCTGGCTGCCAATAACAGTAAATCGGGCCTGAGCAGCACAGCGATAAGGCCGAGATGGATTGTCTCCTGCCCGGGGGGAGCACGGCCCTGCGCTGGCCCTGGGGGACACGGCAGTGCCACTCGCAGCCTCCTCCGCTGGCCACCCTGCCACAGCCTCCCCTCCAGCTCAGCCACAGCCTCGGGACACGCTGAGCTGCCTGTGGGGCAGAAAGGCAGCGGGGAGAGCAGGGACAGCGAGCTCCGAGCCTGCCGGCACGGGAGGGCACACACCCGGCTGTGAGCCCAGCCCTGCGCGCTGCCAGCTGCTGCCAGCTGTGCTGCCAGCTGCTGCCAGCTGTGCTCCCAGCTGCTGCCAGCTGTGCTGCCAGCTGCTGCCAGCTGTGCTCCCAGCTGCTGCCAGCTGTGCTGCCACACGGGGCTCTCCACGCCAGGAGATGCTGCTCTGCGGCAAACACTACCTGGCTGCCTCGGCAGGAATTTAAAGTGTCTCTTCTGAGGACACACCACGGGCCGTGTGCACAGGGAGGAGTCCCTGTGCCTCTCCCATGGGAAGGTGCAGAGGTTAAGGAGTTTCTGAGGCTTTTGCTCTCCCAGACAGCCCAGGTAAGGAAAGGTGATTGTATTGGCAGCAGGAGAGGAGAGGAGAGAGAAGGCAGATGACCATAGAAAGACAATTTTGAGAAATGGAAAGACAAATCAAAATGTTTTTATAATGAGAAAGGAACCTCTGCAAAATTGATTTTGATTAATTGTCAGTCAACTGAACTTATTAAATTGAAATTATTTTTCAGAGGGCCACATGAGAGCTCGGTGAGAGAGCAGGGAGGTGTCAAACCCACACTGCTGGCAAAGTTTGGTGTCAGGTCCACCCAAGCAGGGAAAGCAAGAGGGAAATTGTCTGCCCAGCCTTTGCTCAGCCACTTTCCTGGGGGCTGTTGGGGGATAACAGTAGTGCTGGACTGGGGTACTCCAGTAGACTCTTGTGGTAAATTACCTATGGGGCACCTCCTCCCCACCTCTTCACACAGGAATGCTGAGCCACTGGACCCTGTGCTGTCACAGCTGTGCTGCTGTGCTCAGCTGGCACCGGGCTCCCCACGTTCCAGTGGCAGACCGAGCTGCCCAGGTACAGCCAGGATGCCTCAGGCAATCGCCTGCTCGGGATCACCCAGCGCAGTTCTGCAGCCCTGGGAAAGGCCCGGATCGATGGCAGCAAGGTGGGACAGCAGCTCCTGACTGCCAGGACTGAGGATCTGGACTGGCTCCAAGTTCCTCCTGGAAACCCAGCTGGAGTGGGGCGCTGCCAGTGCTGGGCTGCAGCATTTGCTCCTCAAAGGCAGAGCAGCTCCAAGGTCACACACAGAGGAATCTTCAGAGCTTAGTGCTGGGTGAGACTCAGGAACAAGTCCTGGTTTGTAAAAACATCCCCAAATCATCCATGTCAGCGCATTCTTCCCAGGCTGGGTTTTGCCGTGACAGCAGCCTGATTCCTCTGACCTGGAGGATTATTCCAGATTTATGCTGGGATGTGAGAAAACCAAGGACTGATCAGGCCTGATAGGAACAACAGAAGGCAAATCCCAGATGTCTTCCTAACATGTCCCTAATAATTAAAACCTTTTAACATAATAATTTTGCAAACAGATTTATCACAAGTGGTCTGACAGCCAGTCTGCTCCTGGAAATCAACCCTCCCATCCCCAGCTGGGAAGAATCCACAATACAGGGCTTTCATGATGGCCAGTCCCAGTCCCCTTGGCTTGCTGGTGCCTCTCCCAAGAAAGGTGAAGTCAAAACAATCTCAGGCACTTCAGATCCTTGGGGCAGTCTCCTGAAGATTTAGGTGGGCAACTTTCAACCTGCAGAAGCTGTTTCCCAGGAAATGATGAGCACTCACTGAAACTCCATGGCAGTGCCATTGCCTCAGATCCCTGAGGATCAATTTCCACATGGATCACTCGAGCTGTGCTCTTGGCAAGGTGATGTGATTCTCTTCTGTGTAAACAGCCATAACTTCAGAATTACTCAGGAAAGACAAGAGACCTCAAGAGATGTTTAAATGACCAACTGTCTCATTAATCAGACACAGATGCAAGCCCAGCAAAGGCTCTGGTTGCTGAGCTGGAAAATGCTTAAATTTATGTATTGAGACAGCAGGAATAGTGGATCCCTGTCCAGGACTAGGAGCTCCAAGGGCTGGGACGTGGCCATGCTGGCAACTGGGTCTGGAGTGCTGCTGGCCTGGGCACCCATGTCCTGCACTTGAGTTTTCTCCTGCCTCACCTGAGCCAAGCTCAGCCCTTCTAGCAGTGGGAATCAGAGCCCAGGAGTATCCTGGGAGCTGGACCCTGCATTTGCCACAGAGCTGCTCTGTTTGGGATTGTGGCACCAATCTGTGTCTGCCTTGACCAGCGGGAGCACGGGCACGGAGGAGCCGGGATGTGTCTGTATCACTGAGAGCTACAGCAAGGCTGTGCCATCCATCCTCCCAGGTTGCCATGCCAACAAAGAGGAGACAAGAACCGATGTAATTTGCAGAATCACCCTCTTGACATAAAATCCAAGCAGCTTGTGAGAAGTAGGGTGAAAGATGTCAAGGGATCAGGGAGAGACTCTCGGTGCCTCTCTGCATCCGGCATATGGCTGCGTTCCATTTCCCAGAAAGGATTCTGACACCTTTGCTGCAGAGCTGGAAGTGCAGGACCCAGACACCAGCCCATGGGAAGATCACATGGCAGTGGGAAAGCAGCTGGGAGCCCGTGGGAAATCTCAGTACAATGTACCTCAGCATGTGGTGCTGTGATGACCTGGCTGGGGCACTGACCCAATGTTTGGAGCTGCCTCAGGAGCTTCAGCCTCCTTCCCTTTGCAAGGAGAATGGGGAGAGAAATGGTGGAAGTTGCAAAGCCCTTTCTGCTCTTCATCTCCTTATTGTTATACTTGAAGCCAGCTGGGACTATGGATGATAAAGACTCAGCATCATTCCTCTGACCAGATTCTGTCTGAACTTGCAGCCCAAGGAGGTTCTTTCCCTGGAGAGATATCCAAAGAGCTGGAAGTGACTGCCTGTGCTGAAGGTCTTGCTCAATAGCTGATCACATCCATGAAGCACAATCCATCATGTCCAGTCATCCCTGGAGCCCTCCAGGTTTGCCTTTCTGAGTGCATATGCTGTTTGTATCCTACAGAATGGCACTGGAAACTCCAGAGCTCCCTGCTGTGCTGCCAGCAGCGGGGCTTGCCCAGTGTCGTTCCACAGGCCAAACAACCCGTGCAGGGGGGAACAGAGCATGGGGCCACCTGTGCCATCTCCTTGTGGCCACTTGCAGGTGTCCCCCAACCAGGGAGGTCAGAGAGACTAAAAAAAAATGAAATTATTTCCTCAGACATGCTGTGGTGATGCTCCATCTTCTCTGCAGCGGCCTCAGCTCCTTGCTTTCTTTCCACCTGTGTGCAGTTGCCACCCTGTGCTGCAGCGTGGCTCACGCTCACAGCAGACACCCTGTGTGTGTGCTGCCTGCCTCGGGCTCTGCTCCTGCCTGGGGTCCTTCCTTGCCCGAGCCATGGATGTGGCAAACGAGCCATGGGCCCCCAGTATCCGGAGCAGCTGCACAACATTTAATTCCATGTTCCTGCTTCAGCCTCTGATCTGAAATCTGAAGAAATACAGATTGCTTTTGGAAGGGGTTTTGGGGTTTTCATGGCTGTCTGGAGCACCTGGGATTATAGGATCAGGTCAGAGCATCTCAGCACTGTGCTGCCATCACCACCAATCAATATCCCAAATTACCTCTTCACACCAAAGGTGCTGTGCTAATTTTCATGGATCCCCTGTATTTCATGCCCTTGGTGTCCTGTCATGCACTGGTAGTTTTAGCCCACAAGCTGGAGTGCAATATGCTTATGAGTAATAGCATCTTATTGGAGTGTAAAGATGTTCCTATTTCGCTGATTTATCCTGCACTTAAACTAATTCAGAATTCACTTACTTCAGAAGTACTGGAAGCAAAATGCTCTCTGTAAATAGCCTCGCTTTTCTAAACTGATATCACTGAATGGGAAGATGGAATAACTCTCACTATCTATTTTCCCTCAGAGGGAGCATCGCTGTATTATTTTGACTGTTTTCCATAATGAGAGCTATAGTTGATTCTTCTCTAAGAAAGGCTCGTGGTCTGGAAAGGACTATTTGACCTTCATGGTGGAGTCTTTAGAAACTCTACTCAGGTGAAGCTGAAGTTTGTTTCAGCAGGATCAGGCATCCACTGTCCTTCCAGCCCCCTGCACAGCAGGTTCTGAGTCCCACAGTGCCTGACTGAAAGCCCTAAGCCACTTGCTTTGGCTTTTAGCTTTTCCTTTCCTTAAACATTTCCAAGTCTCTCTCACTTTTATGGGCTATCACTTCTCATGGAAGAAAACCTGCACCTGGCCAGGAGTGGTTGCACAGTGATTTGCTGTGAAAGAGTCACAGCTGCAAAGGGGGAGACAGGGAAGGGGCAGGGACAGTTCCCAGCTCACTGCTGGCCATTCCTGGGACAGGGACAGGGAGAGCAGGTGGGAAAGGGCTCAATGATCCCTGCACAGGTATTTTCACCTCCATCACAGTGTCTTTTCCTTGCCTTGTCCTGAACTCTGGGCAGGACACAGCTACCTTTCCTTCTGGGTCACTGCTCCAGTTTGGAGCCAGTCTAGGAGCTCCCCAAAATCCATGCTGGGGATTGGAGAGGTCCTGGGAGCTGAGTGCCACAGGAAGGACAAAGCTGGCCCATGCTGGCCATCCTGCTAGGGCTGTTGGAAGAGGGATCAGAGGCAGGGAGGGGTGATGAGAGCTGGGGGGGCTGTCTGGTCCTGCTGCCACAGCCCTGGTGGTGGCCAGCTGCCATCAAGGCCAAGCCCTGGTGTTCCCAGCCAGGGGGTACAGAGGAGGAGGAAGGTACAGGGAAGCACAGCAGGGCAGGGGGATCAAGTGCAGCCTGGTTGTGGCCCTGACAGCCCTGAAAGGAGGTGGTGTGAGGACACAGGGGCTGTTCCCTGGGATCTGTGGGCTGGAACTGCAAGTAACACCCTGGCCTGACATGCACTGACACCAACTTGCCCAGTCAGGCTCCCAGATGAAGCCAAATGTTTTTTATGTGAGTCAGTTCTGCCTCCTCCTGCAGCTTGACCGGATCACAAACTGAAAACATTTGCTGTGTTCTCACAGCAGGGGATAAGCTCAGGTTGCAGGATTCATCAGAGAGGACGACATGTGCAAACACCCATTTTGTTTCCTGGTCCTCATCATCCCTCAATGCTCTGTCCTCAAGAGCAGGACTGCTCCATCTCTGGCAGCCATGGGATGGGTAATACAATCTCCAGGGAATGCTTCCAGACTCAATCCCAAGTGAAATAATTCAAAATCCTGAAAGAAAGAGTCCCTCAGGAGCCAAGAGAGCAGAGCCCTGCCAAGGAGGTGGCATGGGTGTTTCTGAAGAATAAATCTTAGTGGTAGCACACTGGGTACCTTGTTACCAGGCAGAGTGATAAATTAGGCAGCTCACGGAAGAGCTACAGAAATTATGAGGTAGGTGGAGGATCTATCTAATAAGCAGGGATTACATTACTGAAATCAGCAGGGCTTGGCTGAGTGGCAGGTGAGGAGAGAGAAGGAACCATACAGGGAAGGGGAGGGATGAGAGAGAACAGATCATTTACAGGGACTCACACTGGGCATTCCTGCTTCCAGCAAAGGGCAGTAGTGGCTGTCTTTGCTCCGTGGGCCAAGAAGGCCATGTAAGGGAGAAGGAAAGGGAGAAGAAAAGCAGCTTGGCTGCTGCTCAGGGGGAGCTGATTCCCCTTGAACTCATGGCTGCAGAGACTGGACTGGCTATTTCCTCTCTGAAAGCTATGACAGTGCCTGAGGAGCACCTCAGCACGGCATGTGGAGCTGGGAGGCTCCAGGCCTGCAGTGGCACCTGGTTGTAGACAGTCCTTGCTGGCCTGTGAGGAGGCACAGGAGGTGTCCTGCATCAGGGCATGGACTGCAGGGCTGCAGCATGAGGCCCATCTCCTTGGGCAGCCAAGCCACCCAGCTGGGGAGCTCTGGCGTGGCTCACGCAGCTGGTGAAGGGCATTTTAGAAAGCACTGAAGATGTTGGTGAAACATTTCTAATGCAGCCTCCTGATACTGGGGTGGCAGCAGCCGTGCAGCAGATGAGCTGTGTCCACGGTCCTCTGCACTGTTTGGTAGGTATGTCCCACTTCTCCCCATTTCAGCATTTCCCCCAGTGCTTTAGGGACTCTTGCAGCACTGAGCGAGCAGGGCACTAACAGTGGGAGTAACAGGGGCCAGGTGGCCCAGCAGGGAGGCCAGGTGGTCTCCTGGCTGTCCTGTTACATGTTTGTCCTTGGCTGAGTGGCTGCATGGTGTCCTGATGGCTCAGGATGAGCTCCCTGCAGACAGCTCTGTGCAGTCCCTGGCAGCAGCGGGACAGGGCCACGCTTGAGTCACAGCTTCCCTGGAGGCGGCCCTGGCTGTGAAGCTGAACCCACACAGCTGGGGCTGGTCTCTGCATGATGCAGCCTCTGCCACCCTCTGCCACCCTTTGTGAGCCTTTGCCAGCCTCTGCAGCCTCTGCAGCCTCCAGCCCTGGGTGTCATGCCCTCATCGGGGCTGGGATCAGACAATGTGACTTCTCAAACTGGGATCAAAGTCACTCTGTGACCACAGGTGACCTCTGCCTCGCTCCCTGCCTCAGTTTCCCTCCCTATAGCCAAGTGATGATATACTCAGACACTTTGCAAATCTGAGACAGTTTCTCGGTGGCTGCTGTCTTCCCCTTTCTGACCATCACCAGTGTTTAGAGACAGCCTAACAGCGTGTTCAGCATGGCTTTGGCGTGTTATCCCATGGTGCAATCAGCAAAGGGCTGCCTGTGCAAGCCCTGGTCCTCTGTGAGAAGCTGTAAGAATCTGTTCTGTAAGAACCCAGATCAGAGTGGGAGATGATCTCCTGATCCTGTGCAGACAGAGCCACTCACCCACTTAGAGCGATGAGCCCACCACAGATGGGGTGGGTGCCTTCCCACGGGGAGAGCCAGTCCTGCCCTGGCTGGGATCCAGGGCACCGGGAGGGAGCCCAGGCTCGGCCCTGAGCTGGCAGAGAGGGAGCAGCAGCTCGGGAGCTGTGTCCCGGCAGAGCAGGACCCTGCAGCCAGGGCTGCTGAGCAGGGTACCACAACCTCTGTGTCTCCATCTGCATCTCCCCAAGGAAACACGAGGCTGCCCCTCCGCAGCACCACCGGGACCTGGGAGGGCAGCGGGCTGGCTGGGGGAAAGTGAGGGGGAGCAGGGGGAGCCCCAGAACTGCAAGGGGAGGTTTAGAGGGAACAGATCTGTAATTCAGTTGTTCAACAATGGAAGGAAAAGTTCCTGGCTTCAATCTTTTCTTGATTTTCCTAAGGGCTTGTTTGTCCCACCAGTGACAGAAGAAACCAAAGATCCTGCAGCCCCTGCAGTCCCCGTGTTTGCCAAGCCGATTGCTGGGACAGTGGGAGCCGGGGGAGTTCAGCACCTTTGAGCGTGCCAAGGCAGACTTGAGGAGCTGGTGGGACCTTGAGGGACCATTTGTGTCACCCGTGAGTGCCCCTTTTCTCCTCTCATCTCTGCTAGCACACACCTCTCAGGCTGACTGGCTTTCCCTCTGGCTCACACTTTCAGGACTATACACTGGATAAACCATGTTGCACAGCACATTCATGGCACATGCATTTTTCTAAGTCCAAGAGCTGGTTTTGTATAGCAACTGTGAACAGAATATCAGTGAAACAGTGGGTTTGGTGCCTGAGCAGCTTGTCCAGTGATGTCTTCTTCCACCTTTGTAATTTTAGGTCAAGGAAATGAATGTAGGTTCCCAGACTGTGCAGTTTAGATCACAGGAGCTGCTACTAACAACCATCAGAATTACCAATGATTCTAAACCTGAAGCTGTTTCCATGAATGAGAAAATGGTTTGACAGAGTGGAATGCCACTGCAAAACATTTTGAGTGCCTTCTTTGACTGGAGTTTAAATGTCATTGTAGTTTTATTGTTTTGTTTTGTTTTTTTTTTTTGCTATTCAGTATATATTTACAAACTTTATTCATTCCCTGAAGGATGTAGAGCACTGTATACATTAATCCACTTCTTTTCAAGGTGTTTCATTGCTTCTGTTGACAGGTAAATAATGAGGAGGAATTATGGGAGGTTAGCCTCTGAAGTTTCCTAAAAAATGTATTCCTAGTGTTTGTAAAAGTCAGGAAATTGAGGTGATAATCTCTGGTATTTAGTCCTTAGCAGAAGCAATAATTGGAATATTGGCATGTAGAGATTCTCAGGCCAGAGACTTTCCTGCAGGGACCACATCCTGGCTCACAGCTGGGCCCAGTTCTTTACAAAGAATTCCAGTTGCAGTGTAAAGCCTTCCAAGAAAAGTGTCCTGTGATATTCCTTCACAAATTATTACAAAAGGAAATTACTGTCCTTGTTAAAATACACCCTTTTTATTGCACTCAAATGAGTCCAATTCCAGATTCTCTTCAATGGATCTTGTTAAGCCTTTGATAGATTAGAGAGCCCTTTCCTGTTAGAGGGCTCCTGCTCTGATCGGTGCTTGTGAATGACAACAGGAGCATGGAACCAGAAGGGACAGCTTGGGCCATCAAATCCCATTTCCCTGCAATTGCTGGCAATGATGTTATAAAGTCCATTTCAAACTCAATCTTAAAACTAATTGCATACCTTGCCCCCAATGCTTCTCTCAGGAATCTGTTCCAGAACAACATTTCTCCCACTGTTAGAAACCACCTGATTTCCAGCCAAAAGTTATTTGTGCCAACTCATACCTCTTTGTTTTTGTGCCAGCACAGACTATTAACTGAGGCCATTTTCCTCCTTTCTTGGTGCTCATCTGCTTGTGTGTTTAGAGAGTAGGGACATGCTCCCCAGCTCCCCTCCCACTTGACCAAATATGCCCAGGTCCCCCTCAGATGGGCTCTGCATGACCTTGGAGACTGACTCTGCCCTGCTCCTCTCCCAGTTTCTGTTCCTGGAGCAAAGGTGTGAGAATACTGGAGTAGACAACCCCATGTCTGAGCAGTGAGTGTGCCAGCACTCAGTCATCTCAGCCTTGGAGTTCTGCTTCCCCCCATGAGCCAGGCCAGTAGCCTTTGCACAGCACCAGCCGGGGCAGCACCACCTCTGAAAGGGCTTCCCAGTCTATGACACACAGCTCTGACTGGAGCATCAGAGTCATCAGCATGTGCAGTCAAACCCTGGCAGCTGCAGCAGGAAGGGCTCTCAGCTGCCTACCATGACTTATAGCCAGATGTCCCCATAACCGAGATTCTGGGACAAAGCTCAGCTGTCCCTGTGGAGATGAGAGCATCAGAGGTATATTGCCCAGGTGGGGAAGCCACGAGTCACTCCAAGTGATGGGAACTTAGAAAAAACTGTATGCAAGGGGTGGCTGCTCCATGGTCACCCACAACAGAATTCCTTCCCCTTTGTCAGAATCAACTGATCTTGATCTCTGCCAAAATGTGGGGCATGAACTAGGTGTTCCACCTGAGCAATCTACCCAGGCAATTCCCAGCTGGCCTTGCTAGACTGGCTGCTGCTGCCTGCCTGGGAAGTGCTCCCATTGCTAATTGATGTGCCTTGGAGAGGCAGGAATGCAGGGTAAATACAGAAGCCTTTAAGAGCAGAACTGTCAAATAAAGTGTTACACTCCATCAGTTCCTATTGCATCCATGGCTGAACAGCACTAGCCAGCATTGGATAACACTCAGATCTGCTCATGGATGCGTTTGACATCCGCGCAGGAGAAATACACACTCCGTGATGAATCAGGAGCCAGAGCCCAGCAGCAGGCATTTAAGGCTGAACCATTTGTTTTAGAGAACTTTACATTCCGGTTATAAAATTTCCTCTGGGTTGGAAGCTGGTGCCCAAGAAGAAATTGTCTCTCTGTTCTGTGTGGTTTGCTGTAAATCCTGTTAGTCTCCTGTGCAGCATGTCATGGGGACCGGAGCCACTGGGATGTCAAGCTGGGGAATTCTGCTAAGCACTGCAGTTTGGGTGTGTTCTCAGTGTCAGAAAGACCAAAGCACTGTGACTTCATTAAATAGAGTCTAGTTTGAGATTTATCTTATTTTTGAAACTGAAAACTATTTGGGTTTTGGCTTGGGTTTGGTTAGGGTTTTTTGATACTGCGAAACTCGAGAGCAGGCTTGTGGCTGCCAGCAGGCTTTCAGTGGGTTCTCCAGTTCGGAATTAATGTATCTCCATGTTTGAGAAGCATTCTTCTCTCTCAAGGTAAATCCACACATACCAGAACAATTATATGAGAGGCCATGTGTATGTGCTAAGCAGAGCAGCCAAGTGAACCTGCTCTGCCAGGGCTTCCTGGGAGTGCCCGTCTGTCCCCAGCCCTGCAGTGTGACCCACACTGCACCTACTGGGATTCTCACCTAAGGTTCAAGCCTGATTTCCGAATTTGCAGCAGCTCAGACTGTCCAGGAACACCCTGTGTTCCTCCTGGGCAGTGCCTGAGGGATGCCTGAGGCCAAGAGATGCTGCCTGGGGCAGCTGTGCCGCTCCTGCAGCGCTGGGCTGGGACACTGCAGAAGGCAGCGCTGGGAGTGGGGGGATGTGAGGTGTCGCTTATGTCGGCTCGAGTTGGTCCCCAAACATTCACATTACTGTAATGCAGTTTAAAAGGAATACACAAGTTACAGGAAATGATTTACAGGACTCAAGACACTGCATTTCAGAGGTCTCATGTGTGCCATAAAAAATATATTATAAAGGAATTATCTCCATCGGAACTGGCGCTGCACAGGGAGAACACATGTCCAGTTGAGAGCAGCATTGAGCTTTTGTTCATTATGGGAAACATTGGTGCTTTTCCTCTTTTTTTATGAATACATTCCTCAGCTCTGGGTAGCTACCTAATATTGGCATTTAATTTTTGTTTCCAAATGTTGCTTTTGCAATGAGACCAAGCATAGCTGGGACTCCAAAGGCACATTGCTGTGGTGGAGCTGGCAGGAAGGTTAGGAAAGCAAACTGCCAGCTCTTCAAGGAGTTAGTCAACATGACCCCTGGGAAACTGCCCTCAGGGATATGGAGCAGAGCAGAGCTGGCAGGTCTTTAAGGGCACTTTCCATAGAGCACTAGAGCTCGTGATCCCCAGGCACAAGAAATCAGGCAAGGAAGGCAGAAGTCTGACATGGCTGAGGTGGGACCTGCTGGTCAGCGTTGAAGGGAGGAATGAAATGCACAGGCAATGGAAACAGGAAGAGGTATCATGGGAAAAGTATAGGGAAACTGCCTGGTTGTGTAGGGATGGAAGCTGGAAGGCCAAGGCTGGAGCTAAGCTTGGCAAGGGACATACAGAGTAACAAGAAGGGCTTCTACACATATGTCAGCTGAAAGGGGAGGTCAAAGAAAGCAGTGACAGGACAAGGGAGAGCGGCTTTACGTTTACAGAGGACAAGGTTAGATTGGATTTTGGGAAGAAATTCTTCCCTGGGAAGGTGGGGATGCCCTGGCACAGATTGCCTAGAGCAACCTATGCCCCATCCCTAGAAGTGTCCAAGGCCAGGTTGGATGGGGCTTGGAGCAGCCTGGGATGGTGGAAGGTGTCCCTGCCCATGACAAGGGTTGGACTCTATGACCTTGAAGAATCTCTTACAATTTAAAACATTCCATGGTTCTATGTTCCCTATGGCACAACAAGGTTTGGAGATGGGCTTCCCCTGTAAAACCGAGGCCACGGCTCATCAGCTGGGGGAGCACAAGGAAGCTCTGCCGGCTCTCTCCCATCCAACCTCACCTCTGTGTGATGGGATGCACAACCCAGCAGTTCCCCAGACTGCTGAGTGGAGAAGTGTCACTGCCACCAAATACTCGTCCTGCTCACAGGCAGGATGAGTTACAAAGCATTCACAGATGCATGAGACTAGAGACACAGTCTGCATTTTCCAGTGCTGGCTCAGAAGCGCAGCTCTGGCCTTTGTTTGTGTGAACATATAGCTGCTCTGCACCTTTTGCTACTGGGGTGAGGTGCTGGCTCTTTCTGTGATCTGCTGCCCTCAGGTAATGCTGGCAGTGCAGGTGCACAAGGTTAGGTTGATGCTTGTTCACCTTTAAGGGTTTTAGCAAATGGTCGTGTTCTTCCATTCATGTCTGTACATGGTACTGCCGGTGCTGTTCTGCTGTGGGGCAGGATGCCAAGGGCTGTGACACGTCCCAATATCCCAGGGCAACACTCATGATGGAGAGACTCCTGGACACCCCCGACGAGGTATAGGAGAAAGCTGAGAGACAATAATACATTCCTTCCCCTCACAAAATACATCCTAAAGCCAAACCTGAGAACTGGAGGTGGGAAGTGACAAAACGTGGAGCTTGAAAGAGGTGATGGCTGCTCCAGAAAACTGTGAGGAGGGAGGCTGTCAGCCCTAGGCTGCTCCACCAAGGTTGGGGACAGAGTTCCTGGAAGAGCATCATGCGTGGGTGTAATTGGCCTCATCTACTAGTGCAGCTCCTCGCACCTAAACTATGAACCCTCCATGCTCCAAATTAAGTTCCTGCCTGCCCCTGCCCACAGTCTGCCACCTCTCCTCAGGATCCAAGGAGAAAGCAGGCTGCCCTAAGTTACTGTCCCCATAGGGCCAGGACCGAGGGGCCTGGGCCCTGCTGTGCGGGGCTGTCCCAGCAGCTGGACAGAGCCACGGGCTGCGGGCAGAAAAGGCTTCGGGGCAGGTGGAGGGGAGTGGGCCAGAACACGGGGCCAAGGAGCTGTGGCGCGGTGATTTTTGCAGGGGAAAAGAAGGAGGATTTGTACGTAGGGTACAGCTGACTCTGGTCCTGTTTCTGAGGCCCTGCGCCGTGAGCGCTGCCACGAGTGGATGCGGCACGGCGGGAGCCTCTGGGCAGCCGAGGGCTGGGGCAGGGCTGGGGCAGGGCTGGGGCAGGGCTGGGGCAGCCGAGGGCTGGGGCAGGGCTGGGGCAGGGCTGGGGCAGGGCTGGGGCAGGGCTGGGGCAGGGCTGGGGCAGGCGGGGCTGCCCGGCCCGGGGTGTCGGGGCCGCCGCCGCTGTCCGCGGTGCTGCCCGGCCCGGCGCGCCCCCCGCGCTCCCGGCGGCGGGGCCGGGGGCGGGCCGGGCCCTCCCCGCGCCGGGAACGCGCTCCCGCCTCCCACCCGGCACAAAGTTTCGCGGCAGGAACTCGGGCGGCAACAGTGCGGAGCCGGTGGCACCGGGGCGCGGAGCCCGGGCGCCCCGGTGCCCGGCGGGGGCCGGCGGCGACCGTGCCATGCGGGGCCCCCCCCCACCGGCGGCGGCGGGGCGGGCGGGCAGCGGCGCCCCATGCGGCTGGGGCGGCCGGGCGGGGGCTGGCACCATGTGCGCCCGGTGCCCGGGGCGAGGAGCGGGCAGCAGCCATGTCCCCCCCCGCCCAGCCGGGGGTGCCGGGCGGGCGCGGCTCTAAGGGGCCCCCGGCGCGGAAGCTCCTCTGCATGTGCAGCCTCTCCCTGTGCCTCACCTACCTGTGCTACAGCCTGATGGGGGGCACCGGTCCCGCCGCCCTGCGCTCCCCCGCCGCGCTCCCCGGCTCGGCGGCCCCCGGGGCCCCGCGTTCCCCCAGCGCCTTCCCCGCCACGGTGGCCCCGCGCTCCTCCGCCAGCCCCCCGGGCAGCCCCGGCGCCCCGGCCGCCTCAGCCGCTCCGCCGCCGGCCTCCAACGGCAGCCGAGAAGGGGCGGCGGGCACCTGGCTGCGGACGCGGCTGGCCCCCGGGGAGGTGATCACGGCACAGAGCGGAGCCTTCGAGAGGGACCCGCAGGAGTCGAGCACCACGGACGAGGAGCTGAGCCGGGCCGGCAGCCCGGGCAGCCGCGGCGGCGGCAGCAGCACCACGCCGGACTACGGGGAGAAGCGGCTGCCGCAAGCCCTCATCATCGGGGTGAAGAAAGGGGGGACGCGGGCGCTGCTGGAGGCCATCCGGGCGCACCCCGACGTGCGGGCCGTGGGCACCGAGCCCCACTTCTTCGACAGGAACTACGAGAAGGGGCTGGAGTGGTACAGGTGAGGCGGGGGACTGCGGTCCGCGGCGGGGGGAGGGAGGAATGCGTGTCGGTGTGGGGCAGGGGAAGCTCCCGTGTGCTCCCGGGGATCCCCCGGTACCCCCGTGTGCTCCCGGGGATCCCCCGGTACCCCCGGTGGGACCGGGGCGGTGGGACCGGAACCCCCCGCGTGGCCGGGGCAGGCGGGGGAGGTCGCCGGGGACCGCGCCTGGCAGCGGTGCTGATTGAAAACGCGCTGTTCTGCTGGAAAAGCAGGAAATCTCTAATAACATCCCTCTTACTTGCTCAGTGTGTGAGCAGACCGTAGCAGTTCAGCTGTACTTGGTGTAAAATACACCTAAATAGGTCGGTAATGAATAATTACTGAAATAAACAAGATCACAAGTTATTCCAGGTGCTGTTAGGGCTGAAGGGCTAAAGGATGCTGCCTTCATGCCAGTACATGCTTTGCTTCACAAATAAGGTTTACTCTTTATTCAACAAGTTCCATTATCAGGAAGTTTTTTTCTGTTGACAAGATCTAATTCTGTTCGTGAAAAAGTCTCTAAATACTATTGTCTGACGGTATTTGTTTCTATTTTAAGGGAATTTTATGTTAAAAGTCCAGGTTATTAGAAAACATTGGACTGCAGTAAGGACGTGTTAAATGTCTTAACATGTTTTGTAAATCAGTGGATTGTGATGGCTCAGTGTTTTCCCTCTTTAAACATTTCTGAGCAGAATGCAGCACATCAGAGGAACTTAAAAATTCTTAGTAGCTCTGTAGGTCACTGTTCAAAGCAAACCATACTGGTTCTTCATAAATAGTGGTCTGTGGCAGAGCTGGTGAAGTTCTTGTTGTGGTTAGTATGGCAGCTGCCTAGTTGCCCTGAAAATGAAGCTAAAAATGAGAGGCAGCAGGCTAGTTACTGCATGGATTATCTGGTCACTCTTTATTAAAATAAAGTACGTGGTCTGCATGTCAGGGGTATTTAAAGGTGAGAAACTCCAGGCAGTCTACTGTGGGGATTGTGGAAGCAAAGTTTTCATAACACTTGGTGTGGCATACACTTGGCTCTGGTGAAATGCTGTGGGACTTTTTGGAGGGATTTCAGGAAAGTGGACATCAGCACTGAGAAAGTGAGGTTGTCCCTGAGAACGTTTTTGGTGTGCTGCTCTGATGGGGGTGGGGGGAAGAACTAAAGTAATGGCTGTGGTTATTGTGTTTATAGACATAATTTCAGACACAGTATTTTATTGTACTGAATTTTCCTGGAGGAAAGGCTTACCTTGAAAAATAAGTTTAGAAAACTGGTTAGTAGAGGATAGAAAGTGGCATTTAAAAAAAGTTTGGTTTTATTCAAAACAGGCAGCAGAAGATGAAGCACTGAATATATTGACTAGCTCACCTTTAAAGTTATGCTACTAGAAAAGGGCTAGTGAGTGGGTGTAGCTCCTCTCGTGGAGTAAGAGGTGCACACACAGGTTTTCATTTGCAGACTGCAGTTTGGTATCTTCTATCCCTGCAGCAGCTCTCTGGTGTGTGCAGCTCATTTCAAGCCCGGGAGCTCTGCTGCTGGGGCGGGAGAGGTGGGAGAACAGGTTGGGACACCCTTGGTGTGTGAGGGTCTGGGCAGAGCAGGCTGTGGGACGGCTGCTCTGGGTACAGGATAGAGAAATGGCTTTGGTGCTCTGTGCCATTGCAGCCCTGGCTGCCTGACCTGCACTTACCTTCACACCTGCCCAACCCAAACATGTGCTTCCCCTCCCCTCCTTCCAGGAGTGTTCAGCCTTGGAGGGGCACTGCTGCTGCTGCTCTGTGCCTCAGCAGCTGCCACAACTTCCCTGGTGCTGTACTGGTGCCAGGCTGTCGTCACGGTCTGGCCATACAAACACAAACCAAAAGCGCAATGGGGAAAGATCGCCGTCCATCCCAGCAGTTCTTTCTTCCTCACCTTCTCTGAGATTACCCGATTGAGTGCACCAGGGAGGCTGACAGCTCATGGTTGTGTCCCAGGTAGAGTAATTGGAGATTTTTTTTCCCTATCCAGAGAATTGTCAATGTTTTTTTGAGCAAAGAAGCAACTATTGAAGTTTTTACCAGCATTTCCTTATGGTGACTTCTGCATTACAGAGTGAGCTTTTAACACGGTCAGGCTTTTTCTTACATAGTGAAATAAGGGCATGGCAGACCTTCAGGGTTCCTTGCTTTGTTGCTCAGTCACAAGATTATCTCCCAGCCTGGAGGAGCTGGAGGAAAGGGAAATGCCTCCTCCACCTTGGTTTCTCCACCTGTGAAATGGAGACAGCACCGGGCATTGCTGTTTTTTGTGTGTACTCCACATTACCCGTGTCTTTGCTGCCTTGAGACTGAAAAGCCCTAAACACTCTGGGTGTCAGGTGCAGGATCTCTCTCAGTGGCTGGAGTTGCTGCAAACACTGGACCAGGGGACACCAGCTCTGTGCTGCTGGGCCAGGATGGCAGTTCCACACTGCCTGCTCTGGTTTTTCCTGGGAACCTGTAGGGAAAGCTGAAGGTTTGTTTGGTGTCTCTGATGCCTTTAGCTCATTTCATGTGGCAGTTGCAAACAGAGGTCTTCCCACATACAAATTGGTGCAAACTGGGCCAACATTGCTTTTGGTTAGTTTCTGTTACACTGCCAGAATTGTTTGTGTGGTTGCGGTTGTAGTTTATGATTCTGTCTGTCCTCATGCTGGGCTGTCTGAAGGACAAGTTCCATGGTACAGCTTTCCTTAAATGACATCCAATCTTCCTGTGCTGTTCCTTTGTTGTCTTTAACTTGCTCCTTCCTTCCCCAGGATATTCCATCTTTCCTGCAGGAGCTGCTGCTGATTTTTAGCCAGTGTCCAAGTGTCCCTCTGCTCTCATGCCCAGGCACAGAGTGATCTCCGCATGTCCCCTGCAGCCAGGCTGGACTGCAGGCATTTGCTCTCTCCAGTGTGATGCTCATGCCTCAGTGGGCATCTCCCATGCCATGAGCTCTGCCCTGAGCTACCCAGCATTTGGAAAAGCACCAAGAGCCTTTCTCAGAGCACAAAAAGGATGGCAGGATGACAGAGAGGCCTCTGAGGCTGGGGAATGGAGATTACATCCACAAATGCTCATTACAAGCACAGGCTCAGCATTTGGGACACGCCTGAGTTCCCTGCCTGGGCGTGGATCAAGGGCACACAATTGTGCAGGGATGTTGTGGATAATGGGAACTACAGACTGCCTGCAGTGTCCAGCACCTGGGCAGGTTTGTCCCCTTGTGGTGCTAGAGGCCTTGGTTTGTTCTCAGAGAGGAGAGGACCCAGGGAGGTGGGCAGGGGTCTGCAGGGGAGCCCTGGAGTCGGTGTGGTCCCAGTGGCTTTGTGTGACTGGAGAAGGAGGGGGATCCTGTTTGGCACTGCCCTGCACCAGCGCTGTGGGTGGTGCACCGGGGTCACCTGTGCAGGTGCCGATACCTCGGGATGCTCAGATGCTGCTGGAAACTGGTCTGGGGATTTTGGAAGAGAAATGCTGCAGGTGGCTGTGTGAAGGGAGTGGGAGCTCCGAGCCCCGGCATGGGGGGGTTTTAGTTGTGTCTTTCTGCTGGTACAAATGAGCAGCACAGGAGACCTCATCACTGGGGCACTCCTGAGGTTTTCTGAGCCGAGGGGAGTAGCCCAGTGCTCCCAGCTGCCTGCAGACTCAGCACAGTGAGGGGGTTCAGTTCTATCATGTTACGCTTTCAAGGCTATCTTGACATCCTGCCTTTAGCAGAAAAACTGGGCTTCTGTAGCAGTATTTTGTAAACAAACTTGCAGTTTTAACACAAATATGATTTACATAACACAAAGAGAATACCTGATGGTGGTGAGTTGAAATTGAGTTTTAAGGTTCGCTGATTTGAAGAGTTAAATTCTGTGTGTACGTGCACATTGCTTTACTCCTTGCTTCCTCCTCAGTGGAACCCTCATGGAGAGGCTGCAGCAATATCTGTGATTAGATCACATTCCCCTCTCTGCCCTGGGCCTCCAGTGCTGAGCACTTGGACAGGGTGTAGCTGTGTGCGTGGAGTGGCCCCACTGCAGGAGCAGTCACCATGGCAGGCAGTGGAATGGCTTGCATGTCTAATGCTATTTGCACCGCCTGTCTGGGTTTTTTGGAGTGTTCTCCCGAGCAGTCAGGCCTGTGTGTTATTTGGTGAGCTGCTGCCCTCGTACAGATAATGAATAATGCCATGACAGGGAGCTCTTCTCTCGGTAATAAACACGTGCTCACGAGTCAGCGGTTCCGTGGAGCCGTGGCTGTGGCTCTGGAGCTGGTCCTCGCAGTCACATCCCTGTGCCACTGACTTGGTCTGTGTGGGGAGCTGGCTGTTGTGTGC
The DNA here is from genome assembly GCF_049639895.1 of Pseudopodoces humilis. Lineage (NCBI taxonomy): Eukaryota > Metazoa > Chordata > Aves > Passeriformes > Paridae > Pseudopodoces > Pseudopodoces humilis. Next base: position 17,743,982 of record NC_142217.1, read on the forward strand.
TGTTATTTCTGCCGTGGGGCCATCTCACCTTCCTGCCTGTGCTACCTGGTGACTGGGGCAGTGGGGCCACCCCTGCGTGCCCAGGGATGATCCAGCCTTGGAGCACCTGGCTTTTGCTGTCAGCAAGATGCTTTGGCTGCTGGCAGGAATTGTGTCCAGGGATGTGGAGGGGGACCTTTTTCAGCATCCCCTAACAGCTGTTGGGGAACAATAGCCTGGGGCCATTTCAGCCTCATCCCACATTGTGTCACCTTGCTGTGGGCTGTACCTCGCTGTGAGCTGTAATTGTGTTGCTGGGTAATGCCTGTGCAGTTCTCATCGGCTCAGGGCATTCAGGAAATCAAACCCTTTCCATCAGAGCTGTGAGCCTGTGCTGACGGCACTGTGGGAACACCTACAATGGGTGGATGGATTGGGGTCTGCTGTTGCCCACAGGCACTGCTGCAGATCCTGGGAACTGCTGTGTTTCTCTGCAAAAAGCCTTCCCAGAGTATTGTACCCACTGCACTTCTGGTAACTTAGGGAAAGTATATTGATTTTGTTTCTGGGCCCTGCTGTGAGTTGGCTTTTGCTGAAATGTAGTGACTCAGCTGCCTCTTTCCTCTGTGGATCCAGTGTATTGGACTTTGCTGACACCTGGGTCGGCTCTGGGCTGGGGACTGTGAGCAGGGGTCAGGTTTTGTGCTGGTTGGACCCAGTGGTTCACCCATCTGGGGACTGATGAGAGGCCATTCCAGCAGCAGGTGTGGATTTTCTTCTGCATCTGCAGCTACTGCAGTGAATCTGTTGTGTGCCAGAGCTGGGGTTCTGCTGCCTTGTGTGCTGGGCCAGGGGTACTGACCCTGCACCCTTACTGGGCAGCAGTTGTCTCCCTCCTTTCTGCTCGGTTTTAGCTCCAGGAATGGGATGAAGGAATGAATTGTGTCTATTTGCAGTGTTTTATCACCTGATGATGGTTATCCACATGCTGCTCAGTTGTAGCCATGGGAATGGCAGCTGCTCTCAGCACCTGCAGCCCCGATGTGCTGCTCTGGCTCTTCCTGCAAAGAGAGTGAGAGAAGAGCCGGGGCCAACGCTGGCAGGAGGGCTCCGGAGCACCTGCTCCCGCAGGGCTTGTCACTGCTTCTGGCTCCATGTGAAACGTATTTGTAGTTGACTGAGGGCACAAAGCGCTGAGAGAAAGGTGGGAGCAAGACAGGGAGGCAGCAGGGTGCTCTCTGTGCCCCTTGGCAGCTGCCAGGCACCGGCTCCCCTCTGCCTTGGCCGGGAGGTGTCCGGCCCCATTCCCTCAGACGGGTGGAGTGACCAGGGTGACATCCCACCACCACGGCCAGCTGGGGTTCTGCCCTGTTCCCACTCTGATCCTAGCGTGTGTGGGGAGCCTGTGAACAGGAGCAGCTCCCTTGGGAGGGCTGTGGGCACAGGGCTGTGCACACCAGTCACACAGGTTGGGGACACCTCTTCCAATGACTGTTGGAACATGCCTTGGAGCATGTAGGAAACTTCACCCGCCCTGAAATCATGGAACTGTTGCACTGTAGTCTCAAGAACATCCTTTCTCTAGGATTTTGCTCAATAACCCACTTTGTAAACACTCTGGTGCTTTGCTACTAACGGTTTAAGTGTTATCTGTGATGTCAAAGTTTGTGAGCTTTGCACTCTTTGTGAGTGCAGTACTACTCGTGCATGTAGAGTTACAGAAAACTCAGAAATAGGCCTGGGGAAACACAGCCCCTTGGAGAAGCAAAAGGGGAAGTGTTGGGTGGTCGCGTTCTCTGCTTTAAATGATGCACCTGACCCCTTCTTGCTCCCTGGCTTAGCAAGGCTCACTCTGCTCTGAGCCCAGACTGGCAGAGAAGGAACAACAGCTTCTCAAAGAAAGCTATGAGCAAAGGCTTTAGATTTTCAGAGTCAAAATTCCAACAAAAATTTGTGACACCTTGTATCGACAAAGGTCAGAGTCTTATTCTTTTCATGGGTTTCTTTTACCTCTTCTTGTCATGGGGACTCCTTTTCTCTGAGTCATTATTTCATGCACTTCAGCAAAAATTTTATTGCTTTGGGGGCTGGGCTGGTTCATGTGGGACATTTTTCACTGCCGGAGTGTGATACACAGAGGTAATTTCTTTCAAATGATTTCTGCTTGAAGTGCTTTCAATGAATTGCAAAGGGTGTGAGGGTATGAGCATGAATGAATGGCTGAAACATTTGTGTGGAGTCCAGGTGAGGAACCTGCATGATCAAACTTTCCAGAGCATCCAGTGTGGATATTGTAATTTCACTGTCGTGTGCATGTGAGCAGCAGTTCATTTTAGCCTTTTAATCCACTTTTAAATAAGTATTATTTAGGGGTGTGTGAGGTTTAAATTGGTTTCCCCTATATTTGAAAAAGCTTAAAGGAAACCCCAGAATTACAAGAGTCTGCTCAATCACAGTGAGAAATTCCTGTTTAGATCAAAAGTACCTGTCGAGGGCGTGGGGGGAGTGGCTGGGCAGGATTGGCCCTGACCCTGCCAAGAGCAGCTCCTCTCCCTGGCCATGGCCAAGCTGCTGCCCCGACACTGCTCCATGATGGCACATGGGAGCTGCTCCCTCCGTTTGTTGTTTAGGTAGCTGCAGTTTCCAAGCTGAAGGAGAGTGTTGAAAGCTGAGTGTAGAAGGCTGGGAAAAAGATTCATACTTATGAAAAGGAAGAGGAAAAAAGCCAAAAAACAGCCCTCAAAAAAACCCTCCAACCTTTTTTTTTTTTCAGTCTCCCGTTTCCCTCCCCAGTGTCAACACACCAATTTAGTAAATGTTGCAAGGCACAGTATTTCCCTCCTTGTCATATTATACATCCAGGCATCAAGGATGGATCATAAACTTGCTCTTTATGGCTTTAACATTTCAATTGCTAGTCACATTTTATGTAAATGAAGGTATTTACCTTGACAAGCTCTCCTGTGAAGTACAGTACTTCTTTACAGAATATATTTGGCAATATAAACAGGCCAAATGCTGGGGGTGGATGCAAAATTCACAATTGATTTTTACAGCTAAGTAGGATCCTCCCAAAATATACTGGAGTTGTCTGCTCCAATCTTGTCAGTGACTGGAGAAACTGAGGCAGGGGGTCCTGGGGGAAGAGGAAATAGCAAAGGGACATCAGTTATAGCCACCGACCTACTAAACAGAACTAGCTTTGGATAAAAATAACTCCATCTGCCAGACTTTATTTTGTATTACAGAGATTGCTGTAACACATTTCAAGCCAGAATCTGATTTTCCTTCTCTTCAGAGTCAGGCTGGGCTGGACTTGGCCCTCTCCTTTATTAGCGGTAATCATTTTGGATCCGAGCAGAGCGATGCTGTGATAGCCCAGATCTGCGGTTCTCCTTTGTTTTAGAGTGTATTTCCTTTCATCTTGCATTGAGATGGGTGCAGTGATATATTTAGTATTAGTGTTCATCCACATCTGCAAATAACTTTATTTCAGCCCAGCTCTGCCCTTTCTGTGTTTGCTCTTGGTGGACACTGATGTGATTAAGCAGAGCCATGAGCACACTCGTGGGAAGCCAGCATCAGGGCTGGGTGTTAAACCCTGCCTGCATCCCACAGCCGCAGCTCTGGGGAACACAAACCCCCTCAGCCTGTGTGGAGCCAGCATGGGGGGTGCACCAGCCCCAGGGGCTTTGAGGCTCCTCCAGGTGCTTCTGTGCCCCAGGAAGCTCAGCTGCTGCCCACCCCTGAGCCCCAGACATGTGGGAAGGGGTCTCTTCCCAGCTCAGCCCTGGGTGGAAGGTGCTGTGTCACCTGTGCAGGTGACAGACCATCAGTTACTCAGCTCTGGTCCTGCCCGTTCAACAGCAAAGCAACTGTTTTCCATCCAAAGTGCTGACTCGAGAAATGCTGGTGGCAGACCATGGATCCTAAAGTCATTGCTGCTGGAGGTCTTTAGCTGGCTCTTGGTTCATCCCTCCTTGTCTGTTCCTTGGGGAGCGCCAGCATCGATCCCACAGCGCCACTGCCCTGCCCTGTCAGCATTCACCGTTTTCAAGCTCATTTTAGGACTCTTTATTTGTACCCTTCTAATTCCTGAATTACCAGTCACCACCTCTGCTTTGTGCTCTGTGGCACTGGGGCCTGCAGAGCCAGAGGGTGCACTGGGGGACACTGGTACATCAGGAAAGGGCTCTGGGTACCCTGGGAAAGGGCTTTGCCTCCTTTACGTGAGCTGTTCGCCTTGCACAGAAAGGCAAATCCAACTAGAGGGGCTCTGGAGCACCGGGCCATGTGGTGAGGGTGGTGATTTTGCAGCATGAGGGAGGATGTTGGGGCCACAGGTGGTGCTGGTGCTGAGCTGTGCCACCGAAAGGAGGATGTAACATCTGCCAGGGCCTGGCTGCAAAGGGATGGCACACAGCAGTGTTCCTGCTCTGGGTCTTTGTTAATGGCTCCCCCAGAGAAATGGGTGTCTGGCCAAATGAGCACGATCCAGGGCAGCCAGGCGCCCGCTGCAGCCACGGTGCTAAACCTGTGCGTGACCCCAGGAGCTGGGGCTGGGCACAGACCCCAGGGCTGCACAGCCCCTGAGATGGGGCAGCTGCTGTTTGGGCTGCTCATCCTGCACTGCCAGTGTGGGGAAGAAGCTCCAGCAGCTCTGTTGCTGGTTCTGTTGCACGTGCTGGGATCTGGAATGATAACGGCTCCTTACTCAGCTCAAAATCATCTAGAACCCCTCTAAAAATTGAAACAGTGTGGAAAAATGCCTGAGGCAACAACTTCATTGGTAAACTAAAGCATCTTGCTGAGAATTTCATAGACCCAGCAAATCATAATGCAATTTCCTATGCAAAAAGGGTTTATCTCTATCTAAATATTATTCCGCACCGTTACTCATCGTAGGGAAGTTATTGCTCTCCTAGGTTAACTGATTGAACTTTGGAAATAGAGCTGCAAGCTTATTGTACAGACGGGAGCTTGACTTTTATTGCTCCTAAATTGTAGTGATACTATTAGATGTGAGTAAAATACACACTCTATTAGAAAATATTAAAGTTTGGTACCACTTTAAAATTAAAAAAGATTAAAAGAAGCATTTCTGCAGTCTAGTCCACCATGAAATTTGAGTCTATTTGGTATGTGAAACGTGTGACACAAATAGCCTAACAATTAATCACAAAGGAAGAGCTGGGATGGATTTATGGCTTAAACTACCCCGGATTTCACAAGGCTGGTGTGGCAGCAAGGGAAATGTGTTATTAGATCATTACAGGCTTTTCTGCTAGAGCCACTGCTGCTAAAGTTACAACAAGGTGTTTTATTATTACTGTGTTCCCACATAATACTCTGAAGCACTCTCATCCTGGGATATGGCTGTCTCAGTGGGAGGCGATCCATGTCTCTGCTGCGGATGGGTTCCTTTGGAAAACCTTATCAGGAACTCCTCAGCCATTTTTTTGCATTAGGCAGTGGTGAAGAAGTGCTTTCCCATGGGCAGGCTGTGGAAGGAGCTTGTTTATTAGCGTGTAAGTTCAGAGCTGCTGGCTGTCAGCAGGTGATGGCTGCACGAGCAGGGCTCTGGCCCCACGGCACCGTGGTGGGTCTGTCTCCTGCTGCCCAGTTCAGGGTGCCTCCCCGGGCTGCTCTGGCATGGCACTGCCCAGTGTGGCTCCCCCCATGACCCCTATTAACTTTTTCTAATGCTTGGAGTGTGTTGCAGGCAGAGGTGAGCCTGAAGCTCTTTGCTGTGCCCAGAGGGTAAGGATTTGGGATGCTGGGAGGAAGGGAGGGCTCTGCAGAGAGGTGGATTTCACCTGTGCCTCTGTCTTCCAGTTAGCCTGTGGAGAGCTGAGCCCCCAGTTACCCTAAGGCTGGGGAGACACCCTCATCCTGCAGCACTGCTGCTGTTGTTGGGGAGGGTCTCAGCTGCAGCCCTTCCCCTCCCACACGTGGCTGGCAGTGTCCAGGAGGGACCCAGGCACTGTGTGCCCCCCAGCACACCCAGCAGCTGTGCTGTGCCTTGGGCTCTCTCTTGGGGTGGGGAAAATAGATTGAGGTAGGACTGGTGTTTTGGGTGCCTTTGAGGTGCAGATTCAGGGCTTGTGCTGCCAGATGAGCATTGTATCCCTTGGAGTATAAACTGCATTTCTAATCCAGCTTTCTCACCCTGCACTTCATATGAGAGTCATCTTGCACTGGTGCCTCTGTGCTGGAGCCTACAGTGCAGGTTACATATCTCCTTCTTCATTAATGGGATTTATATCCTTGGTGCTCCTTGCTGGATGACTTAGTATTGTAATGTAGAACATGAGTGCTGCCTTAATTAAAATGTAACCCCCGTATTAATATATATGTTGCCACTGAAAATTGAATCAATGAAAACTGAGCTGAAAAGCTTGTGGCAGGTGTAGCCAGCAGGTGAAAGGGGAGGTGATTTGGGGTGAAGAGCCCCAGCTTGGCAGCCCAGCCACGCAGTCCCATGCTCAGCCTGTGGCAGGGTCAGAGCTGTCCTGCTGGCCCCCACAGCAGGCAGGCAGCTGGGGACACCACAGCTGTCCCAAGGCTGTGTGCTGCCGGCTGTCCTGCGCTCAGCACCGCTGGGAACCTGTGCCAGTCCTGCTGCTCATTCCCAGGATGTTCTCTTTTACCAGGGAGGTGCAGAGCAGCTTAATGAACCAGAGAATTAGTTCCGTAATATTACTTAAAAAAAATCTTGTAAATGCAAACATTCCAAGCCTGTCTCCGAGCTGTGCAAGCATTGCCATTGGCAGTATGATCAGTTATGAAGACATTTTGCATTCAAGGATTTGCGGTTTCTAGGTCCATGAATATTCAGGCTCCAGCTCACCCTTTTTGTCTGTGCTCCACACCTATCTTTTCCATTCCTTTGCTTCTTTTTTTTTTTTTCTTTTTTTTCCAGTGGATTCAATTAGTTCTATTTGCTGCTTTAGCAATAAAACAATTCCCTCTGTGGCATTAAAATGAGTTTCTTTCATTATTTCATTTGGCTTCTTGTTATATGTGGAAGGAAGGTAGGGAGCTGTGCTCTGTGCCCCAGCTCGCAGGGCCTGCCAAACCCTGGAGGACATGAGATGTACTTGGGGCAGCATTAGGAATTAATGAAGGGCATTGCTGGTGCAGAGCTGCAGGAGCTGCGCTGACAGAGCCACATTCAGAGCCACCAGAAAATCTGACCGGTCCCAGAGACTTTCAGTAGGACTTTGGCACCTGAGTCACTGCAGCCTTCAATGTGCCGTGCTCCTGACCATTCCTGAGCTTTGGGCCAGTTCTCACATGGCCTTTGCGTTACCTGTTGGCAGTGAAATGCAGGGACAGAGCCCCTGTTTGGCTCAGATGAAGCACAAGTCAATCTGAGCTGAAACATTAATTAAACCAGCAGATCAGTTTGTGGAAGCAGCATGGCTGGTGTGTGGCAGCAGGGCCTGAAGCTGGTCAAGGGTCTTTGTCCCATTTCCTGCCTAAGCAGAGTCAAGTGCAGGGTGAGGAAAGCACAGAGGCACCGTGAGAGCCAGAAAGCAGTGATCATGTGGGCAGTGTGTACAAAGAATTACACAGAGTGCCAGAACACTCTCGTCTGGCCACTCTTGGAGTGCCCTTTCAGGGGGCTGCAGCGGCATTGGGAACGTGTAGTGTGGACAGAGCCATAAATCATTCGTTTCGCACTGTGCTAAACACAAATCCTATTAGTGCGCTGAGGAGCATCTAAGTGGAGGAAAGAAAAAGCAAGATAGAAAGAGGAAAGGAGATTTAAATCTAATTGCTTTTTTGCCTGTGTTTCACCACAGTTGGGGCTGGGACGTGATGAAACACGGCGGAGGAGAGCTGACACAGGTGGGCGTGGGAGCCGGTGGTGTTCCTGCTCTGCTGTCCTAGACAGCTAATGCAGCTATTGAAGGTCGATGAGAGGAGATGTGGCTTTGTGTATTCAAATTTTTTTTTAAAATTACTTTTCTTCCTCTTTCTGTGACTGGGGAAGGTTAAAGCAGTTGTGCTGATACCAGTTGCTTTTTCATTCTGAAGTAAAATCTAGAACCAAATGAGAATTTCCAGGCTGGCAGAGGGGCTGCAGACCCCAGGGTCTGGCAAGCACCCAAATTTTGGAAAAAGAGGTTTGTGCCTTTCCTCCCCCCACAGAAAGGCCCACGCCCCTCTGCAGCAGAACACGGGTGGCCACTGGTGTTGGCTGCCTCCAGATGGAACTGCAGATTCAGGCAGGATGGGTTAGTGATGGCAGGTTTCAGAGGGACAAAGTAAAGGAGCTGAACAAGGAAAGGTGTCTCTTAGGGATGGAAAACCATTTTAAAAGGAAGCAAAATTAGAGCATGCAGTGGGGTAAGTAGGACTGCAAAGTTCTGTAATTAATCACGCTGTTGGAACTTGGAAAGGAAATAAATATGATAAAAGGATTTGTCCAAATAGATTACAGGCAAATTAGAGAAAAAAAAAAAAAAAAAGGCGGGGTCATGATGGCCTTGGAAATTGTGCTCTTCAGAAATCTTCAATCATCCTCACAATCAATTCTGCGTTTCTTTAATAGCACTGTCTTGGATTAACCACTGCGTGCATCCAGACATTAAACGAAGTATCGAGCATTTGTCTCTCAACAATACACTTGGAAATTGTTTATTTCCCTGCTTGTGTTCTGCGATGCATTTCAGTCTGTAACCCCAGCTGAAGTCCAGCCTGCCTGAGGTGCCCAGCTCTTGGTCCTGCTGGCTCCCACCCCGAGCATCTGCAGCACGGGAGGGTTTTCTCATAAACCACTTGTTTGTTTGTGCAGACGATTACACCGGCTTTGCTATACAACAGCGTGTTTCTCTGCAGCAAACAATCTGCTTTATGGGTTTTCCTAGGAAAATATCAGCTCGCTATGCTCACTAATATGATTCAATTGTGTCGTGTTATCTGACCTTTAAGGAACTTGCAATCTATAATGACATGGTTCTACAGCAGAGCCACTAGTAAAAGCCCAGGCTCCTGGGGAATTCCAGCTGCAAATAAAGTGAAGCCGGCTGCAGGAGCAGTAACAAGGCACTTTAACCCCTTGGCCGCTGGCCTGCGGGGGTGGGTGCTGTAGGGATGTGTCTGTGGGCAGCTCCATCCCATCCGGGAGCACCCAGAGCCTCCCCAGGGAGCACGGTGGGCAGCAGGGGACAGGGAGGGGACCCGCTGGTGGCCAGCAGAGCCGCTGGTGCTGGCTGTGCCGAGCAGGCCGGAGAGGAGCCGTGCCCGGTTCCCGTCAGCGGCGCTGGGCAGCGCAGGCTTTGCCCGGTGCCACGGACAGGATGAACGCTGCTGTCACTGCCTGCCACCCTTCCCGTCTGTCCACTTGGCTCCGGGCACCCTGCAACTTGCGGAGGCACCAGCGAGCTCCAATACAGATGGGGGACCCCACCTGTGTCCCCTTGCCCTCCTGGCGGCATCACCGCCAGTGCTGGCTCTGGGACTGTCCTGACCAGGCACTGCATGGCCTGTGTCCCCCCCACTCCCTTCTGCTCTGCCAAGGTCCCAGGGGGACACAGCACAGCAGCACATTGACCTCATGGCACAGTGGAAGCTCAGGAAGCAAACTGTTATGTACCGACATCATCCCTTTGCTCTGGCTGGTGTTTTCCCGCTTGGAATTTACCCGCAAGGTGCTTAGGGGAGGTCTGTAGGTCTCAGTCTCAACCAAGGCTGGAGTGACCCCTGGCTCGTAGATCAAAGAGCCTGGTTTTCTCAGGAAGGGATATGCCACCCACCAGCTCATGCTGCTGGTCCCTCCCTGCATCTCTCCCAGCATGGCCGGGAGGACCTCAGGCTGGAGCAGGACCTGGTGCTACTGAGGAGGCCTTGGGAAGCCTCGGGGTGTCAGTCCACTCTGCTTTGTTGGGCTTATTTTCAGGCCACTAATCACAGTCTGATCCCTCTGATTGCTTCTGTCTGACCTCCCTCCACAGCTCGGATGCTTTACCTAAGAGGCATTTCAGGGATTTTATTCAGCTGAGTGAAAGATGGGGGATAGTCAGGAATCTGTCAGACCCAGGAAACTGGCAAGAGATAGGGAAGTTGAACAGAGAAACAGACACTCCAGAGATTCACAGAATGATTTGGGTTGGAAAGAACATTGAAGATCATCCGGTTCCAACCCTCCTTCCACCCAGGTGCAGGGTGGTGTGGCTGGAGCGCTTGCTGGCAAAGGCTGAGACTGAAAAATTTTGAAGGGTTGGTTTATCAGAAGCTAAAGACAGCCTGTGCCAAGTTCTAGGTGCCGGGTTTTAAGAAGTTTCCTCAGTCTGCTGCACCAGCTTTTGGCAGAAATCTTTGTGAAACTACTTTTCCACTGAGGAACAGGAGATCAGAGAGCTGTTCCCTTTAACACTTGAGTGTGCATGAACTTGCAGGGATATTGTTTGAAGCTCTGCTACCCTTGTTAAAGGTCACTTTTTGATCCCATCAAATACCCTCTTTACCTGGAGATAAGATTTAAAAATGGAAGACGAAAGAGAAAGAGCTTAAGGAAGAAGGAGAAGAGGGAAGCTGGCTGAGCAGCCTGCGCCCGCTGGCAGCAGGGGGGAGATTAAAGCAGGAAAAGGGCTCTGCAGGGTGGGGATGGAGTAGAAACAGAGGGGCTGGGGCATCCCCAGGGCTGTGGGGCAGCCCCTCGGTGCATCTGTGCCAGGAGAACTGCCCACCCTGTGCTGCTGCTGCTCCCGTGCCCTGCCAGAGCCTGCTGCTGCCATCTCCACAGTGCAGAGAAAGGAAACCACGCTGGGCCAAGGTCGTGGCTGAGGTCAATAAATTATACATGACAATTAATCTTAGAAACCTGTGATTCGGGGGAGAAAGACGAGGACACTGCGGATCCTGAGCTGGGCTGGCAGGCGGATGCCTTGGCTCCACGTCAGCCCGGGGAAGGCAGTGGAAAACAAGTCTGTGCTGGGATGCTGTGAGTCGGTGTGAGTCACTCAGCACGGCTGGCACGCTCCTGGTGCCCGTCCTGGTGCCCCTCCTGGCCGTGCTGGCTGTCACTGCCCGGCTCGGGGGCTCCTTCCCACTCCCCTGTGCAGGTGTCTGGGCTGTGGTCCCGCGGTGCTCAGCTCCTCTTCTGTCACCAGGCCGTGAGCCCTCCGTGCTGGGGGCTCAGCAATTGTTTGCCTGTTACAATCAATTCCCATTTGAGATGTTTTAAAATGTATAACTGTCTCCTTGAGACTACAGCATTCAGCAGGTGGTAACACTCAAAGCTTTTTTTTTCAATCTGTAGTAAGGATTTACAAAGGAAACCTTGACTTTTAGATTGATTTTTAAATAAGCATATATTTAGCTGTTAGTGCTTGAAGTACATATTGGATTATATTCTTCTGCAAACAGAATATTCTAATTGATCTTGCTAATAAATAATGAAAGCCAGCCCTGCTACATATAATTCAAGGTTACACTGCATTTTGTATCAGCAGCACTGGGGAGTTTTTTAATGCTTAAAAGATTATTTCTTTTGAATAAGGAAAAAAAATGGGGGTGGGGGTGAGACTAAATGCTGAGCTTTTCTCTAGAATTTCCTTTTGTTGTTTTCTAAACTGTGGTTAACAAATGTCACTCTTTGAGACCCTCCTATACATATAAGGCTAAACCTAAAAGCCTGTCCCCAGTGAGTGCCCCTCAGGAGTGGCAGCAGCCAAGGATGTGCAGCCCTGGCTGCCTGCAGCTGGCCCTGTGGCTGCCTGGGGTGGTGCCAGACCCCCTTCCCACGCTGTACTGGGGGGTACAAGTGACAATGGCAAGTTCACAGGAACCCCTGGGAGGAGTGCAGAGTTGCCACTGGGACCCGAGATCAGCTGGAGGACCGATGTCCATGTTCAGCCTGGCACTGATCAGCGCTGTGATGGGTCACTTGGCTGGGCAAGAGCAGTTTCCAGGAGCCTGTGGGACAGGACGAGCCCAGGCCCTGTGCACCCTGGGGACACAGAGCTGCCCCTGGGGCTGGGCTGTGAGCTGGGCATAGCCAGGGCTCCTGGCAAGGGTGCAGAGCAGCTCTGTCAGCCAGGGCCCACTGCAGCCGTGCTCTGGCCCAGCACGAGCCAGGGACAGAAGGGCTGCCTGCAGCTGGGGCACTGGGGTGCAGGTTACTGTGGTTTGCAGATGTGCTGCAGGTTCTCGGAGCGCAGAGCAGACATTAATCACCCAGTGATATTGCAATTACCGTAGTGGACAGGCATTTATTTGGCATTTAACTTGTAATTCGGGGAGATAACTATTTCTTCTCCGTTCACAGAAGCTGCAAGTTGCAGCTGGCCAGCTTTGACCTGGTGAGTTTGTGCAGCTCAGCTGCATTGGCTTTGCCACGGGGCACACAGAGCTCTTGTGTGCGGTGGAGGTGACACTCGCTGTTGCAGGGACATTCACAGCAGCTGTCCCCACTCCATACCACAGCCTCTGCCTCTGGGGTGGCAGCAGTGACTGGAGCAGTGGAGAGGGCAGGGCAGCTAGCCCAGGGTCATGCCATCCCACGGGGACCGTGGGTCAGGGACACAGGACAGTATTGCTCCCTAACTCCTCCAGTATTTCTCCAGTCTTAAATGCCCTCAGCCTGAGGACCAGGACAGCCAAGCACACAGTGAGGGCTGGCAAAGGATAAAGCTGTATGGCTTTGCATCCCAGTGGCTGCTGGAGGGAGAGCGGAGAGCAAGATCTCCAGGCCTAGGGCAGTGGCCCAGTTGGCCAGTGGATCAGGGCTGAGTGAATGCAAAAGGCTCCATTCTGTTCCACTCCTGTGAGACCAGCAAAGCTCCTCATTCCTGAGCAAAACCCCGTGTACCTCGTGCTGGGGACCTGCCACTCCATTCCCTGTTTGGGATAGGGCAGGGGTCCATGGTGGCCCATGTGTCTGCTGACCCTCTTGCTGCCTCTCTGCTCCTGCTGCAAGAAGCCATTTGTTTGTGGTGTCAAGAGTGGTGCAGGAGGATGAGCCAGCGCAGTTCTCCCAGGCAAGAGGAGACACTCCTGTCATCCTTTCCCCATAGGCAGCTGGCAATCACTCTCCCACCAGCTGGAGTGACAACATGATTGGCCAGGAAAAGCAGCACAATATTAAAGAGCTGCTGACACCTCATGGGAAATTCACTTTAAAATATTTTATTTAGGTGTGTGTCTGTGGATTTTTCTGTTTTTCCTTCCCTTGCTTCACATCCCAGGGAGCGCTCTCTGGGGTGCAGGCACTGTACTGAATGGGGAGAGGACAGGGACACAGAGCCACACAGAACCAAGCCCATGGAGTGTCTGGGAGCTGCATGCTGTGTCCCGTACCTCCAGGGCTGCCTCGTGCCCAGCACTCCAGGTGTGAGAGCAGATTGATGTGGGCCACACAGGGTGGGTGTGTTGGTGGGAACAGAGAAATGGAGGGTCATGGGATGAGGACAGATGGACTCTTCTGGCTCTGGCCAGGATGAAGGGCTTCTGCTGGTGGCTGTTTATTAGCAAAACTAGTCATAGTTTTGGCTTTTGTCTGTTCTAGGAAGTCATGTTAAATACGGGTGTGAGTGCACAGGGGGATGGGATGGTTAATTAGTGTGGAGTCCTGGGAGTGGGATCTCCTGGGCTATAATCACACCCGGGGGAGGGAGCCAGTCCTGTAGGGCCCCCCCTGCACACTGCCAGGCTGTGGGACCTGCAGCTATGGACTTGCTTCTCCACAGATCTAATTGTGCCTGTCCCACAGGCTTGTTGTGTGAGTCTGAGTTAATTAATGCTCATAAAGCCACTCAGCATCTTTGGAGAAGAGCAAAGGTATTGTAGCTGCTGTTAGGATATACTAGGCAATGCAAATAGTTTAATTTCAGAGTTATCAGCCAGCAGCCATTTCCACAACCTGTGCTGTCCCTGTTTGCCCACTGCCCCAGACAGGTTCACAGAGAGCCAGCTCGTGCTGTCTGCCAGGGAGGAGACAGCAGCACTCTTTGTCTACTCTTCCTGAGCACCTCTTCCCCCCTGCCCCATCCCTGCTTCTTGAATCATCCCAGTTGTCACTCTTTGTCCTATTAATGGCCTGATGTCATTGTGACCTGTGGCTCTGGTCACAGCAGCCACCAGTGCTGTCATGAACAGATGAAGAATAAAAGTCATCCCATTTATCCTCAGCTGTTTACCTTGCCCTGAGCTCTGGTGATGTCAGTCCCTCTCCTCCAGCTACGAAGGTCTCCGATGAAACCCCCTCACTGAACCCAAACACTGAGAGCCCAGAGGAAGGATGTGAATCCAAACTAGCCTTTGTTCTGGTGACAGTCCCCTTTTTTCATGCTGCTTCTGGCCAGCAGATGTGTGGGACAAGCTCTCTCTCAGGCTGGGCCCAAGCTCTTTTAGTGTTGGAATGTTCCTGTGTCCCAGAACTCGGGAAAAGTGGAGCATTAAATCCGTCTGTCACGGGAGGAGAGCAGGCTGAGCGCGGCTGGGGAACGCGCGGCTCGGCCCAGCCGTGCGTGTCTGCAGGATGAGATGGGACAGAGGGTGTCAAAGCAGCGGGTGTATTTATATCTATCTATATGTATGTACATGTTTCTCTGTGTGTCTGTATACATTTATTGGGTTAAGAACTTGAGGACCATCTGTTCCAGCTTTTGGGGGAAGCTAAAGCCATTTCTGGCATATGCTGAGGCTGTAGGTGATTAATCACCGAGGGCTCAGTGGTTTGCTGCCACAGAGTGGGGTTTGCTCTGCAAACCCCAGAGCCTGGCTCCCATGATCTGAAGCCAGGGTGCCCTCAGGCCTCATGACCCTCCCTGGCCGTGGCCAGTAAGGGCTGTGGTGGGTGGCGATGTCCCCTCCATGTGTTTTGTCACAGGGCCACACAGTTCCCAGCCCTTGGGGAGGGGAGAGCTGCAGCCTCTGGGGTTCAGCCTGAAGCAGTTAGACTGGTCATCACTTCTTTCCAGGCTGCCTTAGGGAGAATATCTGGCATCAAATTTTGTGCCCCATCTCTGCACAAACCATTCTTTGTCACCAGCTTTTTTTTCTTCCTGAGACATGAAAACTGAGACCTGTTGCCTTTCTCTTTGCCTTTGCAGCAGATGAAGATGTCAGGAGCCTGAGTGGCTGTTGAAGAGATCTGCCATTACCTTTTGCCTTCTCCAATTTTTGAAATCATTTCATAGGAATCCAATTTTCTCTTTCATATTCACTTCTGCAAACAGATTTGAAAAATTCTTTGTTAGTCAGAATCATCTCTGAAATGTACTGCTGTATTTCTTTTTGCTATTCTAATTAGCCTTTTAACTCAGCACTGCTTGTATTTATAGCTGGCTAATCCTCCCTTTCCAGGCCCCATCCTCCTCCATAGCGGAACATTTCCACTGTTTAGAAGCCATTTTCTGTTTCCTGTTTTCTGTTTCCCAGTTCCTTTGCTGTCGCTGTTTCAATGCTCCAGCTCTTGACTGAGCTCCCTGATCAGACGCAGGGTCCCCTTTGCTGCAGCACCTTTCCTGGAGCGAGATTCAGCTCCAGGCTGGCACAAGCCTTTGAGCAGCTGCCTTGATTCTCTCCTTCAAGATTATTTCAAGACCATCTATTTTAGCTCCTCAGCTCCCATCCGCTCCTGCAAAATGGGCAGCCCAGGGTGGGCAGGGATGTGGAAACGATTGCCTTGCCCATGGCAGCGTGGGCAAAGAGCCTCTGGCACGGTTTTGGTGGCCACGGTGGTGTCCTGCCGTTCTTTGCAGTGCACGAGCGTGACCCCCATGTTCTGACCTCCCTGGGTTCCTCCACTCAGACCAGTTCCTGCATCTGTGCAAAGGAGGCAGATTTTTGTCCTCATCCATCATCCTAATTAATCACCGTAGTGTAGAATACATTTTTACTTTTTGATGCTTTTATGTACTTAGTAGCCAGGAGGAATCATTTTGCTGCAGTGTTTTAGTAAAGCCCTTCAGCTTAGCATTGGGAAGCATCACAGTTTGCCCAGGGTGGGCAGGGGGGGATGTAAATACGGATTTATCCCCCAAAGCCAGGGGGAGAGCACCCCCTAAGCACCCATTTTGCTGTGCGCCTCTAACCCTTGACTTAGGAGCAATTCCCTTGCTAATGCTTTAGCTCCACATTTATGAAGCTTAAGATAACTCAGAGCTCTTCTGGAGCAATGCCAAATGCTGGCATAAAATATCAAAATGTCTTGTATGGTGCAGAGCTTTATCTGTGGGCTGGAGCTGTGGGGCTTTCCCTTTATGTGGCCCTCCTGCCAGAGCTCCTCAGAGTGGGCTTTCAAAGAGCAGATATGCAGGAGATCTGCTGGCTTAGGACAATTCCTAAATGCAGATAAGGCTTACAGCCTCACACCAGGTAGGAAGATTCCAGCATCAGTTAAATGGGCTCGCTTGTGCAAATCTCTGGCTGTGGCCAGGAGAGATGGGGAGCTCTGACAGATGGTCTGGCACAGGCAGCACAGGGAGCTGCTAAGGCACCCTGGTAAAAGATATCCTGGTGGACTCGTGGCAGAGCCTGGGACCACCTGGGGGTCCCAATTCCCCATCCCTCTCTGGCTGGTCCCACCGTCGTGTCCACTGTTTTCACACTCCCTCAGCATGTCATCTTCCCCTGGGGTGGTCTCAAGCTGTCTCTGTGAACAGTAGCCACAGAAGTGTAAATCATTCAGGCTGAGGAGGATCCTTTGCTGAGAGAGCAGCCCCTGGCACAGGGAGCAGGGCCAGGGCCAGCCCCTGGTGTGATGGGGGGATTGGGTTGTGTGGGTGGGCTTTGCTGCATCCAAAGTCCACCCACAGCATTGTCCATCACACTTTGAGAGAAGGTGCTCCCTCTCCACATTGGAGAGCTGGAGCCCCAGGCCCATTCCAACGTGGCAGCTCCTGTGGGGAGGGACGAGAAGGTCAGAGAAGAGGAGGGTGTTGGAATAAGCAGCAGCACTGAGGGCAGGGACTCAGATGAGAAGTAAGGGGAATCGGTACTTTCTTCCTAATACCACATTTTTAACTGTGCAGTCTGTTACTCCTAAATTATTTGCTCCACATAAAATATTAGCTCTTGTCAAGATATATCTTTTCTGTGCATAAACTGCATAGTTTGATGCCTTGGGGTTTTTTTTATTCAGTCTCTCTGGTCCTGAAAATTCATCTACATTTTATCATTTGCTCAATTTTCACATTTGTTTGGCATTTCTGAGATAGTCATGGCATCAATCCTCTGCTTCCGGAATCTCAAAGCCCTGGTGGGGAAGAGGGCCTTGGAGTGCCCCCAGTCACAGATCTGCCCCTGGCATCAGGATCCACATAGCAGGGTTTGGGATGGATGGATGGATGGATGGATGGATGGATGGATGGATGGATGGATGGATGGATAATGGATGGATGGATGATGGATGGATGGATGATGGATGATGGATGGATGATGGATGGATGGATGGATGATGGATGGATGGATGATGGATGGATGATGGATGGATGGATGGATGATGGATGGATGATGGATGGATGGATGATGGATGGATGGATGATGGATGATGGATGGATGGATGGATGATGGATGGATGGATGGATGGATGGATGGATGATGGATGGATGGATGGATGATGGATGATGGATGGATGGATGGATGGATGGATGGATGGATGGATGGATGGATGGATGGATGGATGATGGATGGATGATGGATGGATGATGGATGATGGATGGATGGATGATGGATGGATGATGGATGGATGGATGGATGGATGGATGATGGATGGATGGATGGATGGATGGATGGATGATGGATGGATGATGGATGATGGATGGATGGATGGATGATGGATGGATGGATGGATGGATGATGGATGATGGATGGATGGATGGATGGATGGATGGATGGATGATGGATGGATGGATGGATGGATGGATGGATGGATGATGGATGGATGATGGATGATGGATGGATGGATGGATGATGGATGATGGATGGATGATGGATGATGGATGGATGATGGATGGATGATGGATGGATGGATGGATGGATGATGGATGGATGATGGATGGATGGATGATGGATGGATGATGGATGGATGGATGGATGATGGATGGATGGATGGATGATGGATGGATGATGGATGGATGGATGGATGATGGATGGATGGATGGATGGATGGATGATGGATGGATGGATGGATGGATGGATGGATGATGGATGGATGGATGATGGATGGATGGATGGATGATGGATGGATGATGGATGATGGATGGATGGATGGATGGATGATGGATGGATGGATGATGGATGGATGGACAGGGATGGATGATGGATGATGGATGGAGGGATGGATGGATGATGGATGGATGGATTGATGGATGGATGATGGATGGATGGATGGATGGATGGATGATGGATGATGGATGGATGGATGGATGATGGATGGATGGATGGATGGATGGATGGATGGATGGATGGATGATGGATGGATGGATGGATGATGGATGGATGATGGATGGATGGATGGATGATGGATGGATGGATGGATGGATGATGGATGGAGCAGGGAGAGCAGATGTGGGTGGGTGGGTGGGTGACAGCTTCCCCAGGGACCTGGGGATTTGTTCTGTGAGTGGTGTTGAGAGGCTCAAACATGGAGTGTGGCCAGAGGCACAGAGCCCTGCTCACTCCAGCTCACTGGGCACCAGGGCACAGTCCTCAGCAGCCTTGAGCTGAGGACAAAGCATCATTTTCAGATTGAAAAATTGTTTCATTGAGGGTAGCACTGGATCACAGCATAGGAAGAATATTAAAAGAGGTAAACCAAAAAATCCCCCTGGGAGCATATTTGGCCACCAGGGTTGGACATGGCTGCCTCAATGTCTCAGCTGTCACAGGCATCTTCAATTCCAGCTTCTCAGTGTGGATGTGATGCCCCAGTCTCCCTCATCCAGCCTCCATCAGACCTGGAATCTCAGTGCCCTTTGGGATATCACAAGGAGCTGGAAGGAATGGCTCAGGCTGCTCCTGACCCTTCCCCAGCCTCCCCAGATTTGCCTCTCAATCCTTCCCCCAAGCTGGCATTCCCTCAGCTGGTGTTCCAGGCTCAGAGCCTCCTCAGGACCTTGCAGTAAAACTTCACACGTCATTTATCACGAGATGTATTAATGGTACAAACAATCTATTAGCTTCCTTTTATCTCAGCAGGCCTGCCATGTGCTTTGCCCATGACTATTAGCAGCACAGATGACAGTTTAGGCAGTGAATGGATGTTTTCTAGTTTCTTTTCCTTACCCCAGTGCGTTAGTGGGGTTTCTACCACCAGCCTAATGTGAGAGTAGATGAGGAAGTTTATAGCATGCAGGGGGTTAAAGTCCTGTGTGTCATTATGCACAGACCAAGATTTCTGTCTCCCAGTCCAGTTGGTGCTTCTTAAGCATCATAAATCTGTCTTCTTGCCACTGGAGCCAGCAAGAAATCACATCTCACTGTGTCAGTCTCCAGTTGGTCTCTTGTCCTGATTTAAGCAAAACCATGCAACTGGTGTTACTGTATGGGAATGCAAACGTTAACGCTTCATCTGTGATGCTGCTGGTGGTTCTGCAATCATTAATCTAATGAAACTGGTAATAACTCTTGGGGATGTGGTTCTGGGTGAAACCTCAACTCAACTAGAGACATGCTGTGCAGCCTGTCCATTCAGGCAGTGATTTGTCATCTGCAGGATGGAGGCACCTGGAATGAGATGACTCCTGGAAAAACTCGATGCTGCTTCTTGGTGGGGAGCAGACTGGGAAAGGTTTCTTGATGGAGCTGCACATGCAGCATTGCACCAGCAGCCCCAGGGCAGGGATGGGCAGTTCTCTTAGCAGAGAATCTACAAAGCCTGAAATGCCCTTGTCAAACCTGACTGGGCACCTTGGAGCCAGGTGTGTCAGCACCTTTCCTGCAGTGTGAGATGTTCCTCCAGGTGGTTTCACTGTCAGAGGCCAAGGGAAAATGCTCATTCTCATTCTCACTCTCGGTGGGGAACTGAGAAAGAGCAGCCAGCAGAGTGGCAGGAGGTTTCTGCTGCCAGGAAAGGGGCTTGCAGTAGTTTGCCCCCTTTCCAAGTGAGCCTTGGAAAGGTTTACTCCTGTCTGGGGGTGATGCACCCTGGTGTCCCTGGTTGCACCTTCCCACTGCTCGGCCAGGCGTGTTCCCCACACCAGGGGTATCTGAGTGCAGTGGGGGCCAGCAAGGGTCCGAGTTACTGATGCAAAACCCCAGGGACACAGAGCCACAGCCGTGCTCCGTTAAACAACACACCATTTTGTTGTCTTTATGGCTGGAGGCTTTCATGAGAACATGCAGTTTTTGTCTGCACTCCAGCAAGAGGAAGAAGGATGCTTATAATCTGGTGCTGGAGAAATTGGCTGAGAATCAGAGCTCTGTGCCAGCCCCCTTTGCTCTCCCAGAATCTGCAGCAGAGATGCCTGGGAGTGTTTCTTAACCGTTCTTTTTGCCACAAAAAAAAAAAAAAAATTAAAAAAAAAGCGAAAAAAAAAAAAGCTGCTAAGTCAAAACCTAAACAGTTTGCAAACTAAAGTTGGTTTTGATGAACCTTTGGATTTTCAAGTGTTTGGGGGAGAAGTTCCATTGTTGACAGAACACCTTCTCTTAGCTGTGCTGGTGAACAGGCTGGAAAATGAGTCAGAATGTGAAGGCTTAATCACTTCAGGCCTAGCATGTAAAAAACCCTAAAACTAATAGGCCTGAATTCTGGGAAGGCTACATTTCCAAAGATGCCAAATAATTTACTGAGAGATCATAAGATGTTGGTCTTTCATCCACATAGGAAGAGCATTTTATATTTTAAAATCTCTTCAGGGGAAGAGAACCATTCCTGACTTCTCTGTAATCAGGGGTTCCTTCCAGACAGGCCCCAAGAGGTGTTCACATGAGCCGGGCAGGCTCTGAGAGGGACCAGGAGCTGATTTGAGGCTGGCAGCCTTTGGTGCCCAGAGGTCCCACTCCCCAGCACACCCTGGCCATGAGCCTTGCCCAGGGACACCTTCCCAGGCAGCCACCGTGGATGTGGAGAGACTCTTAATGTGCAGAGATCCCTCGCTCTGTGCTTGCCCTGTCCTCGCTGCCCAGGCTGGCACGGGGTGAGGGATGGTGCCAGCTCTGGGAGCTCCCCATGAGATCTGTTTTAGCTGCTGTCTCCTCAGAGGCCTCCCAGGATGATGCTGGTTATCCCGCTGGTTTTATGCACTTCCGAGGGGGCAGAGGGAGGAAAGTTTATGGCTGCATTTATGAGGAGCTTGAGATTATCTGCATACGCTAGAAAAATCACAGAGGCTATATAAAAACGGGAAAGTGCCATCCCTCCGCAAGCAGAGTGAATTGGTATTAGCCTGCAGTCAAAGAGGATCTTAAATTATTGTTGTCTTTTTGTATTGCTGTACAGTAGTTTAAAGATAAAAGCCATCTGGGAAGAGTTGAGATAAGTTGCGGGGGGAGCCAGCTGAGCTCAGAGCTCAGACACTGACTGCAGCGTGCTGGAATGAGCCCCCTCCCTGCGAGGCTTTGTGCTTCGCTTCCCTGGGCTCAGGACCATAAAGCTGGAGCAGCCAGGGGGGCAGGGTGAATCCTACCTGGGTGCTTCAGCCTCTTCCCCGCAGCTGCCTCTGCAGATCCTGCAGGCTGCACCTGCCTGTTGCAGACACCTGCTCATGAAACAGCTCTGGCTATAAATTCACTTGCTGTCCTTGGTGTGTATTCTCACTGCTCTTTTCCCCAAAACAGACGCTGCAAGCCCTGTGCTGGCTTGTCCCCATGTCCCTGTTGCCTGTGACACCTTCTCCATCATTGGCACAGATACTTGTTCCTTCTCTCCCAGCGCTGAGGCATGTGGCTGGGCATGTGGTGAGTCTCTCTGGCTGTCCTCAGCCACTGGGGACACAGCTTAGGTCTCACCCAAGAGAGGAAGGGGGGCTGCAGGGGCCCACCCCAGCTGACTGGGGGGATGTGGGTGAGGCCTTTGCCTGGCCCAGTGCTGACTGCAGTAAGGCTGACAGAGTGAGAGGCCCTCAAATCAGCTGGCCCTTGCCTGCGTTGGTAATTTAAACATGGGTTTATTAGGAGTAATTAATTTAGCCTGCAGCAGAATGACGCAGGGAGAGCAGCAGGAGCTGGCACGTGGTGGGAAGGGGAGATGGTGGCACCTGTGCTGAGGAGCCAGGAGTGCCAGTCTCATTGGAGCCCAGCTCTCCTCTCACCCGCTGCTGTCACCCATGGCTCAGTGCCACAGGGTGGTCTGGGAGTGTTGCTCCAGGCTGTGGTCACTGCCTGACCATACAAGTGGCATTTTGGACCTTTCCTGGGAGAAGGAGGCTTCTGGCAGCTTTACCCCACGCAGGGAACACGTTGGGCCCCACGAATGCCGAAGCAGCCGGGGGTGATGGCAGCCTGCAGAGAGCGGCAGGCAGGGACAGGACACTGCTGAAGTCGCCCTGCTGGGGCTGTTGGGAAGGCAGCAGCGGAACACCCGGGGCTCCTCTGCCAGGGGCAAAGCCTGGGTGACAGCGGTGCTGGCTGCTGAGCCCCTCGCAGCTGGGGCAGTGGGGGCACGGGGAGCACAGACGGGGCTGAGCGCTCAGTCGTGCTGGCAGCCCCGAGCACTCTGCTTTCCAGAGCTGTCCAGGGGGGACACCCGCCAGGAGCAGCCCAAGCAAGGTGCTGGGGTGATGGTGGGCACAGTGGGCACGCTGTGTGCTGCCTGTGGGGCTGAGGGCTGGTAATCAGCCCTCCTGGCAAGCATTGAGGCATTACTGTAATCTAGTCTGCACAAGATAAAAGCTCAATGAGCTTTGTGGAGTCAGACAAGGATAAGCACTGACAAAGTCTGGAATGTTTCTTCAAATGATAATGGCTCTCCTTAATAAAATGCCAAACACAACAGTGGGCAGGGCTGAAAGCAGCAGCAGCAGAGGCTTCATGGCCATCCTGAGCATGGCCACCCCAGCCTGGGAGCCAGCCACAGGCTGGCTGGTGGCAGGGGCTTGTAGCTGGCCATAACATTGATCTGGCAGCCTGGAGGCTTGCCCAGCTCCACCTCAGCCAGCAGCACACACTGCCTCCAACACCTCACCAGAACCCACTCCTACCTTCCAGTAGCTGGGAGCAGCAGCCCACTCCACGGGCAGTGCCAGGACTGACCCTGCTGCTGCCATGTAATGGACAGTGCTGGGAGGGACTTCTGACCTGTGCCAGCCTTGCAGGGACTGAGCCACTGCCTGGGCACCAGCGGGGCTGGACTCAGCCCAAATCCAACAGGACAGACACAGAGCAAGGGAGTCTGAGAAACTATTGCTGATTCCCCAGCAGCCTCAAAATCTGTCTTTGTGTGGTGCTGCTTTTTGAATTGCTACATTCACACAGCAGCTTGAGGGGAGTGATAAGGCTCATGAATATGAAATTTTTCTCAGATGGGGGAAGGGGGTTTGCTGGGCCCTGGGGTGCTTTCCTGAAGTGCTTCTATCCTGCCTTTCTTTGACTACCATGTGCTCCAAGAAGTGATGTCTGAAGCAGCCCCTGGTGCTCACACCCACCCTATCTCCTGGAGCCAGCACAGCACTGGACCAGGGGCCCAGGGAAGGGCATGTGGGAGCTCTGTGAGGATAACAAGACATTACCTGTGCCTGTGTACAGACACCCAGTTTTCCAGCAGCCACTGTGGGACTGGGATGCAGCCCGTGCTCTGCAGAAACAGGTTCATTCACTGCGGCACACGCTGTCCCCACCGGCAGCACAGCCCAGCATTGTGCTGTTTGCCCAGCGCAAATGGTTTTCCGGTTTCTTGGCTTTGAGCACTCCTTTCTCTGCTAATCTGCCTGCCAGTTCGAAGCTAAACTTCCCCTTGCTCCTTGCAGCCATCTGCATGCAGCCAGAGCCCACGGCTCAGAACGGACATGCAAGAGCCCTGTTGCTCCTGGGGCTCCGTGTGCCCCCAGCCACAGGCGGTGGCAGCATAACTTGGTGTGCCCTGGGAACCCCCACCAGTGCTGGCCTGGTTTAGTTCTGCCCAGGTCCTCTGATGGCCTCAGGGCTCAGTGTCAAGAGCCCTCAGTGCCACGGGGCTCAGCACCCCAGTCCCTGGAGCCCTTCAGCGCCACGGTGCCCGCCAGTCCCGAGCTGTGGGGACAGCCACCAGCGTTGGGCACGGGCTCAGCAGGGGTGCTTGTAGCACTGGTGCTGTCCCCAGCCGCTGCTCCAGCCTGCTCTGCACACATTCACTGCTTATTGATCGCTCTAAAAATCTTTAAAGATTGACTTCTGGGAACAAATATGACATCTTTATGGAGAGCCAGAACAAGCTGCTTTAGCATTCGAGTGGCTGCTTTGCTGCACGGAGACATCTGTTTGCACCAGGACGCGCAGAGCAAATGATCTGTCAGCGTTCAGGGGCGCGTCCTGTGAGCAGCTGCTCCCCTTGATGGCAGGTACAGCTAACCTTGCCATCCGTGCAGCTGCACAAGCTGCACTCCTCACACTTGTTACTACACCGAGTTCCTGGCATGTGCTGTGAAACCAGCCAGTGTTTTCACTGTGTTCAACCTCCAGTGTAAAGCCAGGTAGGGCATGGCCTTCCAGAAGCTTGGAGGGAGCAGCTGGCAGCAGCTGAATATATCCCAGTCCTTTGGATTAATTTCTTTTCCACAGCTAGAGAGAGCTTTTCTTGTGGCCATGATGGCAGAGCACACCTGGGAGCAGGGGACACTGGCTCCCCAGGGGTACAGGCACCATGGTGCGGGACAGCAGTCTCCACAGTTTTTCTGCTGCAAGAGGATAAACTGCTGCAAAGAAATAACTCTCCTGGTGCAAATCCCAGCCTGTGGCAGGGCAGCAGACTGTGTGAATGAAGGCACCTTTACCCAGGGCAGTGAATCATCATTAGAAATCATTCAATGATTTATGTCAGGAAGAGCAAGTCACATATTGGGTCATCCTTCTCATCTCACTAGCCAGCATTTGTGCATTCCCTCTGGGATATTTGCCAGGGATCTCTGATCTATCTCATGCCATGGGATTTTCCTCCTTTCCCTAGGATGGCAATTCCCTGATTAACATGGTTTGCTTCCAGAAAACTTTCTCCAATATTCAGTCTGTGTTTTCCTTATGTTAATTTCTTGCCTTTACAGCACCTGATTAATAACTCTGCTTATGCCACTAGAATATTTGCAGGCCATTGCCACTGATGCAGGGACACTTAATAGAAGAGACATGTCTGTAGATCTAATTGCTTAATGAAGGGGTGAAGAACATTCTCTGTTCCCCTGGGTTCTGTATGACCAGCAAATGTTTCTGTGGTCTGACTGTGTCGCAGTTGATGATCCCCTGGGCTGGCTTC
Organism: Pseudopodoces humilis; assembly: GCF_049639895.1. Taxonomy (NCBI): domain Eukaryota; kingdom Metazoa; phylum Chordata; class Aves; order Passeriformes; family Paridae; genus Pseudopodoces; species Pseudopodoces humilis. Next base: position 17,769,300 of record NC_142217.1, read on the forward strand.
GGCTTTCTGGTCACTCTGGTGTCTCCTTCTGCAGGCTCCTTGTCCCAGGGAATGCTGCTTCCACAATGCAATCCAAAAATGGGACAGGGTTTCTGTATGGTTCTTTACTGACTTGCAAATTACAGTAAAAACACTCAGGGACAGCGAGTATCTGGGGGGTCCAGGTTCCATGGCCGCACTGTCCAGATGTGCGTGCATTTGGCACTCCTTACCTGTCATGGATCCATCAGTTCTCTCTCAGTTTCCCCAGCTCTGGCTGTTGTTTTTGCTCCCTGGCATGTGGCAGTTCCTCCTCTACAGACACGTAATGCTGCACATCCCCAAGCAGGAGCTGAAATGTGCAGTTTTCCCGTGGCACTGCTGAAACCAAATGCCCTGTGCAGCCCAGAGTGCCAGCGGGGCAGTGCTGGCACCTGAGCCTGGAGATCAGTGTGGCTCCCTGCTGCTGCCCAGGCATCTCCTCCATGGAGCAGCTTGCAGGAGCTCCGTTCCCCTGCTTGGCTGACACTTCAGCAGCCTCAAAGTAAAAAGAGTCTCCAAAAGGTCTTCTGACCTCCTGCAAGGTTCCCCAGCCTTATTGAGTGGAGGGAAAGGATACATTAATGTTTAGCTTCATTTCTGTTTATCAAAGAGAAAAAAGCTTTTGTCAAGCATCAAAGCATGGGGATTCAGGACACAAAGCAACTGCTTTGCTGTGGGCTTCTGAGGAACCTGAGGAAGAAAAACACTTGTTCAAAATTCCCCACTAAACTGGTGAATCTGAAAACCCTAGTTTGTTAAAAGAAGAGGATCAAGAAATTCCCTGTCTGCTGTAAGCATCTCTGGAGCCTGGAGCTCCATCCAGGTCTGAAGTCCTGGGCAACAAAGATGCTGGCACTGCACCCTGTGGGGATTTGGGACTCCAGGCTGGGCTGAGGCTGGAGCTGGAGCCAGAACCAGCTGTGCACAGAGCCCTCAGACAGACCAGAAAACCCCAAACAGACTGAAGCAGCTGCAAGGGAAATGTAAAATAAACATGTGGCCTGAAGTCCGGATGCAGTTTATTTTAAAACCTAATAACTCCAGATAATTGATAGTGGAGTGCAGTATTTTCCATGCGTTGGGTTACGAGCGTCTGTCGCTCACCAGAAGCTGTAACCTTGAGCTATGAGACATTATTGGCAGTATTTAACACAAATCTGTTTTCCATCATTGTCAAATCCCACTTCAATATGCACCACAGGAAGAAAGCCGAATACTAAATTGATTTCTTTAACGGGAAGTGTTCTTCAGGAGATACCAACCTGTGTGGAGATGCATTAATAGGATTACAATGGAACCTTTTTATTTTGCTTTGTTTTTAATGGAGATTTCCTATCCTGACACACCTGCGAGATGCTGCTTGGCCACGGACATGACGAGTCAAAGGCAAGGCAAGGCAGCGTACCGTGAGGAGGATGTCTGTCTCTGGAGATGCAGCTCCTGAACCTGGGACTGCTACGTGTGGCTCTGCCAAGCCGTGACTGCAGGGAGCAGCCTGGAAACAGCAGCATTCACCAAAAGCTACAGGAGAGCTCACCAGGTACAGCTGACTGGGATGAGGGGCTGCATCCTGCTGGCATCTGACAGCTCCCAGGACACCCCTCCTTCTCCTGACCCAGCAGCCTTTGGGAGGGCCTGGAGAAGCATCTGGAGAGAAGCAGGACAAAAGGGAGCCCAGAGCCAGTGTGGAGCTGGGTGTGGAAGCCAGGGGCTCGGCACAGGCTGTGCTCAGCCTGTCCCAGTGCAGGTGCAGTGCCCGGGCTGCCGGTGGCCAGGGCAGTGGAACTGGCAGCACTGGCCACCGTCCTCACAGACACCGGGTGATCAGTCTGGGGATTGCTGGTGCCAAGCAGGCAGGAGGAAGGTTTGCCTTCTCCAGGAGAGTGGGAGTTGTGTAAGTGACAAGGTAATTACCTTACTTCAGCATAAGCTGATTGGCAGCGAGCTAATTGACTGTAAGAGCCCCATGAACTGCTCTCACTTCCTTCTGCTGACTTTGCTTGAGCTGAGGCTTGTCTGGGAGTCCCAAGCCTGGGCAGTTGAAAGCTCGCAGCTCTTCAGGGCTCTGTTCAGTGGGATGAGGAGCTCCCCCAGCCCCTGCAGGGCTGCTGCTCTGCCACAGCCCTTGAGCAGCAGGTTCACGTGGCAGCTGCTGATTCAGACATAGCTGGGCGTGTAGCAGTGCCACATTAAAATGTCTGTGTCAGAGTTGTGGGCTACTGCAAGGTTGTTTTCAAGTCTGACTGGCAAAGCTGAACCTTTCCTTGTGATATGCTGGGGATTTATGTCTGTAAATATTGAGGGGATGTGTAGGAGGCGTGACGAGTGCCGGCCATGCAGGGCAGAAGGTTTGTTCCTCACAGCTTCCCTGCGGGGCTGGGCGCTGCTGCCCGGCTGAGGGTCTCAGTGAGCAGCAGGCTCTGTGGCACCCGGGGGCTGGCATGCAGGGGCTGCACTGAAGGATGCTGTTCAGGCAGGGAAGAGCCACCAACCATTTGACAAACAAGGCTTTATAGATTTACAGGAGCACATTACATGTTTCCAAAGGCAGTATGGTATGTTCTGGAGCTAATTTGAAGGACGGTTTTGGATTCAGAGACAATTCCGCTCCGGCATACCCTGACAGTAAGTGATGCTGTTGCCGTGACAACTCACCAAATCTCTTCCACTCTCAAAACACACCTGGGTCTCCAGCTGCCCTGGGAGTGCACAGGGCTAGTGCTACACACCCTCTCTCTGGGCACCTGCCTTTGGCTTTGGACAGCAAGACTCGTCCCACTGGTGCTGTGGCTCCAGCCCGTCAGGCACTCGCACTGCTTTGCTGCAGCTGCCCCACTTCTCCTCTGCTGCCTGTGCAGCACTGGGCCCTTGGTAGGTATAAACAAGCTGCCACTGTGATGGATAAGAAAATCACAGCGTCAGTTAGAGCGGATTATAGCTTTTTTCTCCCCTGACAGGATGGAGATGTCTCTCCATACAAGCCTGAGGTTGCTCAGGGCAGCTGCCACCTTCATCCGTCACTGCTGCTCCCCAAGCACTCCTCAGCCAGAGATGCATTTGGTCTGAAATGCATTCACGTGGGCTGAGGCTTTTGAGGTGATCAGTGCTGATGGAGACCGTGCTGCCCAGAGCTCTGTCCCGGGCAGGAAGGTTGTCCTGCTGCCTCCAAAGAAGCATGGCCCATCCCTTCAAGCTGCAAAAGGCACGACAAATATGGAGAGTCTGGAAAAGCCCCAGGTGACAGTGGAAAAGTGACCTTGCCCTGGCCAGCACGTGTGCCCAGACTGGCTGCAGCCCTGTCCCTGCTCTGGAGCCAGAGGAGCTGGGTCTGCCTTAAGCGAGGCGTTTGTGACCGGTCAGATAACACAGAAACATCTAATGGGATTACTTGTGATTGGAGAGTGTCGGGTGTGCTTCGGCTTTGTCCTGTGCTCAGCACAACCTTGAAAGGCAGAGCTGCCAAGTGTCCTGTGTGACAGAGCCCCTCAAGGGCCAGGGGGCCACACAGGAGCAGCAGCTGAGACTAGGCTGGGTTATTGTTCCTGGCAATGTGAAGAGGTTTCCCCGGGAGGTTGGTGCCCTCCCGGCAGAAGCTGTGCAGGGACAGCAGCACACAGCCGTGCCACAGACATCCTCCTCGCAGGGTGGGAGCGCTCCGGAGGGCACAGGTCCTGCAGCATTCGCTGCGAGTGCACGGGAGTGCATCGCCTGTCAAGCAGCATTGATCCTGGTCTGGCTTACCTGAGCGAGCCGCGGCCCCGAGCAAGTGCCAGGAAGACATTCCGGTTAACAAGCGCAATTAGGGCTGTCACACAATGGCAGGAAAGGAGCTCGGCAGCGGTGATTAATGTCCTCACACCTCTGTGTGCCGCAGCTGGGCTGCACGGATGTCTCTGTGCATGATGGGCTAGCCCCAGCCCTGCTTACCTCCAACACCTGCTTGCTGGAAACTTTCAGGAAACTTTCAAGTACAAAGGAGAAACATCTCCTCTAGGAAGGGCTGTGGAGATGCAGTGCTTGCTGTTGGAACCAGACCTGTTGATGTTTTCCCTGGCAGCCAGGAAGCAGGGCAGGCAGGACGGGGTGCTGCCCTGCAGTGACAGTGAGACAGTGGCACTGGGACGTGGTGTGCCACAGCGGCTGCCTGGGGCAGGACAGGGCACAGCCTGGTGGCACAGGGCACCACTGTCAGCTGGAACCGAGCCACTCGTGTTACAGAACTGTTTTCTGCTGAGGCTGTGCCCATTTTCTTTCCATGTAACCTGGGGCTTCTTCAGCTCCTTCCCAGCCATGCTCTCGCAGTGCCGCTGGCCCGGTGTCTCTGCAGGTCGTGCTCGTGGTCCCAGTGCCAGGACCCTGCTGCTGGTGAGTGCCAGAGATTTCATTGTCTGTTTGCTAATGGAGATGGGCACTAACATGATTATTTTGGTTGATGACATGTGTAGCGAGATCACCATGTGAGGAATGAGAAGTGAAAAGGTTTAGGGAAGTGGGATACTTGGGGGTTGAGACAGGGTGTTTTGAGTGCCATGAATCAGTGCTCTGTGGCCAGGAACCCACCCAGTGTGGGGAACTTGCTTCCAGTGCTGCCCTGGATGGGGGAATGTGACTGTCCTGAGCAGCCAGTGCAGTTTGGGGGTGCCAGCCTGCTGATGGCAGGTGCCCAGCGTGCCGGCTGGCATCCGCCACAGGCAGTGGCAGGCGGAAGCTTTCCCTCCCACGATACCATACGGGAAGGCTTCTGTCACTGTGCCACTGCAGAGAGGAATTTAAAAGTGTGACAAGGCAGGTTCCTCTGAACTGCCTCCAAATGCCCGCCTAAGAATAGCATCTCCCTCCAGAAGGGTGGCTGGCTCCAGGCTCTCGTCTCCCCGCACTCCCAGCACTCCATCCCTCCTCCTGTCAATGTGCAGGCTGTGACCAGCTGCCAGGATCGATGTGTGAAGGGCAGGGTGGGATTTAGGAGTCACACAGACAGCACGGATCTTCTGCAACGTAAATCTGCACTCCACCTGCACAAAAGCAGAAGTCCTGGATTTTTTTCCCCAGCTCCTTCCCCTGTTAATAGCAGGCCCTCTGCTCTGCCTGTGATGTCTAAGCACAGCAGCTTTACCAGGTGATAAACCTGGCTCAGTGAAGGCAGACTTTGTGTCAAACACGGTAACATTCCCCAGGCACAGCCCCAGCAGTGTGCAGCCCAATGCCAGCTCACGGGGTTAGGCAGCAGAGGCCCCGTGTCCTGCCAGGTGAGATACAGAAAATGTGGTGTATGTGGCATGGGAGAAGGGAAGCTGGCAGTGGCTTCCTCCCTGCTTGCCTTCCACTGAAGACATTTACCTTTGAAGCAACATGCTGGAAGGTTTCCTTGCTGATTAAAGCCCGGGATTAATATGCAGATGAAAACATGAATCGGCCTAGATGAGGCTTCCTGGGCAGTAGTGGAAGTCGAGGACTTAATCTAGCCTGATCTTGGACATGGTTTAAATTTCTCAAAACAAGAGCACATAACCTGCTGCAAAAGTTTCATTTCAATAAACCTTCCTGTCAGCAAGCTCCAGCAGCCTCTGTTTGCCTTTGCAGCGATGCTCAGCAGAGGTGAAGTACCTGGTGTTGGTCCCTGCACCCCGTGCTGCTCCAGCAGCCCCCAGCTGCTGCTAGGACAGATCCTGGCATCCCTCCATGCCCCTGGGCTGTGCTGCTTTACTCCAGCACCTGGCCGAGCCTGTTCCTCTGAAATGCAGTGGTCTGAGCCTTCAGCCAGCTCCAGCCGAGCCACTGGTGGTGGCTGGACCCTCTCCCAGGTGATGAGCAAGTGAGCTTACTGCTGCTGTTCAGAGATCTTGAGAGCTCTCTTCTGTCCACCTTCTATTGCTTGTGGGAAAGACTTGTTTCATGCTCTCCCTGCACCTTTGCAGGCCTCCATAGCTGTCCATGGGACAGGGACAGTTCCAGCTGTTCTGGAGTTCCAAACCTCACTCCTTCAAGTTGCAGTATTTATTCATAAGAAACTATGAATAAATAAATGTCATCTCTGTGCCAGGTTTGGGAATTTCTTCTGCCAAATCCTGCACGCATCCCTTTGATACAGAGGCCAAAGCTCTGGAAGTGCTAGCTAAGCCCCAAGTTTTGATCAGATTTGCAGAAGCTCAGATTACCTTGTGAGTCTCCAAATCCAAAGAGAATTCACGGGCTGCAAAGCCGATGAACTGCCCAGCCTGAGGGTGCTTGGGGCAGAGCAGAGTGACAACGTGTTTGGTGGCCACAGTTCACAGGAGCGGCTCACGGCCATGGTGGGGCAGAGAGCGGGGCCGCTCCTCTCCACCCCTGGCTCAGAAGGTTCCTTGGGCTGGCTTCAGTGGGGCATGGTCCTGCCCTGTTTCAGGGGAGCCATGGGGAGCTCTCAGGGATGGCACCTGCGTGCAGCAGGCCCCAGACCCCAGTGCAGTCCGGCTGTTTCTGGGCAGCAGGATGGGGGCAGGCAGAGAGGGAATGTCTCTGGACAGAAGAGCAGCTGACTTGATTAGCGAGCACTTAATTAGTCTCTGTGTTAAAGCCTCCATCCACAGCAGCTGTACAAGGAGCTGTGAGGACAGGAAACATTCTTCAGCAAGAACAAGCAGCGAGACTCTGGGTTCCCAGACTTTCCCTCCAGAGTTGGAAAGCCTTCACACCAGGAGCACCAGCCAAGAACTGCTGGTAGTGCCAGGCCAAGCACAGCCCTTGCTGCTCCATCCTTGTGCATAAATTACCTCCGGGCTCTGAGCTAAACAAAGGGCCCTGAAATAATTCTGCATTTTAATAAAGTCAGCATTCGTGCCACTGTTGTCCTTACAGAAAGAGAATTTGCATTTCCTTCTGCCAGCTCGCCCCACGCAGCCCGCTGGCACTGAGGCCTGTGCACTCGCCTGTGTTCCCACCAAGGACAACGTTAGATATTGTTTCTTAATCACTGTGACACTAGAAACAGGGTAGAGCTGCCCAAAGCCCCAGACTAAAGAGCACATCAATATCTGCAGAGCCCTCCAATGTGCAAGGGTGCTTTTCAGCAGCGCTCTCCAAAACTCTTGTGCTGGTGGCTGTGCATCTCCTTGTGTCCCCGTGGATTCCTCTGGCAGCAGCCTGTGGGCAGGTTCATACCCCGTGGGTCTGAGAGCTGGGGAGGAAGAGCTGCTGCTTGCACTGCTGGTCTGTATTCTTGTCAAATGTGGAGAGAAACAAACTGCAGTTTCTCCCTCCCAAGGGGAAGGGATCCCCTGGGCTTAGGTTCTTCCACCAGCTGTGCCTCCAGCAGGCAGCACGCAGTGAGCAGATGAGCAGCATCAGAATTCTGTGCAGGTGCTGATGGGTGCTGGACAGGTGCTTCCCCAGGCAGGCAGAGAAGAAGCATGTCTTCTTTCTCTTTGATGGGCCTGTCACCCCTCTGATTTCTCTTCTCACCCCCCTGTGCTGGACACACAGGCAAGGGGGGCTCGTCTGGCCTGGAGCACACTGCCAAAGCACCAGCGTGTGTCCTGCTGCGGGGCTGCTGCAGGGACAGGGGCACTTGCCTGCCCCAGGGTTTATCCCTCGTTCTGTGAGGCTCCCGGGCCCACAGGGCTCTGTCCCGCTTGGTTGCTATGGGCTGGGCAAACCTCTGGCTGCAGCTGTCCCTGTGCATCCCTGCAGGGCCCTCTGTGGGTCTCTGTCCCACCTCTTACCTCCGTCCCACTCCCCTCTGCTGGCAGCCGCACCAAACCCTGCTGTGGGGGATAGCTGCAATCACAGTTTTCAGCATGTTCAATTACTGCCAGTTAATGATGATTAATTTACAATTAAGGGCCTCTAAAGGGTAGTGTGTCTGTTAAATAAATATTGATCTTTCATTTGTGGCCACAGATATATTGCCCCAGTTATGGGAAGCACTGCAGCAGCAGAACCAGGCTCTCGCAGAGAGGCGCTCCCCGCAGAACCCGAGCTCACAGGACTCTTGGGACACTGGGGACTGCCCAGTGCAGGGGACTGGGCTTTGCCTCGTCCCAGGAGCCTGGGCTCTCAGGGCTGGACAGGGATCATGATATCTGGGGAGTTTCAGTGCTGACCGGAGTGCTCAGTCCTGTTGGTCCTGTTCCAGTCTGCAGAAGGGGTGTGGGAATGGGGATGCTGGAGCTGGTGCTTCCCTTTTGTGTGAGCCTTGATTTGCCTTGTAAAGTAAACAGATTGTCCAAAGGCTCCACCAGCGGCCTGACAACAAACTCCTTACTGAGTATATGTGTTTTCCAGCCCCATTTCAGCCGTGCTCTGGAATCTCTCTCTGGCCAGCGTGGTTGTGCCGCTGCCCACACATGCACCCACACTGTGGGCTACCTGACTTCTATCTGTCTAAGCCCACTCTCCAAGCGGTATTTTTCTAAAAATCTCTTACCAATTACTTGTTAGCCATACAGCTCTCAGCTTTTTCCAAGGCATTGACCCCAGATAAACAAAGGCCATTTCAAACAATTGTCAGATCCATCCAGTCCTCAATGCTGGATTGCATTCTGAATGCTGGAGCTCAGCAGGGATTTCTGCAGGAGTGTAGCACTCTTCTTTCTCACCTCTGATTCTTTTCCACATGCAGATGAGGTGGAAACACCTTCCCACCCTGCCTCCAGACATATCCCAGGCAGTCCCTGAGTGTGCCCTGCTCCTTTTTCCTAGCACATTCCCAGTCACTGTCCCCTCGTCTCCCTTCCCCTCTGCATTCCTTGGAAGCAGCTCACCAGGGGAATACTCTCTGGCTTTCTCTTTTATTTGAGGCATGTATTTGGAACAGTGCTTTTGTTCCAAATGAACACGTTGATTCATTCAGAAGTGCAGTTTCTGTTTTTGAATCAGCAGAGCTGTTTATGCTCATAGTGTCCATAAAACTGTTATTTTAGTTCTGACACTGATGCTTATGAATAAAATTTAGATCTCATTCAGAAGAACATTAGCTGTAGCTGTTTGGCTTCTTGTTAAAGCATTAATTTTTATTGAGACCACATTGCCAAGCAGCTCCTTCTGCATCTTGCAGCAACCAAGTACCTCGAAGTGGAGAGTTGGGTAGGACCAGATTGCAGCACGTGTCCCCCAGACCCTCGCCTCCAGCTGCAGTGATGATGATGATGGTGGTGGGAGCCACCCAGTTCCCCCAGGTGAGCAGGGCACATGGGAGCAGGGGCACCACACTGAGGGGAGATGCTGGGGTCTGCCGGAGGTGTCAGGAGCTGACACAGCAGTGCTTGCTCGTGCTGGGTGGATGTTGGGTTTCTGGTGCCAATTAGCTCTCCTGTGTATTTATTGCACCTTTTTGCTCAGAGCAAGCTGTTAAATGTCAGAAACACTTTAGCATTTTAGCAGAAAGATAATTTTTAATAGATTCCACCTACAAAAAGGAGCTGACTGGCAGAATATTAAACTCAGGGAGATTTATTTTTACTCCGTGCCTCCAAACAGCTTGAGATAACCATTTTTGCATGGCTCCTTGCTGATTAATGCTGCTGTCTCTTGCCTGTCCTCCTCACTTGATGCTGTGGCAGCTGTGGTCTCTCACATCCCATTAACCTTGTCTGCAGAAGGGATACCTGGCCAAAGCAAGAATTAGCCCTTGTAATTAGGAATGTAAACATCTCACTGCCTGCTAACATCCACACATCCTTCCCTGCCTGCTCCTGGTGCTTGTTAGGGCAGGATACCCCCAGACAGGCTATTCCTATCATCAGCTTCCCACATACCAGCTTTCAATAATTTCTAGTTGAAGAGGTATATAAAGCCCAAATCAAACCCAAAGTAGCTTTGGTTCTTCAGGGACTAAGGTGGGTGTTCTGTCAGTGCTGGTTTTGCTCTCGAAAAGTGCACTGGCAGGGTTTGCTGGGACTGTGGTGAGTCTTTCCTCTTCCTTAGCGGAGCTGATGGATGCCTGGGATTTGTGGCTGGCACTGGCCAAGCCATCATGTTTTTAGTGATGGTGATGTTTGTACCCGGGCACTGCAGCTGGTGGCACAGCCCCAGGCCAGCCCTGAGTGCTTCCACAGCAGCACTGCCTGAGGTGTTGCAGGGATGTCACCTGTCACCTCTGCCTGTGGCCCAGGTTTGATTTTTGGGTGAAGCTGTGTCAGTCTGTTCTCAGTATGAGCAGTGACTCCCTAGTGCTGGATGGAGCAATTGAGTCATTGCTCATAATACAGCAGCTTCTGAAAATTCAGGTGACTTTATTTGTTTCTCGGTGATATAACGAGCTGTTTTGAGTGATGTTAGATTTAATGGCTAAATCGATGTGTGTATTTAGTGTTAGCCTTTATTTTAGCACTAAGTGACATGAGATAAGCAGACTTAGTGTTAATTGGTTTGTGTTTAGCATTTACACTAATCAGACTGTGCAGTGCTGCCCAGAGCTCTTCAACACTAGTAATTCTGTTTATCCAAACCAGGAATTGTTTACTCTATTGACTAAAGTGGCATCAGGCTGTTTTTTCAGTCTCTTGGATGTTACACTACATGTGTGAATTAACAGAGATCCCTGACTAACACTGAGCAGTGCCACACACACTGTGTGGGGAAAGGTGGCTGAGCAAACGTGCTGAGACAGAACACAGCAGGGCCAGCAGCAGGGCCAGCAGCAGGGCCAGCAGGGCCAGCAGCAGGGCCAGCAGCAGGGCCAGCAGCAGCAGGGCCAGCAGCAGCAGCAGGGCCAGCAGGGCCAGCAGGGCCAGCAGGGCCAGCAGCAGGGCCAGCAGCAGCAGCAGGGCCAGCAGCACAGCCCTCTGTGGCTGCCGTGCTCCTGCCCTCATTGCGAGCAGTGCAGGAGGCAAGAAGAGCCTGTGCTCCCTGTCCCAGGCATCTGTCAGATGGAGCTGCCATCACCCCATTCCTGCATGGAGCCACTGCTGAGCTCTTGGCAGCAGGAACACAACACTCCTCCCGTGAGGCACACACTGAAGGGGTGTGATATGGGGTTTCTGGGCTGAGGTGCTGGGGCTGTGCTGCCCAGAGGGGAACTCGCAGGTCTGCAGGGCAGTGTGGATGTGCCAGGACCTCCTCCGTGGTTGTGGCAGGGCTGCCTGGCCTGGGCTCACATCCATCTTGTACTGATGGGAGCAGGTGCCTGGGCAAGAGCCCACCAGAGCATCCCAGGAGCCAACGACAGCACAGTGGCCAGCCAGCAACACGCAGCATGGCTGCCTTCAAAATGGCTTGAAAATTGCCTCACCATTGCTCTGTTCCCATCACCTGGCTGGTTCTATTAGAGTTGCTTTTGGATCATTTAATTTTGATCTAAACATTCACTTCCCAGCTGAGCTGTTGGAGAGCTCTGGCTCCCTGGGCTGCTGCTGAGCCCCTGGAAGTGGAACTGCCTGTAGGATGTGCTGATGGGCCCTGCTGCTGCTGGGAGCTGCCTCCTGAGCCATCCCTGGTCCTTCCCTGTGCAGTCCCAGTGCTCCCTTTGCTCCTGGGCCCCTGACTCTTGCAGGGGTAGGTATGATTCACCTGTGAGAACCCGTGGTGTGCTTCCCCAACAGGGGTGATCTGGGTGAGAGAGGTCAGACATGCCACAGGCTGCTCTCTGCTGTGCTGGGAGGCACAGCAAGATGAATTCCCTTTAATGTTGCAAAGTGCCATTTTACTGGTTTCTGCCAACCAACCCCAAACTGGGCTGCAGTGCCTCTCCAGTGCCACCCCTGGGGATAGTGGAGAGAACCTGCAGTCATTATCTGGAGCTGCAGCAGCATCCTGACATCCCTGGGATGGATGTTAAATCACAGTGTGAGGGCAAGCAGAGGGGTATCACTGGGGCTCAGGGAGGAAGCTCTGCAGTACCGTTTGCACTGACTGTGTGATCCGAGTCAGAATGAGAATCATAAATCTTGATTATTCTCTGTCTCAGCTGATTTGAACCAAATGCCTTGGACAGGGATGTAGTTCACATCTCGCTGAAAACTGCAAAAAAACTGATTAAATGTACAAACTGATATCAATAGCACTCTATCTCTGTTAATGCCCAAACTGTCAGAGTTTGGGGAGAGGATTCTGTGTGGGCAGGCTCTGTCCCAGCCCAGAGCAGCTTCCTGAGGTGTTTCAGGGTGGCTTTCTCCCCACTGTTATTTATTTTGGTGCTTCGTTCCTGCAATTCTGGCTGTTATTATGATGCCGTCAATTACAGATGGCATCTCTGATTCTGATTGCACTTTGCTTACAATTAAGCATCCTATAGAAAAATGGAAATGCTGGGTCATTAACATAGTGTAGTAATAAGGTAAACCATTCAATTATGGAGGAAAAACCACTTTGAATAATAAGGATATTGTATGCCTAAAAGACTTTCAGATGCCGATGTATTACCATTCTTGCATACATAATAAATGAACTTAAACCCCAAAATAATCAACAGAAACAAATAATAAATAGCTGTGCCCTCAGCAGCAGCCTGACTGGCATCACTCCCTCCAGGGGCAGAGGAGCAGCTATGGGGTGGGAATGGGTGAATCTTGGATCTGTGTACTCCTTGGCAGTTGTTTTGGGAGATGCCTTGGCCGCTGCAGGACTTGTCTGATGCGGGGACTGATGTGGGTCCCACCTGGATGGAGAGGAAGAGAAGGGGCTGGGACACTGCTGTGCCCTGCTGCTGCAATAGCGAGGGGAGCACTGGGATTCTGCCCAGGGCATCTGCTGGGCTCCAGAGGCTGGATGCAAGCACTGGTCCACTGTAGATTAATCCAGTGGGATATTGTGCTTTGGAGAGTCGAGAGGCTGATGCAGTTGGGGAGATCTCACCACTCAGTGTCTCTGTGGGGAATTTTGAGCTGGCTTTGCTACTTCCAGCAACTGCTGGGAGTCAATCACCTCCTCACTTGCCTCTTCAGCTGCTCTGCCTGCAGCACTGATGGTCTGCATGGATCCATCTCACTGACAACTAGAAAAGGAACAGGTAACTGCAGGTGTGAAGGTCAACTGAGGAGGGTCACGCTCCTGGCCACCACCTCTGACCAGCCTGGGGCTCCTCTGGCAGCCCTGAAGGTGGTTTTGGGTCCAGCCTTTTTGTGCTGGTCCCTCTGGCAGGAGGGCAGGAGTCCCTCTCCCATCCCAGGCTGCCAGTGGTGCTGGAGCTCAGCACAGGATGTGAGGAATTACTGCTCTTCTCTGCCTATTTGGCAGTATCGCTGCTCCATAACAATTCCCAGCCTTTTAGCTGTTGATGGCTTACCTATTACTCTGGCATTGCGTTAGGATAACATCCAGATACATCTGAAGAATGGAATTTATTTACTCTTTTCCCTGAAAAGCTTTTAGCATGATACAGCCGTGGTGCTTTCACTTAGGCAGCCATTATTGCCAGGGTGTTTTTCCTGATAGAATTAAATTTTCCAGAGGATGAAAAAGGACTCCTCAGGATATGCAGCTCCAAACCACTATATTTTAATATTTTATTTCCCTGGCCTTCTTTGGGAAGGGCCCATCCCATCTTTGGGAAACTGGCATGGTTTGAACCACCCGATTGAGTCCGATCAGTGTTAGGTGCACACTGCGCACAGAGCTTTCCACATCCTACTGGCTGTTCCAGGAACAGCAGCCTGCGATACCAACAGCATCTATTATTGACAGTCTTGAAACTTCCACAGGCATCACTTAGCAACCGTCAAGGCTGAGCTGGGTGGGAGCGCTCCTGGGTGGGAGCACTCCTGGGTGGGAGCACTCCTGGGTGGGAGCACTCCTGGGTGGGAGCGCTCCTGGGTGGGAGCGCTCCTGGGTGGGAGCACTCCTGGGTGGTGTGTGTGCGGGCTCCTGTTGCTCTGCTGGGGCAGGAGGAGCGCAGCTGCATGTCGGTATTGAACTCCCAGATTGGGAATCCCGAGGTGTGCGATGACTGCTGCCAACAAGGTGCTCTGGATTGCAGTGCTCTCTTCAGAGAGGTTTCTGTCCTGCAGGGATTGCATGTGCATTGGCATTTCATGTAGCTCTGCCCCACAGCTGAGCACTGGCATGGGGCAGGCAAAAAACAGCGGGAAGAGTGAACTGGCACTGAGGGGGCTTGAACTCCTGTGCTGAAGGGAAATCTGGACTGGGAGCAAACTAGCTTGACTTGAACATCCTCAGTAGGAGGAGGCAGGACTCACCCCTGCCTGCCTTGCCTGTGAGTCCTCATTCCAGTGCTGTGTGAGAAGCTCAGGCTAGGGCTGCTTTGCTGTAACTGTGACTAATATAGTAATTAAATCTGGTAGACGACACTAAGAGATTCCCAGTGAATGGGATCATGGCTCTTCTGTAAAGAATGCTAATGAGACTTTGTCAAAATAATTTTGACAGCAGAGGGGTTAGAAAGACACATTTCCAGCCTTTTTCACAACCGGTTCCATGGCTGACTGCTGACCAACAATAAATTTTGCACTAAAATTGGAGAGATTGGGCCAGGTTTATCCCTGGTCCAACAGTGTCACACTAAATACACATCTCCATCCACAGAGCTGAGGTACCTTCACACAGCCAAAGCCGAGTGGTGCTAAAGACTGTTTGTGACACCTGAGGAGGTGTGTGATGTGCCAAGTCTCCCCAGGTGAAGGAGCCAGCATGCCCCTGTACATCCCACAGCTGCTGGTGAGGAGGGCGGTGGGGAAGGGCAGTCCCCATCAGGAAGCACATCAAGCACTTCCTCATCAGGAACCCCTCAGCACTAACCTGAGCCTACTCAATTTATGTGAGAGCTGTGCACTGACAGGCAAGGGATTTCGGCACAAGGCAGCAGCCGTGTCCCAGAGGAGATCCACTTGAGGAAAGAACAGAAGAAAGCAAGATTTAGCATTAGGATCATAATTTCAGATTACATTGTGCGAGTATCAACAGTCTATACTCAAGAGAGCCTTGGGGAACACAATGCTGCAGCAGCTCTCCCAGCTAGCCTGATCAGCGAGGGTTGGTTTTAATTGCAGCTGAATGGATCTAACCTTGTGATGTCTGTTCACAAAGCATTGCCAGATTAATATAGGTTCCATAGTTGCTTCTGCTAAAAGACTTTAATGGATCAGCTTAGTACTCTGCTCCATGATTATAGCAGTCCTACCCACCTATCATGCCTGAGCCAGATGGTCCCAGTGAAATCAGAGCATATTTATATTTTTGTCTGCTACTCAGCCACCTGCCCACTGATTTTGTTGCATAGTGGTAGGAGGAGAGGAAACTTTCTGGATGCAATTTGCCCCCCACCCCTTTCCCTAGCCCTGGTATCTGCCCCATCTCCTGGAAGATCCCACAGGAGCCACAGGAAAGCTGGACAGCAGCGTGGCTCTGACTCCTGGCACAGAGACAGCTGCTTCCCAGGCTGCTGGGGGATGTTTCCAGTTCTATCGGTGATGAGAGTCATTAAGAAGGTACAAGTACTAAAGAGATCTTGAGTGATGCCTATAAAACCTTTGAATCCTTGACAGAATCAATAGCAGGTTCTCAGGAGTAACTTCTTATCCAGGCCAACTTAAGCACATGCCAATGAGCCGTTAAAGATTTTGCATTTTGTGGAGACACAGAAGCCCTTTCATTGTGATTGCTGGACTCTAGACTAAGCGATATTGTGAAAAATCATACTAGAAACAGACTGTGCTCCAAAGGCATTTTCCTCAGTGTCTGGAGGTGTGGCTGGATCGCTGCTCCCGAGCCGCATCCTCCCGCCCGGGCGGGGAGCCCGCTGCTTTGCGGATCGCTGCCAGGAGCAGCAGCGAGCCCTGCACTCGGCTGCCGGGACAGAGCTGAGGAGCACAGGGAGGGAGCAGGGGAGATGTGCCCCAGGAGATGTGGGGATCAGCCGGACAGAGCTGAGGAGCACAGGGAGGGAGCAGGGGAGATGTGCCCCAGGAGATGGAGGGATCAGCCGGGACAGAGCTGAGGAGCACAGGGAGGGAGCAGGGGAGATGTGCCCCAGGAGATGGAGGGATCAGCCGGACAGAGCTGAGGAGCACAGGGAGGGAGCAGGGGAGATGTGCCCCAGGAGATGGAGGGATCAGCCGGACAGAGCTGAGGAGCACAGGGAGGGAGCAGGGGAGATGTGCCCCAGGAGATGGAGGGATCAGCCGGACAGAGCTGAGGAGCACAGGGAGGGAGCAGGGGAGATGTGCCCCAGGAGATGGAGGGATCAGCCGGGACACAGATGAGGAGCACAGGGAGGGAGCAGGGGAGATGTGCCCCAGGAGATGGGGGCTCAGCCGGGCACTGCCCCTGCCGCCTCTCGGGTACCTGTGCCATTGACACGCTTCCCAATTCGGCATCTCGGTTGCCGTGGCAACTCCAGGCTGCCATTCTCTGATGGGATCAGCTCTCGGTTAGTCACCACGCGGTACACCTGCGTTGGTATGGCAACCCGGCGCCGCGCTCATCCGGCCGCTGTTGCGGTGCTGCGGACAGACGGAGGGACGGCTCCAAGCAGCGCTGGGAGGAGGGCTGGCCCTGCTGAGGGGCACCGAGACACCCCCAAGCCCCAGCTGCCTCCTGTTCCCTGGCGGCGCTGGGATCCGGGGCTGCCCCCACTCCAGCTGTAGCGTCCTGGGCTCCCGCATCCTGCACGGCCTGGGTGATGCTGGCAAGAAACTCAGCAGGGACGTGTCCTTGCAATCCCAAACTGCCCCTCAAGAGTGTTCCGCGTGGACAGTGAACGGCTTTGGAAACTCTGGGAAGAGGCAAAGCTCCTTGTCTTGGAGAGGGAAACCAATGGTACAGGCAGCCATTAATTTGGGCTTATAAGCCCTGCATAAAGCAGAACACAAGTCACACACAGAGAGGGGTGCTTCACCCTCATCTCCTAGCCATCATTCCAGATTCCTAATCATTAAACTCTTCCAGTGAGTTTCCTAGGGACGGTTTGTTTTCCTTCGGCCCCCAGTCTGAACTGGCACCCCCTTTTCTGAAAGGGTTTTATAATTCGCGTTTAGTGTTTTTTAACAGACATATGTGAGCTGTTTGAATTAGAGCAATGTGAATCTATTAGGCAGCGACAGATGCAAGTTTTGTGTCTCTTATTAGAAGGGATTGGCTTCTGAGGTTTAGTGATGTGCAAAGGATTGGACTTTGGAGAGATTAAAATTATTTTCAGCGTTAAGCACAATATTTCTGAGCTAATGCACTCACTCTTGAATATAGATTCACAGACCAAAAAGATTATAAAACATTAAACCTATGTAAATTCAGCTGTAAATTTATGTTTGAACAAATTCAACAAGAGATTTGACTCAGGGGCTTATAGCAAATGGGTTCTGCTTTTAATGCGTACTGTGGGCTCAGTTGCAATGCTGCTCTCCCCTTGAAAGTCCCACGCCTGCTGAATTACTGGCAGGTCACAGCTGACAGCTCAAGCAATTATACTGGAATGTGTTAATAATAAAAAGGAAAAGGATTCATGTTTGTCTTTTCAGAAGACAAAAGCAGCTGTTTGCTCCACCCCAAGGAGCAGTAGAGAGGAGCTCTGTGGGCAGGTGACACTTGCAGCACCTGGCCATTTCCTCTTTCCATGGCAGCCGTGCAAATCCTTGTCCTCCTCTGTGATTCCCCAAACCCTGGGAGTTGCTATGAACTTTTTTCTGTTGTTGAGAACATGAAAATACAGTTAACAAAGACGCCTTTTGAGTGGGATTGCAGGAAACCTGCAACATCGTGAACAAGCTGCCTACACAGAGATAAATGACAGCTGTGACTGAAGGAATAAACAAGATAATCTGGATTTAAATAAACCACAAGGGGATTTTGGCAACATGCAAATTCACAAATTTATAAAACGTATCCTTTGAAAATAAAGAGCTTGTTTGAAGCCAGCAGTTAAGAACAATTACTACAGCACATTTTCCCAATGACAGCTTAGAGCTGGCCTCTGCTCCCAGCCAGGGCAGGCGGGAGCCAGCTGTCCTGCCTGCCACACACAGTGGCTGGGGCCTGCCATGCACAGAGCAGAAACCTGAAGGAGTGACAGCAGCCAGCCCCTGTGCAGCTCAGGGGTGCTGGGGGTGCACAGAGCAATCTGGCCCTCCTCAGCCTCTGGGCACAGCACTGGGGAATGAACAGGAAAGGAGAGAAACATCAAAAGCCCCAGCAAGTACTCAGTAATATATATTGTATCATCTGCTTGGAGGACAAGGTAATTCCTGTGCCCAAGGCCAGCAATGACAGTTCAGTTTTCACGTTGTACTGTGTAGTGATGCTGCACCAACAAGCACAAGGGGATGATGCCCTTCCCGTCAGGGAGCAGGGGGTTTGTTCATGCCCGTGTCAGCGGAGCTCCTGCCAGGGGATTGTTGTCATTGCTCCCCTTTTTCAGGTGAGCAGTGATGGAGAGGGAAAAGGTGCAGGTGGGGAGACAGCGGTGGCAGAGCCACGAGTAGACATGTCCCATTGCAACCCTTCACCCCCTGCAGTGCCCTGTGGAGGCACGAGAGGTGCAGTCACCACGTGGCCGTGCATCTTCAGCAACCAGACTGGCCTCAAAGGGACACAAACACTGCAGGGAAGGCCAAGGTGTGCTCCAGAGGGAGCAAAGCCTTAGCCCCACGCTGCAAACCACTCTGCATCTGCCACTGCAGGAGGGCGAAGCGGAGCGTTGCTCTGCCTGCACACACAGAGCTGGTTAGAATTCCGTCGGCACACACGCAATTAGGGCAGAGCACATGGCAGCAGCTCTGTGAAGGTTAACTGCTCTGAGGAGCATTCCTGCCGTGCCAGAGGCTCGGTTGCTCCAGCTTTAACACCCTTGTTATTCCCAGCAGCAGGAGCCGGCTGTGCTGCGTGCCACGCTGTTTGGCAGCAGTTATCACACGCCACCGGCTGCACACAGGGCACCTGACCCTAGGGCTGCAGGCTCAAGCTTTCTTCACCTGAGCAGTGTAGCTCAGTGCCTGCCCCAGCAGGGCAGCACGTGGGGAGGGACTCTGAAACACAGCAGAGTTTGGGGTAAAGCCTTTCTGTATGTTTGTCCCAGAGCCACAGTCGTTCCAGGCTCTGCAGGGCCAGGGTGTCTTGAGGACACACTGTGGCTTCCAGCTTTTCCTAAATGCCAAACTACCACATTGCTTAAAACTGTACAGCAAAAGCTGAGTCTGCTTCTCCTCCTCTTTTCCTTGATCAGTGCTTCCCCATTTTCTCTCCTCAGGGCCAGTCCATCCATCCATTTGTCTTTATTGTGCATGGAGTTGAACACAGTCCTTAAATGTGGCAACATTTCCAGATTATTAGCTCTGCAATTTCTTGGCTCCTGTTTATTGTGGTAACATCATCTGAAGGGGAAGTTGTAATTAACATGTTTGTTCATGCTTCTTTTATAAATCCCCAATGTGTTTGTTCTATACAAACCAAACCAAATGGGGATGCCCCCTGGGGCATGGGGAACAGACACCATCGTGGCTCTTGCTGCAGGTGGGTCCATCCCATCCTCCCCTAGCAGCTGATAGCTGTGAGAGTGGGCACGGAGCAGCACTGCTGCTGGCAGCCCCTCCCAATCCTCCACTCCTGCAGTACAGCAGTGGGCACCCAAGGGCTCACCTCTGATCATACTGTGGGTCTTGCTGTGATGTGCACAGCCGGAAAATCTGCTTCCTTCCCACAGGGCTGTTAAATTCAGGTACTGGATTCCCCAGGGAAGCTGGTCTGTAATTCTGCAGCATCTGCAGTCCCCAAGTGCTCCTATCCCTCTTAATTTGTTCAGGGTTTTCTTAAAGGAATAAATAACTCAGGATGCATCGTTCTGACTAATCCTTGCTCCCTTTGTGTCGCTGCTGCTCAAGCGGCTGATGCAAGGCAAGCGTGAAGCACCGGAGTGCTCTGGGAAGAAGACAGGCTTGCAGGCATCTTGCCTTTGGGAAGGCAGCTCCAGCAGGACCTGATGCCAGAGGAATGGCCTTCCCTATAGAGCATGCTGGCCCTGAGACAGGGAGTCCTGCAGCCCTGCAGGCCGCATTGCTGCTACTTAGACAGACACTCTTCAACAGGAAAGGTTCTGCAACAGGACTGGGACAGCCACAGGAACACCATCCTCTTCACCCAAAATGCTGAGGACACTGGCAGCCCTGTGGCAGCACCAAATCCACCCTCACTCTGGCCTTGGCAGGAGACCCCTCATCACCCCCAGAAGCACCTCAGCAGAACAAGCCTGGGGGGCTGTGTGGCACCAGCAGTGAATACACAAATTACAGGGGTGTTAAAGCCAGTTGGTGCCTTTAGCAGTCAAATCCGAGGTGACACTGACAGGCACATCCAGCGGGCTGTGCCTGTCATCTGCTTCTGCTCCAGGCTTCAGCTACGTTATTCCTGCAGTGGGTCTTCCTGGGGCCCAGCAGTTTGACGTCAGTATTGCTGTGCCTGTCGCTGCCCAAGGTGCTCTCACAGAGCCATTTCAAGCCTATTCACGTTATTTCCTCACCATATGTTTGCACTAATAATAGTTGCAATACGAAGGGATAATCCTGCAAGGCCATGGGCATTGCCATCCTCCTGTCTGACAGAGGAGATCTCTGCAGTGCCGTGAGCGCTTCCCCAGGACAGCGACCCTGTTCCTCCTCCTTGGCACTGTGGCTGTGTGTGGGCAGCAGGCAGGTGTGGCACAGCCTCCAGCCCCAGCACAACACGTGTGACGAGGCTGTGACGCTTTTGCAGGGGACATCTCGTGGGTCCCTTCTTATTCAGCTTATTCTGTGATTTTGTGATCACTTAAAACCCTCTGGCTGGCTGCGATAATCTTTAACTGGTGGCACTGGAACAAGAATTTACCTCTTCATTTTCTTAGACATAACTGCTATCTCACTGCACTTTCATTTTACAGTATGGTAATACGCTATCCAGGAAAATCTTGCTACATCCTAATTTATCCAGTAGGCAAATTCCTTTTGGCTAATAAAAGTGCTTGCACAGGAAGCTCAAAACTCAGCAGCAATTAATTATTGACAGAGCATGTGAATTAGAGATAAAAGAAAAGTCATTCTTTCTCACACACAAGATAGTAAATAAATTTAATTATTGTACTAGAAGCAAGGGATCTTATTCTGTATTAAGTTTTATTAGCTGAGACATTTAAAAGCATGTCATCATAACAAAAAGGTCCTGTGTAATCCGAGCTGCGCCGCTCTGTACACGGCTCTGGAGTGAAAAGGCTTAATTGAGCAAATGGGAGCAGATGGCTTCTGAACAGGCAGGTATTGTGCAGGTTTAGTGTCAATTAGCTTTGGGCTACATCTGCCTATGGCAAATTGTCTGCATAATGTGTCACCAAGGCTGACTTTACATTTTGGGTGCCCTCCATGGCCAGGGGCTGAGAAGAAACAAAGCCAGAAAGACTTGTCTGAGGGTCACACAGGAGTGACAGCATCCCTCCTCCTGCATGTCCCACCGACACCTGCACAAGGTGCCCATCCCTGCCTGGCCCTCGCTAACCCCCTGCTCTGCTTCTGCACAGGAACGTGATGCCCAAGACGCTGGATGGGCAGATCACCATGGAGAAGACCCCCAGCTACTTTGTGACCAATGAGGCCCCCAGGCGCATTCACTCCATGGCCAAGGACACGAAGCTGATCGTGGTGGTGCGGAACCCGGTCACCCGGGCTATCTCTGACTACACACAGACTCTCTCCAAAAAGCCAGAGATCCCCACCTTTGAGGTGCTGGCCTTCAAGAACAGGACTCTGGGGCTGATTGATGCCTCCTGGAGTGCTATCCGCATTGGGATTTATGCCCTGCACTTGGAAAACTGGCTTCAGTACTTCCCCCTCTCCCAGATCCTGTTTGTCAGTGGTGAGAGGCTCATCACTGACCCAGCTGGGGAAATGGCCAAGGTTCAGGACTTCTTAGGCCTCAAGAGGATTGTGACAGAGAAGCATTTTTATTTTAATAAAACGAAGGGGTTTCCCTGTCTAAAGAAGCCAGAGGACAGCAGTGCTCCCCGGTGCTTGGGCAAGTCCAAGGGTCGAACTCACCCCAAAATAGACCCAGACGTCATCCACAGACTGCGGAAGTTTTACAAACCCTTCAATGTCATGTTTTACCAAATGACAGGCCAAGATTTCCAGTGGGAGCAGGAAGAAAATGATAAGTAGAACCACAAAATCAGGAAAAAATCTTTTTTGTTTTTGGGATGTGAATCATCATTTCAGACCCAAAACTCTCTTGGGGCTGGAGGCTCAGCCCTGAGTGTAACAGGCTCTTGTGTTGTCAGGGCTGCAGCAGAAGTCACCCCACATGTCCAATTCAGGAACTCTAGTGGCCTGTCACCTCGGGCTGCTCTCCCCACGGTGCCACTGGGGGTCAGGGGCAGGTGGGAGGAGGAGGAGGAGGGGAAGCAGGGATCCTCAGGGTGATGGGGCACTTTGTGTCGCCGTTTCACTGCTGGTGTCCCCCTTGCAGCCAGGCAGGCAGGACCAGACCTCGTGCCATGGTGAGCTGGGCAAGAGGGTGGCTCCCAAAACCCAGCACTGGGACAAGCCCATAGATTTGATTTCTCCTGCCCTGCACTTTAGTTTTGTCCAAACAGCAGCATCTGATCTGGTAAATTCAGGCCTCGTGCACTCATATGCACACTGGTCTTCGTGTGTGGAAGGAATAAAGCCAGTTATGCTGCAAAGGAGCTATGTACAGGAACTTCATTTGCACCAAATGTTTAAATTACTTCTTGCACTAAAACTAGAATTTACCAAGTGCCACAGACACCTGGCCTCAGTTCTCCTCTGGCTGACGGGTGCCCCTCCGCTGTTGGAAGAGAGTAGTTCCTTCTTTGCTGAGATGCTCAGTGAGATTGGGCACTGGGGTGCCCCCAGGCCTCCACCCTCCTGGAAGCTGAAAGAACATCCCCAGGAGTGAGCCAGGCTCCCACTGCCCAGCCAGGATGCCAAGGCACGGTGTGGTGCCACACATGTCCACGCAGCACCTCCTGGCCAGGCTGTGCCATGCCCTGCTCCATGGTTTGCAGCCAGGTGTTGCCAGTGGGGACTGACGGGGTGGCTGCAGGGGGGACACCTGGGGACACTCAGGACCCCTGGCACTGCCATTCATTTGCATCTTGAAAACGCAATCCCTGCTGCTTGCTGTGGACAGCTGGGGTCGCAGAACAGGGAAGCAGCCTTCATCTTGCTTCAGAATTAAAAAAAAAAAGCAATTAATTCCCAGGGCAAGCGCTGCTCAGCGCACAAAACCTGTGCATTTCTAGTGGAAATGACCAAGTCACCCAAATCTGCAAATCCTGGCAGAAACTATAGAATAAACTTACACCCCTACTTGATCCCCCAGTGTCATGAGAGCTGTTTGCTGGGCCCAGAAGACAACAAGAGCAGCTCTTGCACACACCTGCACAGTTCCACCTCCACTGCTGCAGGAAACTAGGCAGAGGGGAAGCAAAGGTGAAATGCAGAGCTGCTGAAACAATCCCTCGCATGGTGATTTCTGAGGGCACTTGGATACTGCTGGCAGCTCTCTTTGCTCTGATGAGGGCTGAGACCACCTCCAGCTTGGGGTGTAGCCACATGAGAGCCCCCTCCCATTGGGCAGGTCCCCAGCAGAGGTGCAGGATGGGGTTGCTGCGGGAGGACCAGGACTCGGTTCTGATTGAGGTGAATGAACTCCCTACAGCTGCACTAAGCAGATGAAATCACTGTTGCATTCCTTGGGTGACAAGCTGACCCTGCTCAGGGTTCCAGGGCCTGTCATGTGGCTCATTATGCCATGAAATGGTGCCGGTGCCTTGGATTGGATGAGAAGAGCTGAAGCCATTTGGACCATTTACTACGTGGCCCATGCTGGAGGGGCACTGCGAAGACCCTGCTGGCATCAGGTCACTTCCCATCAGCCTGGTCAGATTTAAAAACAGCTCCTGATATAGCACAGTTTTCACAAACCCACAAACTTCCAAATTACTACAGGAAAGTTGGAAGTGTATAACAAGAATAATCTCATGGTGTTTCACACGTTATTAAAATATCAGAACAGGTCCTACATGAAACCTGTTGTTGCATAATTTGGTGCAAATTGCTCAATGGAGGACAAGGGGCTCTCGGCCCAGCTCCCCCTCAGCAGAGGGATGTCTGGGGATGTCAGCCTGTCTGCAGAGTGCTGCACCCCAGCATGGTGTGGGGCTGAGCGCTGGGGCTGCCTGATGGACGGGCTCAGCTCCGGGGGACAGGGGCTCCTGCGTGGGCTGGGGACGCGCTGTGCCCCCCACATTCACTCCCCTTATTTCTGCCATATACTCAGAGGTTTATTTTTTATACCAGACGCCATCTGCAGCTCGGCAGGAGCTGATGGGTGCCCACAGAGAGAGGGGCCCCTGCTCCCCTGCCCTGAGTGCCTGCTCCATGGACAACCACCACTCAGCATGGTGCAACAGGACCCTCCAGCCCCCCAGCCCTCTCTCCAGGTACAACTGTGGTGCTACCAGCACTGCTGGGAGGGAGCAGGGACGTGCCAGTCACCCTGCCGTGGGCTGGGGGCATGGGGACTGGGGTGGGGGTGGTGTTATTTTGTTTTGTTCTTTGGAAATGCACCCCATGTATGCCCCACTGCGGCTGGGGCTGGATGGGGGGATTGTTTTCTATCTGGCCAGAGAAAGGCCTGCCAAATGAGAGTCAGGTTAATAACACTTTTTTTAAAAAAAACTATTCAAATGTCAGCATTAGAATACACAGGAAATTGAATTTTGTATTTGGTTTCAATTAGCAAAGCATAAATTATATTTAATTTTATACACAGACTGAGTGATTCATTGTTCTGGAAAAGCTGGTACTTTCTGGTTCAGAGACTGGAAATGGAGAGTGGGTCTGTTCTGAACCTTACTTGCTGTGCTGTCACTGCCTCCCCAGCGCGTCTCTGTCTGTCAGTGTCTCTGTACCTGAACGATGTGACTGTCCTGAACTGAACCCTGGAACCCCCAGCACTAAACAATAAATCATTGTAGCAGCTGCATTTCTCGGCTCCGTTTCTCTTGGCCCCCCAGCAGCACCAAGACCCCACGAGCGGGAGCCACGAGAGGACAATGCTGGCCGTGACCTGCCAGCCCAGCTGGCTGCTGTGACTTGTCCCACAGCCCAAGGGGCTGCAGAAGGCACTCGCTGCAGCCAGGACCGGGAGCAGGAGCAGGACCACCTGGGCCAGCCTGCAGGTCCTGGTGTGGGGGAGAGCTTTCCTCACTGACCTCTCAGTTTGGGGTGCACCTCACAAGGTCACAAAGAACAAATCCCTGAGTAATGCCTCAGAGATTTCACTTGCTGCTGACTAAGGATAAGTCAATGGCTAATAAAAAGAGAGGGCTGAGAGAGGGCTGGCTGCCAGGCAAAGAAATTAGGAGGAAAATTTTTTTTATCTTATTTTGTGTGCACAATTTCCTGCTTGTTTGAAAAGAGGTTATTTCACAGCACGGTCCTATTGTGTCATCTGATAAAAAACACGGAAAAACTTTTATCGACAAAATTAGGAAGTAGTGAACTATAAAATTGCTAATTATTTTCTAGTAAATTTACTTTTAAATAACTTTAGACACCAATTACAGGCACCATTAAGCACCATTAACACTGGGTGTATTTACCAAACAAGGATGGAATACTTATTCAAATCAAGATCATTTTGGTGTAGATTCTGCTGTTTGGAAAGCAGCCCCTTCTCACCAGATATTTAAAAAGCCATCAGAAGATCAATTAGGAACCTCAGGTTCGTAATATGTGATTTGTGGTGTGATGTAATTCAGCCCTTGAAGAAAACCCCTGTGAACAGGAGCAGCACCGGGGCCGGCACCCGCCCTCCTGTCCTGCGAACGCCGGGACTCCACTCGCTGTTGTGCAGACCCAGCAGCCTCTTGCAGCCCCTCCATCCCTGCCCCGAGCGGGGCTGAGCCCCACGGCCGTGCCCGGGGAGCCGGGGCTGCCCGTGCCCCATCAGCCGGGATGAGCTCCGGCACACGCCTCGTCACTGGAGGTTGCCAAGCAGCTGTCCGAGAGCTGCTGCAAAGCTGCTGCCTGCTCCCACCTTCCTGCTGTCATCTTTGACATCCTCATTATTTATTAACTGCCCGGTACCCAACAGGCTGCCACTGGTGCAGAGATGCTCGGATTATGCAGGTTCGATATGCTGCCTGCCTCCAAGGTCACGTCCTCCAGGATGTCTTGCAAACCAGATTGAAGAGGTACCAGCAAAGATGCAACATGTTCTGTATTGCTGATGCCAGATTTCAAACAGAGCCTTTTGAATAAGGATAACTTACTACACAGCATCATGGAATAATGAAATTGTTTAGGTTGGAAAAGGTCTCCAAGACCATTAAGTCCCACCATTCCTCAGCACTGCCGAGGCCACCACTAAGCAATGTCCCCAAGTGCCACATCTACATGGCTTTTAAATCCCTCCAGGGAGAGTGATTTTATCACTGTGCTGGGCAGCCTTTCCATGTAGAATTTTTTTCCTATTATCCAATCTAAACTGGGCCTGATCCCGGGTTGGTTGGTTGTCTTGTATGTGCTGTGTGATGGTACTCACGATGATCTGGTCCTTCAGCATCCTCAACACCAAGGTCAGACTGACAGGCCTGTAGTTCCCTGGAGGAATTCTGTGCCCTTCAGGACTCCCAGGGAAATCTGTCAGCCAGGCTCCTCAACAGCTCAGCCCGCTCTCCAGCCATCCAAGGAGGCAGTTCTGTGACCCCCTCCTTACTCCCAGATGTGACCATTTTGGGTTCTCTGTGCCCAAGATGGGCTCTGACAGATGGTGATATCAGGCCCTGCTGCTCACTGCTGTTCCCATTCCTGCTTGCAGCTCAGAGCAGTCTCTGCACCAGTGCCAGCAAACACAGGGCCCAGAATGTCAGGAGAGAGATCCTCCAGCAGCTTTCCTGTGGGACATGGGGTTTGTCTTTACACCCGAGCCCAGGGGGATGGCAGGGTGGGGGTTATTTAGCTGCCACCCTGCAGTGACCTGTTACAGCTTGGCCAGCAGGAATCCCCTGACCTGGGGCACTGCCTCCGAGGCACAGTGCCATGGCATGGGAACCCTGTGCCAACAGCCTGTGACATCCTAGGCAGAAACAGCTAAACAATCTTTCACATCCCAGATTTCCTGGGGCCCTGTGCTTGGGGTGTTTTTGTTTTGCTGACCTCAGAAACTCTCCCTCTATGAGTCACTTGCTGGGAAAAAGATATGATTAGAAAATTTTTGGTGCCCTTTAAGAAGCTCTTCTAACTTCCAGTACAGGAAGAAATATTTGAGGGTCACATCACAATTACTTTATACCACCAATAGGGATATTTTGAAGTTTTTAGCTAAAATATAAGAACTAACACCAGATATCGGCACTTGCCCGTACGTACCCTGTGCAAGGACAGAGGCTGGCAGATGTATCTACAGATTAACAGATTCCTGATTTCACCTCTGCTGTCCCACTGCCCAGAAGGAGCAGGGCCCAGAGGGAGGGTCCCTGTGTGCACAGTCTTCAAGGAAATGGGAATGGAGGGAACTGGATTTGTTGCAGCACCTCATTTGTGACTGAAGTCATTATGTGCAGAGAGACGTACGGGTAGCTGAAAGACAGAATTAATATAGTAAGTAATCCTCTCCCTTTAGCATATCTTTCTGCATGAAATAATGGTTTAATGTCTAACTTTTCTAGGCACATGCTTTTCCTCATAACAAACACTTATATGAGATGCAGCTATTTATGTTTCAAGGCAAAAAGTGTGGAGTGTAATGGACTCTACTCTGACTATCCGCCCATGAAGAAATTTCACTGTATCGTGGGAAATGAGGAAAAACATTTTATTTGGAGTCAATTTCTTTCTTTTTAAGCCATTCTTATCTTTCTGCCTTGTTCTCTGTTGGAAAGGATATTTGCTGGCTCTGAGCAGCCTCTCCTGTTTGCAGGGCATCCCCAGCAGGGCACCCCTCACAGGAGGTAAACATGCCTCCAAAGCAGGGTGGGTGGCACGTGGCGAGTCCAGCTGCAGGAGTCCAGCTGCAGGAGTCCAGCTGCAGGAGTCCAGCTGCAGGACCTGCAGGACCTGCAGGACCTGCTGGCCAAGGGGCAGGGCACTGCTCTCCCCGACTGCAGTGCCTGACCACGGCAGCCCTGGCTGCTCGGACCTCAGCGAGGAGCTCCCGTCTCCAGCGCTCCTTTTCCTCCCAGGCTAAATCCAGAGCAGTGTGGGAAAGAGATGTGTCTCATATGGAGACCTGCCTCCAGGGTGTTGCTCTCTGTAGTCGCCAAGGCAGATCCCACAAACACCCAGCCCACGAAGGAGCAATGAGGTTTTCCCTGGCACCAACACCGCTTAGCGCACTCATCCAGATGATGCAGGACGTGGCTGTGTAAGGAAGGCAAACGGTACATCTGGCAATTTTCCACCCAACTGACAGAGATAAACAGGTATAAATATACCTCATTAATAGTGTAAGCATCCTTCAAAGCTTTTGTGGAGAGGCTGTGGGGCCAGCATGTGGCAGGGGCTGGTGCTGCAGCTAGGGACCTGAGCACCAGGTACTGCAGAGCCACCAGGCCCAAAGCCCCTCGGTAGCAGAGACAAAACAAAGGTTGGCAGTGGCAAAGGCAGAGACACTTCCAGGGAACAGGAGAACCTGGGAAGCCGTAAGTGCACCTGGGAGCACAGCTGAGCCATGCTCTCCCAACCTCTGTGGTCACTGCCAGCTCAGCTCTGGCAGGTCAGCAGGTGCTCAAGTGTCCTACCCCAGGGACTGACATCCATCCCTCTCCCAAGGAACCCTCTGCAGCACCCAGCAGTGATGAGCAGGTAGACCTGGCTGGGTTTCAGCCCTAGTTCAACAAGGGAAAGCTAATAGCAGGGTTTTGCCTTGATCTAAGCAAGCTACTGCAGGATAAATTGCAGTTAATGAAAAGAGCGAGGAATAGGCAGGTCATGGGGGTGACCTCACACACCTCTTGAAGGATTTTTTCTCAGAGAATAAGCAGCTGAGAGCAAGTTCTTTGTCAAATTCAGGTTTTTCCAGTTAATCTTTACATTCACACGTTATGTGAAGCTGGAGGGCTGGATGCTGTGCCTGCATCAGAAACCTCTCCCTGCCTGGGGCTGTGGTAGAGGATGGAGAAGTTCTTAATTTCCTCAGTGTCCCAAATTTACATGTGAAGAAATGTCTCATCACAGTTAATTCAAGCTAATTTCATCTAATTTTTCAACACTGGCTGTCTGTTCCCCCTGCCCCATGTTTCGGAGGCACGGTGGATGCTGCTGGACTAACAAGACTCCAGACCTGGCCAATGACATGAGCTGCTCACAGCAGATGATCTCCATGGAGCAGGGCAAGTGATTTACAGTGCTTTGCCCAAGTGCTGATGGTTTTGACTGCCCTGTGGGCTGACCTGTTTGTCCCAAGATTTTTACTGCCTAGCAAAGGTTCACTGCTCAGAAGTTTGTTTTGTCTTAAAAGACCACAGCACCCCCTGACACAATCGTGCTAGTCCTAAGCACTGGTACCAGCACAGCCCTGCCTGACATGAACCAGGCTTCCCAGACACTCCATTAGTGACTGTGCAAAGAGGCTGCAATTGGACCATTTTCCAGTTCACACAATCTGCCAGAGTTCACAGCAGAGGAAAGTCCTGCTGAGAGGGGCTTCACAGCTCCTGCAGAACTGCAGCTCCCAAGTGGGAGAGCAGGCACGGCAGCAAGCACTGGGCTCATCCGTTTGGTCCAGGGCCATTTCTGTAATACAGAAAACCAGTTTAACTAATATTTTTTCTAGGAATATTTAATAATAAAATCATAAGTCTGGTGTTTTCCTTCCAGATACAACAACTTATGTGGAAAAGTTGATTTGTAAGATTAATGGTATGAATTACTCTCAGAAAGGAAAAAACCCAAACAAACCCAAGGCAGTGCTCCCAGAACATATGCTAGAAATCTTCTAATGCCCTGAGAACTGTGAGTTTTAACTCCATTCTAATACAGAAAATGTCTTTCCATGTAACTCAGAGGGAATGGCATGTGCCACTGGCTTGTCCATCTGTTTTGCTCTCTTTGCAGCAGCAGAACTCTCAGACCAGCCAACCGGCTCTTGGTCCTACCAAAACCGCAGCATCCAGTTATTATTTTAAGCACAGAAAAGAAGAGCTCACAGCAATGTGAGCTGCAGCCCAGGCCGTGCACAGTCAGGCATTCCTGAGGGGGCTGCACACACAGGTGACCATGGTGCCCCAAACCCTGAGGCAGAGCAGACTCTTCCTCCTGCACCAGGGGGTGAACAGGCTGAGCTGTCCCTTCTCATGGCAGGTTAGCTGTGGAGACGGAAGGTGGGCACCTCTGCGTGGCTGCTGGCCCAGTGCAGTGCAGCCTGATTGCAGACGGTGCTCATGGCCTGGCAGCCCGGTCAGGCCAGGCTGGGGACCATTCACATCATGGGCTACAAATGAAATGCTGTTGCCACATTTCACCATCACCAGGCACACACCGGCTGCTGCAGCCTTCCCCATGCCACCAAGGAATCTGGCTCTCTCCGTGGGCACAGCTGCTGGGACTCAGTCCACACAGCACCTACAGTTTCTCTGCTATTCACCATCTTGTTTTATGTTTAATGAGTTCATGTAACTTTTTGTTAAGCAGCAAGGAAATGTTTTCCAGGGAAGCCACTTCCAGCACATCCTCTGTGTGTAGGTTGGATGTTACGGAACAGTGGCTCTGTTGAATGCATTAGCATACAGCACTTCACTTACTCACCTAATCTACATATTTTTCTGAGGGTGAGGAAAACCTCCAGGTGCTGGTAAGAAGCTCAGGTGCCTGGGGCTCCGGCCCCAGGGCAGGTGGACATGGGCAGGTGTGGGGCAGAGTGCCCCATGCCGTGGGTGTGACGGTGGCCGAGGGAGGCTTGACTGACTGTGTTCTTCAGCCAAAGCACAATAAACGGGACCTGTGTGAGGCAGTGCCACTCCTGCCAAAACTCTCACCCTCACCTCCTGTCCTCTGCCCAGGGCACGTGCTGCCCCGGCGAGGGGACCGTGCCAGCCCGTGTCCCACCGCCCTGGTCCCCGAGAGGAGGATGAGCAGAGCTCCCTCCTGGGCTGTGCTCACAGAAACACACACATGCTACCGGGACCCAGGCATTTTTTCATCTTGGCACAGAATTCTTCCAGAGATGATTATTTGAAAGATGAGTCACCAAATACAATAGCAAAGACACATCCTTGACTTACTGGCAGAGAAGGGATGTGACCAGCATTAAGTCTCCATGCAATGTCTCCATCACACAGTGTCTGGCGTTTATTCTAAACAGCTCTCAGTCTTGAGCAGAATTGTTTTTTCACATCAGAAATCCAGCTACGTTTTTGTAAGAAATGTTCCTTAATGAAAGGAAAACCAGAGAGTGTTCACGGATGTAAAAATCATTATAGCACAGCTATGTGCTCTCTGCAGCTGCTGCCTGTTACAGGCTGTTTGTAGAACACAGGCATACATGGAGATGCACATCAGCATCCCTGTGCTGGGGGTAGCAAGGCTGTGCCCCTCAAATGGGACATAACCCAAAAGACACCTTTGTACAGGGAGTCACATGGAAAAGCCAAGGGGAAATAGGTACCGGCTCCTCCCAGGGTGAGTCTGTCTGGACACGAGAGGAAGATTTTTCACAATGAGGACACAGATGAGAATCATCTCCCCAGGGAAGCAGCCCCTGCTCCCTGCGGGGCTGGCGGGCAGGGCCTGCAGCAGGAGCCCCTTCCCTTGGCCAGGAGGGAGCCAGAGGAGCGCGGAGCAGGGGCTGAGCAGGGGCTGCTCTCTGGTAGCCTACTCCAGCTCAGCAGCGTCCTGACCTTGATGATGTTGGTTTAACTAGGATATGAAATGCAAATATAGCCTAAGCTCGGTAATTCTTGCACCCAGCAGAGAGCCTGAAGGGTGGAACGCTTCCCAGAAGGGTCAGGAAGAGCAGAAAAAATTATATAGAGCAAATAAACAGAATAAAAGGCTTCTCACTTATCCTGTGCGGAGGGCTGCAGCTCCAGGGGACTGCAGGAGATTGTGCTGCTCTGAGGCTTATCCTCAGGGACAAGCTGCTGATCGGGAGACAGAGGAAAGCCGAAGGGCAAGGAGTCAATTTGTTTGAAATAACTGCAAGCCGGGAGGAAGTCACCCCCGTTCTGCTTCTCGGCTGATTCTCTGTCACCCATCAGCTCGCCCCACAGCCAAGGCAGTCCCCCCAGGGATTTCCCAGGATCTGGGGCCAGACCTTCGGAGAGGGGATAATGTGTGATCCGCCTGGGGAAGGGAGACACCGTGGGGCAGGGCAGCCCCCACCGAACCGACCTCCTCCTGCTCAGAGGAGCTGCTCCCCCCGGCCTTGTGGGACCTGAATATACCCCAGGCTACTGCTATACCAGACCAAAAAACCTGAATTGAACGGATTGAAATACCTACTTTCAAATCAAGGTGGGGCTTGCACGTTGTCAGTAATCTTCATCAAAAGCATCCAGAGTGCTGATCTGGGCTCTGCGTGTCCCCAGGGGTCACAGCCCGCTCTGGCCCGCGGGGACGGGCGGACCCTGCTGCCAGCTCCGGCACGGAGCGGGGGCACTGCAGACCCCCAGCCCCTCCAGCTGTGCTCTCCTGGAGCTCATCTGGAGCGAGAGGGGCACTGCAGACCCCCAGCCCCTCCAGCTGTGCTCTCCTGGAGCTCATCTGGAGCGAGAGGGGCACTGCAGACCCCCAGCCCCTCCAGCTGTGCTCTCCTGGAGCTCATCTGGAGCGAGAGGGGCACTGCAGACCCCCAGCCCCTCCAGCTGTGCTCTCCTGGAGCTCATCTGGAGCGAGAGGGGCACTGCAGACCCCCAGCCCCTCCAGCTGTGCTCTCCTGGGGCTCATCTGGAGCGAGAGGGGCACTGCAGACCCCCAGCCCCTCCAGCTGTGTTCTCCTGGGGCTCATCTGGAGCGAGAGGGGCACTGCAGACCCCCAGCCCCTCCAGCTGTGTTCTCCTGGGGCTCATCTGGAGCGAGGGAGGCACTGCAGACCCCCCCGCTCCCGGGACGAGCACCCTCATTTGGGCATTGTGACTTTAATAAACATTTAAAACACAAATTACAGCATTTATTGGGAAGAATCGCTTTCCTACCAACTACAGTTAATAGGGTAAAATTAATGTACCAATTAATATGGCTGCTTCTAAACTTGGTCTAATATGTTAAATACTGTTCCTATCTCTGTAAATGCAGCGAAATAAAGTGATGATCAGGATAGGAGCTAATAAAGTTTTGCTTCTCTGTACTTAAACTATTTGGCATCACTGAGTTAAGGCACAGGAAAAAGGAGATTATTTAACATTTTAAGGTTTGCAAGACCCATAAATCATTTCATACATGCCATATTTGTTGAAAAGGATAGAATACATTCAATTTTACAGTATATTAAACTTCATCTAATTTGAACGTAAGAACAGACCAGCAAAATAAATGACCAATTTCTGAAGCAGAAATTACCATTTGGCTGCTGCCATTATGAAGCTGCTGGTATTTTATCATGTTCTTAACATAATATTGCTTGTCTATTGATGCATAGTTATAGTGCTAGTCCAAATTGGAAGGCGGTGAAAGAGGACAGTGCAGAGGGTTTTTTTAATAGGCGTCATTTGTCAGATGTTATTTCAGAGGTCTTTGCACTGATGATAATATGCAGATTAAACCAGAAGTAAATAGAAAAAAAAAAAAAGAAAAGAAAAGAAAAAAGAGAGATAGTGAGAAAGGAAGGCAGAAGAAGAATGAGAATTTCAGCCCATTTTGGCTGCAGCAGGTGGACCAGCCCCAGTGGGACCAGATAGCAGTAATTAATCTGGGGTTTAGGATTTCTTCTGAAACCTCACAGTACTTGACAAAAGGCAATCTCCTTCCTTGCATCCCAGTGCTGCGGGGGCCACGGGGAGTGTGGGAGCAGGGCAGGGCCCCAGATGGTTCCTCCTCCCCACTCTCCCTGCACCATCCAGAAACATGAGCACAAATAAAAATTATGTTTAGTTTGCAAAACAGGAGGAAGGTACCTCCATCCTCTAGAGTTCATTGTTCTGCTACACTTGGTATTATAGTGGCAATATATTACAGAGAAGAAAAATCAGCTGGCTGCTGCCTCCAGAATGACAATGGAAAGCACAAATATGCTGGAGCTGCGGCTGCCCAGGGGGATCTGCCAGGGCTCTGTGGGCACTGGGGCACAAGGAAGGGTGCTGATGGGGAAGAGGACCCACCCAGTCGATGGACACAGCATCCCACGGGACAGACAGACACCTCCTGTACAGCAGGGATGGCCACGCTCCGGGACAGGGCAGGCAGGGACCCAGCACCCCTGGGCACTCCTGCTGTTTCTCAGCCATCTCAAGCTCTTCAGGCAGCAGCTCCTCTGCCAGGGCAGGGCACCATCCCAGGGCAGGGCATGACCCCAGGGCAGGGCATGACCCCAGGGCAGGGCATGACCCCAGGGCAGGGCATGACCCCAGGGCAGGGCATGACCCCAGGGCAGGGCATGACCCCAGGGCAGGGCACTCAGCTGGCACCAGGATCAGCCGTGCCCGCACGCAGAGGCGATCCCTGACCACAGTGCCTGCCCCAGTGCTGCCCGTGGACACAGCCACAGAAAACAGCTTCCTACCAATCCACAAGGTGGTTCATTTGTACTGAGGACAATCATCCTGACCCCTAATCCTCCTGTTCCCTCAGTGAAGGGCCTCTGCTGCCTGCAGGCTGCCAGGAGAGGGGCAGAGCAGGGGGAGCAGGGATGCTGTGGGCAGACCCTGCAGAGGGGTCTGCTGCCCTGCTCGGCACTGGCAGCTATTGGGAGCCCGGGTCTGATTAAACCAAATGAATTGTCAGATATTAGAACTGGAACTGGGTTCTGTGCCTGCAAATCTGCACAGGAATATATTGTGCTTTAACGTAGATTTCAATTACTTCCCAACCTTCAGTGTGATGATGCGACATTATGCTCTACTGCCAGGGTTTGCCAGCATGCTCCTACTTTTATTTCTCCTGTTAAATATGGTCTTTGTTGCGCTTCATTGATCTCTGAGCATATTCTGCTGTTTACAACTTTGATAATCTTTGTGTAATCTTCAGGGGTAATTGAATTCTGACAAACATAGCTGAATTTTAAACACCACACAGATTTCAGTACGTTGAAGAGCCATGATATGAAAGTCAAAACTGGAAATGGGGAGCAGCATTTGTTTTCAGTGCCCGTCCTGAACAACAGGAGATGAGCCAGGCTCAGAGCCCAGGGACATGGAGAGCAAGTTAGGAGACATGACTGGGGGTCAGACCCAGCCCAGAGCTTAATCCCAAGTAGACAATATAATGTAATTTAATGATTTTTTTAATATATACCCCCAAGACACTTCGGCACTTGCACAAAGTCCCAGAAATCCCACTGGGTCTACTCTGCTAGCATAGGATACAGTCAGCAGCTACCAATCTTCACTAAATACCTCGGGAATTGCCCGTGTACAAGTAAATTATTGTTTTTATGGGCATATATTGCGAATTAGACAAGGGGGAAAACGTTGCAGTTGGATTTTGATGCAGAAGGTTTTTTTGCAGAGCCCATGGGGCACATGCATAGCGCTTCCATAATCATTATTGTTATTTATCATTTGCCAGCACCAGGAACGTGCCCAGCCCAGCACAGGCCAGATGGAGCACAGCTGCTGGGCAGCACTGTGCCCCCAGTGCCCACAGACACCGGGCACCCACCCAGCCTCCTGTTCCTCACCAGGACACCAGCACCATGTCCCTTGCCCCAGCCTGTCCTCTGACCCCCACTGGCCCCCAGCTGCTGCAGTAAGGCACAGCCTCCCTTTTGGTGGCTGGAAAAACAGCTGTCTTGCTTGAGGACATCAGATTTTTGATGCATTTTCTACAAACTTTAATTTCCCAAACCCTCCTTGCTCAGGATGCAGGGAGACTGCTCAAGCACACTATAAATTAGTATGCCAGCAGAGCTGCTCCTGGAAGGAGGATAAGCTCAGCCAGACAAGAAGGAGCCTCCAGAAATCTCAGTGCTGGAAAGGAAAACTTGCTGCTCTCTTGCTGTTTGTGCTGGAGCTCTGTGTCTCCAGTTTATTGCAATAGCACACGACAGCCTCAGTGCAGCAAAGATTTTCTGCTGAAGGGTCTGAGCTGCACGGAGGGTCCCCACGCAATCGAAAGAAAAGGAATTAAGGGGTTGTCTGATCTGAGAAAAGGGATATTGAATCTAATCTGAGACGGTGTAATTTGGAAATCCAATTGCAGCTGTCCATCAGCAAAGGCAGCCACTGGTGAGGGGAGGCAGGAGGCTGTGGAGGACCAGAGCCCCCAGAGCAGGGAGGGCTTAACTCCACAGGACCCCCAGGAGCCCCTGGGGAGCCCCAGGTTAGTGCAAAGCCTCCGTCACCTGCCACAGCCCACAGCCCTTGCCAGGGCCTGTCCAGAGCCTGGCACTGCCACGGAGCCACGGGCAGGACACGCTGCTGCCAGCCGGGAAGGAGAAGCAGGAGGGATGTTCCGAGCTCTCCCCACCTTCACCCTCTGCCCCAGAAGATGGAGATGACCCCACAGCCAGCCTGGCTCATCCAATACTGACATCTCACCCCCAGAGCACAGCACGGCTTCCCCTGCACCTCCCTCCCTTGGAGGTGTTTCAGGAGAGACCACACACCGATTACAATTGATTTAACATTTTTTGCTGGAGTTTAACTTGGGCTCAGAATCCTCCTCATAGTTCACTTGCCCAGGGTCATTACACTGATATTTTACCAGAAGCCAGAAGTTTTTAAAGCTCCTGGATGGACCCAGTGACCCAAATGAGGCCAGAGTCCTTTGCCATGTGGCCCTTGCCTGCAAACCACCTGCAGCTCCCGGCTTCCTATCCTGCCTCTTCTCCAGACAGGAGGCTCAGAGAGCTTGTCAGTGCTTCAGGTGCCAAATGTCCCCGACTCTGTGCACAGGGCTCGGCAGGAAGGACACAGGCCAAGCCTGGGTGCAAAGGCCAGCAGGCAGCTGCTCCTGCTGTGCTGGGGTGCTGCCCGAGTGGGGAGCGGCTCAGGAGCTCTGTAGCCCCAGCCTGCCGGGAATGGCAAGGGGAGCGAGTGGAAAGGAGACACACGAAGATGCACCTGCCCCTGCCCACCAGCTAGCCCCTGGAACTTCCAGGGGTGAGGAAAGGAGGGCAGAGAAACAGACTGGGTCTCAGTTGTACCTCCTGCGGGATTTGGGGACCCTGATGGAGAGGTGGGGAGCAGATGAAACCTCCCTGCGGCACAGCACTGAGCATCCCCCCTGCAGGAGAGCTGGAGCAGAGCTGCTCTCAGCTATTAGCTCCCCACATGTGCTTTATTTCCTGAATTAAAGAGCAGAATTATAATGAGACTTGACGTTAAATTCCATAAAAAGTCAAGCTAATCAGTGACCAAACCTGTAATTGATTCTTTGCTAGTTCAATACTTAATGCTACATGTTAAGCAATAGGATTTTACAATTTGCTAGCACTTCACTTACAGAGAATTAAGCAATAAAAATCTATTCAGAGTACAAGCACCAGGAAGGGAGCCACAGCTGCTAATACATGAACAAGCCAATAAAGTGGCTCAACCCTTGCATCAGTATCTAGTTTTTCAGAGTATCTACACCTGTTTGATAGTGAAACCTCTTTAACACGTGCAAGGGAGGTGTGAAACCCCTAGGGAGAAGATGCCGGGCGGGGACTGCCATGGATG
Source organism: Pseudopodoces humilis (assembly GCF_049639895.1). Classification (NCBI taxonomy): domain Eukaryota; kingdom Metazoa; phylum Chordata; class Aves; order Passeriformes; family Paridae; genus Pseudopodoces; species Pseudopodoces humilis. Next base: position 17,806,990 of record NC_142217.1, read on the forward strand.
AGGTGCAGGAGGCAGCGGCTCACTGCCAGGCCAGGGGCTGGAGAGCTTGGGGAGCCCCCACTGCCCAGCCCAGGCACTCGGGGGTCAGCCCAGAGGAGAAGCCACCCCAGTGAGACACAGCTGTGTCACCCACAGTGCCACCCCAGGGACAGGAGTGTTGGAGCACAGAGATTGGGACCTGAAGCCAGTCACCCGCTGCCTGCACAGGAGCAGAGCTGCTGCCACTCGTGGGTCATGGCCACCCTGCACAGGAGGCAGCACTGGAGGGGACAGCATGCTTGACAAATGCTGCTTTTTGGAAAATGTTTTCTTCAAACTTCTTGCATTATTTGTTTGATATTATTCAAGGCAAAATTCAGTCTAAGGAAACAGCTCCTGCAGCCATTTGCATAGACAGGTACCAGAATTCAGTTTCAAACAGTTTGTGTTTTAAAATGCAAAATCAAAAATGCAAAATCACCCACATCCCTCTTTGCCCACTAAGCTTTCCTCCTTTGGGCTTTTTTTGTGTTTCAGCACAAGTCAAATCGTTGTCTGGGAGCTGCACGGTGCTTCTGCTGAGTGCAGTGACAGCAGAGCCAGTGACAGAACATCCCTGGGAAGGGAGCACTGTCACATGCTGACCCCCAGCAAAAAGCCCTGGACTTGTCCTGCCATGACCTGCTGGTCTCAGCAGTGCTGGGATGTGGTAGGAGAGCAGTTTTACCTTTTTTTTTACCCAACACTTTTACCTTTGCCACCACCTCAGCCGGGCCCCTGCAGTGTGGCAGGAGAGATGCTCTGGAAACACAATTATTATTGTGAAGGGAAGGGCTGTGCTCCTGGTCTCCAAGGGGGTTCAGCTTCCTGCTACAATGATTCAGTGAATATGCTGAGGCAGATTTTGTGAATTCCACTGAAGCTGTGGAACTGCTGCATTAGGTAAACACCTTGATGATTGTCAAGTCAGACCCTTGCTGTCAGAGCTGCTCTATGTTGCCCAGGCCAGGGGCTGCAGGTGCTCCTCAGAAGACTGCACATCCTCCACAGGTTTTGTACTAGCCCTGCACATCTGCCCCAGAGCCCACAGCAGCACGTCCTGCAGGCCCAGAGCTCCTTTCCTGGACTCTCTACCAGGGCATCTTCAAACATGTGCAGATGTCCTAATCTGAGCTCCCAGCGCCCAGCCATCAGCCCCTGACTGCACCAGCTGAGCCAGCACGGGCACCACACTGCTGCTCTTTGGGGAAGCAAGAGCCAAGCAAGGAGAGTTGGATTAGGACCAAATCTGCCTCAGATGTGAGTGCATGGCCCTGCAGTCTCCTGCCAGCAGACCTAAGCCAGACACACCATGCTGTAGAGTTGAAATGCTGAAACACAGCAAGGAAACAGATCTACAGCCTGAGAAAAAGCTTCTGAATGGAAACTTCAAGCAGTAGTAAATCAAATTTTTAATAATGCAGATTAACACTGCCAAGAGATGTGGCTAAGAAGATACAATTTCTCTGGGCTGGAGGAGAACATGGAGAAATCAAACCCCATCACTAGGCACAGCACCAGGCTGGGGGGGCTGTGGCTGCAGGGAGCTCTGAGGAGGGGGAGCAGGTACAGGGTGACAGCACAACGGAGTCCCAAGGAGCTGCTGTCACCACTGTCAGACTGCAGGCAGCACTGCTGGCTCGTGGAGATTATATCTTCAAAATATACCTGGCTAAAGGATTCACATCTGACAGCTTCAAGTGTTAGACAATTTGTACAGCACAAGAATGTGTCTGAACACTTGTCACTGCAGACCTGTACAGGGAGCTGTGGCCACACACTGGGCATGCCCTGCATCTGTTACAGGTGCATCCATCACCTTCCACAGGCACCATATGGAAACCACTGGGTACCCAAGAGATGTGCTGCTGCCACCTCCACAGAGGACACCTGGTGTCATGCCCTGTGTGCATTCCTGCCCCTGCACAGCCCTGCCCCAAATATGCTCTGACTGCTGGCAAGGAAGAAAACCACAGCTTTGGATGTAAGGTTTCTGCTGTCTCCAGGAGAAGCAGAGGAAGAAACTGGAAATGCAGGTGCCTGTGCAGATGGGAGGAAAGCAATAGCTGTCTGTGCTGAGCCAGGAGCTCTCAGCCGCAGACAAAATCATCATCTCAGCTCAGTTGTGGTGGACATTTGGAGACTCAGTGCTGCTTCGGGTCTGTTCTTTTGTGCCCAGGCTGGGGGCAAGAGCAGAACCCGGGGTGTCAGTGTCAGGAGAGGCAGGCATCCCACCTGTGCCAGCCAGGACCCAGAGAGCTGCAAGCCACCTGAGCTTTTCTCCAGGTGGGATGCCTGGAGGAGCAGCAGGTCCAGCTCCACCATTACCAGAGCTCAGGACACACACTTGGGGTTTGGGGCAGAGCCTCTGCTCAAATGCCTTCCACACTGCTGTGTCATTTCCCCTACAACAATGAACACCTCCTCACCAGGTGTCTGTCAGAGCCTTAAACCATGAAATTATATGGCTCTACCTTCACCTTAGATTTTCCACAGCGACCATCTCCTGCAGAATACACACTGCAGCTTGGGGGCATTTCTCTGAATCAGCCAACAAAAAATACAGCCTCAAAATGTGGATCTCTGCTAATTCACTGGGATGCCTCCCCTGTTTTCAGAGCAGCCTCAGCCCAAGGCCAGGAGCTGGCTTGCTGCTGCAAGGGCTCCAGCAAGGGCCCTCTGCTGCCTTCAGCACCTCAGGCCACAGGGGATGCAGCAGATATCATGCTGACCTTGCACTTGGCCCCAGATGGCTCCAGTAAAGGCTGATCTCAAAGCTCAACTGCACTTGCTCCCAGTTCACACCAGTATCCCTCCAGCTACATATGTGTCTCTTTCTCTCACTGTGCCTGCAGAAACAGGCACCACCTACAAGGACCCAATCACTTTTATTTCTCCAACTTATTCCAGAGGATTTAAGAGATATTCATCTCAAAATTAAAAAAATATCTAACTTGGTGTGCTGCAGAGCAGGAGGCAGAGAGGACCCCCAGTCCTGTGCAGGGGCTGGGCTCAGGAGGGCTGGCACAAAGCTCCCAGGGCACCGTCAGCTGGGAAGCAAACAGCATCCCACAGGATGCTCCTCTGTGCCAGAAACCTGCCACCCTTTCACCACCCAGGGGGAGAGAAGAGCTAAGACAGAGCCCTGAGTCCCCCACCCAGGCAGGGGAGCCTTAAAAGCAATGCCCTGGTTCCCCAGAGAGGAGAGAAGCCCCTGGCATTTCCCACCACTCTCAGGTTGCTCCAGCAATCAAGAGGCATCTGAACTTCCAGGAGTCTGATCGAGTGAGAATGCCAGTGTCATTACCAAGTTAATTAGAAAAACTCAAATGGAGCTTTAAACATTTTTATAATACATTTGGGTCTTTTTGGCAGGATTATTGCAATCTTTTGGGTCTCCATTTCCCATTAAAGCACTCTCAGTAGTGCACATATAAAAGCCATGTGATCTTCACTCCTTGCTGCTTTTTTTCTTTCCCCCCTCCCCTTTTTTGGGGTAAGATTTATTAAATATTTTAATCAGTTAAATTCTGGCAGCTTAAACATTTTCTTTAATAGCCTTGTTAAATGTGGATTAGATTTAAAATCCCTGCCTCTGAACTCTGAAGCAGCAGTATTTATATGCAATGTTAAAAAAATTAAAAGCTTTACACAGCAGTAATTACTCTTTTGCTGCAGGAGGAGGAGAGATTGACTTTCTAAGTTATTTTTAGGCAAGTTTTCCAGCCTCGCTGTTCCCAGACAACACTACACAAGCATCGTTTACTCTTCCTGAAGGATTCCCCTCAAAGAATGTCAAGGTGTGGCATGCCTTAGATGCAAAGCCCACGCCACCAGCTTTGGCTTGGTTTTGTGGCAGCAGCCCTTGCAGGACGCTGCTCCCCCCGAGCATCCGCACGCAGCAGCACTCCCAGGCAAGTGGGTGCCCAGCAGTGGCCAGGACAGCCCAGCAGCCCGTGAAGAGGGGCCCCCTTCGCCTCCCCCTTCATCAGCTGAGCCCAGCAGCCCCTCACAGCCCCCAGCTGCTGCCATCAGACGTGATGGGCCAAAGCTGCAGCCCCCGGCTGGGGCAGCCCCTGCTCCTCAGCCATCCCGTTAATGACAGCTCTCAGCTTTGGCTGTGTCCAAGTGATGCGTGCCCTGACTGTGGCCACAACTCCACGCTGTGCTTGCAGACACAGAGACCTGCTTTAGTATTACTTGAAGTTCAGGAAAACCTTCACGTGCTATTAAGAAAAGCTAAAGCAGAAGGGAAGTTCCTTGTGCTGTGTTTTCCCTTCCTCTCCCTGCCCAGCAGCCCTGGCCCCAGGCTGGGACAGGAGCTCCCAGGGAAGGCAGCAGCCTCTCCTGTGGCAGGGGCAGCATCCGTGTCTCTCTCACGAAAGTATGATGGGCTGGGAAGGACAGGGAGGGTATTTTACAGTGATTTACAAAACTGACAGCAGCTTAGGCGTGCAGAAGCAGAGCAGCACCTCGGGAACAGCCACAGCCACTGAACAGGACACACACGGGCACCACAAAAACAAAGCCACAAAGAGGGGAGGGTGGCCTGGCCACCCCTCACATCTCCTGGAGAAGCTGCCCCGGCTGCTGGGGTGGGTCTGTGCAGGGTGTCCTGCTGGGACAGGAGCAGGGGACAGGACAGCACAGGGTGAGCCCCATGCACAGGAGCTCGGGGTGAGTCTCAGCAGGTGTGCCCAAGCCAGTGAGGCTTTTCTGGGAGAAGGTGGCCTCTCCAGATGGTCTGGAAGGCAGCTGGAGGGTCCAAGGGATCCCAAGGGGTGCTCAGAGGAAAGATGCCAGGCTTGTAGGCAGCACGCAGAAGTCTGGGGAAGCAAAACCCATGTGAGGGAGGGAGAGTTCCCCAGGCAGTGCCGGACAGCCGAGCTTCCCCTGCCCTGCATTCTGTGTGACAGCACAGAGGGGCCCACACACAGCCCTGCCTGCCAGCACTGAAACCCCTCTGCACGTGTGGTTGGAAGGATGAGCTTTGCTGAATATTTCTGAGGAACAGAAGGTACCTTTGGGAGCCTTACCTGGGTTTTAATGAAGCTTTTTACCATTGAATATAAGTCAATTTTCTTGGAGTGATTACCCTGTCTCTGGAGGGTATTGTAGGAATAGGTAAGAACTAGAGAGGGACAGGAATAATATCAAGGACTAGAACAATTCTCAGATAAGGAGAGACAGAAAAACAAGGTAGAAACAGAATGAATAAATAATAAATGGTCTTCAAGAGACAGTCTGGGAGCTCCTTTTATCCCACTCTCATAAAACAGAGGAAATACGATGTTGAATTAAAAGGTGGAATAAAAGGTAAACACTTTCCTCATGTGAGCTGTAACAAGTGCACGGGGCTCAGCGTGGCATGATCCCAGGCACTCCCCAGGGAGCTCAGCTCTACCTCACGAGCTTCGGCCCTGGGATGCAGAGAAAGAGCCTGGGATCTGCTGGTGGCTTTGGTCCAGGTGGCAAACTGGCTCTCTCCTGCAGCAGAGACATCTCCCTGAGCTGATCAGAAACTCAGAGCTGGGGTTTTTGGGCTGAGGTCCCTGCAGCTGGATGATGTGTGGGAAGGATGTTCTGCCAACGCTCTTACATAGCGATGTTGTGTTGTCACCCTGGGGTGCCAGCTTCCATCCTCTGCATCTGCAGCTGGTCCTGCAGGGACTGCCATGAAACCACAGGTAACACACAGGAGCAAACAGATTTAAGAAGTGCTAATGCAAGAAGAGGCCATGAGCAGACTCTTCCTGCCTCAGCCAGCCCTGTGAAGCTGGCTCCCAGGGACAGGACTTCAGGGAAGAGAAACTCCTCTCAGTTCTTCACCAGAGAATGAAGACTTTCTCCTTTTAAAATTCATAAAACAACCCAGACACTAAGTTACAAACTGCAGAGCTGCTATTTACATATATCACTGCAAGAACCACAGTGCTCGTTATGAATTATTTAGCATGATGCACTCTCACACCAGCCTCTCACTCTGTGGCCTCCTCTCAATTAGGCCTTTGTGGCAGAGAGGTCACTAATAGCAGGTCACTTAAGTGTAAATAAAAGTGACACTGGGAGATATGCTGGAGTATTTATTTGTACTGTTGTATTATTGTAAAACTGTGCTTATGGAGATGAGCTCCTCACATGTTTACTTGTCCTGCAAAAGACAAAAGGTGTGCTTAGCACAATGCACCTGCCAGAGCTGAGGCCCAGCAGCCGTGGCTGTTCCGTGCTGCCCTGGCTGGGCACTGTGCTCACCCTGCCCAGGCCAGCAGGGCTTTGCATCCAGGCTCAGTACACGAGACCTGCCAGGAGCACTTATTAAAATGAAACATTTTGTGGCAAAGAAGCAAACTTACTGACAGTGAGTTTGGTTTGTCAATTTATTTGGCTTTCAAAAGGACAGTGTTTTAAGAAGTTTTGGTGCTTTTCCATCTGATGCCTTTAATGTTCTTAAAAAGAACAAATTCAGTAAGGAAGTTAAGTTCTTCATTTTGGACCAAATTAAGCACTTCCCCATACAAAAAGGCTGCCCTTTGTTCAGTGTTTTATAGTACTCTCTGCTTTGTAGAAGTTTTTGAAAAGTCATTTAATGTCAAGCCAATGTTTCTGGGCTTTTTGAGCTGCAAGCAAATAGAAAAATCAGGTTTTTACCTCACTCCCCAGGAAACCCTTCCAGCTGGCATCTCCTCCTCCCCTCTAAGGCCTGGCTCCCTCCATTCATCCCATCTACCAATCTCCACCAGCACATCTGCACTGCATCTTGCTCCTGCTACCTGACACAGGGCCATGGCCCTGGGGGACAGTGGGACCCTGCAGCCTTCAGCCAGGCAAGGACCACACTGGCCTTGGTCTGCAACGGTGCACAAATTCATTTGCCATCAGGGGGATCAGCCTGCACCAAAAATTCAACTGCTGCCTAGCAGAGCTCCACTGTCAGCAGGTGATGCTCCTGGGATCGCTCTCGGTGCAAGGGGATGGAGAGGAGCATGGGATGAGGGTCCCCAACGCCCAGAACATCCCTGTAGAGATGTATCCCTGTTCCCTTGTCCCCAGAGGATGCAGCCAGTCCAGCCTCGATTTTCTCTGTGCCTTTGTAAAAGGCTCTTAGTCCCAAATCCCATGGAGGGACAGTAGCAGCATCTCCCTGCAGAATGCCAGGGCTGGCTGCTGCCTCCCTCCCCGGCAGGACAGGGCAGCAGGGCTGGGAGCTGCCCTTCCACTGTGGGACAGGGCTGGGATCCCTCACATCCAGCAGCTGTCCCTTCCCAGTGCTCAGCACGGCTTTTCCCAGGAACTGCTATTAGCTCAGTATGGGAGGTGATAATAGCAAGCCATTAATGGGAATCTGTTTGAGTGCCACTGTGTGGCAAGATCGTAAATTAACGGTCGTTTCATTTATTGTCATTTTATCCATAACAAGACACTGATTTTCCTCCTGGGATAATGAAATTGATCTGTGAGAACCATAAATCCTCCCCCGTGGTGTGGCTGGAGCAAGGTGCTGGATTAACAGGCTAATGGCAGAGATGTGAAAGCTCATGAATCACATGGCGGTGGGAGGAGAGGGCAGCTGTGCTGGGGGAGCCGTGCTGGCATCACACTGCTCCTGTGCCAGAGCGCTCTGCAGGCTGACAGTGAGGTATTTCAGGCATCAGATCAGGAAGATCCACATAGCCCTTGGTGGCTTGTATTTTCTGTTGACAGAAAATAATTTTTTAAAAGGCAGACCAAAATGGTCCAGGACACTCCGTCACCTTTACCCCATCAGGGTGTCCCAGACAGATGCTGCCCAGCTTGCCTGAACACCAGCAGCTCAGGATCAGCCAGGAAGAGGATTGATGGCTTCTGTAGCATTCCCCTGGAGCATAAAACAAAACCACATTGAAAATTTATAGCACGCATTGAGCTGACATGCTTCCTTTGCTTCATGTTCCCTGCCGTTCCCAGGACCCCCAGCCAAGGACCTTTACTCAGTGGAAGAGTCTGGCTTCACAATAGTGACCTCCTGGAAATAAAAATTAAGAAGAGAAAGTTCTCATAATTAAGTCTTTAAACTGGAAAAGGAATTGGAGTTCTTAGGCTGGTGAGCACTCTCCTTGTGCCACTGCAGGAGCAGCAGCAGCAGAGACGTGCACCTCGCTCTGTGCCTGTCCCTGCTGGAGGGCACTGAGCCCCCAGTCACTGTCCTGGTCACTGGGGGGACCCCACTTCTCACACCCCTCCAGTGCTTCAACCACCTGATGCCTGTTGGAGCCCTCACTCCTTACCCCTTCCCTCTCCTCATCTTGCTCTCCCCTTCACAAAATGAGACACCCTTGCCTGGCTCAGGGCGGCACCAGGGCTGGCTGGGCAGAGACTTCCCTACCCAGAGGGATCCTTCAGCGGAGAAAGACTGTGGGGAGGAGACCCCTGGGACCCTCTGCTGCTCCCAGGAGCCCTCTGCAAACCAGCACCTCCTGCAGAAAGGTGTTTAGAAGGCCCAACAGCTATCTGGGCTTTCTCCTTGTGTCATTCAGCAGAGATATAATTTTAAATATAACTATTTTTCTCACTCAGCTATGAGAAATATTAACTGGCCAAACTTTGCTGAGGCTGTCACCATCCTTTCAGCAGTGTGATTGCCAGCGGGGATTTATCGTCCTCCCCACACCTGGGTTATTTGAGTTTTGCTTTGCTGCAGGGCCAGGGCAACAATAAATTTCCTTCTCCTCTGGAACATGCTCTAACCCCTCATTTTCTAATAAAGTGTTAAACCTTGGAGCAACCACACTGGCCTGGTGCTGGAGAGGAGTGGAGTTCCAGCTAAGCCAAGGAACTGGCTGTTGTGGGCAGGAAGGCACCCTCAGGGACCAGGACATTTCTTCCCACACTGGCTGTCCTGAATTCCGGTTTCCTTTTCCAGGCAGAGGCTGTGTCCTGCCTGTCCCCAGCACCCACAGCAGCAGAGTGCCGAAGGCATCAAGGGAGGGTGTGCAGGAGAACACACCCAGTGAGGCCTGACCGGGACAGGGGCAAAAGGCAGCAGCTCAGGGAGGTTCCCCACCCCACAAATGGGGTGTCCCCGGTGCAGCCCCTGCCCCACCAGCCCACCCTCCTTCAGTAGCCAGCCGGTGGTGGAGAGACAGCAAGAGCTGCTGGCAGCACTGAGCTCATCACCAGCACAGCGTTTAGGCTGTGAGAAAGGGTCCCAGCCAGCAGCCTGCCACCCCTCACCGTGCCAGCCCTCCCTGCTCCTACAGGGCTGCGGGAGAGGCTGACGGGGCAGGAGGGATGACGGGTGGGTGCGTGGGGCATCTGCTGCTGGTCCATTACAGAACCAGAGGTGACTGCAGCACCAGGCTCCACTGGCTGAGCTGCTTGGTGAGTTATGGCAAGGGACTCTGTTGTGGAGATACGGTTTTTCCAATATATTCTGTTTGGACTGGCAAGTTGGTCTCACTCTTTCTCAACTGACTGATAAAGCACTAGACAGGGGATTAGTCCTCTTGGAAGCTAAAGAAAGAGGTAATTTGTGTTGTTTATAGCCTGCAGGGGTAGAATCAAAATGTACAATACTGAGAGAGTCAAACTTTTACAGCGTATGGCAGAGCCATAACTCAGAGCAAGTATCACACATTACAGTCCTGTGAAATGCATTCCCATGACAAAAGGCTGGAAAGGCAGAAAGAATGAGAGGAATTAATCTGTTCTTGGGACAAATATTGTAATGAAGACAGGAAATGCCAAGAAAGCTAACCTCAGCCTGGTTCAGTGTTGGAACTGGAGTGTTTAGTCCAGAAGTCCTGGCTCTGTGCTTTGGGCAGCATTGGAAACAGCTCCAGCCCCAGTGTCTCTGCGGTGTGGGCAGAGGGAACCCTAGCCTGACCTTGGCTTTTCTGCACTAAAGGAGTAACAGCTTTCCCTCAACTGGGTTTTGCTGGATTTCCATAACTATTAAATCTAATTGCTGAGACAGAGTTATAAAATTATAATTTTAACCATGCAATTTAGATGGAGTAACCGGTCGCCTATTTCTGTGATTATCCCTGATTATTAAATGAACAGCTGCCTCCAAATATGTTTGCAACAAACTAATTCAATGAGTGCATGTGCCTGAATATTCATGGCCCTTATTCACGGCACAGACTTTTTCACTGTGACTTTAAAAGTTAATTTATCCTGGCAGTTTAAATAAATCCACTTCCATCAGCCTTGGTTCAAGCTCCAGACTTTGACACTGAGTTTGGCAGTGAGGAAAGTGTCCCAGCCCCTGCCTCAGCCCCGCTCGCACAGACACCAGCCCCGGTGTCAATTCCAGGCTTCTCCCGTGTCTTGTTTGCAGGTTTGACAACTCTTCTCTGCACAGAACTAACACAGTGTGACACTCCACAGTCTGTTTGGTTTAGCTTTTCCACTAAAATCTGCAACCATGCCAAGCAGCCAGGAAATAACCCGCCCTCCTCAAGCACTGAAATATGGGCACAGCTGGCCGGCACAAGAGCCAGCCAGAGGCTCCCGCAGCTGCTGGGCCAGTGTCGGCTGCAGAATGGCTCCCAGCAGCTAGCAGACATCCTGGTCTTCATCAGGAATTAAGTTTTCCTCCTTGCAAAGGAGATGCCTTGCATTGCCACCAGCTAGAGTGAGGGTGGAGGGGCCAGGACCATCCCAGGCAGCCAGAACTGTTTCCAGCCTTCAGTGTGCCAGGGTGGCTGTGGAGCAGCCCCAGGGGCAAGGCACCGCAGCACTGGGGGGCAGAAAAAGGCAATGGGACACGGTGTGAATGCCCTTTGGCACCTGGCTGCTTTGGCCATCTCTTGTGACCCCAGTCAGGGGCAGACCTCACAGACTGGGGCAGAGCTGTGTCAGGGTTTGCCTGCCCATGGGATAAATGCTACTGTCCCAGCCTGGCCTGGGAGAATGCTAAATGGATTTCTTGGACTTAAATCTCTGTGCACTCTTCAGAGCAAGCTGCACTGCTACTGACCACAGGAGCATTTTAATAACAGCCACAGCATGATACACACTGCTTAGAAACCTGAAAGTACTGTCTGAATGAGTGCCCAAGAATAGTTATTTCATCTGATGCTGCTCGTATCACGAAGCTCTGGAATTCCCCCTGGGATCTTCCAGCCACAGTGGCAGCACGCAGCCTCTGGACCCCAGCAGAAACCTCCTGCACTTGGGAATGTGCTAGGCTTTACATACTTACTGGAGAGAAACAGCAGCTGCTGAGGCAAGCCCAGCTCCCAGGACACATTGCTGAGGTGCCTATTAGGCAAATGCTGGCAGCACATGCCTTGGTTCTCCAGGCAATCCATCCGTCCTGCCCCCTTGGAAGATCAGCAGCTGCTCCACTGGAACAGGCACGCACCAGCCTGGAACAACAAGCCTAGCTGGGGCAGTGACTTGCGCAACCTCTGAGTGCAACAGCTTCCTCACATCCCCACTGACGTGTCCTTTGGCAAGCAACCACCATTAAAACAAAAAAGGCCTGTTTAAAGCTTTTATTAAAAATCCAAGGAAAGAAAAAAGAAAAGAAAAATCTGTTAAAGTATTTGAAATGTAAAGTAGGGCTTTCATTTCAAAAACATCCCTGCTGCCTTTTGTCTCTTCCTGTACAGAGGTTTCACAAAAAGATCCACAGTTTGACAGATACTCAGATAATATTAAAGAGGGCAACATCTGATTGTGGGGGGAAAGAAACAGTTCAGCTGAGCCAGGCCAGAGCTGTCGGACTGTGACCAGCTCTTCTGCAGAACCAAACACCAATAGGAAGGTGTCTCAGAGGGGCCTGGCAGCCCCTGCTAGAGAGAGGAGCCCATTCCACAGCCTTCCTAGCTCCTGCAGCGTGTCATCCCAGAGAACATCCCTCCATCAGCGTGTACAGGGGTCTGGCTCTGGCTGGGGGTCCCCCTCCTCTGCAGTTCCCATGGCTCAGACAGCGCTGCCTCCCCAGCTGAGGGTGCCTGTCCCTGGTGCAGAGGCTGCATCACTTGGGCTGTTTGATGGGTGGGCACAGGGACAGGCATCTGCTCCAAGAGATTGCCCTGCTGCTGGGCTCTGCTTGTCCCAGGACACTTCCAGGGATCTACATGGAAACTCATCCTTGTGTACCAGTCCCTTTGGGAGAACCCAAATTTCTCCTCAGCCCCTGCATGGCTGCTCCCAGCCCTGTGTCCCTGCTCTGTGGGGTTGTCCCCATGGGCAGGGCAGGAGCAGACCCTCCCCTGGGACCAGGGGCTTTGCATCCCTGCCCTGGGAGCAATGTTTGGCAGGGATGCCACTCTCCTGCAGCTGGGGAGGCAGGAACAGGCACCAAGGAATGCTTCTGCTGTTCTAACAAGGAACAATAGATTAAAAATCTAGTTAAAAATTCATCCAGGAGAGGCAGAGTTTCCCAAGCATATCAGAGTTAATATTTATAAAGAGGATTGTTGCTCAGTCTCAATTATCCTAAAAGCTTGGTACAACTGATGCATTGGAGAAACCACGAACACAGACATGTCAAGGGAAAACCATTCCCTGTGACCGCTAACAAAATGCAATCAGATCTGCAGCATGTGGAGCCAATTGATTTTCAACAAGTCCTACAATGTAAACAAATGATTGATTCTCAGTGCTTTCACTTCTGAGCAAGCAGCCAGGCACCTCTCCAGCTCCCGGTGCAGGTGAGGCTGGAGGTAAACGCATCTGCAGTGGGGCAGCTGCAGCACTTTCATCACCACAGAACAGCAGGAGCTTTGATTTTTGTTTCCCCAGCCCCTTAAGCAGCCACTAAATAATGAACAATTCCTCATGTAAGCAGCCCCCACCATGTGAAATCCTTCTGCTGCCAGTGGTCATGTCAGACCACATTCTGCCTTCAATGGACGTCAGGAGCTTTCTATTGCTTTTGCATTTTGCATCCTCTGATGTTTTCAGCTTTGCTCTGATTTACTCGAGACAGATGAGACAGGAATCTCTCTAGGAGCTTTATCACTGCTTTGTCAGTGGCTGCAGCAGTGCTCTGTGTCGGTGCCAGCCGTACAGTGGCTGCTCAGATCGCTCCCCTCTCCCTGTGAAACCAATAAGCCATACTCCACTGCGCCAGTGGCTGCCCGACCTGCCCCTGGGTGTGTCAAATGAGACCTCAAGCCAGCACGGGCAGACTGCCAACATCAGCACCTGTCCCTGGGCAGGGATGGGCTCCCGGGGGCTGCCAGTGCAGCACCCAACCCCAGCAGTGGAGCCACAGGACATCGGGGTGACAACCGCTGGCACATCTCCTTCTCCCCCTCATTCACAGCCCTGGCTGCCCCCTTCCAAAGTCTTTTGGTGCCATGGAGGCACCAGTGCGGGACAGTCTGTGCTCCCCCACCCTCCAAGCCCTGCTGGAATGCTGTTAACACTACTGATGCTGGGGAAAAGTCACATTTCCATGAACATGATAATTATTGCAGCAATAGGTATAAAACTGCATTTCCAGAGCTCTACCACCTACCTGTTTCTACCTCCTGTGCAGCACAGGGTCCCGAGGGTCCCCAGGGAGAAGGAGCCACTGCCCATTCCCAGAGCCCCTGGGAACCAGAGCCTGGAGCTCTCCCAAAGGTGCCAGCCACCTCCTCCCAGCAGCAGAGAGCTGCCCTCGGGGCTGGGGGTCTGTAGACAGCCACATCTGGCTATGCATTCCTTCCCTGCAGAGTGGGAACAGTCAGGGGCTGCTGCCTTGGATGTCCGTCCCGGGCTACAGCTCCCCTGTGGCCACAGAACCGGGTCCTCCCCAGGAACAGCCTCCTCATTCCAGAACTTTCTGGGGCTGGGCATTCATTGGGGGGTCCCAGAGGGACAGGGCTGTGGGGTTCCCCCCCGGCCACCCCAGTGGTGTATGTGGTGGGACACGTGGCGAGGGCTGCCAGGCATAGCGCCCGCTCCTGGCACCAGGGACTGGCACCATTCCCCGTCAGTGGGTGCAAATTCTTCCTAAAACACAAACAAAGGAGGAGGCTTGCGTGGGCACTGACAGATTCCTGTACATAGAGGGACCCCACCAGGGCCAGGAGTGTTTCTGTTTAAAATTAAAATGGTCTTTTCAAAGCAAATTAAAACTCGTGAAAGCAACCACAAACATCTGTGATCTCCTCACAAAGGCCTTCCTGGCTATTTTAGAAATTACCCTGTGCCCATTATAGTATCAGCATAATTCTGCCTCTTTATTTCAAGCTTGCAAGATATTTATATTTCAAATGATTTTACATAGTTCAAATGTGAATCACAAGCTGGTTTTTCTGCTTATGTATTAATTGCATGTGTGTGTCCAGTGCTGAGCCTTATTGCCATGTAATTTGTACAACATAATTAACCATGTAGAAACCATATTACATTGTGTTTGGAAGTGTTACATCCAGTTAATCTAATTGACTAATAACATGTTTTCATTTAGCAGCACGTACTGTATTTCCAGTGATTGAATTAATGTCATGTTAACGGCTGCTTTTTGCAACAACATTTGGCATAAATTGCATTAAAAATTGATGTTCGTACAAATGTATTTTGAATACAGCTCAGCATGTGGCCTGGGAAAACACTCCTGCTGTTTATTAAATCAGCTCCACTTAGGAATGCACTCCGAGGCACAGCACCACTGCCCTGCCCGTGCGCTGGGACCCCTGGACCCCTGTCCTGCCCCGGGTCTGAGCCACCCCAGCTGTGATACAGATTCCTTCCAGCTCCTTGGGCTGGCAGTGCCCAGGGTCACACCTTTACTCCCTGGGCTCTTGTGACAGGTTTTAAAAGGACTCTCTGTTGATGAGATGGTGGTGGGCAAGCTCCAGGCACGTGTTGGTAGAGGCAGAGCCACAGGCAGCACCAGCCATGCCCTCGGTGAGCCCCCATGACTGCACCTGGCCAGCCCACTGGCCTCTCCCAGAGCAAGGACAGGATGGACACGTGCTCCACAGCCTCCTCCTTCCCTCCCATCCCTGTTCTCAGCTGGTCCCAGGGAGTTGTAGCCAGGAGGCTCTCGCTCACCTTGATCTGCTGTGGAAACAGCTGCAAGTGCAATGCCCCGACCTCTCTCCACAGCTGCCTGCTCCAGAGGGCCAGGAGAGTGGGCACGGGCCCATTGCACACAGCCAGGCCAGCGGTGTCCAACTCCACAACCACAGACCAGTGAAGGAGCCCGAGGCTCTCCCTGTTTCTCTTTGACAGATTAAAAATCCTGGGGTTTTTTTGTTCTATACTTGTCAGTGTATTATATTTCTGCTGGGGTGGACAGAGTTGGTTTAAGGTACTTGTGAAAGCAAAGCTAAAAAAGAACAGGAAAACTGTTGGTTGTGGTGGCATTTGTCCAAAGCCAGAAAAACAGGAAAACAAGGCACAGATATATTTGTGCTGATGGCAGCTTGATGTCTCATCTCCTCACAGGCATTTTCCACACCATTGCAAAACTGCTTTTTCCCCACCTCTATAAGCACCACTCTGGTAAATCAGAGGGGCTGTAAAAGACACCACAAGTGGTCTGTGAGCCAGGGAGGGTTCACAGCTTTGTGGGGGAGAAAGTTCCCCTTCCTTGGTTTGCTGTCTTCTTTGCAGGCTACACAGGCTCCGTTCTCTCCTACAGTCGCTGCTGAGCAGCTGCACAGGTGAGCATCCTGAGGAGGGGGACTTGACTCACTGGAACCCCATTCCTGCTGCAGCTGTAACCCTATGGCACCACATCTCTGTGCGAGCAGCAAGGAACCAGCACAGCCCTTCACGCCTGTGCCCTGTGAGGGAAGCAGAGCCTGCTGGAAAGGCAGGGAAGCGGTGAGGAAGGCAGTGCTGGGTGGGACAGCACAGTGCAGCAGGAGCAGTGCAGCCAGGGGCTCAGCATTCAGCCAGGAAAGCTGCTCTCAGGAGCCATCCCTGGGGGTGTCAAAGGCAAAGCATGGAGCCAAGCTCCACCCTAGAATCAGCACTGTGGAGTGACAGCCTTGACTCATGGCAATGCACCTCATCGGATCCCAGTGTGTTACTGCATCCCACCGAAGATCTCTGGGAAACAAAACCATAACCAGAAAGAAGCTTAAATCACAGAACCTCACAGCAATTAAAAGTCATGTTAATACAGAGCCATTAGTGCTGATTCTCACGCTCTTTACATAAGACCAGAACATAATAATAATTTCCAATTAAATTATGCTTCTCCAAGGTGCATTAACCACTTTTATCCATCCGATTAATTGGATGCCTCTCCACTGCATGGAGCAGTTACACCACTCCAGAGGGAAAGCAGACAGTTAATAACAGCTGCTGCTGTGGTGCTAATGCAGGAACACTGCTGTCAAACCCATGGACACATTTCCTGCAAACTGTCCACCCAAACACTGCTCCTGCACTGTCCTGTGCTCTGTTCACTCCTACAGTGTGACAAGGGGATGCAGCAGTGCCTGGGCTTTCCCAGCGCTTGGATCTTGTGTTCCCTTCTTCCCAGGACTTGGCACCTGGTGGTTCTGTGGAAAGTAGCGGCTTGTGTGAGGAAATTGCAGAAGGCCCAATCTGTGCAGGAAGAGCTGACCTGTTGCCATGACCCAGGGGTGAGAGTTTAGTTACCTGAGAGGGATGTATGTTTCCATGTAAATTCTTAGGGCACTCAGTTCTTCAGACTCCTCAGTGAGAAATTAAGGGCGATTCCTCGCGTGCAGCAAAGGTGATGTTAGTGCAGCACAGCAGCAGCAGCAGGGCAGTGTGTGTCTGAAATACAGTGAATGGGACACCCAGATGTGTGTGGTGGCCTGAGTGTGTCTGCAGAGACCTCACAGACACAAGGGCAGCTGTACCTGGGATGGAGCCCCAAGGTGCCTTCCCACAAAGAGGTAAGATGAGATCTTTAAAAGAATTACCTGCTGACCTTGGGGCTTTGTAAATCAGGTCAGTACAGTACATGAGCCCTACCCCCTTCTCATGATTGCAGTTCCTCTGTGGGAGCAACCACTTGGACATCCCTTGGGGACTGAAGTAATTCCTGTGTGACAGGAGGCAGTGCAAGCATGGAAACAGCCAGGTGCACCCGGAGCAATGCACACATGGACCCCAGGTAGTGACTGGAACATCACCAGAAACATGTTGAAACGAGCAGGAATGGGGCAGAGCCAGGCCTGAGAGGCAGAGGTCTTTTCCAGGAGGCCTGATGAGTCTCTGACCTGTGCTGGAGGGAGGTGTTGGGATGGCAGAGGTGCGTGTGTGCGTGCTCCCGTGTGCCCACGCTGGAGGCATAGCAGCATTCCCACTCATTCTCTCTGCAGGCACGGATAACATACCCTCAGGAGCATGCAGTTATCAAAATGTTATAAATTGCTGCCTTTTAAATAGGGTGGTAATTTGCTAGTCCATTACGGGAGGAGTTGTAGGATACAAGGAGCACGCTGTAAGATTAAGCCTTCTGCGTCACTGCTGACCTCGCAGCTGAGGTGCTCTCAGAAGTGCTCCATTATGTCAGCCTGCCCTCAGCAATTAGCCACCCGTCAGCACCCGTCAGCATGTCACAGTGCCTCAGAGGAGCAGGGACCTGCCAGTTCCCATCCCTGAGTCCTGCTCTGCTGAGTTTCCAGTCCTGCTGCGGGGCCGCCGGTCAGCAGGGAACCGCAGCAGCTCTGCACCACCTCTGCTGCTGGAATTAGTGCCTTTGGATAGCACCACTGGGAGATGCACCGCCTAATTCTAGTCCAGCAGTTTCGTTCTCAGAGGTGGGAACAATCCTTTCTGGAGAGAGCCGTGTTTTCGGTGGCAGTGCTGCTGCCCAGTGCCCTCCGTGCAGAAGACAGCCTGCTGCAGCACGGCAGCACTGATACATCCCAGCAGCACGTGTTGCTCTGGGGCTGGGATAGCTGTGCTCCCTCTTCATTCAGGTCACACCAGGAGAATTATGTTCATTATGCCAATCTTGTGTGAGGCAAAGGAATATTTCTCCTAACCTATGTTTGATTTCTCAGCATAAATCCCTCTGAAACTAAACTTCCCCATAATTTTATGTGCTTAGATATTTTCTCACAAGTTGCAGGTGAAATCCATGTCCTGGCACACACAGAACAGCAAATACAGGAGGGATGTGTCCTGGCAACATACGCATCATCCCTAGAGATAAATATTTTCTTGCTGGGAAGGAACAACACAAACACCAACTACTGTTTTTTTCCCAATGTATATACACCTTTCAGGACAAAAATAAACATGTGAACACAGGACATGCTATTCCCAGGCTTTCTTCCCAGAGGCAAGGTGACAAGCAGCAGTTCAGAGGAAACTTGCACACAAGTTACACTCAGCCAGCTCATTAAAAACACATCAGGGAACCTCCACTACCCTGGGAACCCCAGAAGCAGCTTCTGATCCTATCACACACACAAAACACATGGGCTGCTGTCATTCTGCTCTAGTCACCTCCCTCAAAACGGGAAATGCAGGAATGGGTGGCAACAATATGGGGCCAAAGGCTGGCACAGCCTGGCAAGGGCCCCCCAGGCACACAGTGTACCCACTCTCCTCCCAAGGACGAGCCAAAACTTCCACCATGGGTGGCTGTCCTGGTCCCTGTTGGTGTGGGACAGCTGTGAGCCAGGGCAGGACCTCACTGGTTTGCATCCTCCACATCACATTCCTCACAGGAACACCATCGGGGAGCTTTGTGGGATCGTGAATATGAATTGCTTTGACCTCACTTAGTCTGATATGGTAGAGTATTAAATCTCTATTTTTCAAGCATTAAGCCTGTGTAATAGAAGGATGCTGAGAGCAATTTGCAGTAAGATGAAGGGATATTACTGTCCTGGGAGACAGACAATCCAACTACATCCACAAATTGATAACACAGATAGTGGCTTAGGTTCATGCTAGCTATTAATTAAGGGCATGTTTTATGTGGAAGACAATACCAGCTTACACTGGCAGGTACTCGCTGACCTCCTCTCCCCTGCAGTGAGCGGCGCTCCTGGAGCTGGAGCGCAGCCAGGTGGGTTCATACCTTGCTGAACCACAGTTCACACGTGTGCATTTGAATCTCTGACAGGAAAAATTAATTTCTCAAGCCTTTAGCATTCACAGCTCCAAGAGCTGTTCTGGCTGAGGAGCTGTGCCTCTGGGAGCAGTGTGCTAGCCCTTCTTGCAGGGACACTCAGAGGCTTGGCCAGCCCAGGGTGCTGAGAGCTCTCACGTCTCTGGCTGCTAATGAGCACTAACCATGTCCCAAGCTCTTCCTCTGCCCTCAGAACTCACTGCCTCGTTAGCTGGCTGATGCACAGCCCTTAGCAAAGAATTCCAATACCAGCTTTCACTTCTCTCATCTTGGCTGTGGCAACATCCCACTCAGCTGTTACCCCTCTCCTACTTGGTGCTCTCAGTAGGCTCTTCCTAGCCCCTGTGGCAGGACTCTCATCTCACATCCACTGATTAACTTAGGATGATTGCACAGCCACTAATTTTGTCCAAATTACCAACAGAACATTATCCTTTTACAATCTTTTGCTCCTTGCCCTAGAATTTAGCAGCAAGCCTGCATCATGCCCTGACAGCTGCCTCCCGTGCTGGCACAAAAGACCCACAACGGCTTCAGCCTCGCTCAGAAAACCCTCTCCCCAGCCTCAGACAGGTTTCCTGAGCAGGGCAAGCCCATGCAGGGACACTCATCCTTGGAAGTTCACAGCCACCCATGGCACAAGGTGAAACATTACAGAGGGCAAGAAGCAAGAGACCCCAGCCAGTATCCCCGGAGCCTGTCCTGCTGATGGAGCCAAGGCACATGGCATATCCAGGGCACCAGCAGTGCCACAGTGTCCAAGTGCTCTTGTGGAGAGGGCCTTCCCAGCAGGAATCTGCAAAGCCAAAGAATGCAGGTCAGCCATGGAGGTATGTATGTAATACTTGAGAAAGCAACAAGACAGTCATGTGTCATGAATAAATTAAAGCATCCCTTTCTATGGACAGACCCCTATGGACAAGAACACAACAAGGGAGCTGGTCTGGGGAGAAAAAAGAAGTTTCTTTTATTTCATATGGGACTAGAGAACAGCTGGAGAATTGACGAGGTGGCAAGGACAGGAGGTGGCTCCAGGCTCCTGCCAACACATTAGAGCCCCTGTGCTGGGCCACAGGCAGGTCACACATACTTTTCTGGAAAACTGCATTCAGAGATGGGGCAACTCTTGGCAGGAAGCATCAAGCCTTACATACCATGACAGCTCCCTTCAGGCTCTCCTGATAAAGTGTCTCATGGCCACTGGTTCCCAGAGACACCTGTCACACCTAGGGTTTGTCCATGAGTTGGACAGGAGCAGACCTGCTCAGACCTCCCCAGCTGAGCAGAGCAAGGACAGGCAGGGACCTGGGTAGGGGCTGTTGGAGAGGGATACACTGGTGAAGGGTGAGAAATGGAGAAATGAACAAAACAAAGGGAAAGAAGGACAAGCTGGAAGTCAGGCCACTGAGGATGAAAGGAACCACCCTCGTAGTGGGAGAGTTCACAGCTGCAGACATATCTGGCCACAGGTTCACCCTGTCTCCTTTAAAAGCTCGATGCAAATGTCCTTATGAAACCAAAAGCTGTCCTGGGCTGTAGTGACCCTCTGCCCAGCAAGTGTGGGAGGGTGCATGCCCTCGCACACCTGGCACCTGTAGCCACATCCCCACGTACCCTGGAGCCAGGATCTGTACTGTGCCCAGCACCCCAGGCTGCCTGCTGCAACCCAGCTGCATGTCTGATCAGGGGTGAGAAATTTCTCTTTATACCGGGCTGTCTATTCAAGTCATAAAAATAGGCTTTTTTTCCTTCTGTAAGTGCAACACTTTTCATATTTTTACTTCCAGCTGTCTAGATAGTATTTCACTTTTTTTCATTTCTAGTACTCGCTCTCAGTTATTTAATGTGAATTTCTAGGGCATGGTGCCCTTAGCAGACATCAGAGCAATATAACACAAGAAATCAGATATACACTGTTCTAGGAGAAGGCAGGAACAAAAAGACAAACTAGGCTCTTAATACATATGGTGCTTTTGATTCATGGAATATAGAAAATTGTATTTGATTATATCTGTAATGGATCCTCATAACTTTAGATTAGGGTTATGCTGATGGCCCAACTAATGGACAGTTTATTGCAGGAATAGATTTCATCCTATCATATTTTTTCCTGGTATCAATTACTTATAATGTTTAAATGTTTCATTTCTGTGGATGTTTATTGCTTAATTTTCCTTTCTAAGAAAAGCCTACAAACACACAATGCCTTGGTGCTCCTCTTCTAAGGGGCAAGGAACTACAGGGCTGTGTTTCTGGAGCCCAGAAACTCCCATCATCTCTGGATGCACAGGCCAGGAGATCCATAGCTGCTGGCACCACCGTGATCCTAAGCTGTGAGGGAGCACAGCCAAAGTTCCCTTAGCAGAGATGTGATGTTATTGGGGAAAAAATTAAAATTAAAAGAATTATTTATTTAAAATAGTTATTTAAATTAACCTGTCTCAAAAGCCAAAGGACTGTGTGGGATTGCTGCCACAAAGTCAACAGCAGAGCTGATGATAAGAGAGGATGGAAGTAAAGATGGTTTGGTGAAGAGAATTGCATTTGCAGTCAGCTGAAATGGTAATACTATTAATAAAAACAGTAATAATAAAAAATAGTATTTCAACAATTATTAAATAATAATATTATGAAACCCTGAAGATAAATGCTTGTTTCCCAGTAAAGAGTTTAGGAGGCTGTTGAGGCACCAGAGATGCTACTTAGTGATCCCAGAGACAGAAGGCAAAGTGGCTAATGGATTTTTTTTTTTTTTTTTTTAACTTTGCCAAGCTGTAACCACACCTGAAATCCTACCCAAAGAAAACCCCTGAAACAAACAAACAAAAACCCCCAACGAAATATAAAACCCCCCAAAACATAAAAAACTTCTAAGCAAAGAACAGTAACAGAAAGATCCCAAACTACAAAAAAAAAAACCCAACAAACCAAATAACAACAATGAAAGCAGAAACAAACAACCCCCCAAAAAAAACCCCAAATCCCAACAAAACAAACTTGCAGAGAAACATACCACCTTTGTCCCACTTTAAATACAGCTGCTTAGACACCAGTGACTTCAGAATGGTCTCTGCTATTTACACAAGCATGCCTTGCTGCACTCCAGAATTGACACCTGGCAGCCAAAGCAGGGCCACGAGTTTGATCTCCCTGAAGAGCAGCAATCCAGGACCAGGAACAGCTCTGAGCATCGCGGGCACCTGTCAGGGCCATTGGCATCAGCAAGGAGCACTAGCTGCACGTCCCAAAGGGTGCCCAGCACTGGGAATTTGTACTTTTGTTTTAATCTTTAGCTGAACTCTTCCATTTGCCCTGCATGCTGAGAGGGGAGGGTGCTGGGGCTCTTCTGGCCCAGTGCATTTTGCTGTCACAGTCCCTTCTCAGGGAAGAAAGAGCCTGGCAGCAGGGACACAAGATGGTCCTGTCAAGAAGGGCACGGTGGCACGTTGGTCACAGCAATTTCCTGTTGTGAGGTGGGATCGTTGCATCCTGCTCCTGCCTTTTCCTGGAGCCGTTTCTCCCACGCTCAGTGGAAGCCCCAGGCCGAGTTGCAGCCCCCCCTCCACAGGGGCAGCCTGAGCATGCAGGCTGCTCAAGGACACGGGGAAGAGAGGGGACGTCGATGGGGACAGTCCCTCGCAGGGCTGGCAGCTCGCGAATGCCAAGCCACCTCAGTTCACTCGGCACACTCATTCTCATACAGGTGGCATGTTATCACCACTTCAAGAGGAGAGCTGGCTCCACTTATTTTTTTTCATTAAAATGCAAATTAATTTAATAAAAAGTGGAATTGTAAATTAATGAAGCGCTTTAAAATTCTACATAATACAAGGCTAATACTCTATAGTATTTCCTCCAGTTAATACCACTACCAACTCCCCCAAGTGGCACCAGCTCCCCCAGTCTCACTGACTGAGATGGGCCCAGAGCTTGCAGAAATAGGCACAATGCCTTATTACAGTTTCTGGGGCAGTTCCCAGGCTCTCTCGTCCTCAGGAACCTCAGCAGTACCTGCCTGCACCCTCAGGGCCAAAGCACTCGAGAGCAGAGATTCTGCCTTTCCTCTAGAAATAGCAATGGATCCCCGTAATTTACTGCAGCCCAACAGTTCCCATGGAGATTGAAGGGGCTGCTGCCCAAACCAGCCCTAGACGAGCTCTGGTCATGTCAGCTGTGACAACAATCAGGGCTGCCTCGGGTGCTGAGCTCCCACGGAAGCTTTAGGCATATTTGAATTTAAGAAAGACTCTCCATTCACATGTGGTTTTTTTCTTTATTTTTACCCCGACACAAAAAGTCAGACTGGGGTATTGGCTCCAAAGCCAACCCGCTGTGGGGGCAGCTCCGCACACAGGGCTGCAGCCACCGCGCTCACGAGCAGCTCGGCTGCTGCACACATCCCCCCACATCTGGCTGGGCTCTCAGCAGCCCCTCTACCCCCACCACTGCTGCCCCTTCACTGCAGGAGGGAGCAGAGAGACAGAAGGCACCCAGGCAAGGCTGGCAGGGGGCAGTTATTGCTCAGGACCACCTGTCTTCAGGGCAAACCTGGCTCAGGAAAACAAAACATTACCTTGAACACACATGAGCAAGGTTTGTCCCCTACATCTTCCCTTTCTAACGTCTACTTGCATGGAAACACTGTAGGAGATCCATCCTTAGAAAATTTATCCTTAAAATAAAGTGGAACCAGAGAAGCACACTAGGAAAATATTGGTCTAAATGAATGAGGTATTTCCAACAGGATCTATCCCTTCTGACTTACAGCTCCACATCTGAGATCATCACCTTCTGCTTATTTTATAGCAAAAGGAAAGAAAAGGCAATTCTGAGAATAATTTAATTCCTCCCTGAAGTAAGTATCTCAAGTAGGTCGGTAAAACACCAAAACCCGCCCTTCCCTCTCTGGTGGTGATGAAGCATCCTGGAGCTGTGGCACTGCTCCATCCCGAGCTGGCCAGGAATACCTGCCTCCCTCACTGCTGGCTCCGTGCTCAGCGGGCACGTTCTGTCCTGCCCTGTCCTGCCCTGCCCATTCCCATCCCATCCCACCCCATCCCCATCCCACCCCATCCCCATCCCCATCCCATCCCATCCCCATCCCCATCCCATCCCATCCCATCCCCATCCCCATCCCCATCCCCATCCCCATCCCATCCCCATCCCATCCCCCTTCTCTGGCCGCACGGGCTCCGTGCCGATGTTAATCCCCCCTCTCTCCTTTTCCGCCGTGTCTACACCGCACATTATCCCTTAAACAAAGCTCGCCCACCCTGTTATTGTAATGTCAACGCTGAAGCTGAGATAAGCCCTACAGACAATTTATAATTACACAGCAATAGCTCTTGTGCGCTGCACGGAGGGGCCATGAGAGAGGATTTAGGTCTTTCACGGAGCCAGCGTTTGACAGGTCTGTGCTGGCATTTCATCCTGACACCTCCTTGCACCCGACTCCACACGGCACACTCGGGCTTTGTTGTGTGATCTCAGGTGAAGAGAGCACGTAATGGGCAATAATTGCGGCCGATTACTGTTTACCTGTTAACTCTGCTTGGCAGAGCAGCCGTGATGGACACGGGGACTGGAATATTCCCTTTTATCGCCTGTAGCACTGAGAGTGAACTGCTGCTTAATTCAAAGGCTGAAATCTATAAAAAATAAGACGAAACCCATCATTAAATTTCTCTTAGTGGCTATGTGCATAATTCATCCAAACACCATCAAATATAGATGGGCTCGTGTCAGGCTGAGCAGGGCGGGCACAGCTCATCCGCTGCTCCCGGCGGGGCACGGGCACCGTGCGAGCCCAGGGCTGCTCCCGATCCCAAATCTCTCCTGCTGCCGTGCTGTTGACTAACATTTTTTTCCCCCCTAGAGCTTAAAAAAAGCTTGCACAGATTACAATATCCAAATTCTTTATTGCTCCCTGCTAGGGTCTGAACTTTGATTAAGAGCTGAATGCCCCCGATTTCAGCAGCCACAGCCCGGTACACAGCCCTCATTCCACACTGCAGATGTCAATCTGCAGCAGTTCAGTGAACGCTTGCAACAAGTTTTCTAGGAAGTTTTTTCCAATTATTTGAAAAACAACAAGTTATTTAATAAATCACAGAAAGTTGTTTTGCAAAAGTATCCTTTGAACCACTAGATATTATTTTGAATGCCAATTTTTCTTCCCACCTTATGGCAGGATAAAGATACCCCACTCAATTTTCATCAAAAGCACATGAAAGCAATTAAGGCTCCTGTAGTTTCTATGGAAATAAGGGATGCAAATTGGGATTGTGTGGTGCCTTTTTTCTTGAATTTATCCATAAAAATGCAAATATTCTTCAACAGATACTGAAATATTGGCCTTTTTTAAGGGAGCAGAATACACAGATGAGGCTCTTTTGTCCACTGGTTCTTCTGGCAGAGGTTTGACAGCCTGTGGAGCACAAGCCTGCAAAAACACAATGAGCCCTGCCAGAGTACGGATGGCAGCAAAGCAACCTCCAAGAGATGTGTGCCCAGCCCAGAGGTCTGGGGCTTCCCCTCGCAGGTCCTTCAGTCACCAGCATTAGCAAGTGGCTTCTCCTGCCTTTTCGCACAGGGGGACCCACCTCACCCACAGGTACTGCATCGATCCCTGCCCATAGTGCCAGGTCACCAGCCCTGTGGCACTGAATTAGGATAGCGATGTCACCTCCTTTGTGTGGAAAGCATAAGCCAAGGGACCAGCACAAACAAATCACATTTGATTTGATATATCTGCTTTACTTTCCTGCCAGATATTTCAGGGCAGAGTATCCAGTACAGAACATCCTAGTCTGTTGCTGGGACTCATCTTGTCCTGCAGCAGGGATGAATCAAAACCCTGCAGCACAAAGTTTAATTAATTCCCTTTCAGACTGGAGGATACAGAAGAGTTAATGCTAGCAAAGGTCTCTGGATTATTCCCCAAAGTGCCATCCAGCTCTCTCCTCTCTCTGCAGGCTGGATGTAGTGAGCATCACACAGCATTCACAATAAATAATCCAACAGCCTGAGGAGCTGCCAATCTGCAGCTGGGCACCTCATGCCTGTCAGCTCCGGGCACTCAGTGCCTTCCATGTAGGAGGCTGGGGCTCCTCCCCAGCATGTGCACTCTGCCTGCGGGTTTACCAAGGCTGAAAAGGTCAACAAATGGTATTTCAGATCACTCTTGTTTGCCAGAATTGATGACAAACCGTGGCAACTCAACTAGTAAAACTCTAAGCATGAACTAGAGCATGCTGCAGCTGCACAATTATCAGCCTGCGATTAATTAATTGTGCTGTCACTATATGCACCTGAGAACAACAGTAAGATCAAAGAACTGAACAGAGATCAAAATGAGTTGTAGATCACCTTACTTACAGCTGAAAGTGCCAATTAGATACAGCAAAGACAGTCTGGCTTAGCTGCTTAACAGCTGCTTTCCTTTTCTGGAAAGGAAAAGTCAGTCAACTGACTGTAGGAAAAACCCCATGACAGCTGGATTGCTTCCAGCCAGGGCAGGGGGGAGCTTGATGGACTGTCCATTGAATTCTCCTCTCCAAGGGTACAGGGTATCTCTCTGTGCCTGTTACACTCTACAGCATCCACACCTTGGGCTGTGCTGGGGAGTCCCACTGGCCGTGTGGCTCTGGGACCCAAAGGCCCTTCCAGCAGGCCCAGGAGCCCCAGGAGAGCCAGAAACAGGATCCCAGCTGCTGGCACATCCTCTGCTGGGGACCCTAGGGAGGGGCTGCCTGCAACCCACCACCTGCCCACCGGGTACCGTGGGCATTGTGAGGCTGAGCCATGCAGGCAGGTTGTGGAAGTGACTCTGGTGACAATGCCCAAGGTCTCAGTGTGACAGTGACATTTCCCAAGGCATCAAGGGCTGACCCACAGCACCATTCTCTCCTGTCACCTCTGAGCTGCCCCACACTGACTGAGCCAAGCATGGCTGTAGTTATGGTGTTGATTTATAATTTCCTGTAAAGTTATTTGAAAAAGACTTTCCAGCTGCACTTTCCTAGCCTCCAGGAGGGACTTTTCCTGCCTGTAGACAGCCTCTCCCCTCTGCCAGCACACTGACAGCAGCAGTGAGGAATTCTGTAGATAGCTATCTTTCAGTGAGCAACACTCTAGCTCACCCAAACATACAAGCTCCTTGGAGGAATTCAGAACCCATTTCTAGCACATGTTAAACTGGATGCCATGTTTGTGACCACAGAGAGCAGCTCTGACTACTGGACTACTCTGCCTCATCTCTGAGCTCCAGGCTGAGGTGATGCATTAGGCTGAGTTCAAGGGATGCTGCCCTTCCAGAGCTGGCTCTGAGTCCTTCAAAGTCCCCACACTCCTCACCAAGCACCCAGCCTCTGAGGCCAGAAAACATCTGCCCAGGTGCCTGGAGGAAAGGGATTTGCTGGACTCTGTTGCTGGCACAGGAGAGATGGTGCCAGGAGGAGAGGCCAGACCAAGGAGGAGATATTCCCTAACAAGTGGGTTCTGAGCAGCCTCAGGTGCCAGCCCCATGAGACAGCTCCCACGCCCCAGTGAGGTGACTGCAGAAGCCCCGGGAAGGCACCACTGCACTGACACAGACTGCTGTACATGTGGCTGCTGGACTGACTGGCCTTCCTTACGTGTGCCAGCTTTGTCTCCATTGTCTCCTGTTTATCACATTGTTTAATTTCTCTTCTTAATTGACTCAGACATTTTTTAATTTCTCTGTTTAATTGGTGCAGACTGAGAGGCTGCAGGCAATGTCATCTTCACACCATCCCTCAGAAACCTCTCCAGCGTGGGGCTGACATCATTGGCCATACACAGCAAGTTGTGCAGAACCTACAGACTCTCCCAGCTGGGGTTGAGGAGCAGGAACATGGAGCAGATGTAAATCATGGATGTCTGCAGGACAAAGGCAATTAGCAGGGTGCTGTCCTGGGCTGTAGAGAAACTGCTTTCATTTAACATACAGTGGGATGGCAGGCAGACAACTCATCCTTGAACACAGATGACACAACTATTTACATCATTCAAATCCAGAAGTTCCTGCAGGGAGCTTCTGAGACATCTCACAATGAGGTGAAAGCAGGTAAAGACAGTGACCAACAAAATCCTGCCAACACATGTGGTCTTGGAGCAGAGACTGCAAGATCTATTTAAGCCACATGTTTTTCTTAAGCAATACAGATTCAACAGATACCTGAAAAACTATTGAACAAACGTTCCTTTGTATTTTAAAATGCCTTGCATCTCACATTTTGTACTTTTCCAGTCACATGAATTGCTTGAACAGATGCGTTTATCTCCCTGGGTTCAACAGGGACAAGCCAACGGCTGCTTCATCTGCCTGGTTTGACAAACCCAGGGGCTTCAGGAAGTGATTTTCCACACAGGCTTCTTTCAGAGGGTGCTGGACAGTACTAGAAGAGCTAGAGGTGAAAAATGCAAGTTCAGACTTTCCCTGGAGAGCTGCAAGTGTTTGGAGATATGCAGCACTGCTCACTGAAAAGATTTTTAATAGCTTTGACCTTTGTGGGGTCTGTACAGTCTCCTTTTGTCAAAAAGTGTGTGTGGAAGAATTGTGGGAAAGAGCTGCAGATAATACACATGTTCTGCAGCCTGTGAGGGGATTACAGAGCACTCCTTACTTGCTTGGATTATTGTTCCCAAGTTTAGACCATCAGCATCAGCTGCTGCAGGTGTATGGGGATTTATCATCAGAAAGGGCAAACCATTGCTGGTCATGAAGCAATATAAATATTAGTTATTGCAGATGACTTATAAATAAATCATTTGAAATTACAAAATTAATCAGACAATTCATCTGACAAATAAGTATTTGATCAGCTCTGTCTGAACCACTGTGGTCAGCCAGGCACTCTGAAAAGAATCCCTGAAATTTATGGGAAGGGAAATTATTGTTTATGAAAAGCAAGGGAATTTATCCCTTCACCTCAGGAGGAGCAGGCACAGAGAGCAATGGCCTGAACATAAACTGTGGGGCTTGGGCACTCCAGACAAGGCAGGTTCCAGAAGGTTCCTGGGGACAGGGGTGAGAGCAGCTCAGGTCTGGACTCCAGCACCCACCAGGCTGCTGGGGACCGACCCCTGCATGGACACATCCGTGCACAGGGCACTCACCAGCGGCCCCGAGGGTTTGGGCAGGGAGGGGACTGTTGCCAGCCAGCTGCTCACATCATTTTCTAACTGTGCCAAGCTAACTTGAGCAGGGGTTTATTTTTTTTCCAAACCTACAAAATGAGTATGTGTCAATCTAATAGCTCTGCGTATTCTAAGTCTCATCTGTATTCAGCACATCACCAAAATGAGAGGAAGAAAATAGCCCCTGAAAATAAAAGTGTGAGAGAGAGAAGGAGACACGAGCCATTAAAAAAGCAAACAGCTCCCTGCATGTGCTCTGCCAAAGGGGGTGCTGGACACAAACCCCTCCTCCTCACATTCCACATCTCCAGTGCCTTTATCAGAGCCACATTCTGAAGAGTGTGGATCCCTTGAAAAGGAAAGATTTCATGTCCCTTCCGTATATTTTAGGAGGAAGCTTCCTATAAAATCACATACATGTAATTTTCCTACAGTCTCCAAATCCCCAGCTGCTTTCAGCTGATGTAAAGAAAACCTGTTATCCGTCTTACAACTCTTGCACCTCCCCAGGATAGGGAAATTATTTGAAGCCACAAGGAGGAATTGGCAGGTCAAACTTCTCCTGATACTCAACAATTTCAGGGTTGGTTCTTCTCATGGAGTTTTAATGTCACAAACAAAACAGCAGCAACCCTGCCAATGGCAGTGAGACCACGGTCCCCAAGGCCTGTGTGCTGGGGCACAGCAGTGACTGTGCTGGCAGCACTGGCTCCTGCTGGCCAAGCTGTGAGGGGGGACCATGGCTGGAGAGACCCAGCTGGGTCAGAGCCAGCCTCACCCAGGGGCTGCATCAGCCCAGCAATAATTTGGCCAAGGTCTGGTTTGGAGGCATGTGTGCTACTCTGCAGCACACTTCTCTCCTGGAACACTAGGGCTGATCCAGGCTGGATGTGGTAGAATTTTCAGGACTGATGTGGATATTTTCTACTCTGTCAACCTTTTATTTAAATGACATTTGGCTGCAGCGCTAGAAGTGTGATATTGAAAATCAATAGCTGGAAAGTGTTTGAAAGCCAATCTAAATCAAATATTACAATATGGTGAAGTTAATCATCTGAAATTAACCTTATAACTGCTTGAATCACTCTAATCTATAAAGAAAATCAATATAAGCATATCAAACCCTGCTGCGAGCTGCTGTCTGTTTGAGCTGACCATGCAAATGGAAAATAATAGCCAGAGGATGTTTATTGCTCCCTGTATGTTAACACTTCTTATAGGGCTGAGATGGGTAGGTGGGTTCCCCAGGGAGATGTGGTTGTGAGATGCAGGTGAAGGCTCCCGGTCCAAGGAGGCCTAGCAGCTGTAGAGACCCTCGGAGCCACCCTCTCAGCAGTGGGTTTAGAGAGCTGTGAGTGACTAACAGGCTGTTTCATGAGGAGAATTGATTCTCCCTGAATGAAAAACAGCTGCCTGTGCCCAGCACCTCGCACCGCCCCGCTCCAGCTGAGCTCCAGGTTACAGCCACAGTGGGGTTCCCGTCCTGCTGCTGACTGGACTCTGCCCTGGGCAGCCGGGGAGGACACAGGCACACGGTCCCCCCCATCACCAGCAGTTGTCCACCCAGTCAGCAGCACCTCCAGCTGTGACAGCTGCCCTGTGCCCACCACAATGCTCTGCCTGGGTGTCCTGGGCCATGTCACAGCAGTTGTCACAAAGGTGACCACCCCTGCTGTGACAGGGATTTCTGGAGAATTTGCCCCTATTGGAGGCACTGCTCGCTGGGTCTGTCTCCCAGTGAGCAGCTCCAAACCAAGGGTGACACACACCCACCCTGGTGGGGGCTGCAGCCCCATGGTGAGGGGCACAGGTGACAGCCCTCCTTGTCCAGCTGCATTTCCAGGGTGGCTATCAACAGGCATTTACTGGAGGCTCTGGGGTATGACAGTGATAAGTGCTTTGATAGCAGACAGAAATCTATAAATAACAACAGTTTCTCTCAAACCCCTCATTTTAAAATAATGAAGACATTTCATAAACTGACAAGTGTCTCAAACATTGAGAGTAAAAGCTCAGAGAGGCTCTTTTTGAAGTTTGGGAACAGATGGGAGGAGTGAGATCCCAGCAGCAACTTGCATGGCCTCAAGAGCCTGGGACCAGTCAGAGCCAAGGAGATCAATCACAAGCTTTTCCTGATGCTCTTCATGGGCACCAGATTTGAAGAAGGATGAAGGTTTCTGAGCAGATTCCATTGTCCAGGGAGTGCAGCTGCTTCACACCACTCCTGCCTGTGCCAGGGTGAAAAGCAGTATTTGCCTCCAAGGTCCGCTTGCTGTGGAACTTCCTGAGCTGCCACAGAACCCAAGGTGAAATTATTTTCTGCATTAGAATAAAAGAAAAAAATTGTGCCAATTTTTCAGCTGTCAGTGTGGCATGTGCTGGCTCCCATGTCAGTCTTGGAGCAGTGGTGTGGGCAGGCAGACAGCAGCAGCAGGAGTGTCCCGTGCAGAGGGTGACAGCTGGACGGAGGTGCCGTGGCACCAGTGACACACGGGCAGTCCGTGGTGCCCCGCAGCTCATGGCAGCAGCTCCCTTTTGCTCAGTGTCCGTTCCTGAGGTATTTCCTGCGTTCCAAACGGAGATGTGAATGACGTGGATGGTGTGCTGCCCTAGGGAGGGGCAGCAGAGCAAACATGGAAGAGGGCAGCAGCTGTCCCAGAAGTGAACACACCAGCTGGGAGGCTGAAGCTGCTGTTTGAAGCAGCAGGTTGCCATGGATTAGGAATGGTCCTTTGATACTGGAAATGTGTTTTAATGAGTTTCCTGCAATGTATGCATCCTTTGGGCTCCTGTGGAAAGGTGTTGAACAATTCCCCCTTTTTCTCACCCAAAAGGACATCAAGACATGTAAAAAATTCTTCATTTTTTTCATATTTTAAGTAGAACAGGTTTTAAAGAACTGAGAGCTTTCTTAGTGCTTAAAAATTTCTTGCTTTCTTTAAATTACAAGGACAAGCTGCACTTTCAGAATCAATACTCAGAATGTACAAACAGCTGTCCAGGTGAGGAGGCTCAACAGCAGAGCTGGGCTCTCAGAGGTTGCTCAGTGGTGAAGTTTTCTGTCCTGGCTTTCAGCCTGTGGAACAGGGCAGCCACAGCTCTGACTCCAGCAGAGCCAGGCTGTGACACTGGTAGAGGTCATGACTCCAGCAGAACTTGGTTCTCCACAGCACAGGAGCCACTTATTCTGTGTTATAATTTATTTTAGAGTTTGAGCTTTCTGAGGAAGGGACTGTGTCTAATTTAGTGTGGAGAGAGTACACACTGGCCAGGACAGAAAATCTGTGTCTGCTGAAGCCATGAGCTCCTGCACAGTGCAGAGAGAGAAGTAATGGCAAACATTAACACTCATCCAGGGGTCTCGCAGCAAGAGCTCAGGGCAGGGTGGCACAGTGCCAGCAAGGAGGGGTGCCACCATGGGGAGAAGGGGTTTGCTGCCCTTAGCCTGACTCTGAGCCTTCACAGACACTCCAAAGAGGAGCTGGGATAAAAGCCCCTGGAGCTGGTACTGCTGTGATCTCCTCCACTTCACCTGCAGCATCTCCCAGTGACCCATGAGAGGGCCCAGGCTCAGCACAGTCCCTCTGCCTCACCCAGTCTGTCCCACAGGGATGCACCAGCGGGTCAGCAAGTGCACAAATGTCATGCAGAAGGCAGGCTTTGCCCAATGTCACTAACACCATTCACAGCCTATTGGAGGGGACAATTGTCCCATTAAGAAACCCAAAGACATTCTGGATTTCTTCAGCCTGAGGGCTTGGAAGCAGGAAGAATTTACTGCCTAATTAAATTTTCATATACTGGCAGAGTACAGCTCTTCTAGTGAATCTGTATTGGACAGTGTGCCAGATTTTGCAGAAAAAGAGCAGGCTCGAGTTGCCTGGGGCTGCCGGCGTCAGCTCCCGGCTGGTGAGGAGAGCCCTGGGCACAGCGGCCGTGGCATCACCTCCTGGAGCTGCCCACAGGGATGCACCAGCCGCTCTCCTTGGGTCTCAGGCCAAGTGCCTTTCTCTTTCTAGCAGAAAAAGGATTCCTCTGGTGGCTTCTCTGTTCATTTTTAAGGGGCAGATAGCAGCCAAAAGGGCTGACCCTGCTCCAGGTTAAGGTGAACACTGTGCAGCAGCTGGCAGTGTCCTGGGCATGTGCCAGGATGTAGGCAGTAGCTCTCCTTGTGCTCGCCCTTGGCCCCAGCAGCACCCACCGTTCAGCACATGGGCTCCCTGCACCTGTGACTCTCAGAGCCAGGGTGGTTCCTTGCCTGTCCCCACTATGCCAGGTCAGAGCTCCTCACTGGGCTCAGCCTTTCTAAAAACCTGCCCCTGACTCTCATGGTGTGTGTTCAGCTGCTCTGCACACCAGGGCACAGATGGAGACCCCAGCAGACAAGCTTACTGCTCCTGGATGCCCCTCGTTACTTCTGCCATAGCCCCAGCCCTTATCTGAGTGCCCTGATGCCCTGTGACAGGATGGGCACAAGGAGCCCTGTGACAGGATGGGCACAAGGAGCCCAGTGCCATCCCCACCCGGGCACAGCCCACTGCACACACATGCCATGGCCAGCACGGGGCTGGGACCACTGCCACACTGCTGAAGGAGCCCAAGGGCTGTGGTGCCCAGCCCTTATGTCCTTGGTAAATAAGTGCCTGAAAAGCACCCACTGGAGACCAGGGACAGACTTTGCACTAAACCTGTGGTGATCATTCACAAGGTCACTCGTGCATTCTCCTGTGCCACAGCTCTGCCACCATGACCTGCTGCAGGAAACATTCCCACAAGACTTCCAGAGCACAGGGCTGAAATAAGGTGCTGTCAAAATAACCCAGATTTGTGCAGCTGCTGGCAGGAGCTGTTGCTGCTGTATTGTTCTTTAACAGAGAGACAAGCATTGGAGCTCAGACCACGACAGGCGTTTGTGGCGGTGCTGGGGTAGTGTGAGTGAGCTGGGAGAGTCTCCAAAACAACCCAGGGCTGCCACAGGCACCAGGCAAGTGCCAAGGGCTGAGTTTAGCTCTCAAACAGACTGAGGCATAGCATGCCCACTGACCAGGTCACATCCAAACATACTGTCTGTGGGCATGTAGTGCCAAGTTACAGGGACAGCGCTTCCTCCCCACACACAGCCGCCCAGCCATGCTTCCCTCCCTCCTCCTGGCTACACACGGGGCTCCACCACTGCTGCCACTGGCCTTCAGCTGGGGCTGAATGCAGCAGAAAACCTGCCCCGTGCAAGGTGTCAGCCACACACATCCAGCTCCAGAAAAGCCACTGCTGGAATTGCTGGAGGGTGAAACGGAGATAGCAGCACTACCCCACTGTGCACTACCCCACCACAAACACCTGTGCACACGCACCCCCATGCAAACGCTCTCCAGAGCTGCTGCACACAACACAAAGTCCTGAGCAATTGAGTAGCTGAAATGCTCTGTTTCAGTCCAGCCAGGGAAAAAGCCAGTGTTTGATCAATAATTTCCACAACAACCACTTCCATGTGATAAATGCAGTTATAGGGAAGAGGAACAAATTAACCTTCTGGTACAGATGGCAGCTACTGCCTGGGAAAAAAAGATGGCTCAATTCTGCAGGGAAACAGGGAAGGGCCATGCCAGAATTCCTGCAAAACTGACCAGTTGAGGCAGCACCTGGAAGGCATTAATGAAAATCAGCTGCAGCAGCACACACTCACCTACCTGTACCTTCCCTAGGGGGAAGGCAAAACCAGCCACTGAAAGTGGCACCTGCATGACTCGGAAGAAGATGAACCAGGAGAAAATATATGAACTTGGGGCAGCTGATAGATGAAGACAACTGAGGGATTGTGCTGCAGCACCATGAATGTGGGAAGACAAAAGGCGTCTCAGAAAGTGCTTCCCAACATCAATCCTTCCACCGGTGACAAATTGTCTGAAGTCAGGGTAGTTCAGCAGCTGTCTGGATCAAAGATTCCATCACAGATTTCTCAGCCACAGGCAGCTGGATGCAAATGGCAGCAAGTGGAGATGTGTAAAGAGTGCACTGTGTAAGATACCATGCACAGGAGCTGTGCAGCCCTGGGAAAACCGGAGCCTGAAGAGTGGAAAGATGAAAAGGCAATTGCCCATGCAAGGAGAGGAAGGGCAAAACCAGCACATGGTGAGGCCCATCTTCAGGCCTGCTTCTTAGGCCTGGAGAAGGCAAGGCAGACTTTCCAAACAGAAAAAAATGCTAAAGAAAAAGATCAGAAACCTCATGGGGATGAAGACATCAATTTCTCTCTGACTATGTATCTCTGACCACTCAGATTACGTTTACTCTTCTCCCAGCTGAAAATGTGGGTGAAAATATGGTTCACTGCTCTGCAATCTATCTTGAACTTGATTTTGTCTGTATCTGAAAGTAACCTTGTGCTGCATCAGCCTCAGCATCAGAGTACAGCAAGGATTCCGTCTTGGAGCTTGGTCCATGAGCTCTGCAGGAGCTCTGCTTTCCTTCTGAACCTCATCCTGCTCCTCTGTCACTGCCAGGCTGACTGGCTTCATGCTGCTGTCACTCTTATTGTGGGGACAACACTATGGGATGCTCAGGAGCTGGTCCTGTGCAACAGCCCCCTAGTCTAGCTGGGGTTTTCCTATCAGATCTAAGCAGATTTTGCCTCCTGGAATGAGTGACAAATGCAGCTGTACACCTGCAAATGCATCTCTGCCATTAGCAGTGAGCGGCCCCAGGTGCTCCACAGAAAACCCAGAACTGTTACTACAAAGCACAGCTGAGAGGAGGCACAGAGCACCTGCACTGCACAGCACAACCCTGTTCTGCTCCGGGGCTGACAGCCTGCCTCACCTGAGTCTGCCCTCCAGGCAGGAGATCCTGACCTGTGAGGTCTGAACCCTGCTCTGGAAAAGGTGATCCAGGAAAAAAAGGGATCACATGTAACCTGGCAATGGTGAGCAGCAAGGCAGAGGGGTCATAAAATTTTGCTGAAAGAAGATGAAAGCCTGTTTGTGTTCTGGCTTCCCACTGAAACAAATACACAAGGCATGAATTTGCTGGAAATTCATTAATGTTCAACATATTTCCAGGAATTTAATTTATCAACTAGTAACTGCATAAATAGAACAGGCAAAAATGCTGAAAGTAGATTAAACATTGATGTAAGTATATATTGATTTGAACATTCCTGTGCCTTTGCTTGTGACACATCAATAAAATTAAATAATATCTTAATAAAATGTCTTGGTAATTATGTCTTTTCCCTCGTGTTAAGTGTGCCCTTCAGCAATGTAATTAAAATCAAAATTACATTAACCCTCCCATGACCATTTGACAAAAAAATTAAGAGTCTAGAGATTTCTCTGAGCTCTCCCACCAAGCCAGATCACTCCTGGTCACACCCCCTGCACACTCCACTTGCATTCTGATGGCGCTGTGAACAGAGATTGTGCTCACTCACAACATGTGTTGAGTGATATCCAAGGAGGTCAGAGAGCTCTGCGTGGGAGAACAAAGAGGGTTCAAAGGTTCACCGGGGCTCTGGAAGGACCTGGCTCTCTGAGCCCTGGTGCTAGTCCTTGCAAAAGCATTCCCATGTCTCTCAAGCAGTGGTGAGTCAAAGCCAGGCCATGGTGCCTCACTGGCACAGAGCAGGATCCACCCATGGGATCTGCCACTGTCATGGGAGCTCTGCTGTGAGGACACCCAGCTGACTTCTCCTGCTAGGGACCAGGAGAACCACGGCAAAGCTACATCTGCCTGGGCCTGCTCACTGTTCTGGTGGCAAGCAGAAGCCCGCTCCTAGCCAGCACAGGGACACCTGCCACAGCTCTGAAGCAGCTCCTCAGAAATGTCACCAAGAAGCTTTTCCGTTTCTAGGAGTGACTGGAGCACAGAACGGTGAAACCCCTTGTCATTCCCATTCAGCAGGGGGAACAGCCGCTGTCCTGCTGTCAGAGACACTGACAACATGGCCTTTCAGGAACCACCAGTAATCTGTTTGCTCAACTCTGCTGTGTAACATTGTCAGCTTCTCACCTAAACTTGCCATTCACATAACCTATTAGTTGTCCAATTTGTCTTTCTGTCATGGATCATGTGATGCTCAGCACAGTGACTCTGCATTTTTATTGCTCTTCGTAGTTAATATAGCACCACTTTGGAATTTGGGGGAATTGAGAAGACATCTCTGTCACAGCACATCCCTGTCCTTGACACCCAGCATGTCCCACCATTCTGCGGCATCTCACCAGAGCAACCCATCAGGACAGGAACAAAACTGCCTTGATAGGACTGCCACACAAAAACACCTCCCAGCCTGCTCAGGAGATCAGCTGAGGCTGCCACAAAGGCATCTGCTCTTGCCTCAGACAGAGCTGGGCATGGATTCCATCAGCTCCAGGGCAGAGCAAAAGGTCCAGAGTGAGACAGACCCAGCTTGGCTTTCATACCTTCTGCTTCACTCCTGGGCTTGAGAGCGAGAGGGGATTGTGAGTCCTGAGTCAGGAACAGGCAGCTGCTGGCTGCGTGGATGGAGGGAGGCCAGGGGATACTGATCAGCTCCAGTGCCAGATTCAGCAGCAAATGGCTATGCAGACAGGGACTCGGAGGCTGAATTGTGTCAGATCAGAGGCTTCTCCTCCTCTGCTGGTGCTGTGATGGTGTTTGTGCCAAGTAAATGCATCTGTGTCCCAGAGACTGTGTCCAGGACATTGGTGTGACTCCATTAGGTGCTAGACCCTCAGCTTCCAGGACTGAAGGCAAAACCTCCCCCCATCCCCAGGAGATGATCATAGCTCCATATCTGAGCTAAATCCAGCACAGCAAAGCCTTCAGATCCTGTCTGGCAGCACCCAGCATCCTCTGAGAGGTGGCTGCACCCTCCATTGTGCTCCTGTGGGTATTTCATCTGAAGGATTTGCAGAGAACTTTGTAGCCATTCATTAGCACAGAACTTCCTGGCACCATCACTAATGAGAGAAGAGAGACAGATGAAAAAGCTTTTCCTAAAAACCATTATCAATCCTGAATTCACAGCAAAGCTTTTTTTCCTGCTTATTAGTTTTGGAATTAAAACAATTTGGCCAACTATTCTGCTACTCTGCATATCTAATAAGCAGACATTTTTCTATTTAGGTACAATTACAAAAGAAACCTTGAGTTGTACAGCGAAGAGCTTGGAGTTTCTGCCCACTCACCTTTTTATTGAAATCCTTGTAAGACTGTGTGCCATAATTCACCAAGCTGTCAAACACCACAGTTAAAGCCCCAGTATGACATTTTACACCTGACTTAACCAGCACTAGATTATTGGCTGTTGGCACAAGAGTGCATTTTTTACAACTTGCTTGTCTCTGAACTTGTATTAAAGGGTCCTGGAAACCTCGTGGGACTGAGCAGGCTCAAGACAGCAGTGGTATAACTTCGCAGCTCTTGGCATGCTTGCACAGACCATTAGCTACAGATGTCCTTCTGAAGATCAAGAGCAATTCAAAGTCTTCTAAATTCCTTCCTAAGCTCAAGAGGCTTGGACCATTTGCACAGCTTACGCCAGCTGACCTCGATTCATGAGGCAGCACTCAGATCCAAACTAAGACTTTACCTAAAAGTAGTTTAAATGTCTCCCATTCTTTGCAATGAAACAATCACTGGACTTCATTTGCACACATTTGAAAAGTTACATTTTCAGTAGCCTGCCTTGTCTGCTTATTACAGACAGTTGCCTTCACAATAAACTTGGGGGAGACTCCCCATTCACTCTAGGACAGCAGTGGAGACATTCCTGTTTTCCAGTCACCCATGGGACCAGGCAGCATTGGTATTTGCAAGTTCACAAGAAACGCTGAAAGTAGTTACTGATTTCTGAGGACTATTGTTAATTAATCTGCAAATATTCTAGTGAGTGACAAGTGCTTTGGGATTTGAGGATCATTGATGTTTCCTTTTGTCTGTGCTTAATGCTGTAATATTAGTAGCAAAATAGTTAAAATTCAGATAATTTAAATGCTTCATGAAAGAAAAAACATTCCTGGTCAAAGATCCAGGGTTATGGACATTACCCAGGGAGGCAGACACTCAACCTGTACCTGGAAATTTGGAAGGACAGGAATCCCTGGCGCACCAAGCTCATGCTCTCTGTTTCCACTGAGGACCTCCTGGTTTACTGGCATAACAAGGATAATTCATTTTGAAGTTTTTAAGAAAATGAACCAGGCACAGCCCAAGCAGGACAGAAACAAACACCACACAGCCTCAGAAACAAACACCACAGTATTAACAGAGACCAGATGGCCCACACAGAGCAGGTGGCACAGCAGCATCTGCTCCAAAGGAGGAAAACCAGCACAAACAGCAGAAAGTTTCCATGCCCTGGCAGCTCCTGCCAGGGATGAGTTCACAGTGGGAATCAATCAGGCCAGAGTCCACTCAGCATCATCAGGGATGGTGCTGTATGGGAGATTGTTTCTCCTTTAGCACTCTCTCCTCCAGTGGATGCTCTCTCCATAGTGATGGGATGTGCTGATGGCTTAAGCTGCCAATGGGATTATGCAGAATCATTTTGTTGGGTTCAGGAGCTGTGTGAAATTGCATATGCTGGAAGCACAAGGCTGCAGAGCCCTAACTGCAAACAGAATGAGATCTGAGCCCAAAGATTTGTGATAAAGAAGAAAAGACACGAAGAGGCTGAACATCTTCAGTATCTGAGAGCAGAAATCCAATCCCTGAAGGTGGTGGGCATCCAGGAGCTGCTGAGTTTCGAGGACAGGCAGAGATTTCTGCAGCATGCATAGCAGAAACTGAGAGCACCACAGTGATGAACATCCCCTGCTGCAAGAGCCCTGGAAGGCTGGTCAGCCCACCCATGTCCAGCAGCACTCCCTCCCACAGGAGGGACACACCCAGCAAGAGCAAAGGATGGTCCCTTCATGACCTCTGCTACTGTCAGGACCCTATAACAAGAGCTAGGGCCCTCCTAGCAAAAGGTGAACAGCTTACCTAACTTCATTAAAAAGCCAGCAACATTCATTATTTCAGCCTTCCAGGGCAGGCACAAAGATAGATGAAAGGAATCAAGGCAAGCTAGAAACATCAATAAATTACTGCATCTTCTTATTGGCTGCAGTATTCAATAGTTTCAAATGTTTTCTGGTGCCTTTGGCAAGCAGAAGGTTTGCAAAAGTGCTGAGCCTGTCACCTGTAACATGTCATCATCACTTATCCCTGCTAAGTTGGATTTTCTCTCCCTTCCCAGGGAGTGCCCATGACTGCAGATGGGAACTGGTGATGAGGGCTCTGAGCTACCAGGGCTTTCTGGGGACAGGCACAGATGGATGAAAGCGACAGAGCAACAGAGCTGAGTGAGTGCAAGGTAAAAGATGTACTTCAACTACAGTCACCAATTATCCTGAAGGAGATGGACATGTTCCATGGGGAGGAGCCCTGCCTGACCTCCCTGGCCTGCCTCCCAGTGTCCAAGAAGGACACTGTTCCCATGAAGACTCACATGTCCCCAGGCAATGATGTGCTCTGCAGCCAGGGACAGAGCTCCTTGTTCTGGGACTGCATGGGAAAGCAGAGGTGAAGGCTCGGCTTGAGCAGCTGATAATGAGTTCCCCATGCCATTCCTATGACTTGGCTAGCCCAGCAGCTCCTGAGCAAGTTCAGGGATGCCCAGCCAAGGGCAACGGGGCCACACTGCAGTTTTGGGGCACTGGGCTGAGAAGTGTCCTCTGTGCAGCACTGACCCTTTTTCTGGGAAAGAGCTCTGCCTCCAATTGTATGTAGAGAGCCCACGGAGAGCCCGTGGAGGTGATGGCACGTGGCATGGTCTGGCCCAAGGAGACACACAGGGTGAGACAGGCCTGGAGCCACTCACAGGCATCCCAGCCCATGGGGAATCAGTACAGGTAAAAGCAATCCTGGATGACCCGCTCCCTGACAGTGCCATGTACCTGCACCAGGATTCTCACAAGTGTAGTAGACTACACCACATGGCTTTGAAAATGCTGTTGAAAATATTTAATAAACTCTGGAATATGAATCACTATCAAGGACCCTGAACATTAATTTCAGTCACAGCTGGCCACACTCTATCACCCTATAAACACTTCTCCAGTTTCAATTAACATTTCGCTATCTCCTGTCTCACTGAATATTATATTTAACTAATTTAAGAGGATTGGTAAAGATAGTTTTCACACTTCACATGAGAGCATAATGAAATAATGATACCTGTACCCAAAAAAAAAGCATGATGATACTGCCTAAAGAGCTTTAAAGTCATCTGAAGCAAAAACTTCTCCAGTCTAGCTTTGGCTACCAAGGCCCCCGTGGACGTGTGTGCCATCCCTGGCACAGTGTCCAGCTCTGGACCCCAGCCCCGAGCAGCCACAGTGTCCCTGCATTTGGGTTTCCCCATGTTATAACAAATGCTTTTGGAAGGAGCAGGCATTTACCATGCCAGACTCAGAGAAACTGATTATTGTTTCTCCTCATCTATCACCTCATTTGCAAAAAAACCCCAATATTGCAAGTTTTCAAAATCATGGAAATTTAGGCCTAAGGAGGACAGAACTGAATGCTGTTCTTTGTTTGAACAAACCTTTCCTCTGTTTGAAGACTGTCACTTCCCCCCCATATTTTCCCATTTCAGGTCAACAGCACTTAATTCTTTCAGCCTTTCCCCATGAGTCACATATTTTGGATCTCAGCATCTCTCTCAAAATTTTCCAGTACTTCACCAACTTCTCTGTATTTTTTCTTAGAAGAAATATATATTTCATTATTTTTAAGAGATAAAATATTTTTATTCTCTGATATTACATGCAGGGGGAATGCTTGTACCTGGGCCCATACAGGCAACACTCATGTTAATGTATCCTAAAATAAGGCATTGCTTTTTGGCATCATCACACCCACATCCTTTCCTGCAAAAATGTTGCCTTGCCAGATACTTCATATCTCAAAAGCAGAATATATAAATACGTAAGTAAGTATTCCTGCTTTTTAGTTCTCCCTTCTGTGCAGAACGTGGACTTTCTGTATCAGTGCAGGCTACTTTCCTATCCTAATTGTGCCCCAGGGACTGCTCAGACTCTACAGCTACATGACTCAGGCCAGAGTTACAAGGTTTATAAGCATGTAGGCTCTGCCCTCATCCCCAGCTAGGGTTTAGCAGACCTCTCAATTTCCTATATTAAACAAAACAATTTTCCAATAATGTGCTTGCTTCATCTTCCTTCTGTGCAGAGCAGAAGCGGCTCCCTGTGGGAGCACAGCTCTAGCTGTTCCACACGGCCAGGTGCTGTGGAACATCCCTGGGTGGGATGGAGATGTGGAGGATGCTCCACCCAGCTCCACTCCGGTACCAGCACTCATCCCCACCCCGTCACTGCTGGTCCTCAGCGCCCTGGAGCTCAGCCCTGCTCCGGCTGCAGCGGGACTGGAGTGCTGGGGACGCCCCAGACCCACTCACATGAGGCTCCAGCCTGGGGTAATGCCCCCACTCTGGGCAATCACACCACGACTTTTGCCCCAGCAGAATCCTGACTTCTGAGGACTTCTGTAGAGCAGAATCACCAAGATGACCCAAAAATTGTCACCATGTTCTTTGTTTTCATCATCACTAGGTCATATTTCCCCTTGTAATGGTGGCAGTGGGCATAGTTTACAGGTATCATCAACTCAGCTATTTTTGTTGCCCAGAAATTAGCCTAGCAGGAATTCAATTCCATTAAATTCCATTATTCTGGGAGAGGAAACTCAATGCTGATTTCAGAGAACAGCAGCCACTAAATCTGCAGAAAGGCTCAGGAGGGCTAAAAACCAAAATGCTGCAGGGGAGGGGTGGGAAGGAGCCTGGAAGAAGGTGATGAGCTGCCCCAGCACCCTGGCACCTCTGCCCAGGAGAGCAGCTCCCTGTAGGGCTGCACCATTCCTGTTACCAGTACCCCACTGGCTGTGCCACAGCAGTTTTGGAACACACAACTTTGCTGGACTCATGCTGTACTCAGAACCTCTTTTTCCCACAAACTCTTCAAAGCAGTGAAAGTGCTTGCTGTGTTTACATTTCCTCATTAAGTACTGCTATGAGTTTCCCATTGAAATGCATCATCCTTGAATGGGAGTCTATGGATTTCCACTCTTCACTGCTTGACAGACTTTACTGCTATCCTTAAAAACAGTTTCAGAGTCCTGATAGTGAGTACTAATTAGATGTGGTCACCTAGGAGACAAGGGAGATTCCCAAAAAACAGTGCCAGAAAATGTGGTAACCCACTAAGTAATTAAGAAAAAATTTATTAGATAAGCCCTGTGTGTTTGCAGTTGCGAAATTAACAGCACAGACACCTGCCTGTGAGCTTCTGTGGGGTTAAAACACACAGGATAGTGAGATGGGATTCCAACAGCCCTGCCCTCATGCCAGCCCATCACAGGATAAACAGCTCCTGACCAGAGCCAAGCTGTAGGTTCAGATTCATATATGCAAGAGATGATTCTTGATGAATCTGAAGTTCAGTTACACGGACCTACAGTTTTGGTTTCTGTGCACTACACAAAACATCATTTGCTGAGAGGAACTGTTGGAGCTGTCAGAGATTTTTATGAGAGAGAAAGATTGCCCCCATCCTATCTGGGACATCTCCATCCTTACACAGCTCTGCTGATGGGAAGCCAAAGGCCCTGGAGCCAGGCTGGTG
The DNA here is from genome assembly GCF_049639895.1 of Pseudopodoces humilis. Taxonomy (NCBI): domain Eukaryota; kingdom Metazoa; phylum Chordata; class Aves; order Passeriformes; family Paridae; genus Pseudopodoces; species Pseudopodoces humilis. The sequence goes on from NC_142217.1 coordinate 17,850,838, forward strand.
CCCTGGTCCTTCCCAGTCCTGGCATTGCTGTGCCACTGGAGCCAGGGATGTTGCACTGCTCCTTCACAACAGCAATGGCAAACACCTGCAAGCCTTGGGGAAGATCTATGGCTCAGAGGCCCTGAGCAGCTCAGATCACTGCATTAAAGAGATGAAAAAATATTTTCCTGGTTAGCTCCAACACTTTATTTAATAAAGTTTAAAATACTCACCCTGACTCAATCCATCTGTTCAGGTCCCATTATATTTCTTCATTTTAAGTTTGGAGAGGAAAAAAATGTAGGGTGAGCAGATACAGGAGCTGCCTGATTTGAATTTCACTTCTACTCCATAACTCTTTACAGAGGTCAAGGAGAAAATGACATGTGGAAAAATGTTTCTTGGAATCACCAACTGGAGATTTAAGATTCATTCCCCAGTGTGTCTCTGCGGTCAGCAAGAGAGGAGGAGCAGGATTTGGTGACTGAGTGGCAGCATGGGAGGTGAGAAGTGAGCCCAGTGTGGCAGGACCAGGATGGCGCAGGGGCACAATCCTGACACCAGTCTGGAAACATTCCTGCCAAACCTGATTTTAACATTAGGGAGGAAACTCCATCTTGTCTGCCAAGCAGGCCATCCCAGTGAGTAGTGCCCAAGGCAAACCTCAGCCCTGCAGCAGCCCAAGGCTCACCCCCTGCCCCTACAAACAGCCCAAGTGGAGCCACACTGGGACCTGCTCCATAGCACCTGGGTGCTGTGCAGCTGCTCCAAGAGCAGCCTCAGCATTGCCAGACACCCAGCTGACAGTTGTTTTCTGTGTGAACAGGGCACCATTTTGCAGTTTTGAGGAACTGCAAATGAACTTAATTCACAGATTTAACAAACTCAAAAGTTAAGTAATTAGATAAATTTTCTCTCTTTGTATTAGTAGAGAGCTCTATATATTGATAGAGAACTACCTCAAAAACAAATGAGGAGTGATTGGAAGCATCAGAAAAGGAGGACAGCAGCAACCAATAACTCCCCCACATCAACAGGACTTGGGATTTACATACGCAAACATATTGTCATGCTCTGTAACCACAATCTCCAAGCAGAGACCTGTGAGGGGTGCCAGTCTGGCTCAGGAGAGCAAGCGCATTTGCATTCAGCTGACCCTGGAAGCTGTTTCCAGCAGCAGCTCCCTTCTCTTGCTGCAGAAACCAATATTCCATAAGCTGTGATGGGTCTCAGAGCTACAGCTCAGCACATGCATCTTGTACTTGGTGTAGGACAGACTCCCTTTCACAACTCTCAGTGCTGCCAACCTGCTTACACAGACCCTCCAGCCAAATGTCCCAGAGCCTCCCCAGGATTTAGAAGAAGCCATCACAAGTCCTTGTCCTTTCTCTTCCTTTTGTAAACAGATTTTATCTCCAGACTGTGCATACATACATAGATATACCTTGCTGGGGCAATGCTTGCTGAGGATGTTTTGCAGTTGCTTCTAAGCACAGCCGTGACTCTGGCCCCATGGCAGCTCTGACCCCTCTCCCCAGCCCTGTGTGAAGCAGAGTCCCACTGGCTGCAGCTGTGCTGCTGCTCCTGCTGAGCTGTCACCAAGCTGAGGTCACTGTGTCTGGGAGGACGGAAGGGAGGAGCTGCACAGGCCAATGGCTCTTCCAGAGGGGACAGGCACTTCCCTCCCAGTCACCCCACATGTCATCACTACCTCTGATGTTTTCAGTCTGCTCTTAGACACTCCATGGCACAGCAGGTCCTTTCCTGATGGTGCATAACTGCATAGCTGCCCCACTTACCACAGTGTGTTTTAGCCAAAGGCAGGAACTCCTTTGGCTGCAGGGACAGGTCATGCCTCCACAGCTTTTTCAGGGCTGTAACACAGCATGCAGCCACAGCCACACATCCAGGCACTCCTTTGCCAGCCCCTCCAGGAAGTTCAGGAGCACCCCATTCCACCTGGGATGGTGGAGGAAAAGCTCCTCCTCAAGGCCCCAGGCCCACCCTCATGTGAGCGTGTGAACTGGAGCACAGTCCACTGCCACCCCGGGCCACTGCTCCGTGTCCCCAGCAGTGCCTCTGCCTGCCCTTCTGCAGAACGCTTTCAGCCACCGAGCTTTTGCCTCTCTGCATTATCCCTGCTGACAAATCCCTCAGAGGTGCAACAACGGCACAGCTGAGTCTTTGTGCAAAGTCTCCCACAGAGCAACTCAGCCTGCAAGGGGTTTCCTCTGTCCTACCCCAAGCACTGACTGTCGAAGCCAACGGTTTCATGTTCTCATTTCCTTTAGACTGAAATGCTCTCATTTTAGCACAGCAACTTATTTTTAATGGAGTTTGGAAATATTTTTTTTGTATGTCCTCACTTCTACTCCAAGCATATTTGCTCTCGATTTATTTCTGCTCTTCTTATCTTCTCAACAACTGCATCTCTTGTTCCTAGTCCTGCTCAATTTCTGCTCCGTATTGTGATCTTTCTTTAATTTCATCTTGTTCCCACACTTTGCAATCACGCATTTCATCACTCCAGTTTCCCTATTGCCAAGAAATATGTGATTTCTTTATCTTAATTGTATCACCCAGTCATCTGGTTCCAGGATGGCATCTCTTTACCTCACAGTGCAGTCCCTTTAATCATTACTGCTTCTGGCATGTATAATAATAGCTGAGACCAGCTGTTAGCTCTCACCTTCCAGTTACAGGCACAAGGGGTTTTTTCTTCCATGTAAGTCCTAATGACAACACAAACTGAAACCATCCAAACATCACACAGGCTTCAGAAATAAAATCAGTGCTCCATGGGCTCCTCTTCCCTGCTCCCAGCTAAGCAGCAGGGAGCTGCCCAAGACCAGCCCTGGAGGAAACAAAGTCTTCCTGAAGGATCGAACTCAAGCCCTTGCAAGGAGCCCATCAGCAGAATTACCTGTGGCCCATTGGCTTGTCACAATGGGAAATGATCCCATTTCTGCTGTTTGCTCCCAGGGGTGTCTCCATCCCGTGAAGCCTGGGCTGGACCCAGACCCCTGCCAGGGTTCTGCCAGTGGGCAGTGGTCTCCATGGAAATGCAGCTTTCTCCCAGAGCACATGGGACCCTTTTTCCTCCTACCTGCCAGGTTAACACCTCTCTGATGCCCACCAATCCACCCATAAGTGACAAAGCTCCACATAGTCAGCAGCCAGCCTGTTGCCCTCTGCCCTGCTAGAGGGTCCTTCTCCTGCCAGGCTGGGGGATTTGACACCAAGTGTCTTTCTCAGTGCACAGCAGAAGTTATAGACCAATTACATCATCTGGGGTGCTGTCCTTGTCTCCAAATGTGGGAGGTGCTGGCACTATGGCATTCTCTGGACAACTGGCTACACAAGCTATAGGCAGTGCCCTCTGTGCCTCAGATCTCCATCCAGCTCCTCAGTCCCTCCCTCCCTTCCTCAAAAGAATTTCAAATGGCTAATTCATGTTCAAAGCATCTTCAGCATTTGGGCTGTCCTGCTCAGTGCAGGCAGTGACAGCTCCTTTCCAGAGATGCAGAAGAGAACTGGAACTGCCAGCCCAGGCTGGGATGAGACAACTGTGCTGGGCTGTCAAGCAGCCAGAGTGGAGGCCCTACAGGGGTCCAGTATCTGTCCATTCCAGATGAAAATTCTGCTCTCTGGATCCACTTGTCCAGCTCCAGGAAAAGGCAAAGAGCTTTGAATGCATCACAAGTTATCAGCAATGAGAAGTTTTACATGGGGGTGTAGGGAATAAAAACTGATACTACAAGCTGCTTAAATGCCACTGCAAAAGGCAGCATGGCACAGGAGTCACTGTATAAGTCTAACTTAACACTTCTGTCTGTATCCTGATCCACACGTGATGCTTGGAAGGTCAGGCAGAGATGGGCTTCTGCACAGAGCAACATTTTACATCTGTCAGAGGATGCCCTGGTGCCAGCCATGAATCAGCATAGGAGAGTGTCTGGTCACCTGATTTACACAAAGGTAGAACTGAATTGGAGCTTGAATAATACAGGTCAAACAAAGAACAGGATGGGGGATTATACAGCAGGGAAATCTGACAAAAGGACTTATTTGGTCTGGAGAAAGGCCATTTACTAAGGGCACCAGACTTTGTCAATGTAAAGCAATCCTTGCTGATCTGTCCCTAGACAGGCCCATGCTAAAAGTCAGCAGCTCAAGTGGAGAAGGAATGTGCTCCATGAGTTTTTGGGTCCTGAGCTGTGTTCCCGCTCTGCTGAGCAGGGCCAGGAGCATGGCACCCAGGTGTGGCCAGCACTTTTACACTCCAGCACCAGCACATTAACTGCTCTAGCACAGCAGGAGGGTCAGTCAGAGAAGAACTATCCAATCCCTTGACTTTGCTATGGAGTTGATTTACCCTCTGGAGCAATTGTGTTTTCAGGGTTCAAACATTTAACATCATTGGAGTCACCACTCACAAAACCTGGGCAGAGACAGAGCATGGAGCAGGTGGAAGCACTGCCAGATGCATGAGCTGTTCAGGATGAAGAGCTGCATGCAGAAGAGAAAAGGAGAGGAAGTTTTTACCAAGTGGCAAGAAAGTAGATGTTGCCCAAGGACTGGACCAGAAGGACGGCTTTGCTGACCTAGATGTCTGCATTTACCTACAGGGAAGGAAAATGCACAAAGAGCTAAACAAGGCCCTAGAGTAACAGAAATGTGTTTAAGGGCCCCACGAGTCTTCCTGCCTCTACTCCTGCCAGAGCTAAAGGAGCAGGCACAGGGGTGCACAAGGGCATTGCCACAGGCTGGTACTGAGCCTCTGCCTGAAAGGTTTTCACAAACCAAGGTGAGTGAAAAGGCAGCACGTACAAATACTGACAAAGATGTACAAAAGGACTATCAAAAGAAATGTTGGCAACTGGCAGAGACAAGGGGAAGGTGCTGGACCAGTCCTTTGGAAGCACCAGATCTGCAGACACTGCCCACTGCTTCAGCCATTCCAGGATGGGCCTGAGGCATCAGGAGTTTACACGGAAACCTCCCACCCAGGACTCCCCAGGGCTCCACACTGCTCAACTCAGCTGGAAGAGCTCACTAGCAACAACACTGCCTCATCTCTCCTTGTTCCTCTACACTGAACCTGCACACTGTGTGGCTTAAGTCTTAGGCATTCAAGGCATGTATTGATGTATTCAAATATTTCTGCCATGCAAATAAGACTCTATATAATCCATTCTAGGCAGCCAGAACCTAAATTGACAGCTGAGGGAACCTGCCACAACCATGACAAACACAGATAACAACCACTGAGGGCAATACCCCAATAGCCAGACCTGGATGGATGGGGAAAGTCCTCCTGGACAGTCAGGTCAATGAAATCGCAATTCACCACATGGGTTTGGACTTTAAGAGCAAGTCAGGTGTTGGCAATTTGATTTCTCCCCCTAAAAAAGGATTGCTGAAGGAAAAATAAAATCAACAAGGAATGCCATCTAGAGCAAAGTCTCAGAGTCTTCTTCAAGAGGAGCTCTTTGAGGGCACATTTTTCCCGAGGAAGAGCAGTTCTCCAAGTAGCACACACAGCCCAAGGTCCTGCCCCTGCAGCCCCCACAAGCAGTCCCCAGACCAGCTGCTCTGCTGTTCAGTCTCTGCAATGCCTCCCAAACCCTTCCAACAGCTTTCTGGCTAGAGGTTTTCCAATGTAACTTTTCAGTTAGCTTTCCCAGCAGGTCTCAGCCACACAAATAGTCAAAATGGACTCTCATAAAGGAGCAATTCTAAATCTTCTTGTGTATTAGCCAAGTTCCTGGCACTGATACCCAGCAATTAAATAACCTTGTTAATGTATCTTTTCAAACTTCTTACTGCACAGACAGGCATGCCTTGAGATCTTATCACCCCTGCCCAGAGACAGGGATTTATAAGCACAGGCAGCAACTTAGATGAAGATAGACCAACTGGTGCATGAAATCATACCAAAGCTCTCCCCAATTTGCTCACAACTGGCAATGCAGCCTTTGGGGTAAAAACTGCTGCTTCACAGAGAACCTCTGCCCCTGGCTACATCTCTTTAAGAACCAAAGTTCTTTTCTAATCAAATTGCCATGCCAATGCCTGTCTTTACCATCAGTGCAATTAACCTCCTCACGCATAAAATACAAACGATTGAAACATTTCTCCAGCCTCTGTGGGACTCGCTCATCGGAGTGATGCTGGTCCACCCCTGTTGTTGGGAGCTTCTCTGGCTTCTCCTGGCTCCAGCAGCATAATTCTCCTGCATTCATCTCCTGCATTCATCTCCTCTCAGTATGCACTAAGCACCAGCACCAACCCAATCTCTCTGCACTCCTCTTGTCTCTTCTTATGGAAGGAAGAGCGGGAAAAAAAACCCTGAAGCCCACAAGAGCTCATAAACAACTGGTGCCCTGCTCCTGCAAGAAAGGCATGTCCCACACACTTGGTGCCACTGCTGCCACAAGGTGAAGCAGATCAGACCTGCCCACTGAGAGCTGTTTGTCTCCAGGTGACTGACACCTGCCCAGAGGTCAGCCACACTGTCAGTGCTGGCATCTGGAAAAGACCAAATACTGGAGCTTTCCCCTGCACCTAGCAACAGTGCCCAGTGCCCAGGGAACCAGCCCCCAGCTCTGCAAGAAGCACTGGGAGGGACAAGCCCTGGGGCTAATTTACATGGAATGTAAAACATTATACATGGAATGAAAAATCACTTCATGCATTGAATTCCTGACACTGTGGCAGCCATTTCCTACACACAAAGCAAATGCATTATTGGTTGTTCTCTCAGCCAGTCTTTCCCTGCCCTAGAAAGAGCTCTGAAGTGCTCTTCAGCATCCACAGTGCTGCCAAACCATCGCTGACTGCTGGAGCATGCCCTCCGCAGGATGCTTCAGAGGAGGGCCCTGGCCAGGTGTGCTGAGGTGCCATTCCCGGGCCATGCAGCACATGTTTGTGTCCTGAGCCTCCACAGCTGCTCCCAGCCCTGGCAAGCCCCAGCCAGCAGAGCCCTGGCACATCAGCGCAGTGTCCAGGCAGGTACTGGGCACTGCTGGCTCCCTGGACATGGCCACGGGGCAGCCAGGTGGGCAGAGGGTGCTGCTGGCTCCGTGAGCAGGTGGACACAAGGCCACATCTGCAGGAGGCAGCTGCCTTGTAAAGCCCTAAGACCTGCTGGAGTTTCCATTTGTAGTCAGTGCTGGTGATGTATTGAGAGGATAAAAAGCCTTTTCCTCTCACTCACACTGGCAGCAGTCACAGCCCCTGCACCAGGCTCTCCCAAGAATCCAGCCCCATCACCACCTCCAGCCTCCCCCTGCTCACAGCCACTGGCAGACCACTGTGCAGGTCTCCATGGAGCAGGCACTCGCTGTACATCAGCAATTCCCAGACAGGGATATCAGAGGCTGCAGCCCAGTGCAGGGAGCTGACATCATGTGCCTGATGTTGCCAAACACGGATGAGCTGTTGCTAGAACAATCAATTTTTAAATACCTCTCTGCTTGTTACCCTGAGCCTGCAGTAACTATAGTAACATGCTCCAGGCTCCCCTCTTCAAAGGCACCACGGCTGTGCCTGGGGCTGGGGGTCTCCAGGGGCTGGGAGGGCTGATGCCTCCTGGGCTGTGTCCCAAGATGCTCTGTGGGTCACCCTGGAGCATCCCTTCTGCTCTGTCCAGGCACTGGCAGAAGAACTCTGCAGACACCAGGTGGCTCCAGCCCCTCTGACCACGCAGGGAGCATTCCTCTCAGCACTGCCAGGCTCCACCTCAATACTTTGGGAACAGGAATCCTCTGGAAGGGGTCACAGTGCCCACCCACAAGGCTTTTGCAGGGCTCCTTCAGGGGGATCCAGCATGGTCCTGCAAAGCAGATTTCCTCTGGCACATGTGGCAATGACTGGAAGAGCCCTGACACCTCGACAGAGCCCTTGTGCCTCAGTCCCTGCCTCAGAGTGGTGCTGGCAGGTGCTGTAAGAGCGCTCCCCCTAAACAGTACTGCTTTCAGCACAGGTGCTCACAGGGACACCATGCATGCCATGAGGAAAGATGAAGAGGAAACCAGACTTAGCTTATTTGCTGACCTGAATTAAAGGATCAAGCAATAAATACCAGGCTTAGAAGTAGGAAAAGGCAGAACAGTGATGTGCACTGCAGCATTGGACAGCCCGGTGGCTGCCAGCTGACCTCTGGGCTTCCTCAGCATGGGGAATTGCCATGTCCAGCACCTCTTTGCAGAGCGGGTGCAGAGACACAGCTCTCAGGGTGTGCTCTTGTCCTGCGTCAGTGCAGCTCAGGGGTGATCCCGTCCTCACCTCTCTGCATGTGTACAGCCTGATCCAGAGTGCAGCATCCCACCACCTGCAGCAGGATGGCATCTCCTTGGCAGTGTGCAAGTGGGCTCTGACACACCTACTCCATGTAGGGAACACCTCATGCCGTGGTCTGGGCTGTCTGGGCTGTTTACCTTATTTTTCTCCTTACCTCTATTCTGCTCAGTAAAAATGCAAATGAAGTGTTGCTACTCTGTTCACTCTTTCTGCAATGCAAATGCTGTGCGTTCCCTCTGTACCTGCTGCTTCCCAGATTGAGGGGGTGGAGAACAAGGAGGGAGGTGGGTTGGCTGAATCGCACCTTAATTAGGCTCCTCCCCAGACAACCCGTACTGTGAATTTTTCAAAATCCTATAAATCATGTAATATCAATTATTCAATCATTCTGCTAATCTAAAGGCTTCCAGAAGACTTCTAGCTTTGTAAGAAAGCTAAACATGAAGTGTCAATAATTGACAGCCTTCCCATCAGAGGATTAGCTCCCAGAACATATCCCCTTGGAGCGCAAGTAGAGCATGCAGTGCTCCCTGGGGAAGTATTACCTCCACTAGACAAAAGTGTTCTTGCAGAGTTCTCATCGCACCAAATCCCATCACTGCATTTTATAAATCCTATCCTATTAGATGCATTTATCCTGCAAACAAATTTGCAGTATAATTCCTAGGTTTTCCCCCTGACATTGCTGAGGTCCACATAGCCTAGGTACATAAGGGATTAACACAACGGACACATTTGACAATCACATTTGCAGTTCTGGAGTGTTCCAAGGGACCGGACTGTCTGCATGCACGCACTGGATCAAGGAGGGTCACATCCTCTGCACACAGTGCAAGCTGAGAGGGGGGAGTCCGTGTCCCACCTCAGGATAACTGCGTGCAGCCCCTGCTCATTGCCCCCAGCCCCAAATCAGACAGTTGTATCTTCCATCTGATCAGAGCGGGGGTCACACTTCCACCTTCTCCCATAACCCGGGCTTTCCCTGCACAGCCCTCTCCCTTTCCCCGTCCCGGCTGGTACCCAGCTCGCAGAGGGCGCGTTCCCTGCAGCCCCGGTCCTGCCGGGATGCTCTGCGGGCATTGGCAGTGTTCCTTCCCGGCACACGGCGTGAGCAGCAGCAGCCCGAGGCCGGTGCCTGTCCCCGGCAGCTCCGGAGCTCGCCACAGAGGCTGCAGACAGCCGCGAGCCTGCCAGCACCACGCAGGGCGTTTGGATGCCTCCTACAGGCAGGAGGGGGACAGAGAGTTAATTAAAATGCACTGAGCAAGTGTAAAGTTTCATTTTAAGACACAAAGGTAGGCTGAGTTCCTCCTCCAGCAGACATATCTGCATAATCCGGGCCGGCCCTGCCGCTGTGCTCACTGCTGCTGCAGACACTGTTTTCATCTCTTTTATTGAGCAAACACTACCCCGGCTTGGAGCTGCATAACCAGACCTGCTGCGCCGTAATGCCTTTGCTTTCCTCCTACAAATCTAACATAAAAGTGACCATCCTGCAGACTGGCACGCCCATCTTTTGCCACTGCCTTTCACACGGACGCGAGCCCAGTGTCTGAGCCAGGCATCTGGCACAGGGCATCCCCAGGTACAGTCTGCACCTGGAAAAAAGGACACCTCCAGACCTTCAGGTGGTGGCTGGGGTTGCAGCAGACTGGAGACCATCCGGGGTCAGCAGTCCCACTGCAGAGCGTTTTTTCCAGGAAAACATCCACAAGAATATTGCTGCTTCTCTGGCTGAAACCCAGCTCAGCCTGCAGGGTTTGGAGTATGAATATACTGTACATGTGAACTGCAGATTTGTTCCACATATTTTCCTCAAAGACTGTATGTCTTTTCCTTTTTTTTTTAATAATGCCAGTCATAAATGTCACATGTTGGAGCCCAGATCTCATTATTGTGAGCAGAGAAATGTATGCCAGGCAATAAATTCTTTTGTTGGAAATAACCCTGGTGACTAGAGAAATTTATGAATTTATTACTTTTTGTAGGAGCCTTTCCTCCTGTGACTTAAAGAGAGATCTACCATCCTACAGGAGACCTTGCTGGTTCTCTAGAAACCTTTGTACAGTTTTATGTCACGTTCCCTGCCTTCCTGTCCTGAGGATTCATCCACATGCATGGCTCATTATAAACAAGGTGTTCTGAAACGGGGCAGCAGCGCACAGCCCTGCCGCCTCCCGTGCTGGCACCGCTCCCGCATGGCACAGCCACCGCTCTCGGTGGAGAGGGTGTCACCAGCGCCCTTCCCCAGCACCCACTCGGGGCACGGTGGCTGTGCTGGGTGGCCACAGCTGGCACGGCCGTGCTGGCCCTGCAGAGTGGGGCTGCAGTCCCGGGGAGCAGCTCTGCCAGCCCAGCCCTGCCAGCCCAGCCCTGCCAGCCCTGCCCTGCCAGCCCAGCCCTGCCAGCCCTGCCCTGCCAGCCCTGCCAGCTCTGCCCTCCCCGCCCAGCCCAGCCAGCCCAGCCCTGCCTGCCCTGCCAGCTCAGCCCTGCCAGCCCTGCCCTGCCAGCCCAGCCCTGCCAGCCCTGCCCTGCCAGCCCAGCCACCGGCCCCTTCTCAAGCCCCAGCATTCAATACTCTGCCAGCTGAATGGCTGAGGGGAGACATGGGGCTGCCAACTGAGGAAGATCCGAGGAGTAAATGGCATCAGTTCAGCTCCAGACAGCGTGTCAGGGACCCCGCTGCCAGCTGCAGAACATCCAGAGAGCAGGGATGGGTGTGCAATCACCTACTGACAGCCACTACAAAATTACACCTTGTTATCTCACCACCAATTATATTTTCATATAGGTCTGAAATACTTTGAATACAAACACTTTCTGTAAGATTACAAATTGCTCAAGCACTTCTGCAATTTGGATAGCAGAGGGTCAATTATTTGGACATGGGTTTGTATATAATGGCCTGCAACAGATTGTAAAGTTTCTCTGTTAGTGAAGCAATTATGAACACTGAATCCAAACTAAGGCAGGAGGGTGGTGGAATGGGGCCATCTGGACAGGGAGACACATGCACAGCTGTGAGGGGACTCCCTAGGCCAAGTGCTGTAGGTACTGGGGTATGTGTATGGTCTCCACAGAGCCATACACATGGTGTAAGAGACAGTCCAATAACAAAAATAAAAATAAATACAACTACAAATGTAAAAATAAGTAAGAGAAGCATCTTTTTCTTTTTTTTTTTGCCAAGAAAGAAGTTCAAACTTCACTTCCATGTGATTACTGTTTATTCCAGAAGACCAGATCAGTTAATTCATTTAATGGTTCAAAACATGTTATTTTCAAAAATCCTTAAAAGCTTTCACAAACAGACTCTCATCCAGCCAAAATCCAGCTGGCAAAGCTCCTGGGTGTGAGGATAGATTAATTTATCACTTCTCAGCAATGAATATTAGAGTTTATTTTGTTGAAAAGAAAAACCATTTAGGGTTTTGACCATCCAAAGTGGCAATCACTGCCGTTAAACACAGAACCCAGAGTGCCTGCTATGAAAGACTCAAGAAACCACCTCCATAACAGCACATTCCTAGCACCAGGCTCTGTTCCTGGGATGACATTTGTACCATTCCTGGGCTGCCTCCACAGCTAATTTATCAGTTTCAGGCTCCTGTCCTGCTCCCCACCACCATGCCCAGGGCATCATGTCATCTGCTCTCCTCTAGTGGCACATGGACCCACCAGTCCCGTGCTTCTCTTTGGCATTTCACCACCATTGTGTCACACCTTTGTCCTAGCCCAGCACAGCTGAAGCCTTGTCAGAGCTGGGCACAGCTGCCTGCACTGCAAAGCTGCCTGCTCCACACCCAGCCACACACCTCAGTGCTACAGCCTAGATTTCCTGCGTTTTTCCATCACTTCATAAAAAATGGATGTCGAATGAAAGGTTTTACACAGCAAACAGAACTGAGATTTAGGGCTACAAATGTCAGATTTCACAACACTCTGCCCATAAAACTGAAAGTCACATCACCAGTAGCATGAACCAGGGGATGGGATCACAGATTACCTAAAAGTAAATGAAAATGACATCTGAAGTTATTTTTCTCCTACTCTTAAAAATCAGCCTAACGGGAACATCAAAGTAATCCATGAGCCTGGTCATTCCTGTAACACATTGGCATAAATCAAATACAAAACCATGGCTGAGTCGGGTAGGAAATCATCTTCCAGAGACATCCAACTGAGCTCAGCAAAGGAGAACAGGCTGACACAACATCTTTAAACATTTTTAATTACCCTGTCAAAGTGACAATTATGGAGCTAATTATTAGGAAGACAATACAAGATATACTGAATAGCACATCAACAGTGTTTTTATGTAATTATGCAATTTAATGAATTGAAGGCTACAGTAATGGACTATATCTGGTTAATTAGGGACTCCCTTTCTGTTAATAATGCCATTTATTTTCAATTCACTATATATTTTATTTTTTTTTTTGTAAAACCAAGCACATTTCCACAGACAATGAAGGATTTTTCAGAGTAGCTCATACTGCTTACACCTTCCTGTATGGGTGGGACACAGTTTTTCTTGGGGTGGACAATGAACTCCAGCTGTTACTCCTTCATTTCCAACTTTGCCATGCTCCCTAGGGGTTAGTTACATCCTGAAGCTGGGCTCCAGGTGTTGGCATTCAGCCTGCCCAAAGCCACTCTCCTCCCTGAACTTCTGGCCCAGTCCCCACCTCAAAGGCAGCCCCGTGCCCGGGCACTGGGACAGGAGGTCCTCAGGGGCACATGGATGGGTTGAGGTCGCCCATCTCCCGAGCCCTCGCAGGGGCCTGTTGAGCCAATTCCCAGGTGGACCCTGCCCAGCAGCACCCAGTCTGCCCTGTACTTCTGCCAGCCCCTGACCCTGCTCCTGAGCCACAGGGCAACGTGTGCAGGCCTGGGGCTGGCTGCTGCTGCTGCTCCTCTAACACCAGTCACGGGAAGGAGAAGAAATAATTTAAACATTTTCTCCAGCAGATAAAATTTTGTAGAGTTTCAAGCCTCCTAATTTCTCATTGTTCAACAAAAATTCTCTGATAAATTATTAATTGTATTTTAAATGTACCCACAGAAGCCATTTTAATTTTTTTTTTTCTTTCTGGGAACAATTAACCTGTTTTAATTTTTTAATCACTTGAAGATACTTCCCAACTGTTGATACCTCTTGGGGAGGAGCCCTGCCTGCCACACAGATCCACTGGTTTCAGGAGACTTGAGAGGGAGGAACAGGCTGTGGGAAGCCTTATGGCCACATTCCACTGCTGGACCAGATCCCACATCCCAGATTCCCACAGCATTCCAGGGTGGCATATGCCTCATCAGCCTGTTCCCAAGGAGAAGGTGTTCTACAGGACAGGTGTCAGGTTGTATCCATGTATCTTCCTCCATGGTCCATCTCACAAAGACAAAAAAAGATCCAGCTGGGACTGCAGCTCTTAAGGGACAGAAAACAACTGAAAAACCTCCCTTTACTGGCTCTGCAAAGAGACCTGTCGAGCTGCACCTGCTGCCCCATGCTCTTCTGCAGATGCACAACAAAAGCTACAGCTGCCACAGAACCATGGCCAAGGGGCATTTGGTCTGCAGAAAAGAGACACCTCTGACAGCAGAGGGGCCCCCAAATGGTAATAAAGGCACAAGCTCAATTGGATGCCCACCTTGACACAGGGGCAATAGAAATCAGCTCAGTTGAGGAGTTGCATGAAGCTGCCAATGAAGGGCAAGCTTGGACCATTGCCTGTACAGGCCACAGCAACCTGCCAAGGTGGGTATGAAAATGTGGGTGGTGAAGCTTCTGCTGAGTCAGATGGAGCCACCATCACCACAGGTTCCTGCAGGCACTGCTTTATGTGCTGTCTGCCACTGAGGTACAGCTCAGACCCTGCCCTTTCTCCCCTCTTTGAGGCAGAAGTATACCTGCCCATGCCGCAGCTGCAATCCTGCCAGCCAAAAACACCCCTGCCCTGCTGCTTTGGTCTCTGCAGCTCATTTAACTGTTGTTATGGAGGAGTTGACAGGTCCCAAAACATAGATAAAAATAGAGGTATTTCACTCCAGAAGCAGTGAGAAGTATCATAGTAATAGATCAGCTTTTTCAGGTTCTGATGCCAACTGGGTCCTTTCAAAGAAGGTGCAGTATGTATTTGTTGGGGATCCCTGGTTCTGTTTTGTTGTTAATGCTGTAGTTATTGTTTGTTTGCCTTGTTATACACACTAGTAAAGAACTGTTATTCCTATCCCCAGATCTCTGCCTGAGAGCCCCTTGATTTCAAAATTATAGTAATTCAGAAAGAGGGGAGTCTACATTTTTATTCCTAAGGGGGCTCCTGCCCTCCCTAGCAGACACCTGTCTTCTAAACCAGGACAGTATTTATGGCAGAAATACTGAGAACTTAAAGAAGATGTGATGGAGGAAGATCCTGTGTTTGCATCAAGTGCTGGTGGAACTTGCAGGCTGTGCAAGAGCCTCATGCCCCACCAGCCAGGTGACACAGTCAGCTCTGCTCCCAGAGCCAGGGCCTCCCATGGCATGGAGGTGACTGGAAGTCCCTTCCTTCTGGAAAAAACTGCAATACCTGACAAATGAAAGCACAATATTCACCTTTTCACATTTGCAAGGTACCAGCATTAATGGCACAAATATTTGGCAGGTGACCCTTTGCAGAGTTTTACTGGCTTCGTGACCTAAATACACTAAGGACTTCCCATCTAAGTGGAAGCTGCTGTTAGGAAGGAAGAAATGCAATAATGTACTTGTAAATTAATAAAAAATTGGCAATTGTGAAAACATCCTGAGCTTTTGTCGGCCCAGAGATTTATTCAGTCCTTCTGGCTTCCCAGCTGAGGCAGGAAAGATCATAAACCTGCTAAAAGAAATGCCACTGCAAAATGTTCCAGGATCAGCTATAACATTCCTCCTCCTCCTTCTGGCACAGCAGCCAAGGTGCCTCAAAAAGGCCAAGAGCTGAACTTGGAAACCCTGTCCCATCTGTCCTTGCCAGCAGCTGCTCAGGAGCACTAATGCTGACAAGAGCTAAAGTTCTGCAGTTGGAATTTGGTCTGGGGGGATCTTTTAAAGCTTCCTTCTTTCTAGGAGTACAGTAAGCCTTGAACTGTGTTATGTGCCTATCAAAATTCCATGAGAGAGTGCTGGGAGGGGGTTGTGGGTGTCTGGACTGTGCACAGTCCCTGCTGTCAGCTCAGGCTGAAGAAGAGCCTGTGCTGAGCTGCAATGGGAACGGTCAGGGCCACATGCCCCATTCAGAGCACAGGACCCAAGTCAGGGAGAGCAGACTGACCTGCAGCTCATGGCAAGGGCAGCAGGAAAGGAACCAGTCGAGTGCTGCAAGGCACAGCAGCAGCAAGACCTGCTGCTGTCTGGAGTGATAGTCACGTTCCTGCTCCTGCCTGTTAAGCAGGGCAGACACAGCTCCCTGGCCCTCGCTCCCCCAGCGATGCTGTGAGGCAGTGAAACATTTTGCTCCTGCTGTACAAGTGGAACGCATTAACTCCAGCCCTCTGGGGAGTCTCTGAGCACTGTACCGAGCCCTGCCACTTCCCCAGGGTCAGCAGCTGATCCAACCATCTTCCCAACTACCTGTCAAGGCAGCAGGATTCACCACGTATTCCTTGGATTTATAAACACTCCCAGTCCCCAAGCCCAGGTGCAGGAGATACATGCTCACCATGAGCAGCATCAGCACAGGACAGACCCCAAGGACACAAGGATGCTGATGGGGGTTCTGCCCTGTAGACTTGCAGCCCAGATCCCAGTGGACAGTGAGAACATGCTTGCATGGGATGCTTTGCTTTCATAAGTTCAGGAACAGGATGACATTCAGGATGTGGAAGAGGCTGAGCAGTGAGGACACCAGGGCTTGAGTCAGACTTCACCAAATATTTAATAGAGAAATGATCCAGAACCAGAACTTCTGAGGCACAGAAGCACTTCATTTTTATCAGGGAATACTCAGCTAGCTGTTTTTACAACAGTATTTTTTTTTCCTATGCATATAAAATTTGTGAATTAATTTAGTGCTTGTGAAAGCAAAGGAGTAATCAGACTGATATGGGCCATGGGTACAGCAGAAAGACCAGCCAGCAACTTGAGTCATGAGCTAGCTCAGCAACTTGTGCAATACCACTTGTACCACACCTGGAAGGCAGCTGCCCTCCTAATTCAAGCACTCCAGGTCAGACACTGGCCACTTTCTGGGACTCAAGTACTCAGTACTTCAGGAGGAAAATCTCCACCAGCTTCAGTGCAATACTCATGAGAACAGAGGTTGGTTGTGTGGTGTAAAAGATGCCAAGGAAGCTTCATGCAGCTCTGTTGGATGGAGATTCATATGAGTCATCTCCAGAGTGGTTACCCAAAATGTCTCAAGAGGCAACAAAAGAAGGCACCACTTGTTTAATCTACTTCCACACCAGTGTAAGAAGAACTGAGCTTCTCCTTCTCCCGCACCCCCAGAGCACCTTCCCTGGTGTGGTATCTGTTCTCTTACTGCTCCTCATTTCCAGGGACTGTACTCCCCCGTACTGGGGAGCCCTGGGAGGAATCTCAGGCACACCACTCCTTCCCACAGTATCATTCCTGCTTCCAGCCCTGTCCTCAGTGTCCCCTGTCTGGATGCATTAATGGCAAACAGTCTGTGACAGTGTCCAGGCCTTTGGCAGCGTCTCACTGTCTGCAGAGCCAGCAGTGACCATGGTGACATCACACATGCTCACCTTTGCCTCAGTCCTGTGCCCCCACCTGTGTTCCCACCCCTCTGGATTCTCTTCTTCATTCCTCCACAGGCTTATCAACTGTGCTGTCGCTGTGGGTTTGATCCCTCTTCTCCCTTTCCCGCAATGACACAGACAGATTTTATTTTCAGTAATTTACAAACTTTTTGTACTTTACAGTCTAAGATTTTCTGGTTGATAACAGAAGGATCATCAGGATGGACATCCCCACCATTTTGCTCAACTGACTGCCTCTTGCACCTGCTGGGCTTTCAAATATCCAGGGTGCCTTGGGTGTTTAAGCTTTCTCTTCTAGCTATTTTGCTGCCAATCCTTCCGGGCAGCTGCTTCCTCTCACCCCTCCTGCTCTGGCATGTCTTTGGCAATAGGTCAGGTTGGACAAGCAGAGTCATCTTCTCTGGTCTGGGACCTGTGAAATGCCAGATTTTTTACTGGAGCTCAAATTCCATCTTGTGCTCAACCATCCATTAGCCAGAGGTACAGACTAAGCCTTCACAGAGCCCTGAAGATGGTGAGGAGCTGGCAGAGCTGTGGGCTGAGGGCAGGAAGGATGATCAGAGCACAGTGAAGTCAAAAATGCTCAGGTACAAAAGCAGCCCCACGCCCAGCGGTGTTCCTCTGCTGCCATCATCTCATTGTCCCAGG
This sequence comes from Pseudopodoces humilis, assembly GCF_049639895.1. Taxonomy (NCBI): domain Eukaryota; kingdom Metazoa; phylum Chordata; class Aves; order Passeriformes; family Paridae; genus Pseudopodoces; species Pseudopodoces humilis. The sequence continues at coordinate 17,868,511 of NC_142217.1, forward strand.
AGCAAAACCATCCGATGCCAGAGCCTGGTGTGCCAGGGGACACTCACAGAGACAACAAGGGGAGTTCTGGTGCCAAGGAGCTCACCCTGTACAAAGCAGATGATGATCTTCCTGCTCCTTCTGCAGGCCCAGAGGAGGGAAAAGGCAGCACTGGGCATTTCAGGGGAACAACCCTGGAACTGAGGAGTGGCCCAGAGTCCCCAAGGGCCGGAGCAGAGGGAGCAGCACTGGCCACAGGGCTGCTCTGCTGGCAGCACACAGCCCAGCCCAGACATTGCCAGTGCCAGACTCTCTGCTGGAGCTGCTCAGCCATCACCCATGGGGTGATGCACCCGCCTGCCCTCACCATACCGAGGGTGCCCTGTCCCAGTCCCGCCTGCAGACCACAGGATTGGCTCCTGCCCACCCCAGCACAAAGATCAAGATTTCCCTAATGACCTGTCCACGGGGACTGCAGGACGACCAGAGAGTTCTGTTTCCTGGCTTCCAAATGTTTTTGCAGAGCTCCATCTAGGGGGGATGATGATGGACCAGGCTGCAGAGCAAGACAGGTACTAGTAAAAAACACAATGGCTCCTTCCCCTGGCCTGAGGCTTCTCATCACACACGGTGCTAATTACAAAGGAAGGAAACCGCCTATAAATTTTACAGTTTATTCTAATTTCAGTTGCAGCTGATTTCAAAAGAGCTGATGAAGGTAAGCGCACCTGTGCAGATCAGTGGTGCATCACAGACAGAGAGCCAGAGCGCTTAATTAAATGTTATTCTAGGAATAGCCTTCATTGGACAAGTCTGAGTATTAAAGCATCAATTTTCTGGAGGAGACTGAGTGTAATCAGAGCCTCTTGCTATAGAAAAGCAAAACTAATCCCAGCTCCTGACACCAACGTCCCTCAGAGAGTGGCAGAGGAAAGGAGCACAGCCCTGGAAGCACCTAGCATTTCCAAGGACAGAGTGGCCTGCAAAGAGAGAAGCCCCTGGGAGGTCTCAGAAGTCTGCTCTGTTCACAGCTGGCCCAGCACAGGGAGCTGGGTCCCAGACCACCCTGACCAGTGGTAGCAGCACAGGTGCTAAAAACAAATGGGCATTTCCCCAGCCCTCCTGCAGAGCTGATGGATGCTGTGCTGGGGAAAGTGTCACAGCTGTGACCGTAAACAGCAGGTTGGATCACTGACAATCTCCTCAGAGGGGATAGAACTGATCTAGCCTCATCCTCTATATGTTTTTATTTTCAGGTGAATCATGGTGTTTCATTTTATGGCCTCAGCCCCGAGATGAAAGAATAGTGTTAAACTTCACAAATCCTCTAATATTGCTGTGCCTAGAGTTGGAGGCCTCATGTATGCAGATATTACTTCTCTGTTGCTCTGAGGTCTCTTTCTAATTTCATACTTTAACAACATTGCAAAATTCATAATGTGGGCTTCTCCAGAGGAAAACAGCTTATCTCCCAGTAAAGGGAGTCTGTCACTGCAGTGGATTCTCTGCTGTTCCATCCTGTCCCCATGTCTGGGTGGCGAGGCGATGGCTAGGATGCCAGTGCACACCTCTGCATCCAGCCGGGCATTTGGTGCCCATGGCAGCCTCGATGAAGCTGCAGCAAGCACAAGGCAAAGGCTGTGTCTGTGGGTCCTTTCCATCCTCCAATGGTCTCCAGGTCTGCCCGGCTGGAGCCCTGACAGGAGCAGGAGGAGAGGGAGGGAGGGGGATGGAGGGGCTGCCAGCCAGATCTGCCCTTTGCTGTTACTGTCAGATCAAATAGCTGCTAATTGACCAGTGTGTCTCCTTTCGCTGAGCTATTAGCCACGGCACCATGGCAGCTTCCTGACATTAATTATCTGTGAGTTAGCAGGGTCTGAAAGCATAAATAACGATTTGCCATGATGGCAGGGTGAGCTCAGTGCTGCAGGCACTGATGTGTCCACTGTGCCCTGGTGTGGTGGGTGCCATCGCTGGGCCCATGGCCAGCAAGGTGTCGAGCACCACACAGAGCATCCAGTTCTTCCCAAAAGCACGGAGTTTGTTTGGACTACCATGGTCCAGGGACGCCCCGCTTCTTGGTCTACTTCATCTGTGACAACAGTACCAGAGACCTCAGCACCAGACACTGGTATCAACAGGACCACAGCACGCTGGTGTGAGCCACACTGACTGGGCTTTGCCCTGGTTTGGAAGTGGAGTTGTCTTACAGCCAACACAAACACAAAATGCAGCATGGGGTCATTCCTCCAGCAGACCATCACCACAGAGAGGAAAGGATTAAATACAGCAAACTTTGGCACATGTTTAATTTCCCATTAGCCCCCTTGGTTAGAGGGGCTCTGACTGTCCCCTCAGCAGCCACCTCTGACACCACTAGAGCTTAGCAGTCAGCAAAGGAGCTGCTGCAAAGCCAACAGGCCCCTGGCACTGCACCCAAGGAGGCTCAGGAACTTCCTTGCCTCATTGCAACACAGCTCTCCACAGACACCCAGCCTGGCCCTCCATGCAGGGGCTGGCACACTTGCAACACGGCCGCCCTGAGGAAATGGAAGTGACTCCTGTCCGGAGGCAGAACCAATTCAATTCATTGGTCAGCAAATGGCATTTTACATGTCCATCAAATCTTTTTAATCCTGGATAGTTTATATATTTTGTTCACTGATTCCCATGGGACAGATTTATTGGCTTTTTACAGGTGCAGATTTTTTTTCCTCTACAGGAATAGTTTATTGTGCTAACTGCTTTCATTCTTCTGATTCTTTTCACATGGGAACTTACAAGCTAGCTGATAGTTTAGCTAGAGTAGCAGGGCCTAAACCACATATTATAAGGCCTTTCTTTTATAATATCTCTACCTGTATGAATAATTAATTAATTGATTTTCATCAGTTAATCCAAAGTCAAGTCATCCTGTCCATGGCTCCATTCCTGACCTGTTTCTGTGGGCTTCTTTCCTTGTGTATCTAACCCTGTCCTTAAGAACAATTAAATTCCTGCTCTCCTGAAACAGCCAGTGGGTTCAGTGGTGAGACCGTGGAGTGTGAGTTTCTGTCCCCTCAGGACAGGTGACACCCAGCAGCCAGTGGTCAGATCCATGGCACCATCATCCTCCCTGGCATTTCACCAGTTACCAGGTGGGCAAGGTGGACAGCAGGCTCAGCCAGCTGGGCTCACCTCCTGCTGGAGGGGGCTGCTTTCAGAGAATCCAGACCTTTAGCCAAAGGAAGATGGATGTGACTTGGAGTGTTATTGCAACAATCTTGCCATTTTTATTCCCTAGTAGCTAAAATATTTCAAAAAGTGAATGACCCAAGGTCATTAAACTTTCTAAAGAGGTTAGTGCAGGCATTTCCAGACAGCTATCTGAAACCAAGTCACCATGACTGCCAATGACTAAAGGAGAGCACAGGCTGGCAAACAGTAAATTGTCTTGGTTTATATCCCTTCAGAATTTTTTGCTGAGGTCTCCCAGTTCTTCGTGTCTAATTTGATGACTACATTACTTAAAATTAGAGTTGAGTGAGAGGTGCCCTTACCCTTTTATCACCCTATCTGATATGAAGAATAAGTCTAACTTTTGGGAAATATCATGACAATAGATAACTGTATAACTTGGGTTCTTTAAACCAGTTCCTGGTTAAAGGATTGTAACATTTGCTTGCTTGTAATATTCAAGAGACATACAAAGATTATTTAAAAGTTGCAGAAATACAACATCACCCACAACTCCATGAAAGGGGCCCTACAGATCATCCTTGCCACTCCCCTGGACAGCAGCATCGTTGCAGGTGTGTCCTAAGTGATGGACACGATGCAGGCAATGACACCCTTGCTGGCCAGGGCCCTCATAGGGTTTTCCAGGCCAGCAGCCCCAGTCCTGTGTAGGACTGGGATGGCACATCCAGTGCCAGAGTGACCACCTGTTCCCAGGAGGATCCTGTCTTTAGACACCACACAGCAACACCAGACACTGCTGCTCATGGCAAAAGTATGACACAAACTGATACAGAAAGATTAGACTGGATTTTTTGTCCTTCTTTCTGCTTTGTTTCAGTGTGGGATAAAAAACAAACATCAATCCAGAGCTAACATGATCAAGGTATGAATGTGAGCAGCTCAGAATGTTGTGAATCATATAAAAAATTTGATCACAGTCAATATCAGCTGCTGAGCTATAATAGCTTTTGTGACTCTCCTAACAGGATTTTAATTTTATGTTTATTATTTGGGGACCAGCAAAGCACAGGAAATGCCCTTGTGATGGTGGTGCAGCCCCCTTCCCTCTCTTCTCTGGAAAGCTAGGAAGACTCAAGTGCAAAGCAACCTGACTTTCAGCATTTTCAATTTTTGCTTGTGTTCCCCAGGCTTGGCAGGAGAGAGTGAACTTAATTAAAATCAATGGAGAAAGAGAATGGAATAAATCACAATATGAATATTCTCTGTGCCCTCATTGAAGCGCAGCACATGGCTCTGCCAGCACTCAAACAGTGACTCCTTCAAAGCTGGAGGAGCCTGTGGCCCTCTCTTGTCTCCAACAGCATCAGCCCCACTGCAGGGGCTGTGCCCTGTACCCCTCACTCACCCTGCCAGGACGGGATGTGGGAAGCAGGCAGGAAGCATTGCCGTGGCCAGCCTGTGAGTGCTGTCCCAGCTTCTTCTCCAGCCCCCTTGGCCTCAGAGGCCAGCATGGTCCCTGTGCAGAGGGTCTGCCACTCCCACCTTGACAGGCCCCAGGTCTGTTTCCAGCACTGAAGATAAGTTGTCTGATTCTTTTCCTCAATCAGGAAGCTTGTTTTGGCAGTGCATGTTTTCCAAAGCCACAGACAGCATCATCCTCCCCATGCTGGCCGTAACTGGGACACTGCAGAGCCAGAGCTGGGAACAGGCCTGGGACATAGTTGGAGAGGGCAAGAGGGGAGGTTGCTTCTAGTAGTGGTTCAGCTTCTGAGTCCCACCACAGACCATTAACAGGTCAGGGAGTGAGATCAAAAGAAGAGGGGAAAGAAGGAGACACTGTGAGGGAACCACCAGCCCCTATTTATTCCCAAATAAATAGGCTGTTTAAGGGCAATCTTGGATTGCTTTTCAGAAGCAAATAACAGCTTTTCAGAGTCACCTGCCAGCAGGTGTAGGTACTTTAAAGCTCTTCCACATCAGAATAGAATTTCCATGTATAGTGTGCTGAGTGGTTAGCAGCAGCGGGTTAGAGTGCCAGAAGTGCCTCACTCCAGGCTGGCCCCACACCAGAGGTTGCAGTGCTTGCCATCCACGTGCCCACGGGGGCTGTGCTTGGGGCATCCAGGTGTCCACCCCAGACAAGGGCAGATTCTCCATCACTGCCCTGAAGCCTCCTCAATAGCCATTTTTCCAAGTCTCTCTGACTGTTTCAAGCATTATACAGAGCCACAAAGCCAAGCACCAACCAGCTTGTGCCCCTGTAGCAGGGGAGAGCCCTTGGCTCACTGAGGACCATGAGAAACCCCAGAGGCTCAGGCAGGCCCAGGCAGCCTGTCTGCCTCACCAGCCTCAGTGCTGTCCTAATCTGCTTCTTCCTCACCCTAGGAATCTGTAACCAGCACCACACCAAGGCTCAGTCCTCCCACTGCATTTAACTGCTGCCATAGCTACCATGCAAGAGCAACAGGGCTTCCTCTCTTCATGCAGTCTGGAGTCCAGATTTCATAAAAAAATTCATTATACTATTGTTTAACACCACATGCCAATCCCTTCCAGATGACTTAATTTGTTAATCACACTTTTAATGGTGGAGACTGTCAGAGCCCATGAGGGAGAGGTTAATATTAGTACCATTTAACTGTGGAAAGCTTTTCATATCATAAACCAGGCACACGGTTGAACAATAAACCCACGGTGTAATTGGCAGGTAACAGGCCTCCCAGCGCTCATAGCTCCTGGTGCTGCCAGCAGCCACCGTGTGCCAGACTGGGATGGCCAGCAACTGAGACGATTCTACCCTGTCCCCTGGCCCAGAGCCCCCAGCCCAGCTCAGCGGGGCAGGGTGACCACAGAATGATTGTGGGGGCAATCACCCACATGGATTACTGCCAGTGGGCATGGCATGAGAGAGCATTCAGCAAGTACGTGGGCTGCTCCTGACTGTATTTCTCTTCCAGTCAATCTTTCGCAGATTTATGCTGGAGAAATGGGAACATTAAATATCCCTTTGCTGTAATTCAGCAGGCCGCAAGAGATACAGATTTAAATATTTAGTAGCACATAACTGGCTAAAAGCCTCAGCAACATTTTAAAAAATCACTTTTTAATAAAACTGGACTGAAATATTCCCCACAGTTAGAATTTATGGCTTGTAATCGGTGTTCTTGTGATAAATAGGAGTGAATATATATTTATGAACAACAAATATTAATGAAGAAATAATATGGGAGCCCACCTTCAGGCCGTGCAGCTGCTAGTGCTCTGCAACATTCCCCAAGAAATGCTGACATTAAGCAAACATAAAGGCCAGATCAACAGTGCTATTAGAGTGAAAAATCCAGGAGGAAAGGAGCATGGCCTGGGTACAGAGGCTAGCTCAGAGGTGGCTGCACTCATGGGAGCCTCGGCTGAATGGATCACAGACATCATGTGTCTGAACCGTAGCTGCAAATGCTCCAGCACGACTGATTTCTATCGGGGTGAGCCATTAATTTGCATGTGTTTCCCTGTGATAATAAACCTGGAGGCAAAGCCCACAGTAACTGCTTCTCTCTTCTGGCCGACGGCAGGAAGAGATTTATCTCAGGGTGCTGATCTCGATTACTGCCTGGGCACAGCGCAGGCAGGAGCAGCATGCTGATTTCTCTGCACTTCACACCCAGCAGGAGCAGTTTGGGTTTTAATGCTGGCCATCTTCTGCACCATAACATCAAATTAACACAAGCCAGACTGAGGAAAGCTAGAGAGCATGGGGGATTCCTCCCCTCACAAGGCAGCATCTGCACCTGTGGACGCTCTGTCTGCACCCCAGCCTGGACCAAGGAGAGGGAGCCACTGGGCTCCCTAGGCTTTGTGGAGCATACCACAGCCCATGGACTATGCAGGCAGAAAAGCAGCTCAAACACCATCCCAGGGGACCAGCTTCAGGGAGTCAGATCCACAGCAGGAGCTCTTGGAGCAGCCATCACATCTCTCTGCCCCACGGGGAGGCTGGCACTCGCCCCCACACCAGCAGTGCTGAAGAGCTGCAGCAGCCAAAGGAAACATTTCCAACATTAAATAAAACAGACATGTTTATTGTACAATAGAAGCTCTGTGATCTTGGAACACAATTTGCATAAACAGACAATTTGGCTATAAACAATTTCAACATTAACTGGTATTTACATATAGAACAACTCACTCAAAATACAATTAAAGGCCTTGATGGATTGTAAAATGTCAAAATATTTAAAAGGCTACAATACATGCTTGGTTTATGTCTCCTTGGTCAGACATAAAACTGGAGTTTGTTTACATTTTCTCAATCCGAGCCTAGAGCACAAGGGGCTTCTGGCTCCCTGCGTCAGGATGTGCAAGAATCAACTGGCTGGTTATTCCTTCACACGGGGAATCATCTCTGTTTTCTCTGAGACTAGATTTGAAGTAGGGAGGCTATGGTTCACCTCACCACTCCACTCGCTCAGTACCCCTAAAAGAATCTGCAAGGCCACTGTCTTCCCTACTGCCCAAGCAGAGGCTGGTAGGATTCATTCATTCATTCAATCAAGACTGAGCTATTGCAGCAGAGGACAAGACCTGGATCTCACCCCAGGCTGCCTGAAAGCAGAAGAATCGCAAATCAGCAGCAGCCTTTCCAGTTTGGGCCAGAACCTCTAGCTGTCCAGAGAAAGCATCTGACTCCTCAGCCCTTACCAGAACAAAAGCCAAAACCCACCTCTCCCCACTCCCCAGAGTCTCCTCCTCACAAGCTCACTACCTCACCCCACCAAAAAGCTAAGCACCTAACACAAAGGGGAACAGGTCCAGTATCAGCAGAAAGTCCTCCCCACCTCAAAGAGGCTGCTCCACTGCTGTGAGACGTGGGAGATACATGTCCAACCACCCTTGGAGAAGAGCTCAGGCACCCACATCCTGAAAGATGCTCTACCAGGAGGAGGGTGCGGGCAGGAGCTTTGCTGCCGTGGCAGATCCACACAGCTCAGCTCACCAGGCAGGAGCTTTGCAGCACATGGCAGCCAAGCAAGGTGCCAAGAACCAGGCTGTGAACTTCTATCTGGTTCAGCTTCACACCCTCAGAGCTTGGCTGTCAGAACCAGCACACAAGTAACCCAGCCAAGACTGTCCCAACTGCCAGGAGTGACGCATCCCTGGAAATCTCACCAGACACTTGCCAACTTTACCCTCAAGTTCTCTGCCTCTGACTGCACACTGAGGTTACCTGAGAGGAAGAGGAGGCTGGAGATCAAGTTTCTTCCCAAACCACACCAGCCAAACACACCACCTACTGTTGAAATAATAAGTAAGAGTGATTGTCCTGTCTGATCATTCTGGGAACATTTTGAAAGCTGCTCACAGCATTTCTTCTCTCCAAGGTCAGGTTCTTCAGGGACTGAACAATTCTGCATTCATCCTAAAAACACAGAGCTTATTTATAAACTGCCTAATATGTTTTAAAGGGCAGACACTCCACATTTTACTTTTTATTGCCACTTATCTTTCATCTCTGCTGTAGTTTTTATCCTCTGCTATGCCAAGGCACATCTCTGCACCGTTTGGCTGACACGGTAGAACACTGTGAACTCAGTTAAATGCAGTCCTTGTAATCTGTCAGAGCTCATGGAGGGGATCCGGATGCTTTCCCAAATACCACTGAGCTTATAAAGCAAAGCAAAAACCCATAAGCAGTCATTGACCGTGGAGCTCAAAGAAAGACTGAGAGCTATACTCACAAAACCCAAAACATCCGCCTGGGAAAGTGCTGGAGAAGCAGCTCCAAAAGCGAACAGGCTTTGCTCCTGGCAGAGCAGCGTCCTTGTTGGGAGTCTGTTCCACTCACAAGGAGCCATTTGCCTCCCTATACTCTTTAACACTTTCCTTCCAGGCTGCAGCAACTGCCCAACCCAGTGCCAGCCTGCAGGACAAAGCTGCATATGAGTCCAGGCTCTGCCAGCACCCTGCTCTGGGGGCACAGACAACACGGGCAGGCAGTGCAGAACCTCTGGGATGTGGCTGCAGCTGGAGACAGCAGAGCTGCTGCCCAGGGAGCCTGCGTGGGGCTACCCATTCCTCTCCTGCTTCCCACCACCCCTGCTGGGCAATGCTGCCCCTCTGCCCACAGAGCCTGCCAGCTCCTGGCAGCACCAGCCCCACATAGCACAGGCAGCAGAGCAAAGAGCTGAAGAGGCTCTGGGCACAGGGTGTCCCAGATGGGCCCAGGCACTGGCATGGCACTTCTCCCCATCTGAAGCTGGTCTGTATGAACGGAGCTGGGGAGCCCCAAGCACTGCCTCAGGCCCCTGATGAGGGGCTATGAAGTCAGGTTTTCTGCAGAAATCCACAGCAGGTGTCTGTTTAGAATTTGAGGTAATTTTGGAGAGCCCTGAGAAGGGGGCTCTCATCAGCAAGGACACAGGGTCCCAGCCATGGGACTCCCTGGTGGGAAGGGGAAGAGGAAGGGGAAGCACAGCATCCCCAAGAGTCATGTATCACCCCACCAACAACTTCAAGCCATATAATTACAGAAACTATGAATCTGAAAGACAAATTACTTGTGACACACACACAGAGCATGTGACACAGACACCAGCACATTTGAACTGGGTCTACATCATGGGATGATCAGTACAGAGATAGAAACCCACACAGTTTTCAATTCCTGAAAGAAAGCACATTTTTTCCTTTATAGATTCTTGATAATTAACATACTCAATGCTTTTTATTTGCATTGATCACATTTTATAGTATGATTAAATTTGTATGGAAGCAAACCAATTAGTTTTGTTTTACACTTATTGAATCCACTTTATGGTCAGACAAATTAACTCTCAGTTAGTTAGTTTGATTTATTTAGCAGCATAAAGCTTGACAATCTAGACTCTCAGATAAACAGTTTTAAAATAATTATATTTTTCCTTATTTTTCCTGTTTGGGAAAAACCATTAAACCTGGAGACAGGTATGAAGAAGAAGCAAACACTCATCACAGACTGGCCCTTCCCAGAGATTTCAAAACTCAACCTGTTTGTCTCCTGCCAAAGGCTCTGTTGAAAGGCACCACCATATTCTGCATAGAGACTGTCCCCTGGCAGAGAGTGAGAGCCAGCACAGTGACCCTGTTCTGAGGAGCGAGTGCCAGGCTGTTTTAGGAAGGCCACTTTACCTGCTGTTGGGAACTACATGTAGGCACAGGACCAACAGGTGCAGTGGGTGTCCAAGATGCTCCCCCAGGGAGTAACTGGAAATGCTGAGCCAAGAGGGGGTACCCAGGGAAAATTACCTATGGGAGAGCTAGGGGAAGAGCTCAGGAAGGTGAGCAGCCTGGGAAACCTGTCAAGCCCTGCAAGGATGGAAACCTGCTAATAGATGCCCTTTCCCCCTCAGTCTCTGCCTGGACTCTGCCTGTCCTGTCTGGCCCTTGGCCTGTCCTGAGGACAGCAGCTCTCACTGCTCTGGCAGGCAGAGGATGGGATGGCCCTGTAAGTGTCTGTAACACTTCTGCTCTGCCCCCAGCAGCTCTCAGAACATCATTCTTTCCAGTGCTGTGTCGCTACAGAGATGTGTGTCAGGACAGGGCACAGACCACGGCTGATGGCTGCCCTTTGGAAGCAGCCTGCTCCTAGGCTGGCCCTTCTCTTTTTGTCCCTTGGGCAGGGCACACAGTTTGGAAGAAATTATTGCCATTGCTGGGGATGTGTTCCCGTGAACTGGAAGAGATCTTTTGCAGTCCAGCACCAGCGAAGGGGGCTGAGCCTGGTCTTCCTTCTGTGTAAGCATTCTTTAGCCTGAGGCTCAGCAAGCCTCCCATGTATAGCAGCACCTACCAGAAGTTTTCTGCTGGCAGAGTGAAACTGTCATTGACACAGGGACAAATGGGCCAAGGAAGCTTCCTGGCACCTGGGCAGCTCTGAAGCCCACCCTCATTTATATTCAGAAGCTACAAGAAGAAATAATTTGCCCCCAGTTAGTAAATGAGATTTAGTTAATAAATTGGCACAGGTAAGCAAGCTGCCAGTTGTTCCCATGCAATGCAATAAAAGAAGAGATGGAAGCTTATTATGTTATGGGAAGGAGCTGTTTTGTTACAGGATGAGGTGCAGGAGAAATGTTATTTTTTGGCAGGCAGTGGCCATGTTTGATGATCATTCATTTCAAGGATCTTCACGTGGCAGTCAGAATACTGCCAAGACTGCTGAACTGTGCAGGGGAGTCCCTTCCTGACAGCTCCATCACCACCAGACTCCCTCTTCCTTGGCTCCTCAGGCATGGGGAGATCCTGCCACTGATGCAAGCCCCAATACAACATCTACAGAAGAAGCCACATCAGTTTACCCTGTACAGCAGCTAGATAGGAAAACCTGTTATGTTAGAATGGAAATCTGTCCCTGGTAAAAGGAGATCTGGAAATCCTGGGAACAAATCCATTATCAGGCCTATCAGATGGGGCCCCATTCCTTTGCTCCTTATTGATCCTGTAACATAAAATTCAAAAGTAGCATCTCTTACTGGATAAAACACTACTTGCTCTCTAAAATATCAAGCCTAAATATGATACTGAGAGTATGTCAGCAACAGACTTCTAAGCTGGGAAACAGAAGTATAGTTTGGAGGACTGCATCCAAGAAACAAAAGCATCCCAGCACTTCTCTGGAGTGGGTATAACTTTGCAGGGTCCTTAGAGGACACAGTTGCTCCTCTCCCTTACATGGGCCTCCTTGAGAAGCTCCATGTGCATAGATCCCACAGCTGCCATTTAACCAAGCCACAAAGAACTATGAAAGTCAAACCTTGGACTGGGAGCAGCACACCATCTGTTCAGGCCTGAAAGACAGGAAATCACTATCACAACTGCAATCTAATCATGATCAGCTGGCTGGCAGCTGACAAGAATGTACACTGCCTGGTGAAGAGCAAAAGAGAGAGCCCTGCATGAGAGAAATGAAGTGTGTGATGGACTAAGGGAGAAGTACAAGAGTGGGTAGCTAAGACAATGAAAGAGGAGAGTGATGTGGTCCAGTGATAACCAGGGAGCATCTACACAAGGTTCCTCCACTTGCACCTATACACCTGTACTTTGTACCTCTAAGCTGAGCCTGTTTTGCCCTTGAAGAGTTTTCTCCTGGTCCCTATCTCAACTTATGAACCCTTTGTTAATTTTTTTCTCTCCACTGCCCAGCTGTGGCAGGGGAGGGTGAGCAAGTTGTTTTTGTGGGTGCCTGGTGCTTGCCCTGTGCCAAACCACGACAACACCTCTGGTTAAATTTACATCCTCCATGAAACAGTGGCCAAGAAGTCGTCAAATATATCTGCAGGAACAAAACTAAAGCCTAGAGCAGAGATGGGAATTAAGCACTACCTATGAACCCTGGAGTGAAGGAACTAAAACATGTACTGGATAGAGAAACTTAATCTCTAGGAAAGTATGGAAGATGTTCCGTGAAAAGGACACTGACAGCAAATCCCTGAAGATGCCAAAGTTTGCTCTATTGAACTCCAGGGTAGGAGTAGCAATATTTTACTTTATTTCAATTATTGAACTGTTCTTATTTCAATCCACAGAAAAATGTACTTTTTTTCTGATTCTCCTTCCCATCCCATTGAGAGGGGAGGGTGAGCAAACAGTTGTGTGGGACTGGGTTGTTGGCCGGGGTTAAGCCATAAGAACATCTCCTGTTCCAACACATTTGCTGTGTTTATCTCCTCCCAGAACCTCGTTATCCCAGGAGCATCTGATGATCCACAGCTGTTGTGGATGTAGATACTCCAGATATACTGGGGGGCTGAGCCCAGGACAGTTCTCCGTGAAAATACTTCAATCAATAATGAATTTGTCACTTCCTCAGTGGGCTAAACAGTGAATGCCAAGGAACAATACACTATTGCTAGCTGCTGTGACATCCTGCTTGGGATCACAGAGTCACAGAATCACTGAGGTTGGAAAAGCCCTCTAAGACCATCAGGTCCAACCATTCCCCTGGCACTGCCAAGACCATCACTAATCCTTGCCCCCAAGTACCACATCCACACATCTTTTGAATCCATCCAAGGATGTTGACACACCACTCTCAGGAGGTGAACAACCCTCTCTGGAAAGAAATTTTTCTTAATTTCCTATTCCCATCTAAACCTCCCCAGGCACAACTTGAAGTCATTTTCTCTTGTTCTGTCGCTTGTTACCTGTAACAACAGTGGTTGTTACACAGCCACTGCCTGGCTCTGCCCTCCTGTCAGGGAGTTGTGCAGAGCCACAAGGTTCCCCCTGAGTCTCCCTTTCTCCAGGCTGAGCTCCCCCAGCTGCTCCTCAGACTCGAGCTCCAGCCCCTTCCCCAGCTCCATTCCATTCTCTGGACATGGCCTGCTGCAAAACGTCAAAAACTGCTGCCTGCTGCTGTGGTCAAAGCCACACCTAAACAACATGAAATTCAATTTTGGGCAAACTGGAAGATAAAAAAAGGTGAAAAACTTAACAGAAGCATTATTTGCTGTAACGGTATAACAGCTATCCCTTGAGCAGCACAAAGCACAGCCCTTGCCTGTACGCAGCCACAGGAAATGTAGAATTTGCCCATCATTCTTGTTTCCTTACTGATGACATCTGGGATCTGCAACAGACATAGATTGTCCCGAAACATCTCTTCCATTTTTCATTTCAAGCTTGCAGTTTGAATCAAAGGACTTGCTTAAAAGGTATTTTAAGGATTTTTCTGCATTTCTGTTGTGTATGTAAGAAGCTTTAATTGTTTCTAAAATAGTCTAATTTCAGCCATCTCCAGCATTCAGGGTAGGGCAGCAACACAGGTGCCATAAAAAACACAGTGTTGGATCACATCTGCAGTCCTCCACCAGCAAACATGAATCCTGTGTGCTGATCTTGGCCAAGACACAGCCAATACACCCAGTACTCAGGGAAACAGAAAGCATGTTGCATTTGAGTAAAATGAATGGCAAATTCCAGGAACACAGAACTACCTGACATAGATCACAGCAAAAGGGAAAGAGTACCAGGGAGGACAGGCAGGAAAAGTCCCTCTTTCCCCAGCTCAACCCCACAGCCTGTTAGAGCTACTGCTTAGGGAGAACCTGACACTCAGGACAATGCTGACCACCCTGTCACTCGCAGACACAGATCCATAAACCAGGGGTAGTTGGGTGCAGGTCAGGCTGGCTGCAGGGACAGGGACCTGAGAGAAATGAAGTGTCTTATGGACACTTCAGAGTGTCTGAGGCTGGGGGCAGGGCAGCCTGGTCCTCATCTCCTGTGGGCACATGGAAGCAGAGCCCATGCAGGGGGGGCTTGTGCAGAGAAAGTGATGGCGATGCAACAGCTCTGTTTTCATGTGTAATGGAGGGAATGGACCACTCCTCCCAGAAAAACAGAAGATCTTTCTTCAAGAGCTGTGGCTACAAAACCACTTCTCTGCGGTTGAAGTGATTCAGGACATGCATCTCTAATGGTGAAAGACTGCAGTAGGGGCAGCTCAAAGCCCTGACCTGGAGGAGGCTCCTGCAGGCACAATGCTCTCAGAGACAGCAGCAGAGTCTGGGGAACAGTGAGTGCCCCCACTTTGGGAGACCCTCATCCAGGGCAGAGAACCCACTTCACTGAAGAAACTGAACTGGAAGTTTTCAGGCTGCTATGATACATCCAATTTTCCTTTTTAACAGTTGCTTTTCTTTTTCTCCTGTCTTTGGTCTTTAATTTCTTTCTGGAACAACAACAAGAGCAGATAGGCATTCTTTAATCTGCTCCCAGGGAAAGATGGAATGCTGATTGCTTGCTCTGCCTCTTTTGGTCAAACATTTTTATCCTGAATTGCTGTGGGGAAAGGTCTTGGCTCTTCAGGCACTACCTTTTGTCTTTTTGTGAGCTGGAGGGTTTTTCCCAAAGTGAGTACTCAAATGCTTCAATGATCTTTAAAAAAACTTGTGCAGATTTTGTGAGATTTCAGCTGCAGTAAAAGCAAAATTTAACATGCTGGATGTCGTTTTTTTAAGGAGTTAAGCAAAAGGCTACTGGAGCTGTCAGAGTTTAAGCTTCAACCTTTATGTTTACAAAGCAAAAAGGGCAATTAGATGTGAAAAAATAAATTTTTCCAGGAGTCTGTCAGCAGTTGTGGTTTGTACTCAGACTGCTGAATGACAGGCTAGTTTAGTGCCGCAGGCAGAGAGTCAGTGTAGAGCAGCCCTGACATTTCTTTCATGCTAAGCAGTGTACCCTAATAAAGACGTTCTTTGAAGTCACTCCCTCTTGCCGGCATGCAGGCATTACAGAGCATTCCCAGGGCAGCAGGACCTGGATTGCCTGCATGCTCCAGGCCTCTCATGACTGGCATTCTGCTTCCCTCCTTGCTTCATTCTTCCTGCATACCTCTACCTACTGAACCGGAGGAAGAAAGTTTTGGAATAAATCAAAGATATAGCTAATAGGCAAGTTCTGTGCTTTCACCTCCCAGCTGTTTCACAAAGCCTGTTTTCACCAAGGAGACAATGACAGAAAACCTCATGGTCCTGCAAGCAGAGTCCATGAACAAGCACAGCCCAGCGTGTGGCTAGGACAGCTGCCCAAACTTGGAACCAGTCACAGTCCTCCAAGCACCTGCACAAGCAGCTGAAGGCAGACCTGCTTTCTCAGCAGATGGAGAGAGCTCCTCTTGGCTCTTCCCTCTGCACCCTGTCATTCAGTTTTGAGCCTGTGGCCAGGCCAGCAGAGCTCGGTGGGAAGGGAGGGCATGGACTGCAGACAGCAGTTCCCCAGTGCCAGCTGTGAGGTCCTGGCTGCTACTCAGGGATGGACTGCACTCCCTCCCCATTCCCTTTCTAGCAGCCTCCTGTTCTTCATGTATTTCTTCTCTCTGCAAAGACCAAAGCACAAAAAGAGAGATGAACAGAAGTGGGGGAAGGCACTGGGAAGCCCATCTCCAAGTGTGAAGTGACAGCAGATGGCAGAGGCGCTGCTCTGTGGCAGATGAAGAACGTGTCAAAGGCAGTCGTTACAGCAGCCTGTCTGACTGCCTCAGCTCCCAGCTGCCAGCACCCGTTGGACTTGGCTATCCCAAGGACACAGCACATTCCTGAGCCTCCTCCCACAGAGCCACAGACACAGGCACTGGAGCAGCTCCTCAGCCACTCAGGAAGGATGCAGCAATGCAGGGTCAGACCATGGCCCTGCAGCACAGATTTGCTCAGCACTGCCTGAGTATGAAACGCTCCTCACACGCTCAGCAAAGCAACGTTGTTCCCTCTGCCATTTACTAGCCAGAGCATCAGTGGCTCACACCAAGCACAGCTTTTGGCAATTCTCCATAAACAGCCTCATACCTGGGCACACGAGGTCAGGAGGGAGCAGGGCCAGAGCAACAGCAGCACGCAGCTGCCAGCACACAGAAGACCATGGTCCTACCTCAGAAGGGGAGCAGGGTATCCCAGAGTAAAAACTTAATTAATTATAACATTAAGCACTGTCATGATGCCTTTACATTTACAAAGCACTGGGTAAACATTAACTAATTAATCTACTGTACTTAGCAATTATATAGTTCTTTGTATTTTCCAGATCCTGTGCAAACATTAGCTAATTAATCTATTTCATTATTTCTGTGTTTTATATTCCAGAGCACTGTGTACTGGCAGTCCAAGGAGGAGGCTTTAACAGGGATAGTAGCATGCACACTCAGCTTTTAGCTGCCTGATACATTTTGGGGAAATGTCTCGAGAAGGTGCCAGCAGTCTTGGACAGTCCTGCCACCACAGCATACCAAGAAAAGTAGACCAGTCAAACTAGAGAAAGATCAAGCATATTCCATCAGAAAGACCCTAAAAGAACAGAGTCTGCCAATCACATATTCTCCAAACAAGGATTGATGTGCACCCCCTCATGCAGAGCCACAGCTCTCTGATTATTGCATTTTAACATTGTCAACAGCGCTCGTTGCGGCACTTGCTGTGCTCTGTTGACCTTCAGTATTCCCCTGATCCAGCAATCTCCACCAGGGAGCACTTCGAGGCCCTAAGTTCATGACAACAGGTATCTCTAGCTCACAAAATACAAGTAACTGTGTTGTCACGACTGTTGAGGTACAGGACAGGAGAGGTCAGGCAACAATCTTTACAACACAGGGAAGGGAGGCTGTGGGGACAAGCCTGGATCACTAAATCACTTTTTCCTGTGTCTCAGATTGTTCTGCTGCAGATGAGGTCACCCTGCACCAGCTGCTGCACAAAGTTCTGCACTGTTGTTCTTTCTGAGCAGGGTCTTCTGTGATAAAAGGCTCCTCCCTCCTTGAAAAAATTGTGGAGTGGGGAGCAGACCCCTAAGCACCACAAGCTTGGCCTCTATAGGCTACTAGACCAAACATCTAATCTCGTCTACAACCAGTGTGTTATATATCCATTCAGTAGGAAATTATTTGTAATAGTCCTGTTCTCACCTGAAGCCCGGCAGCATGCATGCCCCTTTCTCCCAAAGCCTGCCCAAAAGGGCTGGTCCTCCCTCCCTGCAGGTTACAGAAGGTGGTGGCAGCCAGCTCCATCACCACAGTGTGGCATCCTGTCCTGGAAGCCTGGAACTTCCAACACCAGTCCTCTAGAAACCCTGGAAGTATCTTGTGACACAGAGAAGTGCCATATGCAGCACAGCCATGGTAACCTTGTGGCCCCACGGAGAGCAGGGGTTCCTCTGACACTTGTGGTGAGGGGAAAGGAGCGAGGGTCTGCTGGAAGCACTGACTCCAGCCTGGGCACACACCCTGAGTGTGCTGTGCTGGGGACAGGCCTGGGCACCTGTCCAGATAGTGGAGCAGCAGCCCCTCTCTATGCTGGCCTTAGTCTGAAGGGACCATGCACCATAACCACCATATAAATCATGGAAATTCACCTCAAATGCAGGTGAAATGCTTCCACATCCATAGGATGAGCTGTATGTCCAGCACAGTCCATCTGGCTCACCAGCGAAGTTGTCTTGGACCAAAGAAGGAAATCATTCTCTTGTCAGAGTTGCTTTTTTAATATGCTGGTCTGTTCAGTCTTGATTAATTCAACTTCATGTCTGTGTGTCTTGCAAATTAATTGGCAGAAAAATGGAAACCATTAAAAACATTAGTTTCTTCCATGTTCCCCTGAAGCAAAACACTGCAGTGCTGCCCAAGGCTTGCAAGTCCTGCTCAGCAGGAGTACAGCAGGAGTCCTGGGCAAGAGTCCTTTGGCAGTCTCCTTTGGAGACTCCTTTGGCAAACCTATCCATGACCCACCAGGTGCCACGAGAGAGGCTACAGTGGCAGTGTTAAAATTTAAATTGGTTTCATTCCCATGGATCTCCTGGGACTGCGCTTCCTTTGCCTACTTTGTACTTGATTGAGAAGCTCATGCATGTGAAAGGCAAGTACCCCAGCCATAGTTCTGGTGATTATTTAGAGTTACATTAACAAACAGATCAAGTAGACTGCTTAATAGACACATAATATTTCATTTTTCATTATAACCTATTAAAGATGGATTCTCTCAAGTTGCTGTAATAGAATAAAGCTTTCTGAAAAGTTGATTTAAATACAACTACTCACAGGGACAAACATCCGGCATTCAGCTATTTTTGTGTACCTGAAAAGATTTTTCCTGTAACTGATACAAGGAGCACTGCCTATGGGCTCTGGTAATTGTAGTTCTGATAGAGTTGGCATTGGCATTATAACACTAATTAGTAACTAGTCTTTAAATTTGGAGTAATTACAGGACTATGCATCTGGGGTTAAAAAAACAAAACGGCCAAAGCCCTAAAATGTTCATGAAACATTTACCCGTGCTTGAACTTGCACACCCCAGCCTGATTCTGAAGAACAGCAAGTGTTCATTCACATCCTGGCTCTGCCCCACAGGTGACAGCAGTGCTGCTCTCAGAGCAGCATCCAGCCCAGGCAGATGGGTACCCAGAAGCCTGACTCCTCCAGCAGCTGCACTCACATCCATTCCTGGGAAACTGGGGCATGGGCACACTGCAGAAGGGAGCAAATGGGACGAGGGGGAGCTGGGACAAGGAACCAGGTAGCAGTGCCACAAATCCTCCCAGAGCATGTCAGCATTGCCCTCCCCACAGCAGGAAAAAGCACTCAGGGCACAGGATAAGTGAACAGATTTTCTTCCTACAGGAAAGACCTAAGAGAAAATTGTAACCAGCAAATATAAACAGATAACAAAACTGATGCTGACATGGCCAAACAGCAGTGCAGAGCAGCAGCAACCACCAAAGCCTCTGCTCCCTGGCATGCACAGCCTTCTCAGCAGCAGCATTCCCACCATCCTATGCCACAGCCCCCACAGTGTCCTCTCATGGGTGAAGGTGCTGTACACACCTGCAAGGAGACAGGAGCAAGCAACAGGATGGCTCCAAGCACCAGCACTTCTCAGTCTCACTCTAGAGTACTAAGAGCCATGCTTTGCATAGAAAGACATCTAGCAGAGGAGAGAGGATCTGTGTTGGGGAGAGGGTCAGTATCCAAATGAGGACAAGGAAGGCCCAAAGAAGGAAGGCCAAAGAAGGAAGGTAGACATCCAGTGCTTCTTGGGAGCAGGAAGATTTTCACGATCCACCATGGCCCCTTGGTAAGATCAAATCAGACAGGGAAGCAAGCAAGGGGCAAAGAGGCACACTCTTTCCCAAGGCTTCCTGAGTCTTCAATTGCAGCCAGATACAATCAGCTTGAGATTTGAAGGGTTCCACATGTCCTCTGTAATAAGCAGCACCAGCACAAACAACAGCTGTGACACGTTTCTGCCACAGAAGAAAACAACTAAATGGTCCAAGGGACAAAGGCCAGAAGTTGGGACGCAGTGCCTGCCAAGGACCAATGCTCCCAGCAGCCTGATTTCAGCATCACTCCACAGCTGAATCGGCCACACCATCCCCAGCCTGCTTGGACCAGCACCCTACAAACCTGTGCAGTCCTGCAGCCCTGCTGCTGGCTCAAGCAGCGAGCCCAAGGTTAAATCTATGCTCAGCAGCTGTTTCCTGCCCTCTGCTCTTGGGGCATCCCCTCTGCACATGCCAGGTGGAAAGGAAAGCAAGGCTGAGCACCTGGATGAGAGATAAGCAAGCCATGGTACTTTGCCTGTTGCTCTTACGGGAGTAAGGGGCGAATCATAACTTCATCGGCCTACAAGTAAAAGAACCAATTATCTGGCAATTGTATGCAGTGCTTTTCAGTGAGAGGCTCATAACCTAAGCAGCCCTTGTAGTCAGGGGGAACAAAATATATGCTGACATCAGTATACAGAGGTTCCCACTGGAAGCCACTTTCACTGCAGTGTCGTGAATCTTTCCAGAAGCAGCTTGAAAAGATTCACTCAGTGTATCAATCTTCCTGGGGAGCAGAGCTGATGATGGTTGTACATAATAATGCCTAAGCCAGTTCATATGCACTGTTAGTGGCTCTCTACAAGTCCTGGCCCTAATCAGTGCATTAAATGCAAACATAGAACTAATAACTCTGAAAAGGCCTCTCCAGGGGCAGTGAAATCCCTCTGCCTTGGCCACTGTCAGCTCCTCAGGCTTCTTCTATAGTGCCACAATCTCCCCTTGACTCCAAGAGGGAGAATGGAAAACCATAACTCTTCTCTTTGTTCAGGTGACACATTTTTTATGAGCCAAATTCTTTACTTTAGGTTTTGATGGCAATTCTGTGACTTTATGTTTGTCCTGTAATCACAGGACTCCTCTGAAGCAGGAGCACAGCCTGTAACTGCTGCTGCCTTAGTCAGCTTGTGCTGGAGGGGAAAAAGCTGCCCCACTGCAGCCCCCTGAAACAGCCCTGGCTGCCCACTGCTGGGGTACCATGGGTGGGTGGGTGCCCAGCTCTCCACCACACAGCTCCCCTCTGCCAGCAGCCAGCCTGCACAGGCAGTCCCACACTCTCCCACTCTACTGCCATGAGGAACCCAGGAGCTGTAAGCCAAAAAGCAGCTTAATGGAGCAGGTGACTCAGAGCTGTCTGGGTCAGGACCTCCCATGCAGTCAGGATTTCTTGAGCAGTATTTCTTTTGCCATACCTGTCATCACGCATACCCCGTGGGGGTGGCACATTGGCAGGGATGGAATAACCTTAAATACCACATCTTCTGCAGAAAGCATGTGATGCATACTTACCCAACATCCATGTTCTCCAATACTGCTGGGACTACTCACTCCATGTGCAGGAAAATCCCTCTAGAAGCAGCATAATGCTGTTGCAGACTTTCCCATGTAACAGACTCTGTGTGTCTTTTTCTTTCTTTTTGATTCTTATGGTTTTGTTTTTTTTTTAACAGGTAGACCACCTTAAAACTTCCCCTTTCATCATTTCACAAACAGAATCTGACCATTAATCCCACATTTATCCCCTGTGCACATACACCTCTGGTTACTGCAGCTGTGGGAGTCCTCCATTTAATCAATGAAATAAGCAAGAACCTAGTTTGTGCTGCCAGGGGAATGTGACATTGGAGAGAGAACACAGTATTCCCCCTTCCTTATCTTGGAGTGTGCTTTACTGCTGGCTTGAAGGTATGCCCTGCACTCGGGCCACTGAGGAGGTAATGCAGGACACTCCAGAGGAGGCAGCCCCTGAGCACGCCTTGAGCTCCACTCAGGGTCACTGCCATCACTTGTCACAGGTTTGTAGGAATGAAGTGTCATCCTAGATCAAAGTCTTGTGAGTGACTTCCTGTGAAGAAAGGGGGTAGAAAGGAAAGCATCTTACAAAGCAGATTATAGCTGTCTTCACCTTCCCCACATCTGTGTGGCTGTGGTGCAGCTCGTGATACACTGGCTATGCCCTGATTGTGTGGGCAGCATCTCTGAACTGGGAGCCTCTGTGCCATCCTCCAGAGCAATCACACTGAGGGTAGGAGAGCCCAGAAGGGGTGTCCAGGCCAGACTAAGTCCAAACCCAGCATTAAGAGCCCTCTATATGTTGTTTTCTACAGCAGCTGAATCACAGATGCTGTTTCATTAAGCTTGAGATTAGTCAGCCATTGTTAGTGTTTCACACAGTAAAATATTTTAAAGAAAATAGGCATCAGAAGAAAGCAAGCCCGCTGGCTGCTGGGTCTGCCATCCCCCACTGAAGGCTGGCAGTCTGCCTGCTGCCAGGCCTGACAGACAGGCAGAGATGGGAAAACCCCTCATGGCTCTTTTTATTGTGATAGCCCTATATGAAGCTGCAAACATATCTGTCACCTTCCAGCACATTGTTTACCAGCTCTCCTCCACATTCCCCAAACAATATTTTCTAGAGACTGTAATTCAATACCTCACACCCCAGAGCTGTAGCAGCAGCCCAGAGAGCAGCATGATGAATGTATTTTGTTCCTCCAGGGCTTGGGCTTGGGAACTGGTTTGTGCTGTTCCAGCTGTTAATTATCCCTCTGCTTTTTGCTATTCTCATCCCACCTGTGCCTCTGTATTTATCATATGGGTCTACATGCACTAAAAACATCCTTACTCTTTAAAGTATAAGGAGTAATTTATCCCTTTTGTGCAACCCAAGGCAGCTCAGGGGGCCAAATGGCAAGACTTGATCAGTAAGGCGCTTGCTAGATTAGAGGCACTGGGGCTGAGACCTCAAAGTGCTTGTTTAGAAGAAATGCAAGAGAATGAACTAAGGATGCTAAGCACAGGCACAAATACAATTTCCACCACTCTCCCTTTCCCACCCCTTCCCCAGCCTGCATCCTCACACTAATCACTGCTGAGGACACCCTCCAGAGCCAGGCCAGCCCAGGTCAGGCTGCTCAGTGAGGAGAGCTCTTCCTGCCCTCCCAGGCATGGCAGCACTGTCTCTGACAGCAGCCAGTGCACAGGACAAGCACCCCACTTTGCTGGGAAGCAGCACACCAGCCTCCATCTGTTCAGCCCCAGCATCCACTCAGCAACAAGCACTGCTCTCAGCTGCTGGTTACGCTGGGCTCACCCAGGGAGCTGCAGCCATTCCCCAGAACACTCCTGCTCACTCCAACCAGGGCTGGCTCACTCACACTCACTCACTCACTCACTCACTCACTCACTCACTCCCCCAGACCTTTAGCTGGTGTGGAGTATAAATGTTGAAGACTGCACACATTCACTTTCATAGCATGCAATCCAAAGGACCAACCAGTAATAATGGCAGGCAACTTACAGGTGACAACGCCTGTCCTTCATGTGTTTCTAGAGAGTGTATCTCAGACCTTTGTCCACACTGTACTGCACCCTCTCTTTCTCACCATTCCAGTACTGCTGCAGGGCTCTCTCATATCTGTGCTGAAGTCTTGTTCTCTGCTTATAATGACAGCTTGGATTTCTTAGGAAACCTGCAGCCTTATGTAACAGCCATGATGTACCCAACTCAGGATCCCTGGCAGGATTGCTGTCCTGCTTTCCTCTAGTGGCCTAGAGGCTTCCTCCCACTGAGGCACCACACATCTCAGTCTATACAAAAGTGAGGGATAGTTGCTGACCACAAGGACACTTTGATTCTAAGAACCTCATACAGGTAATTAAGACCCATGCTGCTACTTCTTGCGCTGGGAATTGCTGATATTTAATGACATTTCTTAAATATTTTTAATAGAAATTTCAGGTCTTGTTTCTAATATGACATTTATCTTCTATTAGCATGAAAACAAATAGAAAAGCCTGAAAATCATTGCCTATACTATAAATTACTTTATTGTTGGTTTTATTACCTTCTCCATTAAGCTGTCACAATCTGTGCCTCTTCCCATTTTTGTGATGGCCAGCCACTGAAATCCATCATGTTTTCCATGTGATTTATACAGGACCCCAGTGATAACTTTATTCACCAGGAGGATAATTATCAGCTATATTATTAAGGCTGCTCAGTTGCCCTAGGGGATAATGTGTCAAAAAGGTTAAAATATTGACAAGCAATAAAGTATGTATTATAATTACACTGGTGCCAGGATAGATAACTGGGTGTGAGCAAGGAACTGAGCTGTATCTTTGCATTTTCCCAGTAAAGACAGCAATGATGTGGTCACACTGCACACATCCCTATAAGACTGCAGCAGTCTAGGCCCATCACCTAGAGAGGACCCCAACAAAGGGCCTGCCCCTTCTCATTCACATATATTGACCATTTAAGCCCAGACAACTGTGCCTTTCAGTGAGTTTCTTTAGGATTCATAATTGAACAGCATGCATAGCTGAAGTAGAGGAGGTTTTTCCACAATCTTTCTGTATTTCTTCCCATGTATCCTAAAAAAGCTTTTCTTCATAAGAATGGCAGAAGGAGAGAGAAGAAAGAACTGACATCTTTGAAATGAAACATTGATTTCTTCTGAGACTGGAGCAGCCAGGTGCATGCCTTATTGGTATCATGGTATATAGGTATAATCTGAAGGACGTTGCTGAGATAAATTGCTCTTTGGTTCAGGCACTAACAAAACGAAGCGCTGAATAACTTGGCACTACATCTGAAGTGAGACCATAAAACTAACCTTGGTCATTCCTCCAGATCTACTATTGTTACATCAAGAAGACTAGACTAGAGATGGAGGAGCGCATAAATAATTTTTCATGGAGAGCACGTACACCAGCCAGACAAAATCTCTCTCTGAGAAAATGTGGAAAAGTAGTAGACTTAACCTACTTCAAAATGTCATTTTTTGAAGAAAGAAAAAGCCAATCCATGTCTCTTTCTTGATGCTTAAAGGAAGTGTCTGTACCGCAGCAGCATGTTAAGCACCAAGTCCTAGACCTGGCTTTGAGCAGCTGAAAGAACTGGCTTCATCAAACTCTGCCACTTCCCTCCAGTATAATCATATTGGAAATAGATGGTCACCTATGGATAAACATGACTGAACAAGAACTGTAAGACATTTAATAAACTATGTTGGTTAACTTCTGCTAAAGTGCCAAGGACTACAGAAACTGTATTTAGCGCAGGTTCATCTACATCTCACTGGATTTGTCCAGGGGAACATAACTAGTGTAGAGGACTGTGGTCCTAGAGATGAGGGTCAGAGCTCTAGCCCAGCCAGCCTGAGACACCCTGCAGCGTTTCTCTGGAATACAAGCTCGTGCTACCCTTTCACTGGCCCTTTGGTCCATGAGTCATGGATGCTGGAGAATCAGAGGTAGTTCAACAAAATATCATTTCTCTGTTCACCACAAGTACAAAAGTGAGAGCCTTTGGCTTTCTTCTCTTATTCAGAACCAAGAAGCCTGGTGCTATAGATGCAGCCTACAGATGCTCATGTGCTCATGAGCAACAGTCTTTCAACCCAAGTGGTACAAGACATACCCCTGGGGCAATAAGCAGATTCAAGGGCCCTACAGTAACTACAAATCATGCCAAAAAAATTAGCTATAGTGAGCCCACAAGGTACTCCAGCTTCCCTCTGCAGGCTCCTTGGAGTCCCACAGGAGATGCTTAATACAGCTCTGGAGGAGAAGCTCTGTTCTCACAACCACATCTGTCTCCAGGCTTAATGTTTACCCTAGAGCTGGAAAACTTATTTCTGCAGCACAGTGCTCTGGGCTTCAAACGACAAAACCTCTGCAAGGGCCACCAGGGAGCTTGCCTTCCTGCCTGCTCCCCAAGTTTTTCCTCCTCCATCCAAGGAGTTGGCTGGCATTCAGCAAGGTATCAGAGCCAAGCCTGACTTGAGGACCTAATGTGTCACCCCCAATGCCAGCTCTAGCACAAACACACCAAAGTCCTCAGAGCATGCCATTTGTTCCCCATGCAAGGGGATTTCCACAGAGGCATCACTGCAGCCAGCTTCCTCACACAGGAAGGAAGGATGAACCCCCAGAAAGGCTCCTTTTCTTGAAAATTTGTTGTTAACTTCCCTGATGACCCCCACACCATGCACTACAGGAGGTGTTAAAACATGGATAGATAACCAAGAGTTTCCTCGGATGACAGCTTTGTGGAACTGATTTGGAGAATGTCTGGTTCAGCCTGGCCACAGCTGGTACTGCCCAACACCCTGTGACAGGATGAGCAAGACATGAGCAGTGTGAGCTGCAACAGAAGCTCATTTGGTCCACAGGCACCTCGGGAACAGAATGTGTTTTACAGAGTCATATCAGCACACAGGGACGGGATGACATAAACGGAGGTGAATTAAAACCCACATCTCATGAGAGCAGTGGCTGTGCTTGCAGCATCTGCTCAGCCTGCAGCTTCAAAGCAGTGCTACCATTTACAAAAGGTTCATCTTCACCTTTTGTTTGACTGTAAATCCTGAAACTCACCTTCTTAAGGAAAAGTCTGGAACAGCAGGAGTCTTGTACCTCTTCCACACCTCCCCCAGTGTATTCTTCTCTGATGCATTACAGATCATCTCCAGGAGAGATACATCTGCATTACAAAGCATGAATACTCCTTTCAATAACAGACATGTCCACCACATGCCTGACAGCAGGAGACAGAGTATTTCATTTGCAGTCACCTGCTCCCACCATCAGCTCAGCCTGCTCAGGGCAGCGACCCTAGGAGGTGTTTCCTAGGTATGCCACAGGGAGCAAGAGCACTGGGTTATGTGGTAGAAGCTTTCCTGTACTTGGCTTTGGTCCATTATTAAAATGTCCAGCCAAAACCACATCAGCCTGGGGAAGGCACAGGGAGATAGATGGTCACTATATCTTCTCTCCTACCAGAAGCACTGAAGGCTGAATTCTCTCCTCATTTGCAAGAAACACTTCATATTTACTGACAGAGGATTAGACAACACAGATGTCGCTCTAATTAGGAACGGCTGGATAGAGATGACACGGACTCTCAAGGAGTCAGAACAGGAGAATTCCCTAGTTTATTACTTTAGACTTGTTTTATAGATTAGTTGGTGGAAAGTACAGAAAGGAAACTCTTATTGGTTAGTTAACTGCTACATCACCATCATTGGTCAGTGGTGTACACCACCTCCTGACTTTCTCTTGCAAGGAAAACAAGAGGACAGACAAACAGCACCTGGCAGTTGTTTTCTGTCTCTGAGGATTGTTTTGAAATCCTCCTATGAATTTCCCAGGCTAGCTCTCAGGCAGGGAGCAGTTTCTGCAGGCTCCCTGCAGCTTGCTCCAAAGCTAGCATCCATACACAGACTCTTAGAGGAAAGCGTGATTAAAAAACACACCATCCGTGGCACAATGCATACAAATGCTGACGTTGGCTCTCTGAATACTATCATCTAGCATTATAATACTTTGCAGACCACCAGAAGACGATCTCCGCAGGACTATTACCTCTGACACCTGATAAAACCTCTTCTGAAGTATTTTCTTCCCATTGTGCCTTGCAGATATTTCCATTTTTAATTTGTCAGAGACAAGTAATGGCATCACTGAAAATTCTTCAATAACACTCTGTTTACTGCCAGATCTCCTTTCTCAGCTAGTACTGGTTATATTTACCCTTGTTTATCAGATGGGCAAACTGCAGCCCAGGCCCTTGATTTAGGTTAGTATAATAAACATGTTCCAATAAAAATCAACTTTATATTACTGAAAGTTCTGTAGCTATGAAAAGATGGGAAACATGAAGTCTTCTCACAGCACATGGGTCTCTGGCACTGGGCTACAACACAAGACTGGAGAGCACTGATGGTGTAAAGTCACTTCCCCACTCAGCTTCTGCCGCAGAACCTGCAGCCAGAATGTACCTGATCGCATGCAGGTCACAAGTCTCTGTCTTTACTGGGTTGCAGCTGCTGAGAATATACAAATCACTCAGTGCATCTTCAGGAAACCCAATAGCACAGGGCTGGGAAATTCCTCCTACCAGCTGCTGTCCATTTTTGTTATAGTCAGCATAGATCCAGGAATCAATATTACTACTTGTAGGAATTACAAGCATTAAGGATGTTAGATAGAAGGTGAACTTGTCCTTTCCTAGAGCTAAATATCTCTTCATGACACTTGAGCAGCCTAGCAGTAATCTGCCCTTGCTGGATGTACAATCACAGGGGCTCTGCCAGCACTATAAACAGATGTGGAGAGCAGAACCAGCACCTCAGGGGACAGTACAGCAGAAGAGCAGATGGCAGTGTGACCAAAGAAAGTCTGGGAAAAGGAGCTCCTTCTCCAGGGAGATGGTGCAGGGAGTTGACAAAGTCTCTTCCCTTCCTCATGGGATACCATCAGATTGAAATAAAAAACACAGAGCAAAGGTGTCCCATGCTCTTAAGGGAGGCAGAAATTTCATGATTCACCTATACTGGACACAGAAGCACTGCTGTCAGATCTCCAGTCTTCACAGCCCACAGACCCCTACCTCTACAGCAAGTCCACTTCTACTAAGATAAATATAATGAGGTGTTTTGTCCTGCCAAGCTCACCAGTAAGAAGAAACAAAATGACTTGTCCCTGTTTCCTTCAGTGAGCTGTGAACACGCTTCTGATACAGCCCTTTGACAATGGCATCCTTGCTGCACCTGAGACTGGCAAGTCTATGTTAGTGACCTCACACTGTCCCCCTGAGTAAGTGCAGGGCAGGTTTCCAAATCTGCAGACTGTTAACCTTGGAGA
Source organism: Pseudopodoces humilis (assembly GCF_049639895.1). Classification (NCBI taxonomy): domain Eukaryota; kingdom Metazoa; phylum Chordata; class Aves; order Passeriformes; family Paridae; genus Pseudopodoces; species Pseudopodoces humilis. The sequence continues at coordinate 17,897,164 of NC_142217.1, forward strand.
GTTGTGTAGGCCAAGTAGAAAGTATAGGAGGGATTCTTCCTCCTAAAATTAAATAAACCTTATGTGAAAAATGCCATTTTGAGTGTCTTGAGCTATCAATTGCAGAAGAAAGTGATATTGATTTCTACAGAAACTTTGAGTAGCCTATTAAATGAAACTTATTTGACACCAGATGACTCCTGCAATTTAATTCCTGAGTGAAGTGTTGTCTCCAAGGCTTTGTCATGTTCTTTAACCTGAATGATGAAAGGCATTTTCCTTACAATCATTTGCTGATGGATCTCAGGGTCTTTGTGAATAAAGTCCTCCAAAGAAACCAGAACATGCTTTCACTGGCAAAGTGCAGCTGATACCCCGGCTACGCCAGAACATACCAGGCTTTAGGAGCAAAGCTAAAGGTGCAAAGAGCCTGAGAAGAACCGCCAGGCTCTGCAGCCTCCACCTGAACAAAAGTGCTGAGAAAAGCCCCAGGATCCAAGAGCTCAGTGGCCACAGGTGACACAGTCCTGCCCCAGCCAACACTCATGCCAGGACAGCGCGGCTCAGGGCTGAGGTATGCTCAGACCTCAAAACCTCCTCCCCTTCCTACTGCACATTTCTATCCCCAAGTGCCTCAAGGCAAAGCTAGAGCTGCAGAGGCATTTGCTTTTCAGTCCAGCCCCCTCTGCATTGCACCTTGAAGACTTGTTAGCTAGCTGTGATCATGAAGATGCCTGTCATGCTTCAAGGGCCACTCATTTCTTTTCAGCATACCTTTTACACAGTTTGGTTTTTTTCAAAAAAGCCAATTTATTTTTTGTTTGAAATTTACAAGGAACAAGGAACAATTAAATAGCAAAATGTCAGATTCCATTTCTTTCATCAAAATGGCTTAGTCATGTCTGGATTGTCAGCACTAACAACCCTGGTCCTTTGGTGCTTACAGCCCCAAGAGCTCGTGCTGCAGCACCAGACCGGCTGTGCTCTGGCACATGCCTTGCAAGGGCTGCCTGTGCTGCAGGCTGAGTGTCAGTGGTCCTTCTCACTCAGAAGGCCCTCCCAAGGGCCCTGTGTGGGCAGAGACACACACCTACCTATTCCCTTCAGTCCCTCTGTTCTCAAAGAAACAGGAGCTAAGACTGCCTCAAGTTTTGAGAAGACTTTTCTAGCTGTGTGTGGCACGAGAGGGAGGAAGAGCACTGTGTCTGCATACAGGAGGAGCCTTCTATGGTGCTCTGAACAATGTGTAGGTCAGGCAAAGCCACAACTTGGTTGTAAAAGTGCTCATGGGAGTTCTGTGAAGTTCTGGAGCTCAGCAAACACCTCAAGCAAGACTAAGGAGGGGGACAAAAGCACTGCCTGTGGTTCTGGGTTAGATGGCAAAGTCTCACGGGATGCTGAGCAGACCTGGGCAGGTAAAGTTGCTATCAACAAACCAACAGCACATCTAAAATGAGACCCACCCTCTGATCCAGAAGCTGCCTGAGGAGCTGCTCTCTGCCAGTCATTGTCAGCAAGCATCCTGGGGCACAGACAGCAGGCAGAGGCCACAGGGCACTCAGCTCCTCAGGACCATCATTGCAGCACTGTGGCCACAAGCACCTGTGTCCTGCCTGCTGTCCCATCCCTGGCCTGTTCAAGAGACAGTAGAGCCCAGACACCAAATGCCTTCTCCTGCAGCCATCCATCCATCCATCCATCCATCCATCCATCCATCCATCCATCCAAAGAGCTTCTATAAACCTACTTTGTACATTTCCCCTAATTTCAGTTCAGTCATGGCAGATCAGCCCACAAGGTCTGAATGCAATTTTCTCATTGAGTTATACTAGGTCTTCCAGGGAAGGAGACAAAACTATGCAAAATCCATAAAAATTAGAGTAACATTTCTATTCTGCATTTTTACATTTTATTATTATTTAGAGTTAACCTTTTCTACTTCCAAATCATTAACAATTTTATATTCCACTATCAGACAGGAGCCTTAAGCTACACAAAACATGAGATCACTGTGTTTTATACATACATGAGCTAAAATATAACAGGGCACCCAGTGGTCATTGCTTCTCAGAACAAGGCCCAGAGTAATCAATTTGCTCAAGGCACACTACAGTCTGCTTGTTCAAAGAGGACACAATGATACAGACGATACCTGGATTCCACTGCAATGCACCCAGCTCAGCTCAGAATGTTTCACCTTCTGTGAACAGAGCTTCTCCCTCTGTTCCCAGGGTCATCTCCATCAAATTTAAACACAACAGCTGGGAATCTGTGACCTAAGAACTTGGACATTAAATACTGCAGCCCAAAAAAATCAGAAGAGCAAGCTTAAAACAGATAAGATCTCAGCTAAGATGCACAGAGCACCACTGCTTGTCAGCAGCAGTGGAGGCTAGCCAGAACTGCTTTCTTGCAAAGCACTACATATGTGCTGTCATTCCAGAGACAGAAACTGGGCTTGACGGATGCAAAGTTAACAATGACCCTTTCCATGTTAGCTGCCTGAGGGCTGGCAAGCAGTCACTGTTTTCACAACTGGCCTATCTGCTAGGAACCTGCAGGACATCTCCTGCCCTCATGAGAGTCCAGCCAAAGCCAGAGCCACTGTCTCTGCCCACTGCACCAATCCAGCTAGGTGCTGTGCTCCTAAGACAACTCACACCACAGGAGTTATTCTAAGATCAGCCCAACCTTCAGGAGGGAATACCTGAAAAGCTCACTAAAGTCTCAGAGAGAACAGCAAAGGAGAACTAGGGCTCATCTAGTTCTCTTCACTCCCAATGGCAATGCCTGGCAGCCCAGGATCCTGTCAGTTCAGCTCCCATTGAATCAGAATCTACACCACTCTGAAGAAGAATGAGGTTTTCCTGGTAGAACACAAGACATGCTGTCGCAGAGAGGAGCAACCAGTCTAACCACCCTGTCAGGTCAAAGCAGCAACTCCTGCCAGAGACCAGCAATTTGCCACTGAAGCCAATTCCTGCCAAAGGTGTTGGGGTGCTGCTGGAGCCTGTTACACTCAACATCCAGCTGATGGGCTGCTGCACAGATCTCTCACAGCTGAGAGAGAGCTGATGGAGTATATCCTTAAAGACAAGTTTCCATCATTCAGTATATTTGGTTTCTCTTCCTGCTGCCTTTCCAGATGCCAAGCCTTCTTTAGAAAGAAAGCACACAAATCACTACTTTCTTTCTGAAATTTCAGCAAAGCTGAAACTTGACTCCATCAGCTTCATTTACTCTACAAGTAATTAATTTGCTTCATCCAAGTGGTACCTCGGGAAAGAGAAGAAGTCACAAACATATTCACCTGTTAATAAAAAACAGACAAAGTAAATAATTCAAGAGGTTTAAAAAAAAATTCACACATTCATAGAAGCAGACTTCCAAGCTTCTTTTCATCTCCTCTTTGCAGCACCCCGCTGTATGTAATAGAACAGTGATACAAATACAAAGGGAGAGAACACAGAACAAGTCCTGGGCTTGACTCACTTGGAAACCAAAGGAGTCTGTTTGCAGGGACAGAGCCCTGTGGAATACGCTCAAAGGCTCCTGGATTTGCAGTTGGGCCCAAAAGAACCAGACCCTTGATATTCTGGGAAAAAATGCAGGCTTTCAAAGCAGATCAAGCTCTCTTGACTGGATGGGGAGGGAACCTGCAGTGCTCTGTGAAAGGGGATATACAGCTGTGTTGTCTAACAGGAACCACATCAGCTTTGCTGCTGCATTTATGATGCAGCATTCATTACTACTGTGGTTCCAACTGGTACTTTTGAGCTGTTGAGCCCTACATTTATTCTCAGCATCCTTACTAGAATGAAATAGTACTGCAGGTGCATCCATGAGGGGGCTGGCTGCCCCTGTTCTTCCCGAGGTTCTGTGTGCTCCTGGAGGATGCCAGGAGAGTGGCATGTGCCTGGCTCCACTGCCATGGACCTCTGTCCTAGGTAGGACCTGGGACTGTCCAGGGCTGGGTGCTGGCAGACATCACCATAGTCCTTTGCCCAGGAAGACACTGCTCAGGGGCTTGCCCCAGAAGACTGTCCCTTCAGCAGTCAAAAAGCATTTCAGAAATGATGGCCTTGGAGATCATCCCTAGAAAGAAGGAGGAAGAGTCTTTCCTGGCTCCACTATGCCCAGGAAACCGAGGCACTAATGCTACACAGGATTGATGTTCCTTCCACCTACCAGTATGTGCCTGAGTATTCTGTACAGAACTGGGAGGACATAATTCCTAATACCAGGTAATAATGACCCAGGACTTGGTATCTTCAAAATCTGTAGAATTTTATTTCCTAGAGTGTTTGAAAATTACTCTTTGCTAATGGCTAGCTAAATGTCTTTAAACATCTTTCTAGGGGTGTGTCAAGTAGCTCAGAGCAGTCACCATCCCTTGGAGGAGAGGAGTCCCCAGTTCAGCACTCACAGACTGAGGCAGAGAGCTGTGCAGAGACAGAGTCCCAGCAAAGTAGGCAGAACTGCCTTTAAAGTAGACAGAAATCAGGTGGTATTTTGCCTATAGTATTCCCAGTGCTGATCATTTTTTTTATCTCCCTTGCCATCTACCAAGCTATCCTCTCCACTTACAGGTCAAATCTGCCTTATTTTTGAGAAATCGTTTTTTTCCTCTTTGGTAGGAGCAGCAACAAGAGTGGGAAGGTCTTTGGCACCTAAGCTAGAACTCCCTGCAATGCCCTCTTGAGGAAATCAAGAGGATTCTCATCACATGAACTTAAATATACCAACCTCATACAACAAAACAAGTGAAGCCACCTTCCAGCAAAGAGCAAGAAATGGCAATTTCTGGCAGATCCATCCAGAGCAGTGATAGCATATTATTCTTCAGTGCAGTTTCTATGCTCAAAAGAACATCTCGCTGTGACTGAGACAGTGTCAGATACTTCCATGGCACAAATACACTTCCCAAAGATTTTGTGCTGAACCCCGAGTTGGGCAGCTCTGTGGCAGGATACCCTCACCCCTCACCAACCACATGAGCATGTGGCTTCCTGAAAAGACTGCATTTTATCTCTCACTACGTGAAGGGCTCCCGTTTTCTCTTAGTTCAGTGTACACATATCCGTATTGAACAGCACTTTGTTCACATGCTGCCTGCTTTCTCAGAGTCTTAAAACAAAATCCTTCCAGTGTGTGCTGGCAAGAGACAGGGTCCCAGCAGACCTGCAGCACCAAACACTTGGACTTTGAGATGCAGGCCAGATGGAGCAGACAGCCAGTGTTCAGACTGACAAAAAAGGGATTCTGTTAGCATCTCCTGCGGGGACTGGACAACCAGCAATCTTTGGGCCCATGAAAATTCTCTCACAGCTGGCTGTGACAGAGAGGAAAAAACTCCATTATGAATGTAGTTCCCTGAAAGTGTTCCTCCTTGCAGAAGGATACAAAGAAATCAGGTAGCTGTGAGTGCCCCTCTTGGGGTGTGCAGCAGGAGCAGGGTAGCTCAGGTCATGCTGCTTCGTCTCCTGTGACGATGGCTGAACACTGGGGATCTCCCAGGAGCTGACTGAGCCAAAACTGAAGAGAAGTGGTAAAGATGTGCTTGGGATCTAGCACAGAGGCAAGATGGAGTGGATCTGGAAGCCTGGCACAGAGCCCTGTGGATATCTGGTAGGGGTGAGGGAAGAGGAGCCCTGTGTCAGCACAGCCAGGAGTTCTGTCGGAACTGCTCTCAGTCTGCCTCAGCAGCCACCACCCCTCTGCTTGGGAGGAGGGAGAAGAGCTCCTCTTTGATAGAATTTCATTTGGTCTCTTTTGTAATCCCAGCAACAAGATGGAAGCAGATAATGTGCAATTTGTTTTAATTCAGCTTTATCTTGTCAGCCCTAGCTATAACACTGCAGCAAACATCATTCTGAAGAATAAAGATGTGATGGAGCAGGATGAGATTCTGCAAACCATATTGATTACATCACAAGTCATCACTATAAATATTTGAAGGAGAGAAAAACTCTTGATCTAAACATGTTCATGTAACAAAATGTGCTACTGAGAGTGAGTGAGAGACGGCTCTAACAGGACAGGGATGCTAGAAAGTAAAGCATTTAAGCTGCTTACCTTTCAACCTAAATACATTATAAACATCCATTAAATGGAACATTGTGGAACTTACACTGTGATAAGAGGAATAAAAAAGGCTCACTGTGCAGGAGCCTTAGAAGCATGTGAATGAAGTATGTCACAAAGGAAGCACTGTGTTCCTAATCACTACAGAGAAACTAAAGTACTTCCTACAGCTCCTTTTGGGGCCAAGAACTGCCCCAAAAGAACTGTAAAAATGAGGAAGCCTAGAATTGCTGGGTGGAGAAGGGTGCTACAACCATTACAGACAGGAGAACACCAGTGTAGCACAGCAAACTCTGCTCAGTGTTCCAGGTTTGCTGTTGTGCCAACACTTCTCACTGTGCAGGAAGCAGAGAACAGGCATGTCTGGTGATCCCTGGCCTGGGGGCCATTGGAAAAACCCTGGACTCTTGCTCTTCTTCAGAATAAAGTCAAATTCTTGGAAAAGACAATGCATGCTGTCATCACAGCAGTCAGTAGCAGCTGAGGGTTCTCACCAGGTCTGCAGAAGTGATGTACACAGCCAGTGGCTGCCCTCCCACAGCCAGCACCTGTGGCCACAAAGCCTGATTCATTCAGTCAGTTTGAATTGATCCTATTTTTATTATTTTTATGACAAATTAATCGTGAGGCAATTTTTTCCTCTGTTTAAACTTGGGAAGATACTGTTCAAGGACTTGTGACACTTCTCTCTCTGACAACTTTATTGGGTAATAGCCACAGATAGTGTAGGTGTGCACAGACATTCAGACCTTTTATACTATGTGTGTTCCCATAAAAATTATTTCGTTTAAAGCATTATTCTAGCATTGTTGTGATTATACCACAGGACCAAGCAGCCTAAAAGGCAGATGTGAACTGAAGGCAGATCAGTAATTGTCCTCCATGCCCAGAAGGGAGAAGCCAGACTGGTATCTGCCTGCAAAAGCAGACAGCATGGAAGAGGAAAGAACAGCTTTGCTCAAGTTCAATCAACAAATTATATGCAGATATCCCAACTCTCATGGGGAACAGCCATATCATATTTCCATGGCATCCTAAGCCAAATATGGCTCTTCTGTCACTCAAGGCACATTCTGCCCATGACAGTGTCCCTGACACAAGCTGTGGAAGTGCCCAGGCAGACAGTACTGGGGCTGCCCTTCAGTACGGCATAGCCAGAGCTCATGGCCCTCTGAGGCCTCTGGTACCTCATCCCTGCCCCAGATCTCCTAAAACAGTGTCCAAGAACATGGTGTGCTGCTGCTGTGAGCACCTACTCATGCAGACAGCAAGTTCTGTTCATGGCACAGCTTCACAAGGTGATCACTGAGGGCTCTTCTATTGTTTAGAATGTTTTAAAAGACTCCAATGTGTGCAGCTTGGAGGGGTTTTGATCTGGCTGTTTGTAAAGCAAAGGACAGTCCCGCTTAAAACCAAAACTGAAGGTATAATTTATGATATTACCATCCCTGCTATTCTAATTCCAAAGGAGAAACTGTGTTGTTGTTAATTCGTTAGCCTGTACCACTACCATTAGTTAATTCTCACACACCAGTTCTAACTGGATATCAGATAATTTAAAGATTTGATTGTTTTTTATTTTGTCAGCAGTTTCAGAACCCCATCTAGCCAGAAGTGAAAAAGTTTAAATGTTCTGCCAGGTATGGAAGGCTCAGGTAGGCACTGGTAAGGGAAGATAATGAGGAAGATCATTGATGATTGCAAAAACAAAGAACAGATGTTCCACATATTAAGGAGCTGTTAAACGTCATTCCAGTGACTTGTGGCAGTGGCACACTCAAATGACAAAGATTACCTGTTCAAGCAAGGTCACTTCTGCTTCAACATAATTGGTTATACCAGGATTGATAAAGAAGAAAAAATAAACCTGGCAATGAAGCATCATTACCTCATCACAAGATTATCTCCTTGAGTTCAGGCTTCCCCAAAATCCCAGAAGAGTCCAGTTCATACACAACACAAGATTTTGTTCCTTCCTTTTCTGTGATACAGATATTCCTCTTAGTTCCCATCATTTTAGAATCTTCTTTGCTTTTAATCTTAGGGTTTTTTTTAATAGGAATTCATTTTGTGAATTATGTGACACTTCATTATGGCAGCCCCATGCTAGTAGATTTAATAATTCATATCTGCATTGGTCACTTTTAATTGAAACTATACATTCCAGGGGTGCCCCACGACTTTGTATTCTTGTGAGCCAGGAACAGATTTGGCTTTCCCCAGTGATCTTCTGTTGCATTACCAATCCACAGGGACTACACCTGTCAAGATTCCAAATATGCCTTGGAAAAAGAGTGAAGATCTCTTCACAATGATCTTGAGAAGATTACAAAGGAGACTGGATGTGAAGAGTGAAACCCAACAGACTGCTTCTAGAGCAAGACATAACAGACCCATTACCACAAGACAGCAATAAGTGCCCAGATATGTTTGGAACACTGTGGATGCTAAATGCAAAAGCAAGCAGGAAACAGCCTGTGTGAAACTAAATCACACAGGCTTCTCATTCTGGCCTGAGAAAGCATAAGAAAGAATCCAAATAATCCTTGGTAAAGGACAACAATCTGCAGGTGTTGTTTAGTCAAGGGGTGGTGTTCCACTTAACCAATGATGATGATGATGTGTTGCTTTAATGACCAATGAGTTTTACCTCTTGGACCGTCTCGAACATGTGTATAAAAGAAGATTAAGAATAATAAACATTGCTCTCTTAGACAATGAAGCTAAGGGAGTCAGTGTTGTGCTTATCACCGTTGCTAATACAGTGTGACAGAACACAGCCTGTACAATGCCAGAGCAGCAGGGCTGTAACCTGCCCTTAGAGCCCTTAGAATTGTCCATCAAGGCACACCACAGAGGCAATGGTAACGGTAATGCTGGTACCAGCTCATCACACCAGAAGAGCAAATGCAAGTGACAAAACAGACTGAACAGGCTGTATTTCTAGTTGAATTCATAAATTATTACTATTATAATTATTACTATATATACATATATATATATTACTATTATTATTATTATTATTTCATTTACAAAACAATTTTTGCAATCTGTCAGCCTTTGCATACAGCATTAGTGTTGGTGTGGATCAAGTTACCCCCACCTGAAACAGGAAGAAGCAGCTGTATGCAGCTGGTAAGTCAGGGAGGGACAGAGCAAGGATATCCTCTCCACCCATCTCCATATCATCTCCATCTGCAGCAGAGCCTCAGACACAGTGTAAGGCACTGTAGTCACAGCCAGCCTGGACATGCACCTCACAGCCTGACCCACCAGGGAAGAGGAACAAGAAGGAACAAGAAGGCCCAATGGCAGTGACTGGTCAGCACTCTGCAAATTGGCTCCATCCAGAGCTTGGAACTTCTGCTGCTGTAGGACACACACCAGCAGCATTCATGCATTTTCTGATCACAGATCCACCTGGGTAAGTGCACCTAGCTGTCCGGCCTGTGAGGTCAGAGCAACTGCAGGGTTAAAATAACAAAACCCAAGCTGACAGTGCTGTAGGCACAGTGCCCTTGCACATGCTGGGATCACCTGCCACCATGGCACTCAAATGGCACTGGCCAGAGCTTTACCACAGAAGGAGAAGCACTTTCATCTTGTATAAGCTGTTTTAATATCAGCTGTCAGGTGGACTTTGTTATGAAGCAGAGCAACAGGATTTGACTTAAAGGAGCAATTTGAAGGGGTCACGGTGGTCCTCAAGAAATAAGGATACCCATGTATGATCAAGGGCAAAAATGAGACCACTGGGTCTCATCTTTGATCTCAGAAACAGCACTCCTATAAAGACAAACCATCACATGGTACTTTACAGGTTTTTCTACACCATCTCTCCACAGTCTCTGAAACCTGGAAAGGCAAAGAGGCCCAACTACAGAGGGATAAGATAGAGAGCTCTGAGCTGTCAAGCACCCAGTCCTCTTTATAAAGACATTTCTGATGCCAAGTGGCATATTCAGTGGAATTTGGCAACAGGCATACCAAAACACAGATTCAAGATGAAAGACAACAAGCAGTAAGAGAAAATAGCTTGTCAGAAAGCAAGTGCCAATCTGCATTCATCCTGTACTGTGAAAGCTCATCTGAACCAGCAAGTGCTAGGCTGTGCAGGTGCCAAACATGCTCACAATTCCTCATGGACACAGGTATGCAAAGGGCTTAGGTCTGTCACTATGATATATCCTCCACAGTCACACAGGGGTAACCCAGCAGTGTAACATGCTTGTTCTGGCCAAACCAGCCATGCTAAAGCCTGCTCAGCACAAGCATCTGCAGTGTGCTGTGCAATTAGCCTGTGCTGTGGAGCCTCATAAAAACTCCTGCATGCCAGGCATGGCAGTGTGGTGAAGGTTCAGAGAGTGGAGCAGAGGCCCTTGAACAAATAAAAGCAGCAGGAAACAATGAGACGACAGACTGGAATGAGCTTCACAGTCCCTGTCTTTGAGGTAAAACCTCATGCCTTTATAAGAGAAGCATTTTTTCCTGACAGGCAGCCTAATGTCTGTACAGATTCTCAGCACAACAGATCCTAGTTTTACTCCTTGTGACTGTAGTGAGTTTTGTTTTACCCTTGAACTCTGTGATTTCTCTTGAAACAATTTTTCCTTTCCATAACCATCATGTGCCTTGGGGCAAGGCTTCTAGCAAAAAAAAATGCTTATTATTGAAAACAGAGAAGTTCACAAAATTGACTTCAAGCAGTTCAGACAACAAAGGCAGATGACATATTTGCTGCAAATTCCAAAGAGAGAAAGGTACTGCTTTTATGGTAACAGGAACACCTGAACAAGACATTTATAGTTCCTTTAATCATAATTATAGAAGTTGTCCTTCTCTTTCCCTGAAATGAATGAACACATTGGTAGTTGGTTCTCAAACTCTCCCTAGCTAAATTAGAATTGCTTTTGACTGGACTTCAAACCAGACTGATGAAAGCCTGTGTTTTCCTTTTGCTATTGCTCTAGTAAAAACATAATGACCAGGGATGCTCTTCTTGGCACAGGAATTTGCTCTGCATAAAAGGTTATAAACCATCCCACACTGAGCTTATCTAAAGAGAAAGCTGCATAAGATGAGCCAGATGGCCCTACCCTGCAACCCTCACTTGGTCCTGAGGGAAATGTACTGTAACCTGAGGTCTTTCCCAGCTTTTACTTTGGTTACTTTGAAAGGGACACATTTTTGCCCTGAGTCATGAAGAATATACTCCTATCTATAATGGCAGAACTGTCTCTGTCCAGCATGGGGGAGATTTTTGTCATCTTCTCCTAGAAGACAGTTCGTCAGAGTCCCTCCACTGCCAGAACCTTGCCATGTAACCCCAACACAGGACAATGCAGTCCGTTCCACCTATTCCTCTGCTCCTCCTAGCCCCTGCACAGGTCATGGAGAAGAGCATGGAACCCATAAGATAAACAAAGGGGCTAAGAATCCAGATCACATTGGATTAGTGCCTTTAACTGATACACACACCTTTGGCACTAGCTCCCTTGTCATCTAACTCCAGCAGGTATTTATTAATGAAACCCTCCTGACTGTTGATTCATTTGATTGTTAAAGCTTGTGTAACTCATGCTGTTATTATTCATTCTTATTAATGTTCACAACTCAGCCTCTCTCTTTCCAATATGCTCCACAGAGGAAATCGAAGGCTGAAGCCAATTGCTGCAGTAAATGAGTGATGGAGATGCTAGAGGACAGCAGTCCCCTTGCTCTGGGACTGAGGCAAATTTGGGGAAATATATTAATCTTCAAGCACAGGGACTACAAAATGAATGCCTGTTTCAAGTGGGTTCTCTGGTGTGTGCTCACCGCTTGCTCAGTTAAGTCACCAGGGAGCATCACCCAAACAAAATTGTCTGTGCACAGGACCAGGCCAGAGTCTGACCTGTGTGCAGAAACAGGTCTAGACAGGTTCAACACAACAACTGAGACAGATGCTACAGGCCACATGCAAAACCTTGCAGAAAACACATCTCTATGTGATGGCAAGTACTGAGGAAAAGCAGAGCTGGATAACCTCTAGACATTCTCTCCACTCCTTTGCAACTGCTTATTCCTCACCCAAAGCATAGGACAACACCAGAAGGACACAGCTGGTGGTATCCCAGACCTCAGGAGGGCAACACCCCAATGTGCTGTGTCGGGGTGAAGAGCATGCTGCTTGCTTCAGCATGTCCCCTCTCCTCCCCTTTTGCAAGCCTCCTTCACCCTTTTTCTCACAACCTCTTAGCTACACAAATGTTTGCCCATTCTTGCATCACACATAAACCCCGCAGGCCTGGATGGTCCTGCTCCTGCCTGTCTGGTAGTTGGAATGCTTCTAAATCTTCAGCAGTGCTCTTATACCAGCTTTCCAGAGCAATGCATTTGTTCATGTCATATCTTTGGAGTCTACAGAGCCATCACATACCATATTCAAACCATATTCATCTCAAACAGAGAATTCTGAAAAGCAAGAGGAAATAAAAGAGAGTTTAATACAGCTTTACTAAAATGGAATTTGCCAAAGACTCACAGAAAAATGGATTTAATTAGGGCTGCTAATGGGAAACAGTTTGTTCCTGTGATTTAAAACAGAAGTTAGATAATGCCTGTAATTCCAACATTTTTAAATTATATATAGGGGGATATTTCTCATTTCTACCTTAATTATAAAAATCCATCTTTATTAATCACAATTTTAAGGCAAATAAAGCAAAGGCAGTAAAAATAATGTTTTAGTTAATAATACTTTTAAGAACTTGCCAAAGAAGCAAAAGAAACTTCAGCATGGATAAAACAGACTTAACATGGTAAATCATAGTTGCAGGCAGTCCTCTGGATGCTACCTGAGGACAGCATAACAAGGTTAATTTTTTTACTTGGGAATATGTATGTAAAGGAAGGTGTTCTGTTACAAGAAATGAATCCAGGTGTAGTTTTTAGGGAATAATGGGAATGTCCTCCATTTAATTTCACAGCTAGTAGGTCTATCAAAGTTGCAGGCATTAGCTGGCCTGACATGATTCAGCTAATAATCCCAAATCCTAGAATTTTCTGCTACCCATTCTTACACTGACTACTGTAAGATTTTCTGAATTGCCTACAAATTATTTGTCCAGATTAGAGGAAATAAAATTATAGATCTGTGAGCCTCTTCTGCAGCCTTTGGTTTTATTTAAAACTAACAAATGTTGATTTTGTGGAATTTCTCCTGTTAGCTGGCTCTGACCACATGATCTAAGTAAATGAGTCCCAGCATTGTAAAGCACTGAATAATTTAATTACAAGTAGCCCAGACAACTGATAAGCAAGCTGGGCCTAGCTGATGTCACTGATGCAGATTCTTCACCAACCATACTGCATTTTAATATTATACCTTGATTCAGAGCAGAATCAATGAGTGAAGTTCAAATGTGGCACATTTCCTATTTCTCTGACAACTTATTTCATGGATCACAGGGAGCAAAGTATAGCTGCTTATTCAACAGAGGAAAGAATGAATCAATTTTCATTCTTTAACACACTGTGTGACCTATTCTCTTATGCTGTATCCTTTACAATGGCTTCAGTCTCTCCAAGACCTTCAAATTTGTTGGATAGAGAAAATTTAAAATAATGACAAAATGCCATGCCCTGGGTCTGCTTCCAACTGACTGACTGCTCTGCTGGTAATAAGTCCAAATGGAAGCTATTATGTCACTCAGGTTGAATTAAACAGACGAATTATAGTCCTAGATCATTAAAAATTAAACTGTCTTCTGGAAGATTTCTGTGATTTCACTCCAAGCTCCCCACAAAAAGCACTGGATGCCACAAAGCTTTTGATCCTCATGTGCTCCAGTTTCTTCCCCTACTTCGGACAGTAGGAAGGACTAGCATGGCAGGATGGCAGCAGCTGCTGACCTGCACACTGCGCTGGTCGCAGCTGCATCTGCCCCATGCAGCAGCACTGAGGCCAGCACGGGGCACCAAGGCCAGCAGGCAGACAGATACAGAGGTGCAGGGCTCCCTCCCAATCTACCATCCCAAAGACCCTGGCACACCAAGGGGATACCAGAGCTCTACTGCTCTGCTTACCCTACCAGACTCCCTGAAGATAGCTGATAATATCACAGTTCTTTAGGCATGGCCAGTTGGTCAGAATTAACACAAGGAAATGAATAATTTTTCAATTTCATTGTGACTTTTTTTTTTTTAAAGATTTAGAAATAGCCCTAGGTATTGTGGTTTTAAACACCCTCTGTGTACCATGTGTTTGTCTTCTTTTACTGTTAACCCTGGTTCACTGGTGACACTTGCATAGCTCCCGTCATTGATAATTTGGTACCAGCCTGTGCTTTTAACTGTAACCAAATTTCAGATATAAGGAAGCTTATATTCTAAAAGGAGAACAGAGCATAAGGGTGAGTGCTGTGGTCACCCTCGGCAGCCATAGGCACCCCAGAGTCAAGGCAGCAGGGCCAAGGGCAGTGGGCAGCAGCCTGGCACCAGAACAGAGGGGCAGCCAGACCCATGGTGGACCTGACAGCATGGCCTGAAGTAGAAACTCTGAAAGCAAAGAACTAAGACGCTTCTACTGGCAAAGATTTCTGGATCTCCTTTTTCAAACTCTTCCCCTGCCTCATTCTTCTTTATGACTGACCCCATGAGGTTTGCCTAGCCTTAAGACATAAAGGTAATAAATCTGGCCTTACCAGGATATCACCCAGATGAAACACACATATCACAGCCAGCTTTTATTTGCTTCTCTCTCTGCATATCCAGTAGTTCAAATCTAGGGCTTTCAAAGCAGTGGATTTGACAAATATCAGTACACGTGGGCAGACAAATTGCTTTTTCCAGTTCATAAGGTGAAACTGGGACAAGCATGGGTCACTAAATGGTTGAAGCAAATTATCTAGTCCAGACCTGTGTTTAAGCAGGCCATGAGATGTAGCAGAGGTTGCTGGTTTGATTTGTTTTCCCCTGAGAGACTAATTTTCCTTTTTTATTTTTCTGCCTTTTGTGCAGGAAGACCAAAGACCCATCACAGCTCAGGATGGCCCAGCAGTAGTAGCCATTCCACTTGCTGCTATGGTCTGGAAGCAAATAGGACAGTCAGCTTGTGAGAGCTGCTGGCTGAGCTCTGAACCCTTCAGTATCTGCCACCTCTTTTCTTACCCAGCCAGAAGTGTACTGCAGCTAAAGAAAACACCTGAACTTCCCACTGATCAGGTTTTGGCACAATTCTGGAGGACTGTAATGTGGAATGGAGGGAGCAGCCAGCAGGTATTAGACAGTCAGATGCTGAACAAGTGGATTTGGATGATGTTCACCAGATCAGCTTTGGGTGCACTAATGAGAACTGTGCATGCAGCACTGAGCACATACTGCCATAGAGGTTATGCTTGGTGTGCCTGTCACCAACCCCTGGCTATCGGAGACAAATGCCCACTATGCTCCAGTGAAGTAATGTTTACAATGGAGTTCTAACAAGACCTTTTCCCTTCATACAGTGTACAAATTAACAGTCAGCAGCCTTTGAAAAATGACCCTAATCCCTGTCCACATGGGGAGTTTGTTCCCAGTGCAAAGTGCCAGATTATGACAACAATACATACTTCAAGTGGGTGAATACGAATGAATCACAACACCCTGACAGTGCTGCTATTCCTGAGTGCTTAGAAGCTGTGTAAAACTGACAGAGCAAGATTAATACAGCACTGAGATGTTACTATGCATGGCTGGTCAGGAGAATCCAGACTTACTTGCCATTACAGATGGGTTAATTCTAAAGGCTGCATTTGATTCTGAGCCATAGTTGCTCTCTGAGGAATTAGGGAAGGCTCAATCACATGAAGGACTGAATCGCAGGTGATAGTCCCATTTATGAAGAAAGCACTGGGTGATCCTAGAAACAAAGGATGTGAATTTGCCTGTTGCCTCTGTGTCCCCAAGAGCAGGCTGACTTTCCTGCACACCCCCAGAGGATCCAGACAAATGGAAGTGGATAACTTGCCTACAGCTGCAATCAGGAAGGCAGGACTGTCCCCAGCTAGAGGGATCACCAACACACGCCAAATATTCACTAGTCCATTTTCATAGTATAAACATCACAAGGTGCCAGGGAAATTATTTGCTATCAGGCTGACAGAGGAAGGCCAGTGTAATCCCAGGATCACATGTGGCTTTTTACCAGGAATCCTGTGGAGCCCAGATGCACTCAGGATTTCAACAGACTTCTGAGACACGCCTGGAGTGCAACCTCATCTGCTAGTTCAGAGCAGTGATCGAACACAGACGCTGCTCCAGAAGGACTCTGATCATGATCTCAACTACTCCTCACCTTGTCTGCTACAGGCTTTTCAGAAGCGTCTGCTAATGGCTGTGGCCAAAAAGAGGCTCCAAGTCAGCCAGCCTCCTATGCCTCAAGGAGCTTACTCTCAGATTGCTTCCATGGTGGTGCTGAGGGTCCTTCCATGGCTTGTCACTGCCAGTACCCAACAGCAGCACACCCCAAGCTCAAGAGGATCCCCAGCAAGGGAGTCCCTGTGTCTCAGTTACTTCTGCCCATCCACCTGCAGTGCTGTGGCATGTCCCCTACACCTGCAGTATCAGGTAGGCTATGTCATCAAAGAAGGCTTGGCCTGCAGCAGCAGGCAAAGGTCTCTTATTGCCCAAGACTTGACACAGCTGCACCTTGGACGCACTTCAATTTAAATGCAATCAAGGACAGACCTTCCCTGTCCTCAAAAGAGACAGAGCATGTGTCTTTTACATGTACCTCTTTCCAAGAGTAGAGATTTCAGATGACAATGATGTTGCAGTACATTATCCTGGTGAAATCATAGTTGCAGTGATGTCAGGATGGTCTCTGAGCCTCTTACCCCAGGCACCCTCCTCCCCAGGAGGAGCTGGTTTCTGTAATTACAAAGTGGAGTCGTATTAGAGGAAAACTAATCAGCTTGCTGAATGCCAACCAATTAAATATTAATCTAACTATTGTGAACACAAAAATATTAATCTTCAGATATTTTCTGGCACATGTGTCAAAATCAGAGTGGAACTAAAGCTTTATTCATTTTTCTATTATCAACTTAGATAAAAACACTCAGAAAAATGGGCAATGATACGCATAAACCACTCAGCACAGATAATTACAGAGTAAGTTTAGGCAGCTAATCACTTCTAGAATATGCTTCAGATCAAGATAACTCTGGCTTGTTTCCTTGCCTTCTTAAATCAGGCAGATTCTCAGCTTTGCCTAATGGCATGGAGCTCTCAGAGTCAGCATCTTTACTAAACAATAGGGCTGTCTCGCAGGCATGCTTATCCCACCAGTCAGCAGCAGGACTGGGAGATGGTGTCCCCACATCAGGAGAGCAATAGTGGCAGCTGAAGCAGGCAGTGGGTAGGGCAGGGACAGTGGGAGGAAGGCAGGGCAGAGCAGAGAGACAAAGAGCCACAAGCAAGGACATGTTGAAGAAGGATGAGCGGCTGCAGCGGCAACAGTGGGACAAGAAGACCAACTGAGGGAAGAGGTAACCTTGCAGGAGGCCATTCCCTGCAGGATACCAGCTCTGGCCTTCATGGCATTCACAATGAGGGATTCTTGGGGCTGCCCAGGAGCAGCTCCTGCACAGCACTTGCACCCACCCTGCCCATTGCCACCAGCCATGGTCAGAGGAAGGAACCGTACTGACACCAATGAATTCTCCTTTGGGGGAATCACTGGGGGCAAGAGGCGATTTTCCACAGCTCTTCCTCCAGCATGTCAGGCCCAACATTCCCAGGACTGCAAGTCCATGAGCTTTACACAACAAAGGCCTGAGTGCTGCCGGCAGCCAAGGCAGTGAGCAGGAAGGCGAGCTCCTGCTGGCTGTGGGACAGGTACCATGGATGCACCAGGGACAGCGGAGGGGGCACACCCAAGCCAGAACACATTCAGCTGCACTCTGCATAATCTGCACTTGCCAGTACCTCACCACTGCATTTTCTTTATTCAGAATGGAAAAAACTTCCCCTTTATACTTCAAGTCAGTAACCCTTACTTTCTCAATTTACACAGGAGTTTACCTTGGAACTAGGGAATTATTTTTATAACGGCATTCATGGATATTCTCTCTTCTCCTTAATTATTAATTTTGCTGCAGTAAAAAAGGGTGTTTAGGAATTCCATCAATATCAACAAAACTTTTGCATTAAAGTACTGAACTAAAGATCTTCTACTGAAGAAGCAACATTCACTTTTGCTTTATTTAAAGGAATTAAAGGATAACTACACTTCTATGGATGCTCTTGTGCAGCTTCTTAAATTCAAAAGCCTGCCAGAAATTATGCCTGACTTACTAGCTGCTTTATTATACCAATCCTAAAAGATATGAGTGGAGTGAAATAAATTGGGAGTTTCAAGAGCCCACAGGCCCTTCAGCAAGACACAGACCTTCAGAGATGACAGCAGCTCTGTTAGTTAACTGGTGCTCAGTATACTGCTTTGAAATGCCAGTGTCTCTTCCTGTTAAGAATTGTGCACCAGCTGAACCCTTCAGTGATGTCACAGAATGCTGTGCTTGGCAGGCTCTGTTCATAGCAGTGCTAGAGCTGCTTTGGAGACAAATGAAGAAATTCCATATTTACTTCCTTTAGCACATTCTATGTCCATCCTTTCTTTGGTCATAATGATGAGCTTGCATTGTGTGGAATGCTGAGCTGTACTATTTCTCATCCTTAAGATCCCCATCAGGTAGAATGCTATGGGGAAGTGCCAGCCATGGATTTTTCAGAGTGGTCCCCGCGATTTGTCTCACCGTTGAAAATGCATCTCTCTAGAGATACACAAACTAAAGCAGCAGCTGTTCCTGGGGATTACATATTCCAAAGTACATATTCCCAGCTATTTATAAATTACATTGCTAAACAGGAATTGCCAGAGTTTCTTCTTCCACCAGTGTTTTTCATTCTGATCCAGTCCGACCCTGACAAACAGTAACTTCCCTGAAAAAGGCATAGTCTCTTCTGTTTTCTAAATAATCAGCAATCTTTCTTTCATCTTGATTTAAGAAACTGACGATCTTGAGGTGTATTCTGCTTAGGATCCCAAGGGCTTGGCACAATATGCTGACAGAAGCCAGTGAATTATTCCAGCTGGGCCTAAAAACAACTCAAGCTTTTGTCAATATAAACCAAAAATGACCATGCTCTCATTCTGGGAGAAACTGCAGTATTAGAAAGCATAGGTTTGACAAGACAAGCTAAAACCTATACTTTTCAGATTCCAGCAGGTCTATTATTAATTATTTAACAACATGTTTTCTTATAGTGTCTTTGTGCCTTTAATTTTCAATTCCCTTAATGCTAGGAGGATCTCTGCTGGCAACACATAAATTATTAACAGAGTTAAAACAATATTTGTTTTCCCCCAAATACATTTTTGAATGCTGTCCTCATACCAGTTAGGTTTTTCTGAAACTTTAATGAAGGTCTCTGATTTCCTCCAGACTCATGGCTGAGGCACAGGCTTGGCTGGGCCTTTGATTTGGCTGTGGGAGCACATGTGGCACCACCACATCCTCACACTGTTCATCCCACTGGGGCTGAGGGAGTGATCAAGCAAAACAGCTGTGACGAGGCAGGAGAAACGACAGCATGTCTGTAATGGGAAATTCAGTTGCTGAGTTCAGAGGCTGGAATACTTTCCTCCTAACAAAGAAATATACAGTGCAGCTCCTTTAATCTACAAGAGAGCCATTTTGATTCAGCAAAGGGATACTTGAAACATCATGGGTTTAAGAATTTTATGCAATCTCAGCCACTTCTCTCTCCGCCAGGGAGCATATAAAAAATTAAAACCCCAAATATTGCTTCTTGCTCTTCTAGGCCCTAATTACAAATACATTTTCAAAAGGAGGAGCCAGCTTAAGCCTAATATTGTGCAAAATCTCATACTTTCAATACAGTCTTCACTTGATGTGGATTGGTAATTGGAGCTGTAGAATCAATTTTTCCCACACTTGAAACACTCAAATGAGTATGAAATGTGTTGCATTTGTTCCATGCACGTTTACAGTTCTGCACTTTGCTTGGAGTGGAATGATCATTCTGATGTATTTTTTATAACAGAGCAACATTTCCTCAGACTTTGATGTTTCATGTGCAGAGCTATTATAACCATTTGCCATTTAAGTGCATGATCCATGGCTAATCTCCAAAGCTTTGATGCATGCAATAATTATTATTATTGATGTCATTGCACCATATTTAAAATATGAACATCTCATTATAAGCCTAAAGCTAACAGAAAAGAAAGGCAACCATTCCACACCAAGACTGGAAATTCCCTGTTGGAAAACATCTGAAGGGGTGTAAGATGTCATTCCACAGGCTCCAGTGGGGCACTGACTGTGAGTGCAAGGGTTCTGAGAGCAGAAGGGTGATGCAAAGTGTGTGCTGGCCTCTCCACTGAGAGCAGCTCTGGAAAAATGAGAACTGGGGTCTCCAGATCATATATTCTGACAATCGGTTTTTGAACTTTGATCCTGAACTCAGGAATATGGCATGTTTCAGCAGCTTCTGCACCTAGGCCTCTGAGTAATTTTATCTGTACCCTGTGTCACTGGCATTCTGGAGACCAATATTCATTCCAACCACAGTTTCCAGACCTGACTAAGCAGAACACCTGGAAGCACCTCAGAGCTCTCTCCCACCTTTTTATGTAATCTGGGTCTGAATAGATTATTAATTGGGACATTGTCATGACTGTTTTCAATGAGGACTGAAAATGTGTGTGCCTGTATTAACACTTTCAACTGGCTAAAATGTACCTTAAAGGTGTCTAATTACACTGAAACAAACTGGATTAATGTATTTAGTTAATGGTCCATTTATGCTACTGGCAGCTGTTTCTGGAAAGTCAAATTAACAACTCTGAACATCTGACTAATAGGAAAAACATTGTACTTTGATTGTACATGAATGTTAATGGTTAATACATTTTCAAAGCTTCTGTATCAAAAATTAAATCAATATTTCCTTTAACCACCTTAGCATAATGCCGTAACTGTGGAAAAACTTACTAGAAAATAATGACAGAAAATAAACTAATATCTTCAGCCTAAAAAGTCACATGGGTCTGAATGCACTAGAAATAGTCTGTCTGGAGCATATAGGACAAGATTAGTTTGATTCTGAAAGGTGGAAGGCTGAAGCTGCTAAGGTCAGCCTGTGCCCAGGGATACCTGGGATCATTCTGCAGCACAGTCTGGCTTACACAGCAGCTGACACCAAGCTAATGCTGTCACCCTGCCAACCCTTACAGATGGAGGTGTGCCACCAACAAAACTGTGGCTCCTGCAAGCCAAGCTGAGCACAAGGACCAGCATGTCCAGCCAGGGTCTGCCCTTGTGCTGCTGTGTAGCGAGACCACCTTTCCACACTTCCATAAGAGGTGCTAACTATAGCTGCCTCTGCCTTGCTCAGGCTCCACCGGTTGATCTGGCATGTTAAATCTGAGAAGAAATTTCACTGACTTTATTACCTATGGACAGTGTTTTACATGGCAAGATCAAGAGAGAGAACACAAAGAGTGATGAGCTGAAAAAGAGAACAAGAACAAAAGGCCAGCAAGGGCAGATGTAAGGATTGGGGGCCGAGGGTATGTGAAAGCATCAGCAGTTAGGGAAGAGAAGAAGCACTTTGGAGGCATAAGGCAATTATGCACAAAGACACTCACTGTCCATTGCCTGGATGTCTCATTGTTCCCCCCAGCCTTACTCAAACCATTACAACCAGAGCTGTGCCTTCTATTGCCTCTATCTCTTCAGAAGTGCTTGTGGTTGCCCTGATCACATGAATCTGACCTGCTCTGTCTGTAGAACCCCTTCTCCCTGGGTCTCTAGGCACGTGGACAGCTGCTGGCAATTCAGGAACTGAGACAGGCTATGCAAACAGGCTGCCAAAATTGCTCCCAAAGACATTGGATGTAGTTGACAATCTGGAAGAAAATATGAATCCATGCAGAGAAGTGAAACCAGAACTCTATACAGGTCCTGACCAAGGAAAATCTCTTTCTGGAAGGCAGAAATTCCTTTATTTGCCTCCAAAGGCAGAGCTCTGCCCAGGTCCTGGAGACCTGACTGAGCACCCTAGTCCTCCCAGTATCCATTGCCCCCTCCTCAACTGCTTTTAAGATGATCACTTTACATGTCCTTCCTTTTCTTTTTAGTAATCTAACAAACTAGAGAGATTGTCATTGTCACAGCTGGTCCACCTGTGCCGTACTGTCATCTCATCCCAGGGCACAAACCAGGGAAATACAAATGCAATTCATTCCTGGATTAACACTGCCTAATGTCCATGCCTGACAAACTGACAGCAGAGAAGACAGACATGAAAAGAGCTTTCTTTACAGATTACCTTATCATCTTTACAGTTAGTATGGTTCCAGTGGCAAAAATTACTGAATTTTGCAGTTCCATCTTGTAGGTAGTACTGCTGCTTCCTTCATCTAACATTGAGGAAAATTAGAAAGTTTGACTTACACCCAAGCAAAAGATCGGATTTCTCCTTTTACCAGCATGCACAGCACAAAAATAAGGTGAGTGCAGGGAACCAGACTCACAGCTGGTGTAAATGATATTAGCCCCACTTGTCTGTGAGGTGGCTCACTGTGGAGCTATCCTGGTGCCACAAAAAGGCTTTGGCAGAGCTCATGTATTTCTATTTCACTACTGAAACAAATGAGCTGAATGCAGCATCTTGATCTTTAGCTGGTGACAAGACACCTAACATGCTTCAGCAAGATGACACAGAGCTCCCAGATGTCATTATCACCCGTCAGGGCACTTCATCTTGTTTCCTCAACATAGATCCTTTGTAAAACTTCATTGTGAAGGAGAGACCAAGTTAATCTGGAACTGAATTAGGCATTTCATTCCACAGTACAGCAGCACAGGTCAGAAAGTACTAGGAAGGAGGTTAAGCAAATGCACAATTTCTCTGTCAAGCCCAAGTGCCTCTCCAGAAGACCTTGAGGCCACAGTCCTTCTGCTGGGAACAGCCACCTCACAGAAGCCCTCCTTGGCTGCCAGGCCACTTCCCAGACTGACATTTGCCTATTGGTGAGACAACTGCAAAGTCTAATCACAGTTTTAAAATTACATGACTTAAGCATTATATACAGCAAGTTCTGAATGCAGGAGATCAGTAAGCAAGCCTGGCCTGCATTCCCTTCATTTTGAACCTGGCCAAGAGACCCTCAGAGCTGTATGTAAGGATGACACAGTCACCTGAGCAAATCTGCAAAAGAACCTCTGGGATATTTAAGAATTCAGGTGAAAATATAGCACAGAACAGTCTTACTTTAATGTAGGTTGCCAGTTACCATTTACCATTACCATTCATAATTCAGGCTGAAATAAAACAGAAGCATCAATTGGGTGCATTTTCCATTAAAATATGATCATGTATCTAAACTTGGTTGTGGTGGTTTGACCCCAGCTGGAGGCCAGGAGCCCACCTGCTTGGTCACTCCCCTCCACAAGTAGACAGGGAACAGAAATTATAACAAAAGGCTCATGAATTTTTATATGGGTAAGGAGAGGTCACTCACACATTAATGTCACAGGCAAAAAAGACTCATCTTGAAGAAACTAACTGAATTTATTACCAATCAAAATCAGAGCAGAATAATGGGAAGCAAAAAAAATCCTAAAAATACATTTGCTCCACCATTCCCTCCTTCATGGGCTCAACTTTATTCCCAATTCTTCACCTTCTCCACTTAGCAGTGCAGGGTTATGGGGAATGTGGATTACTATTAGTTCATCCCACATGGTTTGTGCCACTGCTTCCTTCCTCTGATTCAGCAGGCAGTCCCTCACAGGGAGACAGTCCTCCACAGACTTCTCCAGTGCGAGTCCTTGGGCTGTAGCTCTTCATGAACTGCTCCAGTGTGGGTCCCTTTCCAAGAGGTCAGCCCTTCAGGGACAGACTGTTCCAGCCTGGGTTCCCCACGGGGTCACAAGCCCTGCCAACAAACCACTTTTAGCATTGGCTCCTCTCTCCACAGGACCCTGCTCCAGCACAGGCTTCCCATGGTGCCACAGCCTTCTTTGGGCATCCACCTGCTCTGCTCTGGCATGGCATCCTCCTGAGGCTGCAGGTGGATTTCTACTGTCCCTCTGACCTCCACAGGCTGCAGGGCACAGCTGCCTCACCATGATTTTCACCACAGGCTGCAAGGAAATGCTCAGCCACCTGGAGCACATCCCCTTGCACTCCTGCAATGACATGGGCATTTGCAGAGATGTTCCTCTCGTATATTCTCACTCCTCTCTTCCCTGCCTGCAATTACCTCTGAGTAATAATTCTTTTTCTTTCTTAAATATGTTAGTTTTCCCAGAAAACTAACCTAGTGCAATCACTGCTGGGCTCAGACTTGGCCAGTGGCCTGCAGCCAGCTGCCATTGACTCTGTCGAACCTGTGAGAAACTTCTCACAGAAGTCCCTGTTACCATCCCCTGTTACCAAAACCTGGCCATGCAAACCCAGAACAATGGTGTGCAATCCCATTCTCTGGCATAACACTGGTAACACACTAACCCCAGCTGTGCATGCTTCACCTTTCCAGTGTCAGTCTTGGCTTTTTAAATTCCAATTCAAACTTAACCTCTGCAGAAAGTGGGATGAACAAGGCTTGCTCAGTACCTGTGGCAATTTGCCACTTAGTAGCTGCACAAGTCTCACTGTGCAAAGAACAAAGCAAGAGCAAGCTTCACTAAGAGGAAAGCATCACAGGAACCCATAATGAAAATTCAGTGTTGGAAATGCTCTGAATTTATTTTCACTTTTTCAGGCTTGCATTGAAAATAATCATTGTTATTACTAAACATTTGACATAATTTTAAAAGTGAATATAAATCTGAGAATAATGGTGATATTGTGCCACCTTCCCCAAGGTGAGCATCAAAGATAGAAAGCTGTGTCTTTAACTCAGAAGTCTACAGATGGCATGTAGGTGTCCACATAGCTTCTGAAGTCCGAAATGGGTCTCTAGAAAGGATCCAGGCATACTTCAGAAAGAAAGAGAAGGAAAAACATTTAAGCTGTTGCTGCCCTTGTCACTCTGTCAACAAACCAGTGAATGAGCTCAATATCTACTGTGCAAGCTTCAAATGACACATCATTTCATCATCCTCAACAAGTTACTAGATAGATTCCCTCCTTTGATTTCCATTCCAGAGAAATAGAAACTTCTTCTGAGCAATTTAACAATACAGTGGCAGAATAGGCCCTGCACAAATTCACCATAAGTCCTTATCTCCTGCCAGCCTACAGAGATGGAAGAAAATCTATGGACAAGTGACTGTGCATCCTAGTCAGCAACAACTACAGCCAGTGCACAGCAAAGTCACAGACAAAATGAAAAAAGGATGGAATGCCATATATGGAAAATTGCAATTACCTTTTCTTACTATCTGAGGTTTCTCTTTTTGCTTCTGTATCACTGTTACACATGCAGTTAGTACAAGCTCTGTTAGACCACAGGTTGCTGTAGCCAAAGACCATACACATACCCAGTGCGTGAAGCTGTCTATATAACAGAAGTTTATATCCCACTGGATATATTTCTTCTGAATACCAGAGCAGAAAACAGCAGCTGATTCCAACAGAGCAGAAAGGTAGAGTTTGTGACAGAACAGCAGTCAGACCTTCATCATATTACTGCATCTGAGTAGTGCTTGTAAAACTGTCCCTGTATCATGCCTCCAGACAGACTTCTTTTTCCCAGAGAGGCCTGAAAACATCTCAGTGCTAGGTTAACAACAGCTCTCCCCAAGAAGGCAAGAAATGAGACACCAGCACCCTTTTTGTCTACTCAGCCCTCTCTCCCTTCCTGTCTGGGATCTTTCTGGCTAACTAACTATGTAGAAGAGCGGACAACTTCTGCAATAAGCAGCCCCAAATTCTTGCAGCCGAGTTACAGAGTTGCTTATCATCTGGATACACAGAAGAAATACCTGTCCAGTATATAAATCACCTGTCATCATCCTCTCTGGAAAACTCATTATTATAATAGTCTAATCATTGTGATATCCAGTGGCATTATTCCTACCAACATTAATCCTTATTAGTTCATCTAGTTTTAATGTGCATGTCACAAGTATTTCCACATGATTTTCCAGGTTTCTTGTGAGCTTAACACCATCCTGGTTTCTGCTTCAAGGAAAAAGCTTCATTCACCACCTATAAGACAGTCAGGCACTGAAGTGCCTCGATTTGAACCTTAGGAATCCCTTCCTTAGGTCTCCCAGTGTCTTCCTCTTAGTGAAAAACATACATCATACCCCACCACCGTGCAAGTTTCCACGTTGTTATTTTGTACACATACCATAGAGCTGAGGCTGAGCTCAACATCAGTGCTCAACAGGTAGTAACAACCTGTCCACAACACTGGAGTCACAAAGTCCATCCAATATGTGGGGTCAGTCTTTCAAAGGGAGGGAGGTGCTGGGGTTTCATGTTCTGCTTTTCTGTGTCTGCGCTCTCCCCTGGGCAGCAGTGTGGGACTAGCCTGCAGGCAGGTCCCCCGGTACCAGACACTGGTGTCAGTCTGCAGCAGGCTGCACAACCTCTACCAGAGGCAAATTCTCCTGTAAGAACAGGAGTGGGGATCACTCTGCTCAGACCCGGCATCTCATCACAGAGCCAAGAGTTTTACTACCAATTCCTTCAATGCTGTTTTACGTTTCACTAGCTCTGCCTTAAACATGGCTGGAATGTAAAGCAGAACTCCAGGCGAGAAGCATCAGCTAACCCATGCTGCCCTCCTCAGGAGCCGAGCGCAGCCTGCACAGGGAATGATGGGCTGCTTTGCATAAACAGGCACACCAAGAATTTCATTTTTGTGAAGCTAAAGAGCTTCTCAAAAGAAAGGGCCTCTTCTACAGCACTGAACACGTTCGTCTTCAGCTGAAGCTCAAGGAGCAAGAATAAGCCTTTCTTCGGGACAGACACGCACTCAGGAAATGCAAAGGGAGACAAAAGAGCGGGTGCTGCATTAGTGGCAGCAGCAACACCCTCTGGGTACACCTGGTGGGGCAAAGAGCAGGATGGAGATGAAAGGTAGCAAAACCCATACTCACATCCTTATGCAGGGGACAG
Organism: Pseudopodoces humilis; assembly: GCF_049639895.1. Lineage (NCBI taxonomy): Eukaryota > Metazoa > Chordata > Aves > Passeriformes > Paridae > Pseudopodoces > Pseudopodoces humilis. The sequence continues at coordinate 17,924,356 of NC_142217.1, forward strand.
CACACAAACGGGGATTCCTCCGTAGCACATGCCATCGCGCCCACACCACAATGAGCTCCGCTGCTCAATCACAGTCACAAACTCAAAACACTGGCACCGCCCAGTTCTGACAGAGAACTTTATAGCCCAGAAAGCAAAACGTCCAGAGACAAAGCAATCGGTCCACGTACTGACAGGAATGTGTTTCCCAGAACCAAAAGGGGCTTATCCAGTCATAAACTCCTGAAGGGGAAAAGGGGCAAGTATCAAACAACAGGGACATAGCAATCAAAATAAAAACATCAATGAATCACCTGAAGTGGGAACAAGGAGGATTTAAGCATCACATCAGTATGGGAAAAAACAGAAAGTCATTGAGAGAATTCCAGCTGGTTATGTTTTATCGAAGAGCTAGAATTCAGCACAAGGCTGTGTTTGAAAGATGCAACTCCATCTGGGAAGGTCATGGTCTGGCATGTGCCACAAAGGGCTGCCAAGAATGGTGTCACAGTAAAAGGTCTTCAGCTTGTTCCTGTGGCATGAGAGGAAAAAGCTAGAGGAATCAACCCAAAGCAGCTATCTGGAGGCAAGCTGTGGCACATGTCCAAGATTATGTTTATAGTCCAATGATGTTTTATTCTTTTGCTCTCATCTACCATCCAGGGACATCTTTGCATTTTGCTTTTATCACCAAAGACAATTCTCATCCTAGTCCATCTAGAGGCTGATGAACAATGTTTCTTTATTTTTCATTTCAGAGGAACATTACTTATGTTGAACCCATTTGTCCCTAACAGAGATGTAAGATGTAGTTCCCTAGGAATTCAGAGCTTATTTAAAGTTCTTTTCCAATATCCAATTTGCCTGTTATTTATTTAGGGAGTTATTTCTGCAGGAACCTTGCAGTGAGAGGCACCTTGACTTGTTACTAGCACTGTCCATAAAGGTGGCCAGAAGTTGGGTCAGGGAGGCAGGTGGCAACATTATAGATTAAAGTAGTAATTACAACAGAGAATCCAACCTTAAAGAAAGCAAAAGTAGCAAAGTCAAGGGAGGAAAAGGAAACATAAACCAGGAAAAATACAGTGGTGTTTAGGATAATCAGAGTGCAGGAACTAGCATGTGCTCCTAGCAAGCACTTCCCAGACAAACATCACTCACTTCAGAGTGGGTCTCCTTACGCATGCTGTGATCATATATGTGGCTGGTAGTCAGGCTGGCACACCACCTCTCCAGAGGCCATCAGCCACACCTGTGCTGGCAGGAGGGCTCCTGAACCACTGTTCACCAGAAGGGTCTGCCTGCATGCAGCAGTGTGGGGCTGGTCTCTCCTAGGAGCAGACTTGCAGCCCAGACTCTGCTCTGCTGCAGACACACTGCACAGCCCTGGGCAAGCCTCTTCATCTTTCTCTGTCAGAAGCACTGGGTGACAATGACACTCCTCTCACACAGGAAAGCCATACATTTGTGACTGCTGGGACCTGCACTGAGCCTGCCTGACAGAAGAGGCTGGATAAAGTCTTGTTACCGAGCATTCCCAGGCATCCTCCCACGCAGCTCTCAGCACACATGCAGCGAGCAAAGGGGATGGATTCAGGCAGATACCAGGGGCTGAGCAGCCTCATTTGCACAGAACTTCTCTGGAATAAAGCTCCTTGTGAGTAAGACCTAGCCAGGCCCCTCTGCACAGCACCATGGTGCCAACCAGAAATTCTGTGACACTTGCTTGGCAGCACCAAGAAAACCTGCATTCTCCTTAACTTCCGAATGAGCATTAAGGAGGTAAGCCCATGCCTCAAACACAAGGCAGCTGCTAGTTATTCCCACTACTGTTAGTTTCCTCTGGTCTCATTCTGATCATTTAATGGGAAGATTATGTAATAATCAAATGTTGAAACTAGCAGAACCCCCACTCCAGCAGGGGATACACATTATTTACCCATAAAAAAGGATTGCTACCATGTAAACTGTGATTAATTAAGTTCACAGGAGTTATTTCATGGCATGTAAAAATGGAAAGCTTCCTGCAGAGGAAAAGCTGGGGAGCTAGCTCCATCCTGACAGTAACACAGCCATGCAGTAGGAGACAGCCCTGAACTCACCCACAGGACTTTTGTGCCACACAGTGAACAGCCAAGAGTGCAAAGCAGTGGGAATGGTGGAGACTGGAGAGACTGTCTGCTTAACCCAATACAAATTTCCATCTATCCACAACCTCCTGACCATCTGGGTTTCTCCATGCTAGCAGGCTGCCAGCTCCTTCCACAGGCATCTAAGTGCATGGCCTTCAATCACCATCCACTGCACAGGAGTCTCCATAAACATTCCCAGGCCTCAACTGACCATCTCACAGAGGCCTATGAATGGATCCTAGATGCTGACTGAAACTCTTCCCCTTTCTTTCTTCACCCCAATCAATTACCAAAACATCAGTGCATCAGAGCCTTGCCTGCCCACCTGTGACATCCGTGCAACACAGCACTTGTCTCCCCACTTTAGACCTGACTTCCATTGCTGGCAATACAACTTTCACTGCAAGAATTAAACACACCATGGCCTAGGGCTGCAGTTATCTTTCATGACCCAGAGGACAATTTTAGAAGTAATTAAAACAACAGTAAAAAATACTGGCCCTAAGTGTAAATCTGTATCATACATAGCTTCTTTCCTGGAATGTTTCAAATTGAGGACAACATAGACATGCAAGAGTAGCCACATAGCTTCAAATCTAAAGTCTATTCAGCTCAATATTCTGGCAACAGACAGAAGAAGAATGTCTAGCAAAGAAGGTAAGAAATTGAAAAGCACAGAGCAGCATGTTCCCAATCTCTAGTGATGCACATACAGTTTGAAAAATTTCTAAGACAGAATGTGGTGGGGCTTTGTTGTTTAATATTCACAGATGGATTTCAATTCCACAATTTTTGCTTTAATTTTTTTTTTAAAATTTTTAGCACCAACAACATCCTGACACAAGGAGTTCAACAGCTCCAGCATGCATAGTGTGATTTTGATTCCCTTTTGATTTTTGTCTTTGATTTTTTCCTTTGAGTTTGACTTGTATTTTTATGTTCGTCCTTCCAGCTCCAGGCCCTTCATCAACAGAGACAGTGAACAATCATTCCTTCCTCATCCTTCCTATTCCACGTGATTTTATACACACATGTTCCATTTAATTGTCTTTTTTCCAAGGCAGAGCTCTCCTCATAAAGAAGCCGTTCCAGACCTTTATTATCTTTGTCTGTCTTGACTAACATTTTCTAGTTCAATTCTTTGCTTTCTGAAATGAGAGAACAGCACTGCATAGAGTATTCAAGGTGTACAACACTAGGAATTTAGGTAAGGACATAATCCTGTTACAGTTTTGTTGCTTCTTTAAGAACTCCTAACATGTTATTTACTCTTATGACTCAGCGCTATGCCAGCTTTTCCATGTCAGTATTTATTACTATCCCAGGTCTCATTCATTACTTAACAATCACCCCTGTACTTTTGACTGTCTATGCAAAATTAGGATTATTCCTCCTTCTGCTCATCACTTCCTAGTTCTCTACACTGGATTATATCAGGTCAGTCACTCATAGCACAGGACAGCTGGGAGAGGTGCCCCACTCCTCTGCGGACATAGCGAGACGGTCAGAGGTGGTGAGGAAAGGTGAGCACTCACATCCAACTTACATGACGATGCAGCTCCTTTGAGATCACAAGAAAGCTCCCTGGTTCCAGGGTGCCAGCCTAAACTCTGCCATTGGCAATGGGCTCTTCATACATGTCCCCTTATGCCTCCTGACATCCCTACCACAGGCACTCCTGAAACCAGCTTCAAGCCCTGGTGTTCAGTTCCACACTGAGAACAGCCACATTGGTGCAGCAGAGAAGAGAGTGAAATAGCATGTGTGACTTGGGAGCCATTTGTCACAGAGTTTGTTTAGTTTCTCATAGTGAAGAAAACAGCAGAACATAGGATTCATAATTTTAAATTCTATATAATGACAAACTAGCAAGTGCATTTAACAACCAAAATACATTTCACAGCCAGTAATGGATACTGTAAAATGTAAGCTGGTACTTGGATTATCAAAGGCAGAGTCTATCAATGTTTGGTTTTGTATTAAAGTTGGTTTTTCCATCTGTTGAAAGTGGCTCTTTGTGATTTCACAGGGCATTACACTTTATGTGTCTCACTTGCTGCACCCAAAGGAATTTCATTCTGCTACATTAAGAAATACCTTGGTACACTGGCTAAGCTTTTAACTTTCCAGAACACACTGTTCCATGTCTGTCTCCATCCCAGCAGTTACTTCCTTTAAGTGTCTAACTTATACACACACATACACATACAAGATATAGTGTGATTCACATATCATATGGGCTTTGTCACAATGAGGATTCTGTCTCTGTCCCTTTGTGACCTCTGTGATCACCAGCCCATCTTCTGCTACATGTGTTCAGAAAGGACATGCCTGATCTCTGAAGCACACTTGTAAAATCTATACCTTTTGCTTTGGACTGCATTACATACAGGTGGAGAAATGGGAAACTACACTGAAACTCCTTTTGTTGGGTGTGTCCCACAAATGCACACTGAACACACAGACAGTTGGACCTTTGTTCTTGTGAGAATCTCATTTTTTCATTTTACAGCAACATTCGTTCCAGCTGGGCTTTCCCATGCTAAGGCACAGCTACCTCTTAGCAGAGGATCACCCCAGTTGTATTACCACAAATACCATCTACTACAAGTGCTGTCACAAAACCCACTTCCAAATGCATATTCTATTCTTTCTTAAAAGCCATGGCAATGAAACATTATGCCTCAGTAGTAATTATGCCTCAGTAGTAAGCCTGGTCTCCCATTCATCCCAAGCTCCCAATGCCCCCTTCTCCCTGCACACTTGTTTTTCCCATTATTGTCACTATACTGCATCAGCTCAGATTATGCTGCCATTAGATATGTATTCTGAAGGATCTTGCTACAAATTAAATTTGGGGAAGGTTTAGTATATTGCTGAATCTAAACTTCCTACTGGGTTTTTTCCACCTGCACTGTTACTTCACAGAACTGTTAACGGGAACTGGCAGGTAGCTTGGCAGGTGACTTGAACCTGCTCTGCAACACACACTGACAAAAATACCTGCTCTAGCTGGACCTGCCTTGGCAGTGGGTTGGACTAGACTATCTGCAGAGGCCCTTTCCAAGCCCAGCCATTCTGGGATTCTGTGAAAAGCAGAGACAGCATAAGTCCTGCACTGTCATTTTGGAACAGCAGCGTTGTCCACAGTTCTCAAACACAAGCTGTGTGTAAAGCATGTCTGGGTGACTTGTTGAGAAATATGGTCTATTTCCACAGTGATGTGCATTACATTCCTTTAAAAATCATGATGGAGAGAATATCCAGGGAAGAGGAAGCTGCACAGCATTTTCATGGACTATTACAACATGAAGGTATGCAAAGTCCATGCTTCTTCCCTTATTCTCACTGCAGTGATCCAGAAAATTTTCTTCCCCAAAAACCCCATCATGTCTGAACTGGAAAGCTATTCACAAATAAATGGAGAATGTTCCTTCTAAAAACATGCATGAAAATACACCCATTTCCATTGATTCTTCTTACCATGCTTTCCAAAGCACAGTGGGAGCATGGTCTGACCTTACCAGACACCAAGATCTCGCATCCTGGCCAGACTCTCTGTATGCTTTGTGAGGAGCTTTGCTATCACGGGCATCAGGCAAGGTGGGTACACAGCTGCTCAAGAAAAATCAACCCCAAAATTCCACTATAATATCTTGGAATGAGTCAAGAGGAGGCAGAAGAGCAGCATATCTACCACCCAGCCACATGGGAAAAAGCAAAACCTGGTCTCTAACCTAAGGAGAGCCAAGAGCCCCTGATTCCTGACGGGCAAACATGAAGCCACAACAGAGTACAACTTCTGATCTTCTGACACAATTCAAGCAGGGAAACCAAGCTACACAGAATGCTGGGCATTGCAGACAAAACGGAGACATATGAACTTGATGGGTTTCTCTCCTGCATTTTCTTACAGCCTCCATTGCTATAGTGACGCACAACACCAGAGAATATAATTGCTGTAGTGATTACAGCCATTACATTAAGCTTTAAAATGCTCCTTTCAAATTGAACAATGTTTTTCAAAGTCAACAGCTGGTTCACAGCTTGAAAGCAACAATTAAGATAAATTAAATAAAAAGGGTAATAAAATCACAGACTAAATTTAATTTTTGAAGCACATGCAAACTCCAGCAAACACTTTAAAATATCTTTCAGAAACATCCACAGAAACAAAAAGCAATACAACCAACAATTGTGATGTGCTCATTAATAAGAATGTGATGTAGGAACACAGATAAATGTGTATACTTAGAGCAGAAAACAAATTCATGCAGCATTTATAGCCCTAATCCAGGGGATTGAATCAAACACAAGCTTCAAATGACATTTCTAAGTCTTGGGAGGAAAGTAAAAATGTTTATATATCTGTATATATATTCTTCCTCTTAAGGTACATAAATATATATAAAGTGTGGCTAATGAAAATGGCATGTCCCAGCCCTTAGCCCAAAAAGGGAATCTTGTGTGTGCTCAAGATCACTACAATGCCAGGAGCCTGCATCTACTACTGGAGTGCACAGGAAATGCACTACTGGAGTGACAGGTAAGCCTTACATTTCCAGAGTGTATAACATCAGCTAAATGCCAAGAGATTTTTTGGTGGCCTGGCCTTCTGTTTGTCACTGGGAGAACACTGTTCTCAATTCCAATGGCCTGCCTCGCTAGCAACAAAATGTCGATGCTACACATCCATTCGGACAAAACAGAAAAACATAAAGGACTCATGCCATCATTTCCTTCTATACTCCTGTCAAGAAGGCTTTCTACCTGCAGCAGTGTTCCAAACAGTGTTCCAAACACGCTGACTACAAGCCAGCTGTCTCCGCCTCAGACCTTCAGGCTGCCAATCAGCTGTTCAGCAGTTGACATCCTATGGCACTCGAATAAGAAAATGATAGAAGAATTTGGAATACATATTCTACCTACTTCATTACAATGGGGTTTTTTGCCTCATGAGAAAGGCTGTTTCTCATTAATGCTCATTAGTTATAAGAATTTATTACTAATAATAAAACTACCAATTTAGTTTTCTTCGCACCTGTAGCTATAAAGATTGTTTTAAAGGTTTGTTCTTGCTGTAGTGCATCTGCTCTATTCCTTCTTGGGCTGCACTATGATCCAAGAAACGCTGGCTAGGCTTAGGCCTTGACAAACAGCACCTGTGCCAAGCTCCTCTTGAGCTTATCAGAAACAGTGTCTGTTCGCAGGAAGCGGTGCTGTCTAATGAGCTCCTGTTTTTAATGAACAGACTTGGAAACTTATTTTTCTTGCCTGAATAACAACCCAAGTTGAACGACGTTTTTGTTATCTAAATTTCAGAGAAAGCTACCAATGCAAATTGCAGCCAGGATGAAAAACTACTATGACTGAAGTCCACCCTCTTGTGACCCTATGAACAGTGGTCATGAATGAGACCCTTTGAACTCTTCTGGCTGCGACCAGCAACCTCCTTTTGAGTGGGACCACTCAGAGCCAGTGAATTCTCATTTGCTATACTCAGACAACCACTGCTGAATGACAAGATAGATCCTGGGCTGATGCCCTCACTCCTTGAGGTTCAACCCTTTGTCTCTTGAGAAGATGCAAAGGCATCTAACGTGAATCTTTCACTGAATTTGAGGGGAATTTTTCACAGGTACATACCTTGTACATAGTATTTAGGTCTCTGTGCATGCAAATGTGAACATGCTATATGAAATGTACTATAAATGTTGTTCTCTCAAATTCTTAAGAAGTTTAGATTTGTAAGTAAATTAGTCCTGGTAGCTACTGTTGTGCTATAGTAAATTCCATATGAATCCTTTGTTAAAATGCTTAATTTGAACTATCAGTTAAGCGTTGTTAAAGTTAAGAGCTGTTAAACCTTTGGGCCTAAACTGTTGGTCAAGCCCCATCTCAGTTTAGCAGAGAGGTCCATTCTGAACCTTGTGACTCAGTAGGAAGGTCTTCCTTATTTCTTTTTATCTTGAACATTTTCTATCCCTTACCCTTTTTCCCCCTCCACCCACCAGCCTTCCCACAGATAATTTTGGAGCTGATTCTGGTTTTGGATTGATTGATTTTTAGACTTTATTTTGCTTTTTCTAGTTCTTAAACCAAGTAGTAGTTAACTTTGCCAACAAACTTTTTCATGTTTCTACTTTTATGTTAAGCATGTTTCTGCTGATACCTTTGCTGGTGATTCTTTAAGCAACCTCAAAGCAGCCATTCATGACAGTAGTAAAGATTTTATGTTTTCCTTAATGTTGAAGGAGCTGTCTGAACATATTTGCAAATATGAAGGGGATTCAAGTTGATATAAGGAAAAAGAATTTTGAAATAGTCTAATTTACATAATTTCCATCCAGCTAAGGTAACTAAGGCTACATGTATAACTAATTCTGACTGTCTCAGTTGCATCTCAGCACTGACACATACGTCCCAGATGGATGTTACATAATGTTTTTGTAAAATAAGTATTTTCCAGTGATTCCTGAAAGTAGAACTGGATGTGCTTGCTCCAGAAAGAACACTGTGTGTCCTATACCCAAAGCAATGAGAAGCATTCCAAAGCACCATGCAAAATGTCACCTTATCTCAAAGTTATTTCATCTAGTAATATCAGGGAAATTACAACAATATGTTGTTCTATATGAAAGTACATGACAGCACTATTTGTGAGACCTGGCAGCTGCCACTCTTGGCCAAGCAGATGGCAGTGATAAAACACAGTTCAGGGAACAGGCTGATAAAGATATATCCGTCATTACACTGTCGCCGCACAATTACACTCAACTCCAAGATACAATCAAAATACATGGCTGTGTTACTCTCAATCAGGAACCTTGCTCATCTGAGGAAAATTATGTTTAATAATTAATTCTGTGCATATTTTAATCAGAATCATTCATCTCCTGTTCAGAGGAACAAAAAAGCAACCCAGAAAGACATCCAAAATCATTAAAGTCTTATGTGCTCACACTTTTGTTCTTGCAGAAGAGACTATCATTTCCTGTAAAGGAAAATAAGAGCCAACTATGGCTTTCATAGCAGTCATCAGGTTATATTCCCATTTAAGTGCCAGAGGGCATCTTAGGTTTCATTTTCACTTACTTTTACCTTTTTTTTTTTTTTTTTGCATGGGTGGGGAGGCACAGGGGCTATGTTAAATGAGTATATTGTGCATATTGTGTATATATATCATGGGAGGTACCGGTCAACCACTCCTGGAAGCAAAAAAAGCCTAAGCACTGGTGGCAGGGCAGCAGCAGTACCAGCCTGTCACCACTTCATCTCTGATCCTGGACATTGTCAATACTGACAGGCACTTACCTGCTGCAAAGGCCTGTGAAGGCACATGCCCAGGCATTCCAAAAGCCCTAGAAATGAGGAAACATTCCCTGGTACAGAATTCCCTGGTACAGAATTCCCTGGTACAGAATTACAGAATGGTTCCGTTTGGAAGGGATCACAGATGGGTCATCCCGTCCAACCTCCCTGCTCAAGCAGGGTCACCCCAGAGCACATGGCACAGGATCATGTCCAGCTCATTCTGGAATATCTCCAGTAAGGGACTTTGCTCACCCTCTCCAGGCAATCTGTTCAGTGCATCTCACCCACACAAGTGAAGAAGCTCTTCCTCATGGTCAGTTTCTGCCCATTGCCTATTTTCCTACTGCTGGGCATCACTGAGAAGAGCCTGGCTCCATCTTCTTGCCATCCTCCGTTTAAGGAGGGTGCAAATTCCAAAGTACCAAGCTGCCAAAAGGGACATGGCATTCCTGGAGAGCTGAGCAGCAGCCTGGAGTCCTAAGAAAATCTTCAGTGTCACTTCTTGTGCTCTGAATTGCTAGACATGATGTTGCACTGGAGAAGGTTTCACATTTAACAAGAACTCCAGACAAGGCAACCCATCTGAGATGACTTTCCCAGTAAGCACTGCAAGCAATTTACACATCCTGACTTGTGCTTAGATATTTGGGGCATCTGTTTTGATGCCTCAGCTTTCACACTCCTTCACAGAACAAATAAATACTTTCTCTATCTGCTAATTCGAGCAGCTGGCTATTACTCAACAGACTCCTGCTACATTCACCTAGGGAAGAATCATAAATATATGTGTACAAGTAAGCAGATGCCGTCATTTTAAAAATTGATTCACCTAATACAAACAACCTACTTTGGACTTAAGTGGTAAACCACTGAGTATGTGTTCAGTGGTTAACTTTAATAAAATCCAAAAACAATCATAGGACTTTGTTCACTAACTCAAATTAGTTAATGAGGAAAGAGTGCTATATAGGAGAATATTCCTATAAATAAATTTTTTAAAAATTTAAATTCGGGACAGGCCAAATACCTACTTTTTTCAATGAAGACAAATGCAAGATAAGATACAGAGCTTTTTTTTTTTTTTCACAAGTGGCAGACAAGGTAGCATCAACATCAACATCAACTGTGGGTCCTGGAATGTATGACTATAAACAGAAGAGAGAAGTACAGATGATTCATCAGGCTCCATTATCTCCCTTAATTGTGTGCCTGTTTGTTTGGGTTTTTCTAAATAGATATTTTTTTCCTGAAAGTCAGTGCTAGGAGAAGGAGAGGTGGCTGCAGCATATTTTAAAAATATACAGAATATAAAAGAGAGCAAAAAGCACAGACTATAACCCAGGAAACAACAGGGGAAATTTTGGTAGTAACTTTTCTTCTGTGCTTTAAGGGACATCTTTCTACAAGGCTAGGCAGTCTGCTTTCCATAATCTTTGAAGAATTTACTTCTGATGGAAACAGCACAAGCGTCAGTGATGGTGGCATAATCCGTGGAACTCTTTTTCCCATCACTTTCTGCAAGTTAAACACATGACAGTAATCTCTGTTCTTTGGCAGCAGGAATTAAATTCTCTCTTCTTGACCTAAAATGGAAATGTCTAGCACTGAAGTCGTCTATTTCCTTGGTCAGCCAGCTCACACAAAACATCTGCATTAGTTTACAGGTATTTCAAAACTAGCTTGCATTATTGCAAGATTAATTGCTCTGAGAGCTAAACTTCTCAATTCAGTATTTGCTAATCTGTTGGCTTTTTTTCCCCAATGAAGAAAATTTCAACCAAGTTGTTAAGATGCAGCATGATATTATGAGCTTTTAGTGGATTTTCCTCCAAGACTAGAGGCCAAATACACAAGAGTCAGTACGCACCTTAAGACCTGAGCTTTATTAGTTCAGAAGATATATAGCCCCTTTAACTGCAATGACAACTCCCTGAAAGGAGTTTGTAGCCAGATGGGGGTTGGTCTCTTGCTCCAGGCAACCAGTGACAGGACAAGAGGACACAGTCTCAAGTTGTGCTAGGCAAGTTTTAGGCTGGACATTAGGAAGAAGTTTTTCACATCAGGAGTGACTGGGCAATGGAATGGGCTGCCCAGGGAGGTGGTGGAGTCACCGTTCCTGGAGGTGTTAAAGAAAAGCCTGGAAGTGGCACTCAATGCCATGGTCCAGGTGACAGGGTGGCCTTAGGTCATAGGCTGGACTTGATGATCTCAAAGGTCTTTTCTAACCTAACTGATTCTGTGATTCAAGACTATTGATGCTGTATCAAAATTCAAAATATTGCACCAAATTTGATTAGAAATAACTGTCTTCCAGCGTATGCTCACAGAGAAACACTGAGCCTCCCTGAATACTGCAAAACTAAAATCACCTGAAATGAAACTAATAAAGCTCATCATGGCCTCAATGCCTCACTGCTGTGCTGGAGATTGCTTGTTCAGACCTTGCTGTTATTTGAAATTCCAGAAAGAGAAAATCCTAATCTTCAAAGTGAAACTTGTGAAAATATTGCTCATATTTGAACAACAAAAACTATTATTTAATGAGAATTGCATTAACCAACTTAAATGCAAATAAAAGTTAATGAAAATGGTTACAAAAAGTGGACACTCCACAGACACAAGACTAACAACCCTTGCTAGCAAACTAAATTGCAAATAATGAACACAGGGTCCAACAAGAAAATCTTGCTGCTAAAATACTTCCTCCTACAGCAGCATACATTAACATTTAGCAGTTAAGGAGAAAAGACTGAATGAAGGTGCTAAAATCACATTGTCACAGGAGGAGTTTAAGGTGCCAAGAGAAAGGCAGTCAGAAGACAGGAAACAGGCCATGCATGATAAGCAATGCACAAGTCTGAAGTGTGAGAAGTGTGAGAGCAGTAGTGATCATTTTGAGGAGACAGATGGGGAGCAGGGGGAGAGCCACCACCAGAAGCAATAGAACGAGCTCACATCAACTTTTTGTCCATTTTTGGAAAGCACTAGTGACTGAGTCCGTCTCTTTCACCAGACAGCAACCGAGACAACGAGAGAACACAGTCTCAAGTTGCGCCAAGGGAAATTTAGGTTGGACATTAGGAAAAAGTTCTTCATGGAAAGAGTAATAAAATACTGGAATAGTCTGCCTGGGGACGTGGTGGAGTCACCATCCCTGGATGTGTTTAAAAAACGACTGGATATGGCACTCAGTGCCAGGGTTTAGTTGAGGTGTTAGGGCATCGGTTGGAGTCAGTGATCTTGAAGGTCTCTTCCAACCTAATGATTCTGTGTGATTCTGTGTAAACATGTGTCTCAGCACAGAAAACAATTATTTTAACCTTTACTGTAAATTAGGATTTGTCGCAAATCTGAAGATTTTGACCCTAACTAGGAGCTAAACATTCGTCATTTCCTGTTATGGTGGTTTAGAGCTTGGTTCACCATGTTAAAACATTCCTCAGTGCTGAATTTTAAATACAATATTGTTTTACGTTTGCTGTCAAGTACTAAGTCTTGAGAACGTTCAGGGCACGTTATCAAAGCAGTTTGGGGCTCAGTGATGTTGTGCCCAGCGCGTTAGAAGACTTTTGTACATATCCCATGCAGAAAGCAGGTCCTGTGTGCAGATTAACAGCAAACAGCTGAGCCAGCGGGAGGACATGGGCTCAGAGCCGCGCTGGGCTCCGCTCCAGCTCCTCGAGCGCACGCCGGGGCCGGGCAGAGACGTTTCCTTGCAGCACAAAAGGTCAGCTGGGAAGAGCGCATCTCCCCTTCCCGCAGCAGCCACCGCCTGCGCTCCGCCGTCCACAGCGCAGGCAGCCACCTCCGCACGCTGGCCCCGAGTGAACGGCCAGAGCGGTGACCGTGACCTTCACCGCGTCTGTGCGCTCCCCTTTACTGCGAAAACAGCGCCGATCATCAACGCGCACGGGTAACAACACCGAGCGCGAGCTTCCCCGCTACGGGAGAAGCTCCGCCCCCGGCACGAGCAGCACGGCCCGGCCCCGGCACGAGCAGCACGGCCCGCCCCCGGCACAGCCAGGCCCGGCCCGTCAGCCCCAGCCCGAGCCCCCGCCCCAGCGTCCGGCCCGGCCCGACAGCGCCTCCTCGCGGACGTCGGCGAAGGCGCGGCCATGGCGGCGAGCGGCAGCGCGGAGAGCGCGAGCGACAGCTCCGCGGTGTGGGCCGAGGTGCGGGCGCTGCTGCCCCGCGCCGAGGAGGGGCTGACCTTGGCGCTGAGCGGCGAGGTGGAGGACTGCGTCCCGCCGCTGCTGCTGCGGGCCCGCACGCTGCTCTACGGCGCGGCGGGCCGGCCCGGGGCCGGAGCGGCAGCGGCGCTGGAGCGCCTCAGCGACGTCCTGCGCGACTATTCCTGGGAGAAGCTGAACGCGGTGCCGTGGAGGGAAGTCAGCAAGGCCTGGCGCCAGGTCTACGCCTACGGCTGCCTCTTCGGGGCGCTGGCTGAGGTGGCCGCGGGCCGCCCGCCCGCGCGCGCCGTGCGGCTCTGCGCCCGGGGGCTGCTGATGGGCGCCGCCGTCCTGGACAACGTCCTGTCGCGCCTGGCGCGCGCGCTGCAGCCGCACCTGCCCCGCGCGGCGCCGGGCGGCGGAGCTCGCGCCGAGGTAGCGCCCCGCACCCCCCCAGCCCCCCTCGCGGCCCGGCCTTCCTCGCGCTCCCCGCGCGGGGCCGTGCCGGCTGCTGAGGGAGCGTCCGTTCCAGAGGGTCCGGCTGCAGCCGCCGCCTCCTGCGCTGCAGCCGCAGGAGGTGATTCCGCACCTTCGCTGTCCTTCGCTGGAGCGCTTCAGGGACTGCTACCTCATTCCCCAGCGGCCCGTGGTTCTGGAGGGCGTCATGGACCACTGGCCGTGTATGAAGAAGTGGAGGTGAGAAGCAAAGTTCCTTCCCTGTCCAAGTAAAGTCACGATCGTTCCCTGAGTTGGATATCTTGATGCTCGATAGAGCAGCACAGACCTTCACAGAGGATGGATACCGTGGGCAGTGTATTTTCCTAGCAGCGGTGTCTTACTGTTCTGCGGAAGTTCCTTCATAGATGAGAGAAGCTCTTCATAGCATTCAGGGTATCACAGCAGGTGCTGGAGTGTGTCAGGGCAAAGGTGACCCTTTGACCAGCCTCTGGCTCTTTCTGGGTGAAGGCCACCCTCTGCCCAGCCTTCAGCTGTCCCAGGAGCCCAATGGCAACACCTGGGAGCTCATGAGAAGTGCACATTGCAAAGTGCCAGTGGGCTGCTCACAGCTCGGTGGATCTGTGTCATGCACACATCGGTGGCTTTTACCCGTTGGAACTTGCTGATAATTAGTGCAATGGAAAGTGAATTTCAGAGCCATGAGTAAGCATTGTTGACGTTTTCATTCATAAATCCAAGCACTGATGTTTGTTCAGTGTTGTGTTTGAGTGTTGAGTTTCAGAGACCACTGTGCAGGAGTGAATAACAGCATTGTGCTTCTTGATCAATACACACAATGGTGCCCACGTATCTAATACTGAGCATCAAGTATTTGTGAGGTAAAGGTCATGATTCCCTAGAAAAGGGGTAAAATCACTCATGCTTAGTTTGGGTAATTGCTTTAGTTCAACAACCAAAGGTAAAATTAAGTGGACACACTTGTTTTGTCATAGGGATTTTATTAATTTTTGAGGGAAGGTACTGCACTGGTTAACTTTAGACACTTAAAAATATTAACTTCTCCATTTAATACCATTGTCCATGGAGAGATGTATTTCACCCATCAAACTAAAACAATTGGAATGGGTGTTATTGGCACCTGTATTGACACTGACAGAGAGTTGATCTAATATTACTGAATAAAAGATACAACATTTTATCAAATGTGGCAGCAGGCAGCAAAAATGTTTGCCATCCCTTGCCAAGAGATAGTAACAGCTTAAATCTTCATAGTTTGCGAGGAAACAACTGAAGCAAACAGGCTTTTAAACCAAAACAAAAGATAGTTGTGAGGTCATGAACACACAAACCTGCCTGGTGATTTCCTTGTTGCTTGCATTCTTTTCTTCTGCCTTTTTCTTCTGATTGGTTTGGTTTAGACCAAAGGAGAAACTCAGGGTAGTAGAATTTTATTACTCAACAAGACTGTTTTAGATTGATTGCCTTACATTCAAAATTAGTAAGAGCAGTATAGAAGGTAATGGAACTTTTTTTTTTCCAGTGTGGACTACTTCTGTCAAGTCGCAGGGTGCCGCACAGTCCCTGTGGAGTTGGGTGTTCGGTACACAGATGAGGAATGGTCTCAGCAGCTCATGACTGTCAGTGACTTCATCAGCCAGTATATCATGGATGAGGTCTGTTACACTCATTTGTTTCATTTCCAGACACAGCAAGGGACAGACACTCGAGGGGGTGTGCTGTAAGCACAAGCTCTGAATTAAAAGGTTTGACGTATTTTCAAGACCTGAAGCTGGGAATAATTATTGCAACAATAGGTTTAATTTTTACCTGTAATCAAATGTACAATAGCTGGAATTTGATGAATACATATGCACATTGATATATACATATGGAGCAAAAATCTGACTGGTGGAATCTAAGAATAAGGGATCATCAGCCAGCAGTGTTGTTCCTCTTTCTCATTAAACTGCTTAGTGAGATTTAGGGTCAGATCCAAATTTACTTGCCATGAGGCAGAAAAGTACGAAGTTGATTAGCATCTGGAATGTCCTTTTGCTTTCACAGATGAAGATCCCAAGCCCCCATTTCTGTTTCCTGACCTTCTGGCAGGAAGGACCATGTGCCATAGCAAACTGATCTGTGGTGCACCCTGGAATACAGTATGGAAGTAGTTCCAGGGCATAAGGGAGAACTGGTCTGTGTGCCAGCAGGGTCTGGCTAGAAAGATGCCGTGCATTGTCAGCTGTCAATACTCCACAGGGAGTCCCAGCTTCCTTCAGTAACTCAAGCTGGATGATTTATAGATTGTGGAGACACACCTACACTGTCACAATTTCAATGGAGCTGTAAGTTTCTGAAGACCCCTTATACTGTTGAAATACTTACAGTACTCTGAATAGGACACTGGAAATGGATGTTACCTATATGTAAATTCTATTCACCTGTAAGTAAATTAACTCACTGTCTTTCCTGTATGTTACTGTGCTTTCTTTCTCTGCTATCATTTCAGAACAATGTAGGATACCTTGCCCAGCACCAGCTTTTTGATCAGGTAAAACTGAGTGAATATTTTTATCTCCCTACAGTCGTGTTCCTTTTGTAGCACAAGTTGTCTCTGAGGATGTTGACTGTACTAGATTGAAGGGTACATGGAGAATTCAGAGTAATTCTTAAGTTTCTATTCCCATGATTTGAAGGAACAGAGGGAAAGGTTTGTTCCATTCGGCTGCAAGACATAGTAAAAAAATCCTTTTGGGATGAAGACATTCAATCCTAGCACTGTTTCAGTACAATGTAGCATATACTTAGGGGATATCACCTGGAAAGCCCATTTCATAAGTCAGGGAAGAGATTTGGACAGGAAAGTCTTCTGCATTGATATGTTTACCATAATCTGAAATGTCATTCCAGTCTACGAGAGCTTACGTTGGTGGGAGGCATAAAAAGATAGCTCACAGAGAAGCAAGCATAGTATAGAAGAGATCAGCTGCTCCTTTTCAATGAAGAGAAAACATACTTATTATTGTGGGTATCTCTGATTTCTGCAAAAGCATAGGGTCTCTGAAGAATGAGGAAACCCCTTTCTTTCTCCCGCTTCTCCTTCCAACAGAGTCTGCTCACTAGAACAGAAAGTTTGAGAACATTTCCTGCAGATTCCTAGCAGGTCAGCTACTTGTCTCCTACACTTGCTGGACCAGCCAGGCATTTGTTTTCTTTGTGTCCAGCCTTGCTCATCTGTTCTATGAATTACATATTTTGGCAAGTCAACACGTGCTCTTTTTAATGTTTCTTTCTTCATGGAAGTAGATCCCAGAACTTAAAGAAGATATCAGTATCCCTGACTACTGCTGCTTGGGGGAAGGAGAAGAAGATGACATCACCATTAATGCTTGGTTTGGTCCAGGAGGTACAATCTCACCTCTTCATCAGGATCCCCAGCAAAATTTTTTAGCCCAGGTATGTACTTTACACATGCCATTAAAGCAATACTTACAGAAAATGGTATGGTATGTATTAGAGACAAGGAGAGCAGACAGCTTGAGGAACAATCAAAGGATAGAGAAGATGCAGATACTATTTTGCTATTTTATTGCATTTGTCACTACTGCAACTTAATTCTGAATGTAATCTTATAGACCACAAGTGTTGCTCATTGAGCAAGACCGTTATTTACCCTTGTTTTACAGATGATAGATAGAAATCACAAGAAGCAGCTTTTCCAAGGTCACATGGGATTTGCCACAGAGTTGGGAACAATCTGGATCCTGTAATGTACTAAGGAGTTTCTTTTTCTTGTATCATGGTTTGAACCCAGCCAATCCCCAAGCCTCAAGCCTCAGCTGCTTTCTCATCTCCCAAACAGCAGGATAAGGGAGAGAATGGGGAGAGCTAAAGCTAGAAAACTTGTGGATTGAGGTTTAATAAGCAAAAACTGTGCATGTAAGCAAAGCAAAACAAAGAATTACTTGACTGCTTCCCATGGGCAGGCAGGTGTTCAGTCATTCCCAGGAGAGCAGAGTCCATCATGCTTAACAATTACAGGGGAAGACAAACATCATCACTCCAAAAACCTCCCCTTTCTCCTTCTTCTTCTTCCCCCATATCCTGAGCATGATGTCATACAGTGTGGAATATCCTTTGGTCAGTCAGTCTGGGTCACCTGTCCTGGTTGTGTCTTCTCCCAGTCTCAGTCACCCCCAACTTCCTTGCCAACGTGGCAGTATGATAAGCAGAAAAGGCTTCAGGTCTTTGTAAATCCTGCTCAGCAATAAGAAAAACATCTCTATATTATCAACCCTGTGTTCAGTACAAATCCAAAACATAGTCCTATACCAGCCACTCTGGAGAAAATTAACTCTACCCCAGCCAAAGCCAGCACATCTGGAAAGCAAAGTTTTGAGGTGGACTTAGGTGCATACTTTAGTCCATTTGAGGTTACCCAGTAAAATATTAATGCATGCAGTAAGATAGGAATTAAAACTTGATATCTTTTTGATGATGACTTCTGGTGCAGAATAACCCAATAAAATATTGGGGCCTTTTGTGGTAAGCACTGAACAGGTCCAGGGATGTCTTCTGGATCCAAGTTGACTACTGTGGATCTTCAAACACTGAGAGGTGTTAACTGAAGGAGATTGCTGTCCTTCAGATTCTTAAAAAAAAACTAATAGGCTTACACAGTTTTCCAGCAGGACTGTGACATTACTTTCTACTGATGGTTATTTATGGGTTATTTATGGGTTGAGCTTTAGTTTCTCTGTCCCAGTTGCATCTTGCTAACCTGTGTTTTCACTGGAAATTTAGGCTTAATTCAGGCCTTCCTATGATGTTTTTTTTACAACTGCTGTGCAGCTCTGTATGGATTGTATTTCTTTTGCATGCTACCTGCTTGGCACACACATACAGCTGCATTCTGAAAGTGAAGTACTGAACTATTCATGCTGTGTAAACTTTGAGGGGATTTTTTTTTGTGGAAGAAAAATGTACAGGAGCTGTTGGACTGGGAAAAGATACTTTCCTTACTAACCTCAGAACTTGTTTTCTTCTGCCTAAAAAATGGGATTATCTGCCAGTGGTGTGAAAGAGTCTTTGTAATTTGAACAGCTGGTGATCTGGCAGTTTTCAATTAAAATTGTCCTGTTTTGTGATGCCATTTAAACTGTGGATGTGAAGTACAGGAAGGCACAAGCATAAGTAACAAAATGAAATTATGCTGGCTGGTGGTGAGATCGTAGTTTTTCCATTAATGAGAAAAGTAGTCTCTGGAGATGGAGGCTATTGCTCATTAACTGGTGCCCGGAGTCTTATAATATACAAGGCCTTAATCCAGTGAGGCAAGTGCAGGAAGGAGCTGTTAGCAGCTGATGGCAGTCCCAGAAACATTTCATGCATTCACAGAATGTGCTGTTGGAGCAATAACCAGCATTTTCATCACTTCCATATGTCACCAAAAATACCATGTAATACTTAGTTCTTTAGTAAGCTAATTAAGATCCTTAAGCTCATTGGGCATTGGGACATGGAAGACATCCTAAAAACACATGGACAGCCAGTTATACAGATCAATGCTCTACTAGTTTACTCAGTGGTAGTGAAGAGTAGGACAGGGCAAGAGTACTTGGTACTTTTCCAATCTGTAGAATACATTTATGTGCTGTCCTTGAAGCAACAAACTAAATAGCCAGTATGACAGCTTTGATATTGGTAAGATTTCAGGAAATCCTGTTCTATTATGTGGATGCTAAGATAAAGGAAAAGCAGGTTGGTTAGGAATGGTGCTGGGATTAGTCAGAGTACCCATAACAGGACAGTTCCCAAGTATAATCATGTCTAGCTCTTGCAGTGGTCTGGAATGCCAGCACAAGCCATATGAATCTTCACCCTAAACCTTTGTTCCACTGGTATCAGTGGAGGAGTCAGCTTTGACTCGTTCATGCTGCTACATCCTGGCACCAAAACTTGGTGTTCATGTAATGAACATGTAGTGTTCAGGGAAGCCAGGCCACTCACCTTAAAAATTCTCATTTCAGCACTCCAATGAAGGAACTGTTTTAATGCAAAAAGTAAGAGTTTGAGTGGTATATGGAAGCTTAGCAGTCACTCTGCAAGTACCTCTGCCTGTTAATGTAAATTGCAATGAAGGTTCAGCCTCCTTATTCTCAGTTCTTATTTCTAGCTAATTTTGAGCCTAAATAATGATGTATAAACTGGGTGCTTTAAACTTTTAATTGAAAGCAATCTGGTTAAAGGCATTTCCTTCCCAAAGGTATTTCATTCTTATCTGCTCCAAGGGAAGAGGTACTTAAATTCCTATAGCCTGATTTAACTTTTTATTATAGCAGTATCTATTACTAACAAAGATAATTATGTTCCTTGTAATCATGTAATTGTACTGTTAAATGCCAGCTATGGCCCACAGCTTCCAGTAACGTGCCAGTTAATGACCATTGGAAAAATTTTATTGTATACAGGTATTTGGAAGAAAGTATATCCGTCTCTACTCACCACAAGATTCAGAAAACCTGTACCCCCATGAAAGCCAAATTCTTCACAACACTAGTCAGGTAAATAGTTGCCTGAAATTTTAATATCAGTAATGTTATCAAATCATATTTGAGTAAAGACAGTCTTCTGATGATTGTTTGGTTTTTTATAGGTTGATGTAGAAGATCCAGACTTGGTCAAATTTCCAAATTTCAAAAAGGCTGCATTTCAGTCCTGCATTCTGATGCCTGGACAGATTCTGTTTATTCCAGTTAAATATTGGCACTATGTGCGATCGCTTGAGCTCAGTTTCTCCGTTAGTTTCTGGTGGTCATAGCTCTGAAATGTAGTCAGCAGCACTGAAAAGGGAATTAAAAATCAGGGAAGTAGCACCTCTCTCTCAGGAGAGGTTAGAGGTGGAGTAAAACCAAAAACCAACAAACTCTTGCTAAAGCATGGAGAAGTAGTCACAATGGGTAAGTGGAAAGAGTATGCTGTAGCCATGTCATTTTTGTATGTTTCTAGTAACTCCTAAAGACCATGTGTTAGGTCCTGTGTGCGCATCCCTCAGAAACAGCCTGTGTACAGGCACTACCAGGGCTCTGCCTGGGCCTCTCTATCTCTCTCTATTTGGATTTAGAAACACTAAACCCTGGAGTTAGCTACAGAGATGGTGCTACCTAAACGTTCAATTCATTAAAAAATTAAGCGAACACCAAGCAAGGTACTAGTCTCCTGCATGGAAAAAGTTACTTATGTCCTGGTCTGGCCAGGATAGGGTTAATTTCTGCAGCCAGGAGGGGCATGGCCCAGACCCAGAGGCTCCTCTGTACCACCTCAGCCTGCCACCTATGCAGGCCAGGGGCAGGAAGGGGCTCCTTGGTCTCTTAGTGATTGTATGTATGAATCTTTTTGTGTGAATCTTTTGTATCTCTTGTACACTTTGTTATTGATATTGTTGCTATGACTGCTCATTTTCTTACTCCTTTGCTGTTTCCAGTAAATTGTTCTTATTGCAACTCATGATCTTGATCTTTTGGGCCTCCCAATTCTCCTGTCTGTGAGGGGAGAAGTACGGGGAGGAGAGAGTGAGCAAGCATCTCATGGTTTGGAGCGTTTTGGTGCAAACACTGATTTGGAGAGTACCATTCCTAAAGCACATCATCACGTTAAAGCCTAGAACATGGCAGTTAACTGAAGTTAACCCATAGTTTAATTGCAGTTAGATAACCTGAAGTTTAATTATGCTTTGATTAACCATCACCTGAACTGCTGTCGCCACCTTTCTGCAGCATCACACATCTCTATCAACGACAAAAACGCTGCCATTTCAGTCTGGGGTGGGGCAATAGCCAGTCCTTAGCTCCTTTCCAAGTCACTCTTAAAGGAAAAAGCATCCTTACTTAAAACTGGGGTTAGAAGTGCCAGGACTAAAAACCTAAAGAATTTCAATATGGTAATTTTTTCAGCACTTCACAGACATAAGCTAACATTGCTCCAAGTCCAGTCATACTGCTTCCCAGTCCTTCTGTGGCAATATTCCCTCACAGCTGCTTGTGACCTGGCCTTACGTCAAGACAAATTCTTTTGCATCTATAGAATGGACAAAACACAGCTACAGAACCAATTAGAAGTGTTCCAACTCCAGCCCTAGGTCAGAGACTCAGCCAGCTGCCTTGCACATATTGCTCTGATTTTTCACCTGCTTGACATGCTACAGCAGGTGTCATTTCCATTGCGCAACTGAATTTGTACTGTCCCTGTACAAACAGGGAGCACTTGCTGAGAAAGGCTTTTTTCAAGAGTTCAGCTGTATATACCAGCTTGCAGGACCGACTAAAACATTTGCATGTTTCATCCCCAAACATGCACTGGGAGTCCCAACCCAAGAATATGGAGAATCACAAACAGAAAACAGCTTTCAAGAAAGCGGTGCAAGCATTACTGTGAACAGGAACGTCAATAATAGTTTTATTTTAAGATTCTTAGAACTTTAGAAAATGGGTACACTGAGCACTGTTACTAATTGAATACAATAAAGTCTGGCTATTCTGCCAGAGTGGCGGCAAAGAGATGTCACTGACATCAAGTTTTACTGGCATCATCTAGCACCAAGAGTGGAGCTCTGTGGTGAGCCCATCCGACTCACACCTGTAAAGAAAACCAAAGGAAGGTTAATGGACAACACACAAAAAAAAGATAATATTGTATAACCTCCTTTTCTAAAATGCTTTGTATATTCCTCTGTTGCTGTTCACAATGTCCAATTTCTCTGGACAATGGAGGAATTCCAAAGAGATTCTTAGAAGCTCGGTATTTCCAGAAGTTTTAGTTTCATGGGTTGTGTGTGCTTCTATCCCTTCCCCACTCCCCCCCCATCTCATAAAGATTGTTATAAAAAAATATACAGGGGGTCTACTATACCCCTGTGACACTTTTTGGGCACTCTGGGAGCTCAGTGCTGTCTGTGTGTGATTTAGTGTCTGAAACGTACCACTGAAGTCAGAAATAGCTAATACAGTTATGAATAATACAGGCAGTGCCACTGAACATCACAGCCCATTTCCTAGTATTATTACATTCAGTTTTTTTAAAAATACATTGCTTGGTACCTGGGGTGTCACAAGACCAGAATTCATTACACTTGGGACAGCGGGGTTCAGTCTGGCCTCTGAAGTACTTTCTGACACAAGGTAAGTGCATTCCAATTCCACAGGATTCACATACTTGGCTCTGAAATCAGGAGTGTTGATTCATAAAATCTTTTTAAACTGTCCTTCAATTTAAGAGAAAGTTGTTACAAAGAGCAGCAAATACGCAACACTTTGTTCCAAAGAATGGTTCCCACAATATGGGTGGTAGACACACTCAACAGTCGAAGCTGGTAAATGGTAAAAGGAGGTACTTTTATGTAAACTAGGAAATACTGTTTACCTATATAGACAACATTTAGCTTGAAAGACAGCAATTTCAGTGCAATAAAGGAGACTGACTGGGATGGAAAAAATAATGTGGAAGCATGTTAGTTGGGCAAATCAGAAGATGCAGGCTCACAGTGCAAGAAAACACAGCAGTTTTGGAAAATCCAAGCTGTAACTACTTAGGCAAGATGGAACCAGAAACGTCCCAGCTATCAAAACACAGTGCTTTAGCATGCTCTACTAGCACTCATGTTCCTTCTGAGGTCCAAACATAAGCAATTCCTGAATTAAAATCCCAGGACCAAGAATGAATGTGTCACGTGATGATGTCTATTGGCAAGGCCCAGAGAGGACACTGCTAACACCTCACTGCTAAACCTCTTTCAGCATCAGGAGTTCATCTCTAATATGCTGGTTTGGAAAGCCAGACAGCACAAACATGTTCCTCACTGCAGGAGTGCACTTTTCCAATTTTATAATTGGAGACACTGCTCCAAGGCAGTTTTATTTCTAAGACAGAAGACAGAAGATAAAATGCCTAAAATAAAAAAAATAATAAAAAAAAAGGTTTTTTTTACAAAATGCATGAGCACCATGACCAGATTAAAAGACCAAGTTTATACCCACAGGAAAGCATCAGAAACCTCAGCTATGACCATACAAGTCCATTGGCTGAGGTGACATGTTACCTGGATGGCGAGGCTGTGACAGATGTTACATTTCCTTGCCACGTCCTGGTAGTTGCTGAGAATGTACTGTTCCATCTCAATTATGCACCGAGTATGCAGAGTATATTCTCCATTTTTCTAAAGAAACAAGTGTTGAAATGAGGAATTTCTTTTAAATCCTTCTACCTTTTCTGACTGTGCTAACCACTTGTTAACAAGCCACTTTTTTATACCATCATGAAACCAACATGCTGGTACAATGCAATGTCAGAACACCTTTGAAATAGCAGAACTCCTTTGTTTAGAGGAACAGAATAAAAATCCCACACCTCTAACAGAGATCTAGTCCTTAGAAAGCATAGATGAGCAAGCTCCTATTAAGTTCCTTAATAGAGGCATGCTGTTTTGGGATCCTCCATTATAGGTTAGAGAAAATTCTCCCTGCTTTAAACAAAATCTCGGCATTTCCTGCTTGATGTGTCTTTGGAAATACCTGCCAAATCAACTTAACATGTAAGTAACGGTGTGGCAGCAGGTTGAAGATCTATGATGCAATGACTCCAGCAGAAAAGGGATTACAGTCTTCCTTGGGAAGCAACTGCAGTGTCCACATGGTGAGCTCATCTCCACTGCTCCTTCATAGAACAAAACAGGTGTAACCATGTGCACAGTGGCCCATGCATTTCTGGTACAGGAGTTTTCAACATGTCTGGCCTTGCTCCTTTTCAGGAAATTCTAAATGCAACTAAAGGCACTGATCACTCTGAAAAGCTTTCCCCAGCTCTTGTTCCAGGTTGAAGGATGCTGTGCTGTTGTGTACAAAGGATGCCTGCGTGTCACTGGGCAGGACTAGACACACAAACCCACCTGGCTCAGGTACAAGAAACTGAAACCATATGGTCCTGTACAGACCTACCCAAGGACTTTTTCCTTGTAAGTCTACTTCCTTTTCTGCAAAAATCACTGAAGCAGCAATAAGCATGGCCCCATAAGACCATTTTTGCCATCTTTCATTCATTCATTCAAGAAAAGCTCCAGTCTCAGCTACCACATCCATAAGGACATGATAACTGGATCCATTGAACTATGAACATTTGAATGCAGTTACCTCAGACAACCACTTATCCTCCACAAAAACTTTCAGCGCTTGTTCTGCTTCCTTTTTCTTCATTTTCCTTGTCTTAAGTTGGTCAGCCAAGTTTAAAATATCTGTAGATGAGGCAAAGCCATTTTCTGATAAAATTATTAGGTCCATCTACCAGAAGAAACATTACCAAGTATTAGAAACCCTGCAATTAGGCAGACACACCTTACAGTAATGTCAACAATGACAAACGTTTATATGCAAATTAGCAAATTCATTTGGTATGTTACTGGCATTAAAAACTATTGTATATTACTAAACTACTGAAGCCAGTGAAAAACTTGGCAATCTTGACGGAAAATCCTGAAGAAAGTTGTTTGTGTAACTAAAAGAAGATGTGTAAAGTCCCAAACCTCAAGAAGTCCTTCCCTGGTGCTTATCTACCTTACCCATAACTGACTTAAAACAGCAAATCATTACTTACACTTACTTTCCTCCCTGCCCACCCCACCCATTTGATCTCAGATAAACTTAGGTAAAATGGGAACTACTTCCTCAACCACATCTCCATTTCCATTTTCATTCATTTTAAGATGATACCTTAAGAAATAATATGATTTACTAAGTGATAACTGACATACTTACTGTTTTTCTGAACAATTCCAATTCAATTTCTGTATAGTCAGATGCCATTTTAGTTACTTCAGTTTCCGCCAAATTCACCTATAAAAAATAAACTGATATAAAGTGCCTATGTGGTTTCATACCAGAAACTATAAAAAAACCCTTGAGGTTAAGAATACATCATCTTACAATTAACATAAATGTTAGTTCTTTGAGGGGCGCTTGATGGTATTCAAGTTCTTTCTTTACAACCCCTCATCTTCCAGCCACAAATTCTCTACAGCTGCCTCTGCCCAGGCAAAGCCATTCCATAATCCAAGCTCCCAGAACTGACAGAGAGTGCTGCAGCCGAGCTGACACATCACAGGTGCTAGACAGTTCTGGTGCTAGACAGCAACTGGAACTATATTATCAGTCACCGTTTTTTCCACTGTGAAAACCAGTTGCCCATCTATTCTACTGTTATTGCACATGCTACTACTAATAATTATTAGCTCAATTTAACTGGCAAAAGGAAAAGTTAAAAGCAGCAGCTAATGTTAATACATCCTGTATGCATCTGGTCTTTTGAAATTACTAAGCTTCTCTGACATGCACATTGCAGATCATCTGGGGAAACAACTTATAGGCCACTCCTCAGCAATCCTTTTGTGCTAGGTTGATTTTTGAGTGGGAGAGAAAGAAAAATATGTTGGACAGCTCTCTGTGTTTTCTAGTTTAAAAATCTTTCTCAGGAAAGAAAGTCTCCTGTGGAAAAGGAATCTCACTTCAGCACTTAAGCAATGTTTATGCTAAGTAACTCCAACACTGCTTTCATCCTTGCTACAATGTCCTATTCCCACACACCTGAGTTGTGACAGTTTATCCTCCTGCATCCACTGCCAGCCCCACACAAACACAGCACAGGAGGTACATACTACAGCATAATGTGCTCTCCCATTGTCTTCCGATATTCCTTTCCGGATCTGCATAAACAAAGGCTGCAGGTGGCTATTAATAGTGCTGATGAAATCATCCAGTTTATCATGTGCGTAGTAAACTGGAAATGAATGAGAAAAAACACATAGAGAGAAAAGTCAAACAACTACACATCAGGCAGATCTTTTTATGTGAAACACTTTTTCCCAGGTAAAAGTGCTGAAACTGTGAGGCAGAATTCAAACATGAATTCAAACTGTTCTATTCAGCAGACATATAATTTCCTTCTGCTGCTGTCTCGTGGCCTTCAGAAATGCTCAGCTCCTCTAAAATCAGTTGACAGAGTCCAGACATTCTGTCTTGTTGCAGGGAACCCACGGCACTAATCCAGTAATTACAGTGAATTGAACTAAGCTGAATTGAAAATAAAATATGACTGGGAAAAAATACTATGCACAATAGGAAAAAACACTGACTTGGATTCCTTTATACACGTGGGATTTCTTGTTTCTGTATGCTGTTTCACAAATTAATGGCATATAAGTGATCAAGTTACATATCAGAAAACCAAAAATTCTAGCATTGTAGAAACACAAGAAATATCTTGAGTCACATTCTACAAACGAAACAAATACTAGCAGCAGTTTAATCATAGACACAATTAAGATGGACTTTGCAGTCATTCTGTGGAAGAGCATATAATGGTTCTTGCCTGCACAGCATCACACAACTCTCACATCCATCCAAAACAAGATTTTGTCAATTTTATCACTCCTGTTGCCTTCATCAGGCTATGGTTTAAAAACCAGAACTAAGTAACAGCTCATACTTTTAGATAAATGATTCATGTCTCAAAAATACAATCAGTTATCATGAAATTAATCCTGTTTTCAGTCACAGAAGTCCCTCGCTCATCTAACAGCATTGGGTCAAGATCCCACACCCAAACCCCACGGCACTACAGCACAATGCCAAACTGCACTCATAGGATGCTCCTGCTCAGGAGTTCCTGACTCAGATATACAAGATTCCCTTCAGTGAACAAAGCCAACAAACACCAAGAACGATAGTAAAGTAAGTACAATATTCAAGCATAATTTTGCCACCTGCTTTGCTCCTGTCAGCAGGAAACACTGCACACTGCACAGGAGCTTTAGTGACCCATTTCAGAGAGGGTAAAACATGAAAGATAACAGAACACTCTTTTGTACAACAGCTATAACATTTTAATGTGAGATGAGTGGCTGTTCCAGTAGATCGTATACAGAAAAAAAAAGGGATAAAAATTCTCAATAAAAAATTAATAGGGGTTAAAGAACATCAAAAGTTGTGCTTCACAATTTTAGCATCTAAGATGTAAAGTTACAGTTCCTGACTCAAGAAACACACACGTAGACTACTTTGTTCTGACCTTACAGCTATGGGTAAGTAGGTACAAATTCACAGAAAAACAGAAGAGTCCCTGTAGAGTGAGTAGCATGGTGGCACAGCACGGGGCGTAGCACTCCTAAACCTGGCAGGAGAACAGATTCCAGGACTCAGAACTGACAATCCAGTGCAGGTGAGGTGGGAAGAAAGCACAGCAATTCACCAGGAAACTTCATCTCATCCTCACCAAAATGTTTCTGCAGCAGTCACTTCTCCCACAATACATGGGAGAAATAACTGAAGTGCATTTACTTAAAAGCATTCACTATAGTGAAGTACTTCCAGTGTCAAAAATTTTTTTTTCAAGTCATTTATATGTATAACCTATAAACAACAACCCTGATAAAATAAAAAGTACTACAAATCTGGCCTGATTAGAAGTTACTTTACTCATTACTGTATTATTTTATCTTTCAGGAAAGAGAGAGAGAACACTCATATCATTACAGTTTTTTAACTTTTTTTAGCTCATGCATGTCCTCCAGAAATCAAATTATTTGTAAGCTGCACCAGGAAAAAAAAAAACAGTTCTTTTATCACCAGGACAAACATACCTTTATCAGTTTCACAGCAGTGCTGGTGTAATTTCCTGGCCTCTGATCCTTCTGTTATCCCATTAGACATCAGAACCTGCAGGAACCGTCGATGAGCATCGGTCATTTGAGCTGCCATCTCAGTGTTTCACCAGGCTTCAAGTGCTGCAGGAGGTTTAAGCTGGAATTAATGCACGTGTTCATGCAAGTTTAGAGTACAATAGTCCAAGTGTACACAAGATTTCAATTAAAGTCTACTACATTGGATGAGGGCAAAAAAAGCAGATCCCAAGGTCATCCTCAGAATGCAGAGGGTGGCCAGCTCTGAGGTTATGGAAGGGTGCAAGAGATAAAAGTCCAACTAGTTTTAGCTACAGAAAAGAACATGGTATGCATTGTGTTGTTGTCACCCAAAATCGGGGATAAAACTCCTTCTTTTAACACCAAGGTAGTATTAAGAAGCAAGCAATACTTTATTGCAGCACTGGATAGAAAAGGGAATGACTCAGTGTACACAGTTAGTCTCAGACGGTGCTCTTGGAGGATCTTTAGGCACCCATGGTGTTCACTGGGCCTCTAAACTTTGACAGTGGTCTTCTCCATCCGGTGTAGTTTTCGTCGAAGCTGCACAGTATATTGCTGAGCTGGATTGGGGCGGTTTGACTTGTTAGGAACGGGAGTTAGCGAGCGCTCAACGTCCCGCTAACCCTCCGTTAATGCTCCGTTAACCGCCACCCGCCCTCCGGTATCCACAACACCACCGTCCCCAAAGCTGGAAA
Source organism: Pseudopodoces humilis (assembly GCF_049639895.1). NCBI lineage: Eukaryota > Metazoa > Chordata > Aves > Passeriformes > Paridae > Pseudopodoces > Pseudopodoces humilis. The sequence goes on from NC_142217.1 coordinate 17,953,847, forward strand.
TAACCGTGCTGGGGGACAAACACAACACCGTCTGTCATTCTACGTTAGATAAAGCTCCTGCTCCCCACACAGCCTGACTTGAGCACAGTAGTTAGAGCGGGTGACTTCGGACAGAAGATAATCCTCTACAGGTTTCGAAGAAAGCCTGAAGTAATTAAAGGCAGCTCAGGAAATTCTCTGACCACTGCACTACCCCACCGCCCGCTTCTGGCTGAGCTCTGGCCTTGCCGCTTCGCCGTCCGCGCGGCCCCGGGCCAGCCGCAGCCCACGGAGACAATGGCCCGAAAAACCGCCCGACCCGCTACCCCTCGGCCCTGCCGGGACACACTGGTGCTCACCGGGGCTCCCACCGCGGTACCACCACCACCCCCGCCCGGCTGCCCCCGCACCGGCCCACGCTCACCAGCTCGGCGATGGCTGCGCGCGCCTGCCACAGATGGCTCCGCCCCGCGCAGGCCCCGGCCCGGCCCCGCCCCGGCCCGCGCTGGCCCCGCCCCGGACGGGGGGTGGGGGCTGGAGGCCTCGGGCCGGGCCCGGGACAGCGCCGTGTCCTCGGTCCGGAGCCCGTTCTGGGGGCTGGTGGAGACAAGGTACGTCCGCGGCCCTTCGCCCTGGCGTCAGGACCGGCTCCTTCTCGTTACTTGCGCTTGGCGCGCCGTTCGTGTGGTCTGTCTTTTTCTGCCTGCCTGTTCTGGGAAGTGCGGAAGGTTCGTGCTTCCTCCGGAGCTTGGCTGGGCGGAGATCCCGGGGCCCGTCCCGTGCGGCGGCTCCGGCTGGAGCCCGCGGGCAGAATCGCTCATCTTTTCTTGAGATTGTTAAACTCGAGTGCTCCTTTTACAATATTTTAGATAAAAGTGGTGTAATTCTCCGAAGCGTTTCTCCCGCCGGGTGTGCTGCCCGGTGGGCGCGGCAGCCGCGCCTGTCCCGGGGCCGTATTCCCGATTGGAGCCGTTCCCGGCCGTGCCCAGCCCCGGGCTCGGGCCGCGCCCCCCGTGTGCCCGGAGGCCCACAGAGCTTCGGAGCGGTTCGTGCTGAGCGCCCGGAAAGGGGCGGTTTCTCCTCAGAAGGCATTGCGCTCTCCACAAGCTTTCTTTTCAAGGTTTGATACAGAAGCTGTTGGTGAACCTTTTGCTTTGCCCTGTGCCGCTTTTCTCATTTTATTCAGCGTTTATAGCCAGTGCTAGAAAGCAAGACAAGATGTGTCTCAGTTTTAAAAAGAGGCAGTTTTAAACAGGGAGTTATACTTCAGCTGTACAATTGCAGCAACGGTGCATTAAGCAGTCTTATTTAATATCTGACCTCTTGGTTTGGGCAGGAGTTTCTCTTCTTGCATAACAGTTTCGCAGATTACACCTGTTAATGAAATGTGTCCCTAATTTCCTTGGAAGACCAGACCAAAAGTTAGTACCATTTTTCTTGATAATGAATGAAATAATTTTAATCACATCATATTTTTTTCAAGAAACAGAAAAGTTAAGTGGTCAAAGCACGTAGCTTGTGCCAGTAATCATGTAGATCTGCTTCTAACCCAGACGGAGATTTCTTTCCTAGTTTTGGGGAAGTGACTTATGTCTTTACAATTTACTTTCCTCAAATATATCAGAGTTTCTAGGTTTGCTGCAATTTTAGTATTGTCTATATGTGTTGCATACTTTTTTAAGATTGTTATGTCATTGTCCGGTATAAGGAAAAACTTAAGAGGTAACAGGCAGAGGACCTGTGGATGTTTTAAAATTTTCTCTGTTTGCAGTTTCATTAAAGCTCTGGCTTAACTCCACTTCCATGCACATGTGCAGATCCATTCTTCCATGAGAAGATGGTTTTGGTCTGCCATCTGTTCATCATGCTTACAGGGTTCAGGATTCTCTGCCAAAGTTTTAAGAGTTCTGAGAGTTTCTTGGAATTCCAGTCATGTGGCAGTATTACCTAACAGTGGAAAGCAACTGCTTCCTTTCTCGAGAATTCTGGGAAAAAGGGAAATGAAGGATTTTTTTTTTTTTTTTTTTTTTTTAATGCCAGAGCAGTTGGCTCTTTTTTTCTGAGCAGCACCAAAGGTGCTTGTGTTCTTTAAAAAAAAAGTATTACTGTGCTTAGTCACATTTCGTCTATTCTCAGGATATGAAATATTGAGCTCGAGTAATAGTTTTCTCAAGCTCTTATGATAAATTTGTCTTTCAGGTTTATCTTTTATTACTAGATGAACAGTAACTGCCCCAGAGAAGGTCACATAAGAGTGTCCATTCTGATCTTCTATTTTCACTAACAATGTCCTTATCCCTTAACTTCTAGGATGGATATTTTCAGTCAGTCAGACAGACAGACTCACCTCTGTCAGACACATGAAATGTGGTTCTGCTGCATGGTTGGCTTGGGGACCAGAATCTTGAACCGCCATCCAAAAATACCATTTGGTGGCCTTTTCTACTTCAGAATCTGACCAGGCTTCTGCAGAACACCCAACACCATTCACCTGCTGAAGGAGATTCTCCTCTCCCTTCCCTCCCCTTCCCTTCCCTTTATCACACTGAGAGAATCATCAGGGTTTGAAATAAAAACTAGTGTACTACCTGGGAGCCCTACAGGTATAAACAGAACAGCTGAAGCTTGCAGACATGAAAGTTAGAAAATTCCAAAACCATAAGAGGAAGCAACCAAAGGATTGTGTCTTAACAATGTGCTGCTGACCCAATTTCATCCCTCTTTATACTGAAAGCAAAGCCAAAAGCATATTAGCTAGCATGACTTCACGTACAAATTTGTCAGACTTTTAAATGGATCACATCCATTTCTAGTGATATGAAAGCTGGTCACCTTATCTTAGGCATGAAGTAGCTGCATTAGGTGTAGAGGTGAAAAAACCTTGGGGATACTTGCTATTTTTAAGTCTGAAATTAATTATTTTATCTGTTTTTTATTTACTTGGACAGTTTTGCTATGCTTAGGGACATAAAAGCTGCATTATTTTCCTTCTCCAAAGTTGGTCTGGTTATATCATGATTAGGTATGCGTTTTACAACTTCTAATTATTTGATGTTTTAATGAATCTGCATTCTGTTGGACCAATACTCAGAGTTCTTTGCTAGTTTTTGGGGTTTTTTTAAGAGGGTGATACTCAGATTATCAAGGCACTGGTGATGGGACTTGGGGAAAACGTTTTAGTCAATAGATTGGAGACTTCATTCTTAAATTCTTTTACTTATCTGAGTGGAATCATAGGGCTTTGGTGACAATGTCACTGACTTTGGTCTAGTGCTTGTCCTTTTTTAGCCTTCACATACCAGCAACTTTTCTGGTAACTAAAGAGAGTAGGTTCATTGCCAATGTCAGTCCCGTATCCTCTGTAATTAAAATTTTGCAGAAAAGTCTTCTAGCTCATTTGTATTTTCCTTATTCTTCCATATGTCTCATTCCATGAGCTCATTTTAGGGGTCAGAGGTGGAAAATGGGTACAGCAGGGGGTCTGAATTCTAACATCTAGCAGAGGGTAGGAAAAACTATACTTTTACCATAACAGAGACAGGGATGTAAGCTTATTATGTTTTCTGTTGGCAGAATTGCAGCACAGTGTTTCCTACTGAAACTGACAATTGTCAATAATGGCAAGACTCCCAAGTGCTGCACTGTATACCCTGTGGGTCCTTTTCTTTTCATATACAACAAATAAAGGTATGTTCATCAATATTTTAAATTATTATGTTGAAGCTTTTCTTGACAGCATTTTTCCATGACCACTAGGTAATGCTGTTGCCACTAATTAACTAGAAAATTTGTAACTTCAAGTGTCAGAAATATCCCTGTACTAGAAAAAAAATCTTATTTTTGGTTTTTTTTTCTTTATACTGACCTTTTCTTATGTGGGCAAGAAAAACTAGAAATTTGCAGGAAGGAGAAGCAGGTTTGGAAAGCCATCTCCTCCTTCCCCACTATCTGATCTGCACTGGACACCTCACTATGAGTAAGGACTCGGCATAGTCCAGGCAGCTCTGCAGGAAGCTCTAGTGTCCCCTGGCTGCTGTGGTTTGCCCGTGGGGCCACGAGGGAGCAAGATAAAGTAAAACTGTTAGTCATCATAGCTTAACACAGAAGGAAGAGCTTCATTTAATTGAAGTATTCTTGAAAGTGTAAGATGATTAACACATTGAAAAATAATCATTCATCTTTAAGAGCCTTAAATTGATAGTGCTTCTGTTAAAAGTACATTTCAAAGTGAGAAAAGGAAATTAGCAATAAAATTATAAATAGCAACAAAATATAAACAATATCAGTAGGGTAATGATTATTGTAAAATAAAAAGCAATGTGACTGTTAAAATGTTGCAGAAGTTTGACTTGCTGCTTTTTTGATGAGTGTTAAAGAATTGGGTACCATGCAGAAAAAAAGGGAACCTAACATGGTACTGCCATCCAGAAAGGACGTAACAGCAACAGTTCTTATCTACAAGATAAATATTTAGCCTTAGTAACTAAACCAGAACATTTTCTAAATATTTGAACACTAATGAAACCATGAATCACAGTCAGTTCTATGTTTATAAGCAGTCAATATACCAGACAACTTAGAATCCAAATTTTATAGATCCCATTGTGGTATGTATCATATCCACTCAAAGGTATCGGACCATCACATTTTACATTTGCAGATCCTGTATCAGAGTGTGCAGAAGTTGGACCATAGTAAATAACACAAGTGGACTACAGAAAAGGGGAGATAAAAAAAATATATAGGGAAGATAAAAAAATTAGGTTCTTTCAGCATAAAAATCTTGGGAGGAATAATCTGAAATTTAGGTACCACTTGGATGGAATAAGCCTGTGAAGCAGAACTGGTTGAAGGACAATTACCTTGCAGGATGTGAATAGTTGGCAGCTGAATCTTGAATTTGCAACGTGAATGACCAGCATGGAGAGTTGGTAAAGTACTGGGCCATGTACACAAACTTTGGTCTTGTATAATTCCCACCAAAAATCTTCTAGCAGAATCCCTTTGGAAATTCTCAGAAAATATTAATAGAATTCAAAAAAACAGTCAAAGCTATTTTATTTTTTTTACAGAAGATTGACATGTAAAGCAGGAAAGGATTTATATTTGTACAGCTTGTGCAAGGAAAGGGAGATACTGTTATTATTTACCTGTGAAAGAGAAGTCGGACATCAGAAAGGGCAAATAATTGCCTTGCATTATAAAAGTATTAGCTATTTCTAGCTATTTTCTAATGGTCACCTTCCAGGGTCCAGTACCAGGGTTGGTACACTGTTAGTCCTAATAACAGGACTAACATGACCTTACTGTCACCTAGCTTCTCCTCTTCTGTGTATCACTCTTGTGGAGCACATTGAAATAAAGGAACGTGAGGCTGGAAGGGATATTGAGGACTGTGGATTCTATTTCCACTTCCAGTTTTAACAAAGATATTCTGACCAGCATATTCTAATTTTTGCTTAAATATCGCCAGTGAAAATAGTTATAAATTTGAACACTGGTGTGCAGAGACTCTGGGCTTTTGTGTAGCTCCTCAGTGCCTGGCTCAGCATGACTCAATCTCTCCTCAGTCTTGAATGCTCTCATAACAATGACAAGTAGAAGACAGAACAGGAAGTACTGCATGAAATGAAGTAAAGGTACATACTAGAAGAAAGACTGTGGTAGGAAGATCTTCTAGGCACTAGGGAGCCGCTCTGGGGAGGCATAAAGTGTGCTTTTGGGAAGTTTAGAACCATTGTAGGTAAAGCACAAGTCGTGACTGTAAGCAGTGATCCTGGTCTGACTCCGTTAGTCATCTGCATTTTGGGTTTTGAACCTTTTGTATTTAATAGGTGGAATGGTGCTGTTTTGTGATTTAATGCTGATGTGTTTTAAATAGAGCTACTGGAATCAGATTTTCTGTTCTTGGAAGTCTGTGTTGGCTGAGATGTGCCTTTCTATCTCAATATTACTACTGCAGACTCTTCCTCTCCAAGGCCATAGATGTTGTCTCCAGAAACATGGAGGCAGTCTGAGTGTCCCTCTTGCCATTTACCCAGACACAAAAAGCAACAATGTTTTCACTTAATTTGTAGGGGTGTAGAAGCTCTGTTTAGATGAAAAATTATTTCTGCTTAGTCCATTCTAGTCTTCTGATTCTCTTGCTTCTCATTGTATGCTGCTTTCCCATAGTTATGACTGCAGGACACATACAAGAATTTGCATGCTTCACTGACTATGACAAAGAGCTGATTTGTCACTGGAAGGTGCCTGCACAAACCAATTGCTCCAAAGAATTCCTGCTCTGCTACAGAAAGGAAACTTCTTCTTTGTCGTAAGTGTTTAATAAGATGTTACACTGTCATTGTTAGAACTTCATATATCCTACAGCCACTATTGGCTTTAATTCCCTCCCTCTACTGTAGGTGTCTGGGACAAAATGTACTTCAGATTATTTCTCTTAAAATGGGTTTCTGCAATTAACAACACTCTCTGTTCAGTGGTCTACTCCTCTGTAGAACTTTCTGTTCTCTTAGTACAGAGGAGGGATCAAGTCCTACGGGTAGGAGTGGTAGGTCTGTTAGAAGTTTACAAAACCTTAGTGCAAAATTTTACCTTCTTTATGAGAAATTTTATTTGATTCACTGGTCTGTAGCCTGTGTGAAAAATATTTTCCACTGGAGCCCAGGTGCTTGTCTCTGCATACAATCTAACTCCATGTTCAGGCACAGACTGTTGTCCCTGTTCTGAGCAGGCCCTGTCTTCATCTCTTACAAAAGAAGATGCATCTGGGTTTTCCTGTTCCACACTGCATGATTTCTCCACACCAACATTCAAATAACCTTGCTCATACACTTCAATGAACCTGTTCCTATGCTAACAACCTGTTAGAATGTTCCTTCAGAAGCTGAAGTGTGACAAAGGGTGGTATTTGGGATCAATCCTTAGCCTTTTGTGCGATACACATACCCGGGGGGTGGCTGGGGAGGGTGGGTTATTTTGGGATCTCTGTTTTGTTTTGGAAGCATTTCTGGGAACTGACTTGTCTCAGTTTTGATTAGTTATAGGCGTTGGGAAACTTGATTTCACCTTTTCAAGGAATAGTATGTCACATTCTCTTAAACATCACATAATTTTGTGCCTGTTTTTCAGAAACATGTGTGTTCCTGAGAATGAAAAAGACAGTTTAAGGTGCACTTGTACAATATATTCAGATTATTTTGTATCAGGCCTCACATATATTCTAGCTCTACAATTCAATGGCACTGATATGTGGAATTACAATGTTACACCAGCCCTTTTTGGTAAGTACTTGTTTACTTTGTCACTGGCACATCTGGTTCCAGGCTTTGCAATCCTAGCTAACTTCTCATTCACTTCGCCAGAACATTTTTTGCTTGTCAGAGGTGCAGTATTGTGGTAGCTTAAATGCAAAATCCATTTGTTTTAGAACCCTGATTCTGGATTAGGTTCTTAAGAAATTAGTGTAAGTAATGGGGAAAGCAGAAAATGATTCTTCCTCTAGCTGTACCCTCTCAGCTGCGAGACAAAAGGAGTTCAGTGGTTTAGATTATCTTTAGTGCATTTTATTTGTGGCATACAAGATGAAGAGGAATCATTCTACTTTCAGTTTCTAGAAAGGAACTGAAATTTTTCCCATTCCTGTCTCTGTCATACTCTGATCTTTCATGCTAGTTGAATCATGCTACATGAGCAGAAGATTTTTTTACAGTAATTGCTGTTGTATTTTAACAGCCAGTGATAAAAAGTTAAAGAGACTGGACAGAGTGTAGACACAGTTCATGTCTCTGCCTAGGCTCCCAGTTTGGTCAGAACAGTTTGTTGGTAGCACCTGTCACCGTAAAGACTCAGAGAAACCATTTTCATACCCTAGGCGGCCGAGGAGCTGATTCACTTCAGAATACTTGATTTATGCTGCTGCTTATCTGTCAAATAAGCAAAAGTCCACATCAGTTTCCAAGAGACAGGAAGCCAGGACAACTTGACTGCGACACTGGAGCTCTGTGCCCACCCAGCCTTACAGCTGGTACTGTCAGGATATGGGTTGTTCCTGTTTCTCCAGGCTGAAAACTGCATCCAGTGCACCAAAAGGCTATGCTTGCAGTTTGTTCACCAGCTTAAAAAATAATTTCTTGTTAATAAATACCCTGAAGTTGCTCAGGTTTGGGTTCTCTATTCCTGTGCTACAGCGTATTGAAAAGGGCTAAGTGCATTGACTGCGATGATACTCTGGTCTCTGGTGAACGTTTTTCTCTCTGCTTCCCTCTATTGGTTCTGTCCCATTATGCTCTTCTGTATTTTTTAATATGCAGTTAAGCCAAGAGCCCCCAAAAATCTTGCCATTGAGAAAGCCGAAAATGGTAACTTCAATCTGAGTTGGGAGGAGAGCTACTCTCCTTCATCCTTGCTCTCTGGACAGCCAGTCATCTATGAAGTGAAGTACTGGAGGAAGCAGCACCCGACAGAGGTAAGAGACACCCAGTCTCTTCGTTTTCTGTCTCCAGAGCTTTAAAGTTTAAAAAGTCCTCTAGAAAGTTACTTCATGAATAATAGTGTAAGGGCCAGCCAGAGGAAGTCCCACAGTGTTCATGATTACACACTTGGCCCAGTTCACTTTGACCCCAAGATGGTTCAGACGGATGTCAGAGGATTGAAGCTCTTCTGACTGCCACCCCAAAATGGTCTGCTGTTTGCAGTAGACAGGGCAGAAACTGAAAATACTATGCTTCTGTTCCCTGAGCTTCATTTGCTCCCTAGACATCCGGAAGCTGGAGGTTGGTAGCTCTCTGGGGCAGGTGAGGCACTTCAAACACCCTTCTGAATAATCCAGCATTTCGGGGCTGGGCTTCTTCTGGCAGTAGAAGAACGTACATGGTGGCAGGTAACAAATACCACCTGCCTATGACATGAACTGCGATATCATACACAATCATTGGTTTGTTCATTCGTGAAAAGTCACTGAAACACATAACCATATTGGTATTTAGTTGCTGTCACTAACCCTTCACCCTGTAAAGAAATCAAAGTAAACTTTCTCACTTTCTTCTCAGGTTTCTGTAAAAGCAATTAACCACCAGGCAAAAAGCTTTGAGATTACTGCCAGCTCCTTGAAGAGAGGCTATGATTACATTGTAAGTCTCAGGTGTAACTACATGGACTACCCAGCCTACTGGAGTGAATGGAGTGAAGAAGTTGAATTTCACTATGGTAATAATGTCAGAAATAGCAGCTTGGTAAAAGGATGGTATGTAGTCTTACATACTCCTCTACTCTCCTGGAAGAGAGTTATGGACTCATCATCTTCATCATTTTGAATGTAATGGGAATACATCTGTAAAGGCTTCCAAAGACACTAAATACAGATAGGCAACTCCTTGGGAAACTAAGGAAGAGAAGACTAAGGGAGGTTGGATTGTTTAGCCTTTTGAAATAAAGGCTGAAAGGAATGTGTTCATTCTCTATAAATACAACAACATTGATGTGAGAGCAAGTGCGTATAAATGAACAAGATAGATAGATAGATGCTGCAAACTAAGGATTATTTTAATAGAGGTATGAGGGTTTATAAAAAGCCCTGAAGAGCAACAGGGAGAATAAAAAACATAGCTGCACTACAGTGACAATGATGCCATTTTAGGCCCTGTGTGACAGACCTTGTCCCTGAGGGCTGACAGTGGCCTTGCTGTGCACATCGGCTGTCCCAGCTCCTGCCACGCCCAGTACCTGCCCACAGTACCTGCGCCAGGCATCTCCAACACGCCATACACCATCGCTTCTGGCAGCTCTGGGGGTCTGTTGCTTATGTGCTGGAGGCTTTATTTTACATCCTCTAAAAGAGCGTTTTTTTAACTTGCAGAAGAGCAGCAAATAACATGGTATTGCCAGTGCTTACATTTAGATGGACATACACATGTAAATATTTGCTTGTTTAACAGATTACCGGCTGACAGCTGAAGACATTTTGCAGATGGCTGTGCCCACATCCTGCATACTGATCATGGCAGGATCTGTAATTTGTTACTTCTGTTTCACCAAGTACGTATCCTGCTTGTTACAGAGTTTACAGGGTAACAGTGTATACAGCTATCAGTCTTGCTGTTGATTAGCAGAATGTCTGGTAGCGCTAAAATCTAGTCTTTTGGGTTTTCTCAGTGCCTTTATCTAGCTGTCTGTGAGCAGAGATTTTTATAAACACAAGTCAGTTGCACTCTGTCATTTTCTGAATAGTTTTTATTAATCTTACTAGAATAGGCTTATTATAGTAGGGAGTTGTCAGTTTTGGACCTTGGTCTTTGCTGGAGTTCAAGTAATGATGGCTAAATACCTTTATTTCTTTCAAAAATTTTTAAATGGTAATCAGAAAATGAGATCCTGTCTATTTCACACATCATTTTAAACATGATGAGAAGATCAGGTGACTGTCATTGTGAAGAGCAGTCACATATCAAACATACAAACATCTTTGCACTGGTTTAATGAAAAGCAGGAGATGCCCAGAACTATCACTTTCTGTCTCTGCAATGCAGATGCCTAAGAGGGAAAGGAGATCAGAAGAGAGAAATGTACACTGATTAAGCCCAAGTCCAGTCAAAACAAGTAATTTTCATTCTTCCCTTGCAGAGTGAAGAAAGAATGGTGGGATCAAATCCCAAATCCTGCAAAGAGCCATTTGGTTGTAAAAAATGTCAAGGTAATTTAAAAGCTTTGCAAAAAATACCTTCTCCTGAGTATCAGAAGTAGAATATGTAATTAAATTCTATTGTCTGACTAGTCTAAGGGATACTAAATACAGCTCATATGTGTCCTAAGTCTCATTTGTATCTTTATTAGTTTTCAGTTTTGTGCTACTTTGATGAAATTAAGTTCCCATTCCACAACTTAAAGCAGAATCATATGGAGCAACAAATGTAAGTAAGATTAAAAAAAATCCCTCTGCTTTACAGCATAGAATTGTTTCCTGTACCATAAACATTAACTGTCCTGTCCTTTTAACTTCCAAAAACAGAAGTTGCAAGAACTGTCCGGCTCAAAGTTTGTCAAACCAAGACTTCAAGGGAAAAGATAACATCAGAAACGTTGAGAAATCTTGCAGTTGCCACAACAAGTCTGGAGAGTGGTTGTCAAAAGGAAGCAGTGCTGATACAATACCAGTTGAAGAGTGTATAGAAATCTGTGAATGTTTAACAGACAGTGAACCTGAGAGCCAAGAAGAAACTAGCAACCAGATTACCATGTTTGAGCCTTTTGAGAGCAGCATCGGTGCTTTCAGAGAGCACCCTGAACACGAGTTACTAGCTAACATGTTTGATGCACTCCTGGCAGATGAAAATAACGTGCAAGACAATAAAGGTCCAAACATCCCCACAGCTGAGGGGAAAACCTTAGAGAACATGGGGTCAGAAAATCCATCACAGCAAAATCCAAAAGAAAGTGCAGCCAAAAGTCTGCAACCGTGTGATTTTTCTCATACAGCTCCCCTTTTCACCAAAGCCTCTCAAGATGACTACAATTGCAGTACAGCCAGCAAAGAGTCAGAACGATCAGAAGAATCCTTTGAATCTGGCTATCGGAGCTCCAGCATAAATTCTGCTTCTCTGGATGCAAGAGATCTTCAACAAATGATTCATCAAAACCTTTTTCTATGTAGTTCTGAAAGTGAGCATGACTCTTGTGTCCTGATCCAGGAGTCTACAAAGAAATCACTGCTTGGAACCAAAACAGACAGAATAAACAGCCCTGCAGACAAGAGTTTTGATACCCTTGTGTCTGCATCCATGGGGTCGTGTGGTTCTGCCTACAAGAGCTGTGACACCCTTTTGCCTCCATCCCTGGAGCCCTGTGGCTCTGCCTACAGGAGCTTTAATATGCTTGTGTCTGCATGCAAGGAGCCAAGCAGCTCTGCATACAAGAGCTTCAATGCCCTCGTGTCTCAGTCAATGGATAACAGTAGCCTGACTCTGTGCTTTGAAAGCGTGCCTTCACCATCTTTGAGACAGTTGTCAGAGACACCAAAATGCAGCTGCAGAGATCAAAGCGCTCAGCCCACTAGCAATCAGACATGTTCTAACAACTACAGATCTCCCAGCACTGAGCTTGATTTTCCAAACACCTGTTCAGAACATACTGATTTTGTGTCTTTCTCTACACATGCAAATGAAGGTGCTTCAGCTTTTCTTTCAGAGGAAGAAATACATAAGCAAGTAATACATCAAAATGTTCAAAGAAAGGCAAATATAATTTCTTGCCTCACTGTACCTCAGCCATCTGGTTATCAGCCTTTCAGTAGTGCAGGTAAATGCAATGGTATATACTGGGACAGTGACAATGAATTTACCGCTACATCACTATATGAATCCTTCATTAGTCTGTGCAACAACCTGAGTGAAGCACCTCCAGATACTGCAATCTATGAATCTGACCCAAGAATTAAGGACAGTGTGTGTTTGACTGTTCAGGGCTCTGCCTGCACCATTGTCCCAGGTTTAGCATCTAGTGAGAATGACAGACAGACTAGTGATGGCAGCGCTTGGATCAACAGCACTAATGAGCTGTCTGGTAATAGCAATGATGAAAATACCAGCAGAGATGAACAGTTGTTGCACTGGTTAGAGATGAAATGTCAAGATTTAAACAGCAGAGAAAGAGCTATAAAGGGAACAAAATTGAAAAGCTTTAACCCTACTGGTAAAGTAATGCAAGACGGTGGTGATAACAGACTAAAATACTGACTTCCACTGCCACTCACACAACCACTTGGGGGAACTTAGAGATGCAAGGGGAAGTGAAGAGGTGCTGAGGCATGCAGACAGGGATGATGGGTGTGGCTCAGCAGACAGCTTACCAGCACTGCTGGACAGTATTGGGCTAAACTTAGAAAAACTGCAGAGCCCCTGGAGCTCCATGGCCCAGACAAAATGTTACCTTCCCATCCTGTAACTCCTATCCTTCTGATTCTCATACCATTCACAGTGAGGACTCCAGACTGACACTTGCAGTTAAAAAAAAAAGACCAGTAGAACTGTTAATGGAAAATAGCAGGAAGAATGAGAAAAAAAATGAAATTTGTGGAAACCCTTGCCCAAAAGGACAGCTGCTATATGGAGATAGCCTAGCCACATTTGTCAAAACTGAACTAGTCTTTGGAAATAAACTGTATGACAAGTTGAATTGTTGCTTGTTATTTCAGTCTTGACTGAAGTGAGGGCTCCTATAGGTCACCCATGATTCACTGGCTTGCAGCACTCATGCCTGCCTGGGGCTGGCAGCCAGGACATGATGCAGACCCCTGGGGACAGTTGGGGTTAGCACCCAGCAGTGGCAGCCACAGTTCTACAGGGACAAAGTCAGAGCTGGTGTCTCCAGCTGTGAGCAATCTCTAAAAGGGACAGCAGCTGCAGGAAGCAGGAGTTCTTAGTACAACTCCTGTGGTTATTGCCCTGACTGTTTGTTGCTTGGGAAGCACACAAAGGTGATGTGGAAAATGCTGATACACCTGAAAGTGGGATATAGGTGGAGGTCCAAAAGGAAGGTGATTGATTTATCACACAGCTTCCATAACTTACTTCTTTTGGGGTGGGGGATGTTGTCCAGTGTGTTTAGCCCTGGCACGGGGTGTATGTTTGTACCTGACCAATCAAGACCTGAAATAAAGATTACCATCATTTGCACTTAGTGCTATTATTTGTGATAAGTTTCTTATCTTGTAGAAACAAGCAGTTACTTTGGCAGTTGTAAAAGGAATCAGGGATTTCTAAGCAGTGTTTCTTCCCAGAAACATTATCCAGTGTGTGGTCTGACACCCTGCCTTCATGGAATACTTTGTTGGCCTTGTTCTTGTCTACTCAGAATGGGAATTAGCCTGCACCTTAAAGGCAGTATGTACTTCTTGTTGTATAGCTATTCAAGAAGCTTTGCTGACAACTTCTTTACAGCATAATTATATGTTTCAGTGTGGTGAATTCCACCCTAGTATGTTGGCGGCAGCATAAAGCAGTTAAGAACCATTAAGTAATGGGGTTCTATTGAAATGTATACGATTATTCTCATTTAGAAAGCTCTATTTGTATTGCCATTCATGAGGAAGGAAACCATAATGCTAGGTACAGCAACTGGTACTGCAAATCTCTTTTCCAAGTTGGTAAAATAGTAGAGGTATCTGTGTAGGGACACCAGTGGTGCTTTCTTTCCCTTTTACTCCTGTGCTCTCTCTTGCACTCTTTGTGAAATCCTCCATGAAAGCTTGTGCTTGGCTGGAGAGGTCTGCTCAGGCCAATTTTGCTGCAGCACTTGCATGATTCATGCAGTTTGTGTTCTAGCCCTGACAGAGGTGCTTCCAAAGTGTTTTGTTTTGTATGCAGTTGCTTTTACAAAAAATAGGTAATTTTTATTAATTGTTGGGAGAACTATGCCTGTGCAATGCCTAGACGTGTGCCCATGAATGCACAGAAACACGCAGATCATTTCTCACCTCTGCAGATTGCTGAATACAAGGTCTGCCCCAGGCTCCCACGTGATGATGTATCTTGATCTCACATTACCCGGAATTTTAGGGTTTTTTACCACGCTTCTGTGACTGAGACCTTGCAGTCACGGCCAGAGCTCTCAAGGCTTCTCCTACTGCACCAAAGGCACAAGGTCGGAGGCCAAGCAACAGCTCAGCAGGAACTTTCTGGTGAAAAAAAGCAGAGAGACCAGTGAGCTTAGTTTGGTTTTCAACTGCAGGACTGTTGTCTTCCTAAGCAGATTGCTCCAAAGCAAAGGAAAAACACTGTCAAGTGAGGAAGAGGGTACTTTCCACATACCTCGCTAACACAACCAAAGTTAAAGCTTAATGAATTGCCATACCTCAGCCTGTTCTCCCAGAGTGCCTAATAACAGATATCAGCAGCACTCCTGGATTGCTAAATCCTGAGTGTTTTCATTCCTTGTGACAAGCTTCTTGAGAGGAGCTTTCATCTCTGCTGAACTCTGGCCAAAGGTGCTTTGCTCTATTTGTCCCTTTTGCTGTTCTGTTTTCAGTCTGCCCCTCCTGTGGCTTTCTGTAACATTGAAATATCGATACTGACCCTTCAGTAAGACTGCAAGATGAAAGAGAAGAAAAACTGGCAGCAGCCCTAGTTGAACAGAATGGGAACCGGCTGCTGTGGCACATAAGGGGAGGAGCAGACGTTTTGTTCTTTATTTTGCTGTTTGCCAGAATGCTCTCTGTAAAATTGACCATCTGTGCATGAGACCTAAGATTCTGTATTCTGAATGCAGAGAGGCAATTGTCATGGCAAGAGTTGTTACAGTACAGCCTGTGAGCCACAGTCTGTCTTTGGTAGAGGGATTACTGTGCTGGACCTGCCCAGTCCATGGAGTATGGCAGGCATCCTAAGGAGCTCCTGTCTCAGTTTAGTGATGGATCAGACATTTCCTTCATCCTGTCTCTATCCAATTGTAAAGAGCAGGGCATTCATAACAGTGTGGTGTTTGTTCTCTGATTGAAGGCTACGAAGTTGATGACTAATACATAGCACTGGGATTTTCCTACTTGGTGCTGTTTCCCCAGGTCTTAGAAATGGGGAAATTTGCTATAAGCTGAAGGGTTTGAGGTTGACTGCTTCTCCCCAGCTCAGCTACTGCTGGTTTCACTTGCAATGAGCCACCCACACAGCAACAAGAATTATAATGAGGTGAGAAAGCACTGGATTGCATTCTGGGGATAGAATTTCCATGCCTGGGTCAGCCTTATAACCAGACCCCAGTCCTTTTTTGGATGCCCTAGAGAGTTTCTGTGAGAACCAGGTGTGCATTGGCCATGGCTGGCCATGGAGCCAGTGCCTGTGGTAAAGTAGCCATCTGAGGTCTGGAGGAGCTGGCTTGTACTGTGCTGCAAGTGCTGACCAGTGCACATGTCTGGCAGGCCCTGGGCTTGAAGACTGTGCAGGGCAGGTCACTGCTGGGTGGCCTTCCCCCTCCACTGCCTGGCTGAGGTGCTTCAGAAACACATAGCATGGTCCTCCACAACATGAGGCGGGGCAGTGAAGCCATGAAGTGCCTCATTTCCTCCACTGCAGCAGGAATTAGAATACACAGTTTGGCATATACTGACTTTTTCATGGCCTCATTCTGAGCTGTGCTGGGCCCCTGCAACAGACACTCTTGTTCAGAAAGTATTAGGAATTCTTCCCACTTCTGGTCCAAGCTGCCTTTGCTTTTCTTAAAAACCTCTGGCTCTTTTACTATATTGGATTTGTGTAGCAAGATTTTATAGTGGAGGGGGGCTACAAGGGTGGCTTTTCTGAGAAGCCACTCCCTTCCTGCCATTTCTCTAAAGACACAGTACATTGCTGCCAGCAACATGAGAAGTCACTGAATGTGTTAGGACTGCATGTTCTGTGGTTTACAGATGCAGCTGGCCACCCCCCTGCAGCTTGCTGTGTGAGCCCTTTGCTTTGCTTTGCAGATGCTGTCCTAGAGGTTTTTTCACCCCATGACAGGTGCTAGAAGCTGCCTAAGGCACACTCCATTGCTGCACCACCCCAAGTGTGGAAGAGCTGCAGCCAGGCAGGATAGATGGCACGTGTTGATTTTCAACAGCTGTGGTAAGCCAGAGCTCCATGAGATGCAGATGAGGATCTTGCCATAAATAGCTGTGTGCCAGCAGTAGAGTTCTGGTCTTGGTGCATCCCCACTCGCAGAGATCTGGGGACAAGCTGATAGAAGTTGCCTCTAATGGGATCGGTTTCTGCCAACCTGCATGGAAGGAGCAGGGAGTTCTGCCTGCACTGCCAATTCAGGCGAGCACTGTGGGAACACATGGCATCTTGCTGATCTTGTGCAGAGATGCTCTGGGCATGCTTTGCATGGTGCAGCTGGGTTTGAGCCTGAGCAGAGCTGTAGGTTTCTGTTCCAGATGGTCAGGGTGAGTTCACAAGCACAGTCATTCCTGTTTCTCTTTACCAGCATGTGTCTGGTGATTTCCTAAGAGAAGATACAAGCCTATGTGCAATCTCCTTCATGTGAGCAAGACACACATAGCCACAGCTCTGTGAAGGTAAGCCCTTTCCCTCTGGCTAGAGCTGAAGTGATGTCCTCTTACTGCAGTATTCATGCAGTATGGGTTCAGACTTGATGGATATTGGGGAAAACAAGGCTGACCCCAGTGTTGATAGCTGCAGATAACTGGCAAAAGCAGAAGGGAGGCAGGAGGGCAGGATGCTGGAGTCTCTGCAGATGACATTCAGTATTCCCCAGACTGAAAGTAATGAACTCCTCCCTCCCCTGCAGCATCCTGTGTCAGCTCACATCCATCACCTGTGGAGCTTTGGTGTTTTTCAACCTGCTGCTTTGCTGACTAACACCTCTGCTTTCTGCCTGGCTCATTCATATTTTAACCTGTTTCCTGAGCTTTGAGGTGGTTTCCTCTATTGCTTTCCCATCCAGAAGAACACTGTTACTCGTGTCTCAGCTGTTCTCCTGCCATTTTTTATTTGTCATAATGTGTGATTATCTTCCTCCTAAATGTCACCAGCCAGTAATGGTGCCTTTGACCCGAGAGTTATACCAGGTCTGTATCTTTGATGCTGTTGGGGATATTGGTTTAATTCTGTTATGACAGGAAGAAAGTACAGAGGTAGTACTGTTTCTGTGGAGTTTTTTCTCTTTTTCTTCAAATCATGAACCTGATAACTCCAAGTGTGACTAGTTTTATATGCTAGAGAAAGGAATTGTCAGCTCTGAATGTTGTTTTTTTTGATGTGTATTCTTGCTGATAAATACATACATACGTTGCTGTTCTTCCAGTAATGGCAAAATGGTTTTGGGTCATGAATAACAGAATCTACCAAGCCTTCCCTTATGTGCCTTTCACTCTTGATTCTTGGTGAATATTACTGCTGCAGGCTGGGCTGAAATCACAGTTTTTATGAGTTAAATTTGAGGATAACAGGTCTTTTTGGTGCAATGTGTTTAAATTTATAAAGCCATTGGTCTTACAGTGTTACCAGTGTTCCTGTGATTAAAATTAGCTCTGTAATATCAAATGAATATTATTACATGGTTAAAAAGTAGTGTGGCTTGTGACTGCCAGACTATCACTGTTTGGACTGGTCACACATGCTGTTCTTTCCCTCCCTCCTCTGCACAAATAACAGTATTGGCACCCCTTGAAGAGTCCTGTGCAATTAGGGAGCAAAAATTACACCACTGTCCTGGTGTGCTTTTCACAACAGAAAGATATTACTAAGAGCCTGGGAAACTTCTGACTTAGCCACTCAGGCTCATTAACCCTACACTGGACCCAAGAGTGGTGACAATCTCCACAACCCTCAGGCACCATCAGCTGAGACAAGTCTTTTCTAGAAGCTTGGGCCTGACATTGTGCCTGTAAATCATCTACAAAACATGCAGAAGGAAGAGCTGGTCTTTCACAGAGGCTGCTCCAAACACCATGAGGAGTAGCTTCTGGACTAAGTCATGTGGCCTTCTCCATGCATGTTCTGTGTACAACCAGCTCAGTTACCAGCAGCTACCTGGCAAGCATGGTCAAGAGCCACCTGCCCTGGCCTGAACATTCCAAAACATGTTTTTCACAGGGTGAGTCAGAGGCATGGAGGGCTGAACATGGAGCTCCCTCATCCTGCACCCAGCTGCTTTGTGCTACCTTCACTGCTTATGTCTTCTTGGGTTATTACAGCTCCTTGTTCTTGCTCCTAGTTCCTCCTGCTTCCACACTGTGCTGTGTGTGCCAAATCCCTCCATAGTGCTGCTCATTTCCCTCTTGTCCAAGGATAGAGTGTGCATGGGTTCCTTGAAGCCCCTTTAAAGGTATGATTAAAGTTGATGGCCCCTCCCTCAGTGTCAACCTTGCAATCTTAACAGACCCATCCCAGACACAAGTCCCAGGCATGAGACATGACAGGGGTGAGCCTCTCACCTCTATAGGAGCCAGATGACCTCTGCCTGTGGCCTGAGGATTGGTGCTGTTGCCCTGATCCTGGGACCATTTGGGGAATGGCTGAACACTTTGGTGCTTGACTGTCTCCAATGTGGCACATGCTGTACTATGCAGTTTGACTTAGCCCTTTAATACCTTGACACTGATGCCTCTTCACTGCACAAGTCACCAGCCCCACTATGACCTTTTAGATATGAAGCTTGTGAGTTTTTATCAGCTCTCCCACCCTTTTCTCATGTAAGAAAGCAGAGCAGTACAGTAATAAATGTTGTGTGGGTGTTTGGACCTGAATTCATCACCTCCTCTCACCACATCCTTCTGTTGGCACAGTAATACTGATACAGTGGTGACGTCAATCTCCATTTATCGCTGTGAATTCCAATTCACCACAGCCCTTGGTTGTGCACAAGTAGGCTTTGCTCTTACTCAGTGCTGAGGCGACACACCTGCTCCCCAGCTCCCCAGGTGGGGTCTGCAGTTGCAGTAATGATTTAACCAGGCTGGTCATGGAAGAGCTGGAGGGCTGAAATGCACAGAACAGGGCAGGTAATGTCCACCTTTCCACCAATTTTCCCTGCTGCCAGTTTGTTCCTGCTTGATGTCTCAATTTCACTGTAAATCTTTCTTATAGCTGATGTGGCCCCTGTGCCCCACCTGTCATTGCACTTAGCCTCTGGACAGGCAGAGCACCCCTTTGTCTCCCTGTTGCTTCAGCTTTGTGATTAGATAGCAGTGTGCATTGATTATGATTTTTTTTTCAAGAAGAAAGCTTGTTTGGGCACATAACTGGTGGACTGTGTCTTCCACTTTTTTTGCTTGGGTGCAAAAATTCATTTTCTGGTGCTGGAAATACCATATTTTTTCCCTCTCTTTTTTTATTTAAAATGAGTTCTTAATCAGTTTTGTTTTGGTGGGTTTTGGGTTTTTTGGGGTTTTTTGGGTTTATTTTTTTGTTTTTTGGGGGGAGGTGTTTGTTTTTTATGTACATACATTTCCTGGAAACACTTCAAACTGTGAGCTTAGGCTGCATCCATGTTTGGCAGCTTATAGCATCATATTTCCAGATCCTTACCAAAAATAATCTTCATAAATGTCTGTCTGTATTGCTCCTATTTCCTATTCTCTGGTATATTAAAAACCTGTAGCATCATTTACACGTGTATATTTTGAATAACTATTCAACTTTATTGTTGTGGTCTCATAAGGATACTACAGAGTTTGCAGAAGTGGTACTTGGCAGCTGTACAATGCTTGACATTTTATAAGAAATGTCTGTGTTGCAAGGATGTGTGAAGCTGATTCAGAGTCCCCATTTCACAGACCGAGAAAATGAAATGAGGTGGTAGAAAGGACTTTTCTAGTGCCAGACTGGGAATAAATTCCTGCCTCTGCTCATTGCCCACTGCCACTCCTTCCTCCACGTGAACAATCACATGCTCATAGATAGAAGCAAATGGGAAGGGTGTAACAAATGGAGGGACGTAGGAAAGGTGGGGATCCCAATAATAGACTGGGATTGAAGCTTGCAGGGTGCCTGACTGGAGCATGCTTTCAGAATTAGGGCTGCTATATAGATGCTTATATATTATGCTTATAGATGCTATATATTAGGGCTGAATATAGATGCTGCTATACATCTCCATTGGAGTCATGAGGTCTCTGGTATCAAAGACCACAAAGATGCTGCTGTGGAGCTGCAGGTTTCCCAGCTCTTCTGTACATATCTTCTTTGTTCATGTCTTGTCATAACAATCTAGAACACAGCCAGGAGGGCAGATAATTTCAGCAGTACTGAAACTGTCTATGGTGCTCTTAGAGGTCACAGTCCTTTCCTACCACACTGAGGTAGGGAAAGAGATGGAGATAAATGTTGCACTAATCTGTGGGCACTGGCAAGGGTAAGAGATGGGACAGTGGCATCCCAACTGAGAAAGTATTGTCTCTTTGTTTCAGCTATTTTAGCAGATCCTTCTGGTTTTCTTATTTTTGCAATGGTGCTCTTCTTCAGGAATCTTCCCTCTAGATTACAAGGCTGTGTGCTAACCTCTCCACATTGTGTAATGACAGCCTCTGGTAACTCTGTAAAAATATCTACCCAATGAGATACTTGGGTTTCTTGCTTTGACTTTTTCCTGTTCAGTCCTGACTGTCGCTTCAGGTTGATGATACCATTCTCTGAGCAGGCAAAGGAAATTCCAATAGGTAAAAGCAGCAAAGATTTTCCTTGCATTGGTCTGTTCATTTAGGCAGAAATGAGCATAAAAGCAGGGAGCTACTGCAACATCATGAATACAAAACATCAAAATCCCTGCCAATTGGATTCTGAAATAAGTGGGGGGTCTGCAGACCTCTCTGATGGCCCAGCCCTCCTTCCCCCTTCCCCGGTAGCAAGTTGCCTTTCTTTGTTTTCCGTGGTGGCCAAGAGTGTGGAGTGTGACAGTCACAATACAAAGTGATGCTGAGATGGGCTCATGGTGGAGCCTGTCTGAGCATGAAGTCAAGTGAGCAGGTTTCAGATGGCAGGATAACAGGAGGCCTTCCTCAAAGGAATGAGGATTTGGGGAGGAGCAATGGAAGATAGGTGAGATCACAAGGTGGAGTTAGACAGTGGACTGTATCTGCAACTAGGGACTGCACCACCAGAAGTAGTGGTGGCAAGTGTCAAATGACAAGTGTTATTATACAGAGAAAACTTGGAGAGGTTGGACTAGAGGGGTAAAGAAAAGATGTTTACTCAAGGCAATGTGTGATGCAGAAAGAAGGGCTGGGAGATAAAGGTTGAGAGTTTGCCCTGACACTGGCAACAGGTGAGGGAGGATGGCAGGGTGCCTGGGGCTCCGTGCTGAGCTGGAACAGTGCTCCATGGGTAGGGTTTGTTTGGTAGGAAAGAAGGGGCAGCAGCTGCATCATTGCTCCCACAGCAGGGTGTGACACAGTGTCTGTGGCACCTCCAGAGTGAGTCTTGCTGGTCTCACCTGGGCACTGACACCCTGAGAGCATGTCTGTGAGCTCACATGAGGCTGCAGGGGCTTTCTGGTGGCTGCCAAATTTGTTTTGCTTTCATTATTTGAGTAAACCTGGGAAATTTTTATACACCACAAATGTTCCCCAAGTCTTAAAGACCTCATGGTGTTCTCTCTGCTGAGCGATTGCCTGGGTATTTGTTGCTTGTAGTGAATGCAGCATAGGCACCTCAGGACCTGGATACCTGCAACCCCATCTATGAATACAGGCTGAGGGACAAACAGATTGAGACCAGTTCTGCTGATGAGGACCTGGGGCAGTGGTGGATACAAAGCTGGCCATAAGCAGGCTATGTGTGCTAGTAGCCCAGAGACCCCCGTGTCCCGGGGTTCTTCCCCAGCGGTGTGGACAGCTTATAGAGTGAGGGGATTCTCTCCCCTACCCTGCTCTCTTGACACCCTGCCTGGTGTTCTGCCTTCAGGTCTGGGACCCTAATGTGACAAGCACGTGTAGCTGCTGTAGTGAGTCCAGAGGAGGCCACAGAGATGCTCCAAGGGCTGGAGCACCTCTGCTATGTATGGCAGGCTGGGAGAGTTGGGCTTGTTCAGCCTGGAGAAGAGCAGGCTTTGAGGAGACCTTACTGCAACCTTTCATTATTTAAAAGGAGCCAGTAAGAAAGATAAGGACAAACCTTTTAGCAGTGTCTGTTGCTATAGGACAAGGGGTGATTTTTTTTTAATTAAAAGGGTAGATCAGACTATGTGTCATGGCATATAGGCCCTTCCTGCTGCCTGTGCATCCTTGCAACTTGCTTTCAATAAAACTGTGCCCTCCAAATAATACACATTTCTTCTCTGAAGATTTGTCCCATTTAAGAATAGCTTGAGAAAACAGTGCTGGAGTCTGTACAAAGTATCAACAGCCAGTACTCTGCAGGGAGCACATTTTAAGCCTTTCTGTACATATCCATGTGTTTCTATAAATGTTTAAATGCTGTTAAAACACAGCCTTAAATGCATTATATGACTTGAGGGCTTTGTCTTGGAGCAGGGCCTGTGGTCATTTGTATGTGATACCATTTCCTCTGTTTTAAACATCCTGCTGTCATCTTCTCTGAAGACTGTCTTGTAGGCCCTCTTCACTAAACCATCATGCAGCCTCTACCTGCAGTCAGTACTGTACATTGTTCTCTTGGATACTACATGGGAGGCTGTTTGGGTTTTTTTTTTTCTTTTTTTCCTTTGGTCTGTCTTTCTGGAGTCCCTTAACTAGATATTTCATGTTTATTTAATTATGGATAGGCCAAATCAATGAGTTCTTACTAGCTTTCCTCACACAGACCCACAATGATATTCAGACTCCATTTGGCTAATTCACTGTATAGCTGTTTAATCTGCAGCAATGTCACTTCTAGTGCCAAGCCATTCCTAGTTGCAAGATACTAATAAAGAAAAAATGGGTTTGCAATTAACCTAAGAGTCTTTCCTGTTGCCTGGATAGCCCGAGCTGCAGTCTCTTTGTTGCTTTCTCTGTGCACCTGCTGGCAAGGAGCAAAGATTTCACTGACCTTGCTTATGGCAAGTTGGCAGGCTGTTGCTCATCCCCCCCTTAGCCCATGGAATAGATACATATAGGAGAGCTGAAATAAATTGTCTAAATAAGGCACTACTTTTACATGTTTAAATGAAAGCAAGATTAATTCCACTTCAACCTTAGTTAAGTAGATGCCTGAGTGGAGCTTTAAATTGATTGTGGAAGTCTTGTTTGTGGTTGTTTTTCTGTTTTGTTTTGTTATCTTCTTCCCCAGGACATCCAGTGAGAACCACCATGAGGAACAAACAGTGGCTCCAGAATATTTT
This sequence comes from Pseudopodoces humilis, assembly GCF_049639895.1. NCBI lineage: Eukaryota > Metazoa > Chordata > Aves > Passeriformes > Paridae > Pseudopodoces > Pseudopodoces humilis. The sequence continues at coordinate 17,977,592 of NC_142217.1, forward strand.
CTTCTGCCTTTTTTTCCAGTACGGTAAGTACTCAGTACTTACTTTCCTCTTGTACACCCACAGGATTTATCTTAGTGACCATGTGTGCTGGCTCTGATGAGATGGGCATGGCACAAGGTTGCCATGGGACAGCAAACACAAGATAAGTTCCCAGGGGAGACAGTTCCATGCAGTAATGAGTGGAGGACGGGCACAGGAAGGTGCTGGGCAGAGTTCAGCCAGGCTGTGTACTGCTCTGGGGAGCAGCACCGGCAGAGCCTGCAGAGGTAGTGCCTGCCTTGCACTGAAATGTCTCCTAGTGACATTAGAGTAGGATTTCCCCCACCAAAAATACCCTTTGCTATAGAAAAGGTTTTGATGGCCAAGACCAGGATATCCCCAGGGTTGCTGTCAGCCAGGGTCAGTGGAGTGAACCTCTCCTAGCCTGAGTCCTTTTGCTTAGGATTGGATTGTGCATACAGTCTCTCACACACACACACACACACACACACACACACACACACACACACACACACACTTCTTTGCTGGTTCCTACCCACACTGCAAACTCCAGCTGACTCCAATCTGACTTTCTGAACAGATCAGCTGGACAGAAAAAAGCAGTGACAGCCATGTCTGCAGGGAACCATGCAAGTTCAGTATCTTACCTGCTGCTTGTAGGAGGGCATCGGACCTGCCCCAGACCTAAATATGAAGAAAAGATGCATTCAGAATTATATCTTCATGTCATAGGGGACCACTGTGATATCTGGTCTGAATTTTGTGTGATGCAAGCCAGGGAACTACAATGTACTAATTTCAGTTTGGATCAATTTAGACCTTACCATTAGTATTCAATTCTTGTTTCTGAAGCTGCCAAGGACAGATATTTCATTCTAGATCTAACTAACTAATTTTAGGACACTTAATTATTCTTTTCCCAGTAAAAAGCTGTCGTCTTAATTTTGTTAACAGATTCTTGCCCAAAGATACCCTTGCAACTTACCAGCTACCTAGGAATAGTAGTCTGTCTGACTAATTAACAAAAAAGCATAGAAGAATGCTAATTACTGCTGATTAGTAGCCTATACTAATTGTTGCTAATTGTTGCTGCTCTTTATAAAGGAATGCAAGAGATTCCTAACCCCATTTTTCTAGGAAAACAAAGTTAGGCTAAAAGAGAAAAAGTATGTTGCTCAGAATTCAAAACTAAACAGTGCTTTGACCACGACCCTCAGAAGAGTCTATTGAGGGTTCAAAATAAAATGTGAAAACTTAATAAAAATTTTAGAACAGAATTCTGAAGTCGGTGTGAAATTAGAGAGTCAAAATGAAGGTTTAAAAAAATCACATGTACATCCTTGGGACGAATCTGTTGCAAACATCCCCAAGCCACCATCCTAACTCTTTGAGTTAAGGAGGATCTTGTATGCAAATCTGAGTGCTGCCCAGAGTTCATGTAAGGAGAGTAGTGTGTGCTCTGATATGTAAGGACTTGGAAGTAAATGTTGTAATGGGTCGTGGGTGACTTCAGCACGGAAAAGTTGGACTTTGTTTTCCTCTGAACTTACTCCACCCTAGAAAGAGGCTGCACCCTCTGCTGGACATGCCTGCTGTGCATTGTGGCTGTCAATCCAGACAGCTTGTCTGTGTGGACAGCCATTTGATCTGGAGAGTGGAACAGATGTTTCTGGTCCATCACTGCACACAGTGGCTGCATTCCGCAGTGGTTCTCTGCATACAGCTTCAGCTGAGCATAGCATATTAGCAAACAACACTCTGGACATAAAGCATGTTGCAGCAGGGAAGGAGGAAGCCCAGAGTGCAACTCCTCTGACCAAGAAAGCAGCAGAACAACAAAGGGAAGTGAGCTCGCAGCATGGTTAGCATAAAATAGTTTGGTTGCCTGATGGCTGCAGAGTGCTGTGTTCTCAGGAGGCTGGGAGCACACTTCACGGTAGGGAAGGACCCATGCCTGATTTAAGTATGGATGTAACAATCTTGGGTCTTTTCCCAGATGATGATAATTTTATTCTCATTGAAAAGGGGTGATACTTTACATGTCAGAAATGAATGGTCACTGCAGTAGGCATTGTTTGAACCAGCGTGGCATTCTGCATCTCCTGTAGGCCTTTCTTCATTCAGCCATTCCTAGTGTGATGGTGGTGGTTCTTGTCAGCCCAGGCAGCTGTCAGGAGGGGACTCGTCAATGTAGACACTTCTCACTGTGCTACTATCTTACCTGCCTTGAAATCCAGGGAGATAAGTGTGTTATCTACAGGACAAGTGTACTTTTATAAAACACATACTGAATACTGCTCTGTGAGCAGAGCTCCTGCAGAAAAAGTACAAGAGTATAAATGCTGCTTTGTGACCACTTTCAAAAAATTACTTGATTTTCCTAATGACTGGTGTAAGTTCTATAATTGCCTCTCAACTTCTCTTAGGAAGTCTGTAATTATAAAATTGTGCTTATCAGGATGTTTCATAGAGATTATAATAACTACAAACTGGCAATATTTTTTATTCCCAGTTTCATGGAAAACATACTTCAAGGCTCTGGAGCTGGACATAAAAAGTATTGATGCTGCAGATATCTAGCTTTAGAAAACTGAAAAGAGAATGGCAAAGAAAAATCACTAAAATAGCACTTTTAAAAAAATAGGTAAAGCGCTATGTAGATGTCCAATGAAAGCTAGACTAGCAAAGAACAGTACTCAGTTTAGAAAGTGGTGTCATTAAAACGTTTGAATATGCTACTCTGTATATGTGACTCTGCTGTAGCGATTGTCTGAGAGACAGGGATAAGTCTGAAAATTCAGTCAAAATTTGGGCATTTCCTAATTTTGGCTGCCACAGCATTTTGAATAGGTTTTTGTTTGACACTTATCTTGCCATCAATGACTTGCCACCCTGTAGAGTTGGAACACATCTTATGCCCCAAAACTGGAGACTTTCAGCGGGAGGGAGAACGGTTGTCAGAGACCCATCTGTTCGCTTCAGATTTAGTGGGAACCCTGAAGAGTGCATATATTGATACAAAGTTCTTTTTGCTTTATCACTGAAGTTGATACTGTGTTTTCTCTTTCCAAACCTCCAGCTTTGTGCTGTGAAAGCCTCACTTGTTTTGTGGACTATGTACAGACCCTGTCCTGTATCCTGCGAGACGAGTTGGGTGGCGGTTCATACAACCTCACTGCAACATGGTATGACTTGGTGGGATGAGAAAAGTCCACTTAGCAGGAGCCTCTCCATGGCCATAGCGCAGTGGCGACCTTCTGTTCTCTTTGTTAGGTAGAAATCCTGGTTTTGCTGTCATGCGGGTTTTTCACTTGCTATTTTGCACTTCAGTTACAAACTGACTTCTTCCCTAGCAAAGGACCCCTGGTTCCTGTCTCCACTGACTGTGCTTCTTGCTGCTGACTGCTATGCTGACTCCAGCTTCCTTAGCATTGCCTTCCCTGCTGCCATGGGAATACCTTGCCCTTTGCAATTGTTATAAGTCAACTTTCACCTTTGTGTATTGGTAGGGCTCACACAGATTGTCCAGTCTGCTGCTGTTCTGCCCCAGCAAGGAAGTGGATGCAGTCTTGGGCTGTGTAAACCTCAGGAGCACCTTTCCTTTCCAGAAACACTTTCCTATTCTCTCAAAAATGCTAAGCTGAGCAAGTAGAAGGGAAAAGAAATATGTTTAAGTTCAAAGACATTTTTTTATTTGAACATGTTGATTCTTCATTTTAATTATTTCCTATGCCTGGTGGTTCAGCAACAAATTAATCCAGCTACAGTATGTGATACATGCAGACTTTTTCATTTTGGCTTTTTTAGGTTTCCTGAGGAAGATCCAGAAAATACTGTGGCTGCCTGCAGTCTCTTGCAATTGTCAGGGAACAGCAGTCACACACAGTACATGTGCACTGTGGACATGACTGAACTCCTGGCAGATACCAAAGTCCAGGTGGATGTCACAGAGATAGCTGATAGGCACCATGTGCTTTCCAAAGATTTTTATTTGTCAGACAACAGTAAGTACAAAAATGGTGAATTTGATAAATACTGTTTGACTTTATGTGCTAGGATAGTCTGGGCAAGGAGTAAGAGTGGAAGCAAGCAGTGTGGGGCTATGTTTGCTGTACACTCATCTACATAAAGCACTGTGCTCTTATTACTGCTATTATGCTTGAGGCTGAGCTTAGAGCTGGCTTGGTCCATGATTTTTATGGGGAAATTCCTTTTCCCCATGAAGCAGTAGGTGATAAATATCCACCTTAGACCAGTCTCATACCTAGGCTATGCAAGAGCTTGTTCTTGGCTGGATTCTAAAGGGAGGGAGGAACTGCTTTGTTACAAATGTCACAAATCATGGCATCCTTAAAATAGTTTGGGTTGGAAGGGACCTTAAGGATCATTCAGCTCCAACCCTCTGTGATGGGCAAGAACACCTTCCATTAGACCAGGTTGCTCCAAGCCCTGTCCAACCTGGTCTTGGACACTTCCAGGGATGGCAGCAGATTCCACTTTCATGGATCTGAGCAACCTGTGCTGGTTCCTCACCACCTTCACAGACAAGAATTCCTCCCTGATATCCCATCTAACGCTGTCCTCTATCAGTGTGAAGCCATTCCCCCTTGTCCTGTCATTACATGCCCTTGTCAAAAATCTTTCTCCAGCTCTCTTGTAACATCCAAGGAGCTGGAGGCTCCCAAAAGGCTTTTGCAGTGGACACCTGAACTGACATGACATTTTTTTGGGTGGCACAAGGTGTCCCAGATATACTGGATGTGACAGTTCCCGTCTCTGGGGCAATTCCTAATCATTTCTCCTGTATGACATGAAGACTGAATGCAATCATGTAGCTGACTTGGTGGAATGTTGGTGTGTTCTGGGTTGTATAGCAAACTGTGAAGAAAAGGAGGGATTACCTAGGCAGATGGGTACCACGCAGACATAGGAAAAGGATTTTTCTATTTGGCTTCTTCTGAAATTAAACTTTACTTGAGAGGTGTCATCTTTTTGACAAATGCCAAAACATTTCAGAAAGCGTCCTTGCTCCCACTGACAGCCTAGAGACTGGGTGGTAAGTGCTTTGCATATCTCCTAGAGATCCTCATCCAAAGGCATATTAGCTAAGTGGTGGGACCTGCAGACTGCTGGGGTTTTGCATTACTGCTTTTCAATATATAAACACTCCCTGCAGGGATACAAAAGCTTGCTTTTCAGGCAGTTGGGACTGCTGTGTGCTTATGCAATGTCCCCTATCCTCAGCTTTTCCTCATGACTCTGTTACGTGAGGGGCATTTCCCCAATTTTGTGAGTGAACTACACAGAGTTCTTTTATGCCATGAGAAGAACAAGGTGCTCTGCGTTTTACATAATCTCCCAGGAGTTTATTAGCCCTGTGCACTATCCTTCCATCTCCATAGGCAATAAGGAGGTTCAGAGACAAGCAGAAGATATATTCAGAGAACCGTGGTCCTGATTTCATTATGCTCCTTACATGTGAGGTTTGGTGCATGGCTGAGGGCAGGAATGCTGTGAATGTTCTCTAGTATAGGGAGGCCCACCACTGCCACCACAAAGGGCAGCTTTGTTCCCTATTCACTGTAGCGGTAACATGATACCATGTTGGGCTATCTCTTAATTGTAGTAATCTTATAAAAGGTAACACTATCCTGTCTTCCAGTAAAACCACAGCCTCCATTCAACCTGAACGCTTTGTTCTCAGAGGGTTACAATATTTCTTGGGAAACCATCTATCAGAACTCTTCCTTTTATTTTTTGAATGAGGAGCTGGAATATCAGCTGCGTTACAAAAGAAGAACTGACACCTGGGAGGTAAGTGAGATGTCAGTTTACCATCAAGTAGGGTGTACCAGAGAAGAGGAGGCCAGCACAACCAGGACAGTATCACTGGTGGAAAAGAAGGGTTTTCATGGTTTAGAACAAATGTGTCTCTGCTTGACTGGGCTAAAAACGGGCAAACCCAAAATATAATTGAGAAGCTGTTTGAGAAGTATTAGATCATGTGAGGAAGGCTGATAATTCATTTGATTCTCATGCTGTCCTGCCTGGAAGGCTCCCCCAGGATTGCATGCAGCTGCTGACCAGTCAGAGCATGGCCTTGCAGAAACAACATGAAAGCAGAAGAGGTTATTTTGCAGGTATCCTCACTGTGCAGCAGTGCGAGCAAAGTCAGAGCAGTCACTCTAGTGTTTGGTGTTTAATCATTCACAGACTCAGAAGACTAAAGCTGTTCATGAAGATAAACGGACATTGGTGATCCTGCCATGGGAACTACAGGCGAACACTGAGTACGAGTTCCAAGTGAGAGCTAGACCCCAGGAAGACAGTGGCTATGGTGGTTTTTGGAGTGAATGGAGTTCTCCGCTGTTACTGAAAACCAGCCCTGCCAGTATGTGCTGCCAGATCTCCTTTCCCTGTCAATTAGTCCAGTGTCAGAATATGCTTTCAGAAATTTAATAAAATCTAATTAGTTAGAAGAAATTTTGAACAGTCCAGTAAAGACAGGTATGGTTATCTCCCTCACTGATTATGTGAACCTGGGCTGTCACTATTGTTGTTCTCACTGTGTAGCAAAAGAAGAGTGTTTTTTGGGGTTGCCTGTACATTTGGATGCCACTTGCAGGAGTGCAGCCTCTAGATCCTTTTCAGTGTCAAATGTCCAGGGTCCTGCTTGCAGCTTTTAGAAATGAGGGAGATCTCCTCTACTGGGTCTTAGTGTTGTCTTCAGCTGAGGGGAGGGAGATGCTGCTCTCAAACCTGAGTTCTATGGCTGGACTCTGATGTTTGGTCATGCTGGGCATGGGTGTTTTGTTTGGTAGCCACCACTCTGGAGGGAGTTCACAGTACTTCATACATGGAAGTACACTGATCCTTGTCGTGGTGGAACAGAGGCTATGAAAATAAGGAGCCTTTTCTCCAACAGAGCAGGTGCAAAATGACTGGGGTCAATGCCAGCAGCACATGCTGAACTTCCCTGCTCTCACTGATCTGCAGCACGAGCTGAAGTATTACACGGTTAACCTGGTGCTGTGGCAGCAGGGCCAGGCTTCATTTGCTAAGGGATATCTGAGTTCTGGATCTCAGCAGTGCTCCTTTTCATCACAGGTGGACAGCAGCCACCAGGCAGTCATCTAGTCAACACCTGTCTCTAATCAGCTGCACTCTTTCACTTCACAGATCATCTGTGGAGGTGTCTCTAAACCAGGAGTCAGAAACACCAGGGGTCTTTGTGGCAAGGAGCTGTCCTGCCCTAACTATGTTGGCTGCCTATCTGAGGTGCAGCCAGGTTGTAGGGCGGCTGATGTAATGCTCCTTTCATTGATGCAGTCATCTCTGAGCGCTCTCAATCGGACCTGTCTGGAGTACTGATACCTAGGTGACAGCCTCGATATCCCAGTGAGAGAATATGGGATATAAATTGTGTGTCATAGAATCATTTAGGTTGGAAAAGACCTCTAAGATCATCAGGTCCAATCTTTGATGGTCACTTTAACAACTAGACCATAGTACTAAGTGCAATGTCCAGTCTCTTGAACACCTCCAGGGACAGTGACTCCACCACCTCCTTGAGCAGCCCATTCCTTTGCTTGACAACACTTTCCATTCCAAAGACCCTTTTTCTCCCCACCATCTCCTGTTTACTGATTGGAGTATAAATACAAGGTGAGTCTGAATGACCTTGTCTCTTTCTCCAGCAGTGACACAGACAGCCCATGGCATGGAATGGCTGTTGCTGTTTGGTATTGTCGTGGCAATCATAGCCTCAATCACAACATTTCTGGCCAAACAGCAGAGGTAAGAATGCTTCAGGAGGCAGGAGGTAGTTCTTTTATTCTGTCTTGTTAAAGATGGGTGTTCACATGCCTCCTTCCTTGAGTCTTGTATATCTATGAGTGGGCAGCTATGGGCCTGTGAGAGACAGCCAAGAATGGTCACCGGCTGATGTACTGCAGCAAGTGACCTGCTTTTCTCTGAGGCTCTGCTGCCACTCAGCAGGCTGGGACAAGATGGTGCCACATCGGGATGAAGCGAGGCATACAGCCTCCTGAGCTGTTCTCCTGGCCTTGTCTGTTCTTTGCAATTGCCAGATAGAGCAGTAGCAGAGCTAGCTTCCCCTTTCCAAAGCTGGCATAGGTCGCTCAATGCTGGTTGGAGGACCCTGCCCCTATCAGAGGTTTCTCATATCCTTGAAGAGATATGGAGTGCTGACATGGAGGAGGGCTGGGCTGGTGCAGCAATAGGGCTGGCACAGCCCAGGTTCACAGATGAATTGCATAGAGAAGAGTCCTGGCCTGCAGACCACAAACCAGCCCAGACTCAGTGAGAACACATTCCTAGCATTTGGTGCTTTTCCAGGAAGGAAAAAAACTGGAATGTCTTCCCTTAGTGTGAATGTGTGTATGCAAGTGCTGAGGCCTCACCTACACTGAGGTTCACAAGAAAGGCTATTAGATGGCTCTGGCAGCAAAAGACATCCTTGGAGTCTCAGTCACTTGCTAACTCACAAGGCTGGACAGGTGATTCTGGTTGCTTGAAATGGATCTGGAGATGCCTTGCTTTGCATCTGTAATGTATGCTTAACCCCAAAGCTTTTCTCTTTTCTCTTCCAGCTTGTGGAAGAAGATGGCTTGCATCCCAGACCCTGCTCCCTTTTTCAACCCTCTTTACATGGCTCATAATGGAGATTTTAAGGTATAAATGGGCCACACGAGTGGAGCACATGACAGACTAAAAGGCCATCATGCTATCCTGAGCAAGGGATTCTCATTAGGGCAGTAGAAGGGGTAATCTCTCTCAAAGGATTGCCAAATGTCTCCAGATATGAGCCAGACCTTTCCAGTATCTGTTCAGTACCATGAAGACCTTTATGTTATATCTCCACTTCTTATTCTCTGTATGTGTTCTCTCAATGTGTAAGCTGAGTTAATGTGATTTCTGAACCCCAGGATCCTGACAGGAGTGTCAGAGAAAACTGCAAAGCCATGCAAACCTCTCAGAGCTAATTATTTTCGATTACTTCAGTTAGTTCTCCTGCAGTTGCCTGTGTCTCATAATAACAGGATCCTCCTGTTACATTAGAGGAGTCAGTGATTTTAGAGTTTGACTTCCTAGAGAAGTGTAAGAAACTTGGTTATTTCTGTGGAACCTCAAATCTTGTGATGCTAATCTCTCTCTCCCCATGTTTCCTTTTCTGCAGAAGTGGGTTGGTGCATCCCATATGAAAATGACCTTTGATTTCTTTGAATGGGGAATAGTCCTTCCAGAAGTCCTAGAAGTTTACACCATGCATCCTTCCAACAGCACCCCACAGGAAGAGCTGCATGAGCTGAGAAAGAATCTGCCTTGCAAGCCCTGTGCATCTTGCCTGACTGCCCCAGGTCATGGCAGCCAGCCCCTGTGGTGTAGTGTAAACAGTAGTGGCAGGACTGAGGACCAGTCATACGGGCACTTGTCAATCGATACAGTGACTGTGGCTGATGAATTTACATCTTGTAACTGCCAGTGCAGCTGTAACCATGTGAACAGGGAACATGAGCATGCCAACAAGGAAGATGATAGTGCTGGAGAGCCTGGTTACCCCAAGGTTGACATTGATGAGGAAGACAGAAAGATATCCAGTGACTTGCATTTGGCTGATCTGAGTTCACAGGACAAAATACTTGCTTCAGGCTCTGTGTCCATAGACCGCCTGAGGAGCCCAGTCAATCAGCAAGGGGAAAGGGGAGTGGAAGGAAGGGTGGGGAACATCCTAGAAGCCCTTTGCTTGCAGACTCATCAGTGGGATTTGGAAAATCCAGGTTCTCTACCTTCTCCTGATGGTGAAAGTGTTTCTAACAGTGAAGGCTTCTATGACTTCTTCCCTCACAGTACAAGGCCTGGTGACAGTTATCCTTTGATCTGTGTAGATTTGGACACTATTGACAGTGGCTTTGTGGACTCAGACTGTGGAAGTCCAGTTGACTCTGAATTTGGGCAAAACAGTCAGACCGTTTGTGCACCCATCCCTCTCGAGCAGGAGGAGCAAGACTTTCCACGGAGCTATGTCAAGCAGTGGGTCTCCTGTCACTCTGAGAGCCCTCTCAGTGGGACACAGACAAACTAAGGACTTTGATGTTGCCTGGATGAGTGTGGGGCCTTTTCCATAGTGTGCCAGGAGTGAAGTGTTAGCAAAATTCAGAAGAGAAACTAAGTATACTTTGTGTAAACTCTATTGCATAAACTGACACCTGTTAGGTCCACAAGATATGCCTGTCTCTATTCCCACTTATACTATTAATGTCTCAAATTTGTTGTGATTGATGTTGTTGAGTTTTGTTGGGTTTTGGGTTTTTTCAGTATCATAAATCAACCTTTCCTTGATGTCAGAAAAATGTCAGAAAAAAACAACTGTACCTTGAAAACGATCCTTTGGCTTATGTAGATATGCAAAAAATTTTGCAGTAACCTTATAAAGATCATAGAACTTTAAGTTATTTTCCCTTGTATTCTCACATGACTTGAGAGTTTGGCTGTGCATGGAACCTTAGAATCATAACCCATGGAAAGAATGTTTGCTACATTAAAATTCCTCTACCGTTTCCAAACAACATATGATGTTACTTTATCTTCTACTGCCTTTGGCTCTTCAAACTCAGCTGTAGTAGTTTGTTAATTACAAAGGTTTCCAGACCTGTCTATGGGAATCAAAACTAATTCTTATGTAATCATTGCAGAAATGCAAGTACAAGAGACCAAGCACAACTCAGGTTTCAGAAAGACTTTCAGGTAGAGTCTGCAAATGAAAAGTTTTCAAAATATGTATAATTCTAAACAAATTCTTGTTACTAGGCTTTTCTATTGAGTCAGATTCCCTCCCTGGACTTTTCAAGAATATTAATTGAGCAGCTTTCAGAATTATGCCAGAATTATCGAAACGTTGTCCTACCTGGCTATGCCTGCCACTTCTGCCTTTGACTTGCTCTGCTGCTGTTAACAGGTCAGTAGCACAAATTTCAAGCAATGTCTGCTAGCTAATAAAACTAAATATGAAATTTTCCTGTAACTTTGAATCTGTTTTTATTTCTGACATTTCCATATCACTGATTTGTTCAGGATAATTGTCTTAAAAATTAATTGTAATACTGAAATTAAGTGTGAAGTCCTTCATCTTACATAGGCATAGTGCTAACCCATAGGCTGTTTGGCTTCAGAAGCTCATATCTTGAGAGAACCTTTGTGGTGAATGATGCATATTTCCAGTCTAGTAATAATCTGTTGTTGCTGTGATACCAATAAACTCCCTTCCCTCACCCCCTTCTCTTACCTGAGACTATAGGCAACCCCACAGCTTTCTAAACAGGAGAGAGCACTATAGTAAAGAGAAGCTTGTTTGTTTTTTTTAAAGGTGAATGCTGGGACAGTACTGCATTGCATCCACGTCCTCTGGTTTGATTGTTCAGAACCACCACAGTATTTGCTATGTTGATTTTGGACCTACATGGCTTAGTTTTGCCGTGTTGTTATTACTCCCTCAATACATCCCTAGCTCAATGGCTTTGTGGCTACTGCTCTAAGGTACATTAGCTTCTTTGGTTTCTTCCCTCCTTATTTTCCATTTTTCTTGTCATCTGCTGTGATAAGTCATGGCAGGAGGTGTCTTCATGTGCTGATGCATCCTCCCTGCTGCTACTGGTCCCTCACATGCCCTCCACAAGGCAGCAGAGGATCACACCAGCTCCACTGCCCTAATGAGCTGACTGCCCCACACTGTCCTACAAGGGCTGCTTGCATTTTGATCATGTCAATCCAAATATGTACTGGACAGAAACATTTCTCAGGTTTCTCTCTCACAGTCTTCTGCAGCTTCATCTCGCAGCTTTTTTCACTTCAGAAACTACACTGTGATAACTGACCCCAGGTTGCTTCAGGAAGAAACTCACTTGGTTTTTTGGGGCCCTTGACATCTCAGTTCTGTGTGCTCGCTGTTCCCATTTGTATTGATGGACCCAGAGCTGCTGAAGGAACTGTTTCTGTTATTGGAACACTATCTGGCTGTACATCTGATAGAAGGTGGTGGTTTGGTGTTATGCCGGGCTGGAAGTTACCTCGGTTCACCGTAGGAGCCAGACTTCATGAACAAGTGTATGACACAAGGGTATTTAAGTAAGGGAACTTGTTCCCTTTGAAGCAAAATTTAACAATTAAGTTTTTGGTCAGCGAGCTGTCACTGTGGATGTGGTGGGGTTTGAGGTGGGGGGGTGGGGGTTCAGTGCCCCTTAGGAGCAAACTGCAAATATCCCTGATCTAGCTGTTCAAATTTGGATTTTTTTTCCCCCCCCAGGAATGATAGGGTCAAAATGCAGGTACTGGGAGAAACACTGCAATCCATTCTGATGTACCCATTTGGAAATGTCATCTCCATTTCTGCAAGGCCCCTGTGTCCCTGTCTCTTGGCCCCAGAAGCTGATACTGACAGACTATTAGTCTGTTCTTTGCTTCTCTCTCTGTTCTCTGGCACTAGACCCATGTACAGGACTGATTTGATGGATCCTGGCTATAACACTGCCATTGCATCATTGCTGCTGGGCATGGGAAGATTACTTATACACTCTAGGATCAGGGCTAGGAAGCAGTGTAATGCTTGTTTGCTTTGCTTCCAGAGCTGCCCTGTGAGCACAGGGCAGCCATTGGCTGTGCAAGAAGAACAGGACAGGGCAGCTTGGGGGGGCTGCAGGGGTCTGAGCACAGTAGAGCACAGGTCCTGGGTGGAAGCAGTTTAGCCCCACATCCACGCAGGGCTAGAAAATGGCTTTGGGTCACTTAGAAAGTTCTTCTGTTGACCTATTTATATAAAAGTTGAAAGCAGATACTTTTCTACTTAGCAAATTACTTGGCCTTTTAAATGTTAACCCTTTAGCAGAAATTCCTGTTTCTCCATGACTAATGAGAAATTACATATATAGCTACTTTAACTCAATCTGATAATCAGAGTAGTTTTTGATTGGTTCTTGAGGTTATCTTTAAAATCAGGCACAGTAAGCTCTGCTTTATTATGCCACTGCTGCTACTGCCTGATCATCAAACCACACAGCTTAAACTATCAAGGGACAGTAGCAGTATGAAAAGAGGCATTTCTTTTGAGCTGGTAAGACAATTTAACATATTTCTGTTCTACACATTCGAGCATGTAATATTAGGGGACATCTCCTGAACTAAAATATTGAAAAATATTTTCTTTATCTTAATGTGGAATTCTATATTGTTTCTTGAACTAAGAACCTGAAGATCAGAAGTGTCTTTGCACTTTTGTTCTGATAGCTTGCTGAGCACAAAACACTGCTATTGCGTTAATTCTAAATGGATTGCGCTTGAAAGAAGGACCATCTTGAACAAGGTACTTCTCTCTGACTGCAGGAGATGAATGTAAAGGAATCCAGCCAAAATAGTCCTCAGTGTCTGGGACTTTGCAGACATAAGCATACTTTTTTAATGTATGTGTGTGTATATATATATATATATATATATATATGTGTGTGTGTGTATAAATACGTGAATATTGTTTTATTGCAGTCATCCTTGTAGCAGCTTTTTTCTGGGATCCAAGTATATCACATCTAAAAGTACATGGCTGTTTGTGGGCATCAAATTGTTGCGAAAATGGATCACCAAAGATGAAGAGAGAAAAAGGCTGGTTATATGGGGTTCTCTCCAATAATCTCTAATTAATGCAGATAAGAAAATCCAACTACTTTTTCCTTATTCCCCAGGATAAGTCTCATGTGAGCCTGCTCTGCATATTTGATGTGCTTCTGTCAAATGTGTGCTTAGAGACCTAGGTATTCAGAAGGTATCAATCATTTTTCTTAAAGGACCCACAAAAATCTTTTCTTATAGGCAGGGATGATGTCCAACTACACATACTAACATAACAGATTGCTCAGGAGACACTGCACTTTGGATGAAGGGGTGTACCTGTTGGTACAGACATGCTATTGCCTGTCACTGTTTTACTTTGTAGGTGCTAGTCAGTGTCCTACCTTTCTTTAGTGCCTGTTGGTGCTGCCACTGGAAGAGATGTAAGTGAAGGAAGGGATTGTGGCAAAGGCAGAGCACGTCATTTATGAATAGTTGCTAAGATGTAAAGAATGACAACTGGGTTGCATTCAAGGGTCCAAATCTGCTATGTCTGTTCCCACTGTGCACCGCTCATTCTGTCATAGAATCGCAAAATGGCTTCAGTTGGAAGGAATCTTCAAACCCTCTGCCATGGGCAGTAACATCTTCCACTAGAAGGAGGTCGCTCCAAGCCCGATCCAACCTGACCTGGAACACCTCCAGGGATGGAGTAGGGATGTCTTTTCTGGACAGCCTCTCTCAGTGTGTCTGCCCTCACAGGGAAAATTTCTGCCCAACACCCCATATAACCCTAGCCTCTGCTTGCTGGAAATCATTCCCCCTTGCCCCATCACTACATGCCCATCTCCAGCTTTCTTATAGCTCTTTTATGTACTGGAAGGGGTACTAAGTTCTCCCTGGAGCCTTCTCTTCTTCAAGCTGAACAAGTCCAGGTCTCTCATCCTGTCTTCATAAAAGAGAGGCTCCAGTTCTCTCATCATCTTTGTGGCTTCCTCCAGACTTGCTTTAGCAACTCCATGTCCTTATGCTGAGGACCCCCATCACTGGACACAGTCCTGCAAGTGGGGGTCTCACAAGAGCAGAGTAGAGAGGTAGAATCCCTCCCCTTAACCTTCTGGTCATGCTGCTTTTGATGCAGTCTGGGATACAATGGGCTTTCTGGGCTGCAAATATGCATTGCTAGACCTTGTCAACATCAGAATCTTGCTCTTAGAACAAGCTAAACACATTTTGAAAGAGTCCAGAGCCTCTGCCAAATCAGAGCCTGAACCTTCTGACTTCCTTTAAGATTTAGGTGAGCATACAAAGCCATGTGAATGAGCTGCAACAAGAAAAAATTCTGTTGATTAAGCAACATACCTTATAAAACAGTTGATGACAGAACTGGAATAAAATCTAGAACTCCTGGCTGTCTGCTGTGGGCTGGCATATAGTATCATATATATCAAAGGATACCCAAGCATATTGGAGAATCTTACCCACATATCTTCATGTGAAATCCTTGCTCATGCTCTTTCTTATATTCATGTTTTATCAGGCTTTTGTAAAACTGATCTTACTTGTAGTCATCCAGAAGTCAGAGATGCAAAAATCCTAATTTGTGTCCATCCCTTTGAGCCCGTCACATTTACTTCTATCTCTGTCTCATCAAGCATGTTACTTGTCCCCACTTGTAAATTCACTGACAGCCTCTTCTTGTCTTCGTGTCATCTCTCACTTCCCCGTTAGAAGTTAACTCTATGATGTCAGCTTCCACCTCCCTCTGGATCATTAAACCTACTTCTCCTAATCATCCCCCATGCTACTGCTTACACATTGAAGGTGCTGCTTACAATTCTCTTGGGCTACATCAACCTCATTCTTCAACTCTCCCTGTAAAGCTCTGCTTTACAGAGTTTCTAAAACCTAGATGATATCTAGGCTACCTACATGGTGAGACTGTGCTGTCAACTGCTTGTACTATTTCCTCTCTCAGTGGTATCTATCAAATAGTTTATTTTACTTTACAAATTCTTCTGAGAAAATGTCATCTTTTTATTGTGTGTTCAACTGGATTCCAACTCTGGGGGTGAATCCCAGAATATGAATTTCTGATGATAGATTTAGCAATAATAGTCAGTCATCTGTCTTTGTGGGCATTTGGAAAATCTTTGTTGTACAAATTCTGGTTAAAATTACTTAAAATTGCTTTTTGGGAAGTAGAGGCAGGAACCCCAGGAGGGGAGGGGAAAGACACAGCTGCAAGGCCTCATTTCTTTGAGCAGATAACAGGCAGAATTCTGCCCTGGAAACATACAGAAAGGACGCAAACACCATTGCAACAGCTTGAGACCACTTTGGAAATCAAGGTTACTACCACCTCCTGGTGCTGATAGACTGCTGGCAGCATGTCTGGTGAATCATTTCAGGGCATCATCTCAGATATTTTGTACTTCTTTCCTGCAGAGTAAAGCTGGTTCTCCCTTCTTAACACTAGTTCTCATATGGCTTTTCTGCCTTCACCCACAAATTTGCAGTGTCACAAAAACTGGACATTAGAGCACAAGAAAGCAGCAAGCAGTCTGGTCCCCAAGGCATCCAACTAAGAAGTTGACTTGTCTTCCACTGCAAGCAGCTGCTGTAATTGCACCTGCACTGCTAGTACTGGGCTTCCATCTGAGCTAATAGGAAGACTGCAAGTCTTGCATAGGTTTAGGGAAGAGGTTTCAGCAGTAAAGATAGTTCCCCTTTGTAAAAATTCTTCACTTTGTTTCTGTCTAATTGTGTCTACTTTCAGTGTCCAACCACTGGACTCTTTCCATCTTTGTCTCATAGATTTAAAAAAGAAAAAAAAGAAAAGAAAATACTTTTCTCCTACCTAAAATCATCTTCTCATGTAAGATACTCATGGTTGGTGTGAAATAACTACTTAGCCTTTCCTTTGGCTAAGTTAAAGATATTCACTTGGTCTGTAATTGTTGATTTCTGAGGAAAGTTATCCAGGGCTAAATCCTTCACCAGAAGCATTTTAATATTGACAGCAATTTTTTGTTTAAAGTGTTGATTCCAACAGAATAAATTAATTAATGGTGATACAAATGCTATGTGTAGCTGCAGTAACTTTTCTCTCAATTGATATGCATCCACAGTCTGTATGTTAGCTCCTCTAATTGCATTAATGTGATGCAGAATCTCATTCAGCAAGTTGTGTGCTACTTCCTGAAATTCTTTTCTGATAAGTCATTCAGAATTCACTGTTCTCTGATCTACTTAGGACTAACATTTATGGCTTCTAACACAAAAATTTGTATTTAAACATGCTGCATTTGTTTCCAGGTGAGCTAGAGAGCCAGAAATGTCTAATACATTTCAAACATTGCAGAGCTGAACAAAGAACTTCTTGCATGGGGGTGGGGAGAGTTTATTAAATTAATAGCAATTACCTGGAAACATTCTGTTCTGATTTACTTAACCTAAAGGCTGCTTATTTGTTTGTGTGCCTGAACAAGTTCTTGTTAGAGTCTGAGGCACAGAGTGTGCCCTTGTCTCTGATGCCTAGCTCTGACATCCAAGAAAACACTGAATTTCATATAACACCATGTAAACAACTGTTAAATAGAAAAACTAAAAGTGTGAGTGTGTAGATTAGAGAGTTTTCTTAAGTCACTGGGTGAAAAAGTTAAAGTTTAGAGTATAAGCTAGTTTAGAGAACAGAAGACAAGATGGAGGGTTTAGGGTGTTGCCTCTTTTTCTTCTTCTTTTTTCTTCTTCTTGAGGTTTTTGGGTAGTAGTAGGTGATTGGATAGAAAATGTCGCAATGCAGCACACAGGTGTTGGGTCATTGGGTCACTAAGAAAAATAATTTATGTGTGTATAGTTAATTGGGTAAGAATAAGTATAAAGATAAAAAGGCTGCGCAGTTCGGGGCCGTTTTGTGTTTTTCAAGCCAACTTGAGCCAGGCGATGGTGGGTTGAACTTGAGCAGAAAGTCTGGGGAAGACCTGCCAAGTCTTTTGATAATATATATTACTAAACACGAGAAACAAGAAGCAAACGAGCCTTTGGAGAATCCTTCCTGAAACAGAACTGAGATAAGGGAGACTCCTCCTGAGGGAGTATCCCAGAGGGGCTCAGCCCGGAGGAGACCAAAATCTCCAGCAACACTTGTAAGCACATGTATAATTCTACTTAATGCAGCCCTCTCTATTTCATATTTAGTCAGTATTACTGTATTTATCATAGAGACCATAAGCAAATTTGATTAGAATGATAAGCAGGAGAGACTTCATGTGTCCCAGCCTCCCTCATCTAAAATCAGCTAGTGGTGACACTTCCTTTCGACAACCCCCACCCTGAAGAAAGTCTGCAGCAAAACAGGATATTTATGAAAAGCCCATAGTTGAAGAGGTGGTGAAGTAAAAACCAGAAACACTCCTTTTCCCTTGATCAGTTTCTGAAACATTTAATTATTTTAGAATTTCATTAAGACAAGGAATGATACAGGCAGGCATAATCACATGCAAGAAGTTATACATAGATGCTGCTGTCTAGCTTTGTGAAATTCATGACTGGAAGGATATTCTTGGTCATGGATCAGATGGCTTAATCTCTTCAGTGAAACAATCCTAATGATTACTGTATTACAGTCCTTGCTAAGCACAGATTTTTTCTCTCTCACTTCTATTCAAGACTGCTTCAGATCCTTTGTTGGTTAGAAATCACAATCTTATTCTATAGTCAGGCTATATACACTTGGTCCTGTGCTAATACTGTACTTATTGTTTCTTCTATCCTGACTCTCCTTCCCTTTTCCCCAGCTTCTTCTGAAAGAGCAATCATAATCTCTGGCAAGTTTTGTTTGGTATCTTTTTATTTTTTCTTTTTTTTTCTAACAATACTAACCCAAGCTCTTTTGAGACAGAACATTCCACCCTCTTGTTACCCCAGCTGTAAAGCTCAATTCAGTGTCTGTGCTAGTCAAGTAGTGCAAAAATTGTTATTTCAATATTTTTTTAATTTTTCAAGAAACTGTTTTTTGTTTATACTGATTAGTGGTCTCTGTCTACAAACTCACTCCAAGTTTTCTGGGTTTTAGGCTCTTTGGAGTAGCACTCTCTTTGCAGAGGTGCTGGGCTCATTTGCTTTCCAGCAAATAATGCAAACTGGAAACATCTTTTTAAAACACCACATATTGCTGAAAGGATCAGGTCCATATTCTTCATATTAAGTGTTGCTATAAAATCACCAAATCAGAAACTTTTAGTGAAAAAGCATAATTTTAAATTAAAACTTCATCAGGAGATAATTCAGAGAATGGAATTTTTGGTTAAAAAGAAAGAGAATGAACCCAGTACAACCTTGTAGACATGTATTGTCGAATACTGCAGAAGATACACTTCAAACATCCTTACAAAACCTTCAGTGAGTTGGGTTAATAACATGGCCCTAAGTATTCTATATCTCCCAATGAGTGCTTTGATCAGGATCATATCAGTTATTCTCTGTGTCTGTTATCTAAATATGCAGAAATAACATTGCTCCAGGAGGCCCCTGAGCTGCAAATATCTGGAGTCTGAAAATGCTCAGAAATGAACATCTGTGCTCTATTGCTACGATTCTCTCTAAGCATCTGGTGTTGACTATGGTCAGAAACAGGACTTGAGGAAACATGAACATTGGTTCCAACTCACTGTGGCTCTCTGCTGCTCTTAAATTGTCATAAACCAGATAACAAAAATGCAGGAAGAAAGAAAGAACACCCACATCTTCTCCACCCTTCATAAAATGGCAGGAACTGTAGACTTCCTTTCAGGCAGCTGGTGCTTTAGTGCAAAGTACTGTTTACTGCCACGAGAAGAACAGTTCCTATAGAAGAAATTATATAGGTGAGTTGGTGCCTTCTCTGTCAGATTCAGGATCAGCTTTTGTCAGGCTGGCAGAAGCATGCAGCTAACGCTTCAACGCACTGGTAAAAATACCAACAAAACTGCTCTTAACGATTATTCTGTTCTAGATACTATCTGGAATGGGAGGAGTTGTGTGGCAGCTGGGCCTCCAGCTCTGCATTGCTGCTGTGCTGATCTTTGGCGGAGGAAGAGGAAGAGGTAAGAGATCTGGAATAGGTCCACTGTACAAAGACAGGTACATGCCTGTGCTCATTTTTCATTCACAGATCCTTCAGTATGCAACCCAAGATCTTGTGACTGGCCTTTCCCAGGTCCCAGGAACCAGTACAGCTGGCTGATAATGCCAGGCCTACGGGACTGAGCACATACTGAACAAGCTGGGCACCAGAAAAAGTGTAGCCACTGCCCAAGATCCCTGCTCTAAGATCTTGCACTCATCTCCTGCAGTGAAGTGTGTTATAGCAGAGTAAGAACATGATGAGGAAGATCAGATGCAGTGTCAGCAAAGTACTAGCAAGTAGAACATTTATTTGGTGTACTGGGCAAGGCATCATCCAGTGACACATGAATCCATTTCTGGTCTCCTTCCTCTGCAGAGCTCTCTGGCAGCCTGAGCTGCCTGAATAACTATGTGACGACTGTGAGCTGCATGTGGGTAACGGAGAAGCCAGTGGGTGATGGACCTTTCCACCTGTATTTCACCAAGTAAGAGCTCCACACCAAGAACTGTCTGGGGCAGCCCCAGCCCTGGCATGGACAGGACAGCACTGAGAAGTAGAGATGGAGCCCAGCTGTGGGCTTTGCTCCCTCCACAGCAGGAGACCCATGCACAACTAGCTCTGCCATCTCATCACCCCAGACATCAGAAGCTGCCTCAGAAGCTGCTCTCTATTGTGATCCCACAGCCTCAGGAGCTGCGGCAAAGGTCAAGCGCACATGGCTGCATGATCTCCTGTCAGCTGTGGGCTCTCCATCTGTTCAGTAAACCCCTCTGGCAGGCATCTCAGCACAGGGAACTTCCCTTCCCAGCCTCTGGTCCCCATGACCTGGGAACTTCCAGACCCCATCCTGCATAAAGCTGTCTAATCAATTCTAATAATTTCTTTCCTTTTTGCCTAGAAATTAACACCTAATGGTTTAAACTATATTAGTAAATACATGAATACAAGTCCAGTTAAAAGCTTTAATAAGAGACTTAGAATATTATCTGAACAATTTTTCCACTAATAGAAGAAATTGGGTGAATAGTTTGCTAACTGATAGGATAACTTGAGATGAATGTGTTTAGGTTATGTAGAAACATTGTCTTGACCATCAGTAACTATTACATGATGGTAAGCCACTCTAAACCACATTAGATGCCTCATATTCTGCTACAGTTAAGTAAAAAATAGCCTCTTATTAATACTGGATTTTAAATATATGGAAAGATGGGCAAGCTGATAAACTGTGATATCTCAATTTTCTGTGGGATCACATGCAATGTGAAAAAAATTGCAAATAAATGGCTAGACCACAAAAAGACAAACCAACTTCCAACAAGTCAGTACTGGTTTGTTTGTACTGAAAGAGGACTAAATGTACAGTTTATTGTTGCCTCTGTGTTATGCACTTGTAACCAACTGTCCATCCACTCTTTACCCCGACCCATCTGCTTTCCTGCAGTGACAGCAGCTCTCTCACTTTCAGAGGGAGCAGGGAACAGCTACTGGACAGTATGTGCAACTCCTGTAAGATCTGGTGCTCTCAGGAGTAAGGTTATGAAGGTGTCTTCTTCTTCCCTATCCAGCCCTGCCATCCATTCAGCCTTTGGATTGCTGGTTTGCTTGCTAGTGCTGTCTGCACTAAAGAGGTTCATGGTCTTCCAGAGTGTGGTGCTGTGCTAAGTTGCCACACATCCATAAACTGAAAAACACTTAATTGTATGATTAAAAAAGAAACTTTCAGCCTTCTTATTCTTCTAGCCTCTGGTCAAAGGGCCACAACGCCAGCTGCAAACTGACTGCCACAGAGAGTATGCAGAATCAGTACCACTGCACAATCCATTTAGCCAGCCAGATCTTGGAAACAGATGGTTACAGAGTCTCTCTCCAAGGAAACTTCTTTGGACATAATCATTCATACACAACCTTTCCAGAGTACAATCCCCGCAAGCACAGTAAGTATGAACCAGGACAGCTGTGAGCTGAGGCTCTGCCCAGAAACTTCAGGATAGGTCTGATATGCTGCCTAACAAAGGATGTCTTAAAGATAACAAGGGAAAATAATGAAAACAATCAAGACTGCCCATCCCCAGAGAGTTCTCTGTGTGAACTGCACAGTAAGTAAAGTAAGGATGCAGTTGCTGTCTCTCCATCCTGACTTTTCCTGGACTTCAGAGGGAAGTCTCTGGAGAGAATGGCTCTGGAGCACCATTCAACAATACTTCTCATCTGCATCATGTTTTCTTGTGCCCTGGGTAATTTGCAATTGGACTGCTTCAATTATTTGTTTGTTTTATTGTTTTATTTTTCTCTAAGAAATTATGTAATGAAGAGTCATGGATTTATGTCCCATGGCCTGGCACTAGAGAGAAATGCTCAAAACTTGTCCATATTAGTGGTATGTTGTAGGGGCAGAATGTGATACCCAGAGTGGTTCTTTGCTTGCAAGAATGACCCTAGGGACTACTAGAGTTATCATTAATTTATGTCAGATCCATAGCTGTTCTGATGCTGTAAGCTAACTTGGTCTACTACTAGTGTTAGTATCCCTCTTTAGACTCAGCTTCATTTTCCATTACTTCAGTCACCCTAATATAATGTATTTTCTTCTGTGGCGTCCCAAACATCATGAAAAAAATCCCGCCTCCTCTATTTGCAGTAAAACTTGATCCACCTTTGAATATCCAGAGCAATGCCACTGCCAGCAAGTGCCAGATATGGTGGAGCGTATGGAATGTGCCTTGGTACCTCGCTGAAATTCTCCAATATGAGTTGCAGTATAAGGAGTACAGCATGTCCTGGGAGGTAACTGGATGAAGCATACAGTAATCCTGCCTTGTTCTTTGGGTACAATGCCCTTGCCACTCAGCTCAGGGCTCTCCACCAGCTGACTTATGCTGGCCTTTCTGGTTTCCCATGTTAAGGCTGAGAGATTTTACATAAAACATCAATACTGAAGTTAAATAACTCTTCTTCTCATAAACCCTGCATCCACGACCATTCAGGCCCTCTTCTTGCATCTAAGAAAAGAAAATCTGGAAAAGAAAAGAGAAGGGAAAAAACAACAACAACAAAATAGTATTTAAAAGACCATCCTTTTTCCCAGTCTCATTAACAGCAATGCTTTGTAATACTTTGCAGGTTGCATTGAACAAGACGCTACCCAGTTCACTGCCACAGGTAGAAATTGAAGCCACAGAGCTCCGCAGTGGCATTGCTTACACTGCAAGAGTTCGCTGCAAAGTTTCTGAAAATGAGAATTCATACCACAGTCAGTGGAGTGAGTGGAGCCAGACAACAGTGTTTCAAAAAACAGGTACAAAGAATGTTGTTTTCATCTTATTTCATTTCTTTTCATGTCCATGTTCCAAAAAAAAAGAAGATACATGATAAAATGAAGCTTTTCAAATCAGAACTAGCTTTCTTCAAGTATTCATAGCCAAATTGTTTTCCTTAAGGCCTCTAGCTGCCAGTGTCATTTGCAGTGCTTGGTTATTTGGGGTTGTGTCTTGACTTCCAGACTTCTTATTAAAAATTTTTTTGCTGATTCTTTGCCTAGATGTCCCAAAAGCCTCTGAAAAGATTCTAAACACCAAAACTATGCAGTACTTATTCATTCCTCTGAGTTTTGGCACTCTGCTCTATTTATTCTGGACCTATAAGCTTTCCTCAAGGTATGTGATTTTCTTTTAGTTCCCCTTGATCTTTATGGCCTGAAAAGGGTAAATCAAGAGTCATTATATCCCTTTTCCTTCCGGTTTCTGCTGCACAGACTCAGTCATTTCCAAAAGGTCTTCTGACAATCTTGGAATGAGACATCTTCCTTGGCTGATGATAGTTAATGACCTATATTTAATTAAGGACTATACAGCTCTTATAGAGATCAAAGTACCTTTGGGACTCCTATATTTGGCTAAAGCCCAAGGATGATGGTATCTTGGAATTAAAGAAATTTACGCCCATGGAAATATTTGAAGTTTCATGTAGATAAAAGTGCAAGTACACAGCAACCCATAAATGTGGTTAAACTGATGCCAATGCTAAGCTACATGTGATGTTCCTGGCAGGAGTCAGTAGGTAAAATACCAATATAGGCAAACTGAACTGATTCTGATTCATTTGAGACCAAGTTGTACAGAGAAAAAAATGGTTTTAGAACCTTGGTTCAACAATCCTCTACAATTTTTTATGTTGGCAGAGCATAGGTAAATCTCCTAGCTCTTTCATTTTTGCCTTGACATACATTATTATGCTCCATATGCACAGCATCCTTAGAGAAACAGAATACATGATGTCCATATGATAAAATATTTTTATAGGATAGACTCCAAAAAAAAGGGGCAAGGATGTCTGGCAGAATTTCTCTGTTTAAATGTAATGAAATTAGAACTCCTTAAAACACTTTCAAAAACAGTGGTTTAGGTCAAGTGAGCTGACAAAAACAATGCTTAAACAGCTCGGTGCATATAATGAGTAATAGACCAGTATATTAAGTTTGTGACATATTCCTAAGAAATTTATGAGACTGTGCTTCAGGTTAGAAACATTAAATGCATGCACAGGTGGCAGAAAAATAATTGCATGAGAAGTCAGAAATTATGATGAGTGGGCTTCTTGTGTGATCTTACTAACATAAGTGGTGGGGGGGTTCATCTAACCAGTATCATGGAGACAGAACACAGAAAGACTGTCCCTTTTTTTAAGTGTTGTTTTCTTACTTTAGGGCAAAAAGCCTCACCTGCTTTAACATTCCCACGCCAGCTGCTTTCTTTCATCCACTCTATAGTTTGCACAACGGGAATTTCAAGGTAAGAAATAAATTTCATTTCATTCTTATGACCTTCCATTCATGACAGGAAGATTTATTTTTTTTCTGGGATTAATAATTCTAGTTCCTGAGCAGCATTAGTGATGCATGGTTCTGATCTCCATGAAAGTTCATAGTTTCTCATTTTCCTGCTTCCACATACTAGCTAACCACCAGAGCTTCTGTCCAGCCTCTTGCTCCTTAGAAGTGGAACTCCACCAGTGGCTCCTAGCTCAGACTAAATGCAAAAGGTGCACCTTTTCAAAACCAAAGCAATACCAGCAGCTTGCATTATATTCTGGTGGTGTCATCTTGTAAAAAATCTTGTAAAATTTTGTGAAACTAGCTGCTAGGTTTTTTACCCTATTATTCTAACTTTGCCTGTTGGATTTGCACTAAACATCTGGGTAATTGTGTCAAAGCCATAAAGAAAGAAAAGTTATTTTGGAATAACTATGCAAAATTACCCAAACTTATTGATGCTTTCATAGGACTGGGTTGGATCAAATGAGGCTTGTAGCCAACTTGAAAGAGAAGAGGCCAGCAACTCAAAGAAAGTGAATGCAGATAGAGTTTCTGTTTTAAACACCCAAGAGCTGATTTCCCAAATCTCATTGAAACCTACAGGAAGCACAGATGTGATTACTGCAGAAGAAAACTTTGCATTTGCCTCAGGTCCAAGCCAGCAGTATGTCCCCAGCAGGTACATAAGAGCAGAAGAGATAGAATTGTGGCCAGGACTATTGTTTTCACCAAACCATGCTGATGATACCGTTGGCCTGAAAATCTCTGAAATAATTAAAGACAACCTTGAGAGCCCTAGTGTTGGAAGGAATTATTCCTCTCACTCACAACATGGAGACGGTGACCTTCTTATGCTTCAAGAATCTTTGGGGATAGCAGATGTGTCGTTCAGTGGTAGTGATTATTGTACTTTGTGTGACAATGATACCACAGGAGGTTTGATTTCTGCTGAACTGCTGAAGCTTTCTAATGGCAATAGTCGTGTTAAACATCAGAAAGATCAGTGACCTTCCCTAAGGAATACTGCCTACAAACTTCCTCGTGCTCTATCACCTCCAACACTGTTCTCCCAAGCAGCATTCGTGGTGACTGTGCAGACAGTTTCAAATGTATCATTTTAAAATACATCCTCAACTTCTGTGCTTCAGAAGAAGATTGTGACTAAGTCCCCTGTCTAGCAAATACTACCCCTACAGGCATGGCAAACCCTGACTCTGGCAACATCTGCAGTCCCAGAGACATATGACTATGCTCTTCCCTAAATTAATGTCCTGGCTGCAAGATCCAGTAACCCTCTTGTCTAAGGAGACAGCAGCAGACCTGCTGTTTTCCTCAGGAAGAACTATTGGAACTGTGTGCCTCTTGGAAGCAGCAATATTTGCAATGTGATGAACCATGATTTAAACTGCATAATTTTGTAAAAACTATGCATGATCCTCTCTGGGTCACTGTACTTCTCTTCTAGGGCACTGTCCCCTCTCCCTAGAGCACTGTCCCCTCTCCCTAGAGCACTGTCCCCGTTCCCTAGAGCAGTGTCCCCTCTCCCTAGAGCACTGTCCCCTCTCCCTAGAGCACTGTCCCCTCTCCCTAGAGCAGTGTCCCCGTTCCCTAGAGCACTGTCCCCTCTCCCTAGAGCACTGTCCCCTCTCCCTAGAGCAGTGTCCCCTCTCCCTAGGGCACTGTCCCCTCTCCCTAGGGCACTGTCCCCTCTCCCTAGGGCACTGTCCCCTCTCCCTAGAGCAGTGTCCCCGTTCTCCGGCCCTACACGATGCCCCTCGGTGCGTGGCCGCTCCCTGCTGGCGGATCCCGGACGCCGCGAGCGGTTTCTCCCACGTCCTCCACCACAGGCAGAATTTACTTCCTCGATTCTCTCCACCTGCTTCACATCTTCCTGAAGACATCATGCTTGTACTTGGATATACTATTCAATTACATCCTCATTTGTTACATGGAGAATGAAATTAGTACTACCTGCCATTCTCCCATTCTGTATGTCATAATGTGCTAAAACTATCCATCTGCAGTAACATCTCACTATTCATTCATTCTAGAAATTCTGGTACCCTATAATTCTTACATCCTATTTCAATATATTGCCAGTAACGTATTATTTCAGAGTTTATATTAATACATTTGCTTTATTTTTTGAAGTGCAAATATTTGCACTTCATGTAATTTTATATTATTTAAGGTGTATTTAAAATATGCCAAAGTATTTTTTCTCCTCAATTTTGTCTCCCTAAGTGACTAAAATCTTTCCCAGAATAATATCACAAATCTTGCATACATACTTTCTATTTCATTACCAAAACTGATGAAAATATTGTCAGACCAAGTTTGAACCTGGAATGCTCCTTGAAATGCCATTCCACTTTAACAAGGAACTGCTAACAGACTCAAATAGATTATCAAAAAGTTTATTAATTCATTAACAAGACTAGGTGCTAGCATTTAGGTCAACCAGCTTCCTTAGTATTCCTTTAAAATTGAACTTTATTGAATGTCTCAGCAAAGTCAAAGTATATACTATCTAGCCTGCTAGCAACAAGTAAACTTTCTTGTCAAAGATGGAAGTTATATTGTTTCTCTGTTTATCCACTTGTTGTAGCATTATTTTGGGCCTTACTTTTCCCACATTTGAGACTATCATTCTGAAATCCTCTAGGTTTCATGAATGGCTTCTCAGAAATAACTTTTAACATTGCAGAGTCTACTTCAGTTATGTTTTGCTTGGGTTTTTTTTTTCTTGTTTGGGGTTGTTTATGTGTTTGCTGTTTTATTTGGTGTTTATGTTTGTTTCATTTTCCCAAAAATTACTTTAGGGCAAATTTAATCTGTCCCTGAAGAATTTAACACACTTGCTAAGGACTTGAATTCAATTTTTTTGTGTGCTATTATCTTATTAAAATGAATATTATCTAAATTGTTGAACTAGATTGTTCACTGGAAGAATAGACGTGCTCTATTCTTCAGTCCATTACATATTATCTACTATTCATCTTGCTTTCCCGAACAATAAAGAGCCTCTAGTCTCACTTTTTCTTAAAACAGATGAGAAACTTGTAGATGCTGTGGTTGTCCCTTTTCTAATTAATTTTCGTTTCTCAGTTTGTTTTCAACTGAACAGGAGATAACAATTTTTACTATCCAGGTTTTCTATTTTAGGGTTTGGTACCCTAAACTCTGCCAGATGAAGCCATTGGACTTTATAGCATTGTCACCTCAAATAATTACATATGATATACTGATATTTCATGACTTTAAATGCTACTGTGTGCTTTGTTACCTCTATTCTAAAGGCATCATTTGCTTTTCTAGAAAGGAAAATGTTACAGTTTGTTGATATTAAGCAGCAGAACCTAGCAAATTATCTATAGTCATGCTGTTGCCTGATTTGGGTTTGCCTCAGCTCGTACATGCTGGAATACACATACAGTCTCTAGAGATGATCCACAGCTCAGGGAAGCTGAATCAGAGTATCACATGTGCCCAAGTATGCCCTGCTGGAACAGGATATGAGTCTGCACAGAACTGTCTTGACACACATAGCTTAATTAAGTAATGTAATATTATTATAAGTCTTTAATATTATGTAGTCATGTAATATTATTGTAAGTCTGATGCTTTTGGTTCCTTCGTGTTCAAAACTCTTGGTTATATAATGTTTGAAATATCTGTAAACTTGCCATGTACAATCCACAAATTTTACTAGTTTTGTGATAAACCTGATACTTCTTGAGCCTTAAAAAAGTATCCAAGGACATAAACATAAATCCAACTGCTCAAGCAGCTGTGTAGACTATTATGATACTGCCTAGTAAGACCCAAAACTGTAAA
This sequence comes from Pseudopodoces humilis, assembly GCF_049639895.1. Lineage (NCBI taxonomy): Eukaryota > Metazoa > Chordata > Aves > Passeriformes > Paridae > Pseudopodoces > Pseudopodoces humilis. The sequence continues at coordinate 18,005,965 of NC_142217.1, forward strand.
GAGAGGAGAGAAAATTCTTACCAGGCCACATGGAAAAGAATCTGCCTTTTCACCAGGATAATCTCTTTGAATACACATATGAGAAAACCATCTCAGTGTCATTCGGTAGCTACAAACACAGTTACAGCACTACTACCCTAAGTTATACAAAAGCTTTTTGGTACTCGGCAGAGCTTCTCTGATAGGGCTAAAATATGGATACAGTCTGAATAGCAAAGGTGGGCTTACAACAAAAAACCATACACACGTATGTCCACTGACCCATTCATCCAAATTACTACAAGATTATGATCAATTGTCCTACTTGTCTGCAGAAGGATGAGAAAATTGTCATACAGGCTAGCAGTTTTAAAAATCTTTCTGAAAAGAGTGTATCAACTCTGGAACACTGAGGTTGCCCTGGCCCTCCACACCACCCCCCTTTGAAGCTAAATATCTGTATTTTGTAGATTCTGATGTTCAGTATACTAGATGGTCTTTTCCTACCTCATCCTTTTGAGTATCCCTTTGAATTCCTCACACTTCTAGGAATTCCTTAAAAAACTCAATTTGTTTGCTGCAGTGTTGTGCACTGTTGCTAAAGGACACAAAATGATTGACACAAACACCTCTCAGTGTTAGAACAGGAAAAGAAAAACTTTATTCTCTGACTCCATTATTTATAGATTCTCGACAATGACCAGGGATTGGATAATTAAGCTACCACTTTCCCAGGCACACCGGTCATGCGAAATGTGATACACAGCATGAATAAATTCATGCTAAAGTTATAATCTTGTCTGACAAGAATCCTAGCATATTTTCAGGAAACTTTCCCTGACGAGATTATAGTGATACGCAGCAAGGCCAAAATGTTCATCTGCAAGGGGCCTATCTGCAAGACACCTCCATCCGATAAGATTATAATATGCACTCATAAATATTCATCTGCAAGAAGTGTATTTCCAAGAAACCCAACGAAATTACAACATATACGCCCAAAACAGCATGAATATTTGTCTGCAAGAAGTGTATTCCAAAGGATTCCTGAAAAGCCTGAAAACATATAAAAAAACACCCTGGGACAGTCACAGTTTGTGAAGCATGGTGGAGAAGTGCTGCAGAAAGCCTCCTCCCTGTCTCACCCAGTGCTGTTCACCCATCACAGCGCCGAACTGATTTTTGCTTATGGTTTCTTTTTACGATTGTATTTTGATTATAGAATTTTTTTTTTAATTAATCAAATAGGCTACTCATTTATAAAAGAAACGTCCATCAAAAGACGTTTCTTAGAAGGAATGTGATAAACAACTTATGTTTATAGAACTTTCATGGGAAAGTAACTAAAACTATGAAAACATTATCAGAAGGCTTTAGGTTTCAGGGTGACATTTACCCTTTCTCCTTCAAAAAAAGAATAAGAAAAAAGAAAAATTAACAAAGAAAATGAACAATATTCTAAACAATCAAAAAGGAAAATAAGCAATGTTCTAAACAATCAGAAGGCTCTAGTTTCAGGGTGACAGTGCACCGCTGACCCCACCCTTCCGGCGTCTGTGGCCGGCGGGCTCACACATGGACTGAAGCCGTTAACGGGCACCGTGGGCTCCTGCGGACCGCAGGGAAAACAGCCTGTCAGAAGCGGCGAGGGAGCGCGGGTGTCACGCAGACGAGGCAGGTTCTCAGGAGCAAACACCCCCACTGCAATTACTTTTATGACACGCTTGAGTTCCGAGCTGTGCGGAGAGCGCGGCGCTCCGGGCGGTGCCAGAGCTGACGACCGCCGCTGACGCCGCCGTCGCGGCACAGAGCCGGCTCTGAGCGTCCGGAGGAAGTGCTGCCCTGCGGCCCCGCCCTCTTCCGCCCTTACTACGCGACTTCCTGGGGGCGTCAGCCCACCACTACGCATCCTCGCCTCGGCTCGGGCGCTGAGGCTGACGGGGGCCCCTCTGGCCCGACCCGAGTGTGAGTAACAGTTACCACCGCCAATGAGCGAGCGCAGGGTGCGGAAGTCCTGCCTGCGACGGGGGGGATTGTTGTGGTGACGTCAGGGGCGGGGGACGCGGGTGCCCCATTGGCTTAGGCTGGGCCGAGCGCCTGGCGCGGAACGGGTGGGGAGCGGCCCCGGTCCGGGCGGGCCATGGCCAGCACCGGCAGCCCCCTGGTGAGTCCGGGCGCGGGGGGCGGCCCGCGGGCCAGGCGGGCCGTGACCAGCACCACCAGCCCCGTGGTGAGTCCGCCCGGGGCCGCAGCCCTCTGGGTGCTGGGGGAGTAAGTAGGCCCGGGCGCCAGGGCCGGCCCGTGAGAGGTGGCTGCCCGTGTCCAGCGCTCTGGCGGCGGCGGGATCGCGGTGGGCTTTCGCCCCATCTCCTGCCCCCGCTCGAACAGGGCGGGTGAACGGGCGCTGCCGTCCGTAGGACCGGTCTTGTCTCTGCTGCTCGCAGTTCTTCTTCCGCCCCCCGCTCCTGGGTCGCTGCGGGCCTCGCGGGAAGGCCCCGTTCTCCGCCTAGCGTGGCCCGTTCGCGGGAGGAGATGAGGCCGATGTTGAAGGGGCCGCACCGCGGCCTTCCGCGGACCTTCGTTTTCGGTTCCGGGTGCGGGGCGTTGGCGTGGCTATGCCGGGCCGTATCCCACCGGGAGAACAGGCATTGTTGCCCTGTAGGAGCTACCTGTCACTCTGTAATCGCTTTCTTTTGTAGTAGGAACAAACGCGTGAGGAAGATCGTGAGGGACACAGTAGGACGCCGTTTCAAACGCAGTTGTTTACGTTAGTCTGACAGTGTAAACTCGTTATGTGTGCACTGATATATCTAGAAGATGAAGTTGTAGCTGGTGTACAGACATAATGGTAAATCTTCATTTGTGCTGTAAGTTACACAGTTCAGTTAGTGTAGACATTCCCTTATGAAAAGAAAAATAATCACCAGCTTTCACTCACGTTGGCAAAACTATCTGGCACGGATATCTTCCTTATCCTTGTGTGCAAGCTGCTGTGCTTTTGGCTCTTGTGTTCTGTCAGTAGCAAGTTGCCAAGTTTCAATCTACAGCACTTAAAACCTTTTCATCAGCTGGAGTTGACTAAGGAGGGTTTTCTGTGGCGAATGGCACAGCCATGTTGATTCTTGACATCCTGTTTCAGTGCGCTCTCCTCTTCATACTCGGTGATTTTTTTCATCAGGGTGTTACAAAGATTCTTATTTATTGACTGAAGATGAGAAGTATTGTGTGAATAGCTCTACAGAGCACGTAAAATGCTGCAACAAGGAGAATGAGATAAGCCGATTTTTGATTATTAAAGGAATTAGTTTTGCTTTCTTGCTAATTGATACAGCTCTATAAAACTGCTTCTTAGCATCAGAGATGACTTCTGTTTACTTGGACTCTTAAACAGAGGGGTATGCTTCGCTTTGTGTTTCTGCTCTTGCTTATTGCTCATCTTTTTCAGGGTTTTTTCTCAAAAATACTTGCATTTCTGTTCCTTTTCTATATACAGTTTAGGTTCTTTCCCATAGGAAAAACATGCAGAGAGGGGGAAAATTAAGAGCACAGCTGATGAACATTTTGGTAAAAATTAGGTTATTTTGTCAGGATAATTCTTTTTAATTCCTTCTTTTCCATTCTATTTAATATTTTCCTGGTAAGGTGAGTATACTGACAGGCAGTACCGGATAGAGGTGGTCTGATTCAACTAACCTTTTTGTAATTCAGATGGTATAAAATATAGGAAATCCAGTGTTTCTGAGACTGAGCAAGTTACTGTTAATGTTTACATGATGGAGTTAATGACATAATGAGTTCTGTGATTATTGAATTGTAAATGCTTAAGATGGGATTAGGGAGGGGAGGTGTGAATAGAACACAGCTTTGCAAGATATTTTAATATTAATTAAGAATATTAATATATTCTAGCAATTTTCTTCCAAAACAGTTAATATCTGTATTTTTGTATACAGGAACAATTCCTAAAAATGTTCCATTATTTTCTAAAGATGTGACATAAGGAGGGAGTTGTACTTCAAAGAAGGAAGCTATTTTAGTGCAGCTTTAGTTGCAGATGCCAGTGTGATCTTTGTTATTTGCTGTTAATACTATTTGTGAGTATACTGGGTCTCAAACCCTAACCCTTCCTTTCAAAATGAGGAGTTTGGAAGTATGGTGATTAACGTCTTCATTTGCAGCAACATCTTCACTGGAATATTTAGCTGCACTAGCAATTACTAGATTCTACCAGTGTTTCTGACCTGATAAAGCATAGTGTAGTTATGGATCTGGCAGGATGAAATTGCTAGCTTCTTTTTATTCCCCCAGTGGAAGTAATATGAACTACACTTTTCAAAGAACTGAGCTTTCAGAGCTTACAAGAAGTAAGTTTTCTCTCTATGTTAAGAATTGTATTACCCTGTGTTAAGAGTTCTGTTTGTATTTATTTGTAGGTGTGCAACTTCCAGATAGATATAGAGGGAAAACCCTTCAAACCTATCTATTTAATGTTCTCTTCTCCTTGGTTTTCAACATAAAGCCATGACTAGTCTTTATCACTCATGTGTAGGCTTTTGACTAGGATAAGTTTTCAGTAAATCCCTTAGAAGAGCAGGCTGCAGGAATAAAAAATAGTAGAAGACATGGATGCTGAAAAGGTGCTCAAAGGTGGAAAAGTCAGAAGTTTTAAGAGGAGCAGTTTTATATGCATTCATATTTCTAACATTAAACATTCTAAGGGCTAGTGGAAACTACATGATCCACAGAATAATCTGAGTATGTTAGTGATGTTCTAGTAAACAATGATTCCACTGTGTGGGTAGACTTTTTTTTACAACAAATTTTTCTTCAGGTTATTGATCTATTACAGTGCCAGAAGTAAAGTCTGTTTCATTTAGCTCTTGAAACTCTACAAGCAGATTACTGTAGCTGGATGTTGTAAGATACCTTGCAGGCTCAGGCTCATTGCACTTTGCAAAAGCAGATCAGTTGGAAAGCAGCATTGCTGGAAAAACTTGGAAAGGGATGCTGACTACTGAAGTACTTGGAGGAATTTTTTGTACAGAAGGCATGAAACCAGGAGTAAAATCGCTTTTTTAGACTGATAAATGTAGTAAACTGGCAAAGTAATAAATTTGGTCTATGAATATGTGAAATACTTTAGTAATACCTGTTTTTGACAGTAAACTTGTATTTATATATATAAATGTCTTTGTCTGGAAAAGCTATAGAACTAGCACTTTTATGGCATTCAGAAAATATGTGAGTGACCTTAATTTGGAAAACACTATTTTTGAAAGATAAATCCTTTTCCAAGTTCCTCATATTGGAGCTTTCCAAAGAATATGTATGATGCCCAGGAATTATTGTTTCTGGTATTTCAAATGGAAAAAAACTTTCTTTGCAAGTGGCCAAGTTAGATTATATATATATAATATATATATAATAAAGAATAAAAAAAGGGGAAGAAGCAGATTTTCCTTCCTTCCCACTTCCCTTTCTGACATCTTATTTGCAGGTAAGCTTATGGAAACTTACTGCGGTCTAAAGTATCTGGAAAGACTGAAGAGAAAATGCACAAAGCTAGCTATTTGGTCTAGAACCTTATTTTTCATCCCATATGAATTCTACTCAAAATTGCTGTAGGAAATAAGTGGTTTGCTGTGTGAGTACATACTGAACTTGATAATTGATTTCTGCTTTAAAATACAAGCTCTAAATGCTTCACTTGCAAATATTGCAATTCCTTATGGTGAAAAATTGCAAGGATTAGCTTGCTTAGTGCATTCTGAAAAAATACTAAATTCAGTGTTTGGTTCTTTATTAGTCCTGCAGGAATTTACAGGTCTTGACTGTGCCATGAATCCTTTGTACACACACTCCATCTACATATTGCCACCTTGGTGTGTCTGCTTCTCTGTTCTTCACTCCAAGCTGTTCTCTTTGCCTTCTATAGCTGCTAGCAAGGAGCCTGGCATAGCCTTTTGTGTTTGCTAGCCTGAGCCCCCATCTATGCTGTGCAGCACCTGATTAGCAGTGTGCCTTGTGAGGTAGATGGTGGTGTGGCCTGGGATCCAGACTGTCGCGATCACAGATGGTTTTTGTCTTCTTGTGAGCTAGCCTAGATCTGTTTATGTTAAATGAATTCTCAATGGCTTGTTTACATTATGGCTATTTGGGCCATAGGCTGACTTTATGTTCTTGGAGATTTGAATGGTTTCCTGTTTCTGATTTGTTTTGAAGCACTGGGCAGTGGAAGGAGGCCTTAAATTGTCTATCTGAAGATGAGTGGAACTTAAGTGTTTTGCTAACAGTAGAGGAGGTTAGAGAATAACTGGCTGATATGCAGGTTCTTATAAATTCTTTCATTAGCTTGAATCCCTACCTGGTTTTGGAATTAGAAACATTTTTATGTGGCAACTTCTGAGATCAAAAAATTTCACCCCAGATAGATGTATGACTTCAGATTCTCTTGAAAAACAAATTTGTGTTAAAATAGCTTTTATAATTGAACTATGAGATTTTAATATGTTCATTTAAATGTAGTAGTTGGTAACCATTTATGAATCTTGATCAAAGTATAGATTTTGACAAATTGGCTTCAGACTGGTTTGCTGACTGCAAAGGTCAGTTTCTTCAAGATATGTGGTGTTAAACAGGTAGTTTGTTGGCTTGTGTGCTAAATTTTAAGTTCTCTACAGTAATCTTTTGCATACCGTTTGATGATGAGGTGTGAGAGAGTGCTGATGCACCTCTATGCAACATAAATGAGAACCACTACCACACAAGAATGTTTGATGTTAATGCTTTTTAAATACCTACAAATTACTAATACATGGAGTGGGGTTTGTTTGCTGCAGCTTGAAGGAAATGGCTTACTCTTGTCTTCCAAGAACTCTATAGAAAAAGAGTGTCCTGTTGTTATGGGAAAATATTTTTGCAACCTAGTATACTTTTTAATAAGTGTTCTTGGTTTGTTTTTTTTTTCTGAGAGAAGTTTTTGCTCTTAGAAATCATGTTGAACTTCTGTCAAGCTGAAAGTGTGAGCAGAGTACATCTTTAAAAACCTTGCAATTATTTTGATGTTTTAATATGTCTATATGTATTTTAGTGTCAAAGTTAACCTGTTAAGTGGGTGAACAATTAACTTAAAGCTGTGTGATGCATTCAAAGTACTTCTGAGGCTTGGTTTACTGTGAATTTTGTCCCATTCACTTCATGCTTGATTTTATGTTACAGTCAAAAGACAGTCTGATAGCATCTAGTCACCTTTTCTAATGAATGTTTTTTCCCTTTAGGCAAGTATTTTAATTACTTAAAGGCAGTAATAATGTTGGTAGTTAGATGTATTGTTAAATTCTTGAGTTTATCTGACAAATTTCTAAGCATATTCAAAGTGAATATATAAAGCTTATATAAAGAGAAACTGGAATGCAATGGAGTTTGATTAATCAATGTATTGTTTCTCTCTATACAGATACATGTACAATTGGTTAATAGAAAAAAGATGCTGTTGGTCACTTAGCAGAAGGTCTGACAATCCATTTTTAGACAGACATCCAGAGCATAAATAGACATGAGCATATAAGGTCTGAGAATTTATGCTTACTGCAGTTCATGAAAGCACACCATCTATTATTGCTCTGTGTTGTCTTCATTCAGGGTGCTTCACTCTGGTGCAGCAGCAGACAGAATTTATGAAAGGAAAACTGCTGTTAAATATTGATAGGGATCACACAATAACCATTACACTTCCTGCAAACAGCTCCTGTATGGTATTGGTATTTATTGGTACAAACTGTACTGTACTCTCTGCACTGAAACATGAGGCCTTCAGTTGGATTTTGTTTCTCTGAATCAGTGGGTTTGTATCTTAAGTTTCTTGAATGCTTTTGCCTGCATTCTCATTCAGGTAATATGAGGCATAGTTTGAGGACGTGTATTTGGGTCGATCTAAGTATCTGACCTGATCGTTTGCTTTTTTCTTTTGGAATACGCTGGAACTCCCAGGGTGTAGTTACACAGTAACCTTTGAACTGGAGATTGTTGCAGCTAGATACTTGAGAACATAGAGAAAGTTAACATTTTAATGGGATTTTAGTGGGGTACGAGGGGGTAGGAGGCCAGTGGAAAAGCTGTGTGTAGTATCTGTTAATTATCCCTTTATCCCTTCTGATGCTCTCTTTCAGAAACGAGGTCTGTGTCACATGCAGTTGGTGCATCTTTGTGGTAGTTTGGCATTTAGGGAAAGAAGTAGGAAACAACCCTCTGAAGCACCAGTGTGCTATGAAAAGAATATATTAAATATAACTGCTTAGCTTTTAATTTTTTCACATCAAAACTCCAGGCTGTCAATGTTTCAATCGTAAGCAATACAAAACAAATTTCAGTTTCAGAACTTTTGGCTTACGTGGCAAGGTCAAAACAGTTTACAAAACAGCTCAGACCAAACCTGTCTTAACTTAAACTGCCATTAGCAGAATCTTGGGTTGTGCCAATCTTCTAGTTTATAGTATCATTAGCATCATTTATAATAAAAAATAAAGTACCAATTAAGGTTTAAAGGTCATGTTGCTTTGTATAAAAAATACTTTCTGTTACCAAGGTCTACTTCCAAAATAAATTAGCCTTCTAAGTAGTTAGATGGAAGAGGTTTTTTCATCATGTCTGCCCTATGTCTTAATGCAGCTTGAGATTCTGTAATAGTCAGCAGTCAGACTCAGTGTTAACAGACAGCTGAGAGGTCAGGACCCTGTTCGTACTGATCTTCTTTGTAAAAGATCTTGCTAATAGAAATTCAGAAATAGCAAAGATATTCTCAGTCATATTCAGTGCTCAGCATCCTGTCAGTTAGTACAGAAGTAAAGGATACTGGAAGTTTTAGAAACTCAGTCTCTAGAAGTATTTTTTGCTGTTCTCAGTATTGTTAGAAAGGTCTCGGCAAAGTAGTGTTGCAGATTTTGTGGTGGGGAAAAAACCAGTGGAGATGCAGTTGCTGTGGTTGTAGTTGCTTTAGAGAAGTGTGGTATGCGTTTGATGCATATATTAACAATTGTAGTGAGTGCATTCGTCAAAATGCTGAATTGCTAAGGGAAAAGGTACGAGTCCTTTTAGGTGGTGGGGAGGAAGGGGAAAAACGTGGTGCTGTATAGTGGGCTTTTTGCATTGATTCCAGTTTACTTAAAGTTTATTTCTACTATTTGCAGGCAAGTGGGGAAAAGAGCAGTGTTAGTGCTTAGTTAATGTATAAATAGAAGGAATACTGTTTCTAGTTATTTAGTGAAAACTACTTGAAGATTTTGAAATTACTATTGATCTATAATGCCACAAACATTCAGCAGATTTGTTATTTTCCTCCTTGAAAGGTTTTCAAACTCAGGTATGTTGCACTAAGAATGAAACTACTTCTATATGAAAGTAAATGAAAAGGAGAGTCCTTAAGGTTTTGGGAAAGTAATGTTAGAGATTAATTTTTAAAGAGATAGAATTACTAGATCAGTGGTTATTAGAATGGTCCATGGTGATACATGACATGCAATAGGGAAGTGTTGTTACTATGTGAGGATATGTGTTTTTGCTGGCTTGCCAGCTGAGAAATGTTGATAATTGCTAGAAGGAGAGCATCCTCAAACTTCTGAGAATTGCAGATGTAGTTTAGAACATTATAAATTTCTGTAACTGACTTCCTGTCTCACTAAAAAAATGTCTCTATCTGGCAGAAGAAGGATCTTAAGTCTGATTTTTACAAAAGAGTGATGGTACAGGGTTAGATCTGATAAGGTAGCCTGTATTTATCTCTGGCATATTTGAAAACCGGTACGTAGACATATATGGTTTCTGCAAACATGTTTTTTGGACCCTTTCAAAATAAAACTATGAAGGTAAATAATACAGGACAAAATACTAAGGGAGAATATGTGGAGTGTGGAAGGGCGAGTGTAGGAATTACCTTTTTCTATAAACATTGAGGTGCAGCTTAGCAGACCTAGTAGCATAGTTCTGTAATTTCTTAGGTAACTGATCCTTTTAAATCTATTGCGTGTTCCTCTGTCCTCCTTGTTGCTAATCTTGACTTTCCTTTGAGAAAGTCAGGGGACTAATTGGTGTTATATCCTGGCTGAAAATAATCTTCTCTTCCTACAAAGTTCTTTACTCCTGTCTCTTCCCTGAGGATTTTTCTGTGCTTGATATTCACTGTGACTTAGTTTCAGCTTCTGTGTAGTGAAACACAGTGCATCCAGCACCTTTTCCCCTTCTTTCTCACAGTGCTCTCTGATGTTTTTTCATCATGTGGTGGTTTTTTTTCTTGCTTATTTGCTTTCTTAAGGTGATCTTGCTAGCTGCAGAATCTCATTCCCCCCACCTCGCAGTGCTTCTGCTTTATTTACCTGTAAAACCTCATTTGTGACTGGAGCCAGTTCATCATTTAGATCCAAATAATAAGTCTGTGTGTATGTGTGTTTTATTTACTGTATTTCATTTAATGGGATGGATTTTATACTGGCATCACTTCAGTTGCTGAGCACTTGTGCTTCTGTCAGTCTTGCTGCAGGAAAGGTATAATCTGTTTTTAATTCTAGCTAGTGTGTATCTTCAGACACAGTGCTGTTTGAGTAGCTGTCTGAAGGAGAGGTGATTCATCTGGGATATGAAAATGCTGTGGACAATCGTTAGTCTGCAGAAGGTGTCAGCTAACGTGTGTATATATATATATGTATGGAATAAAAGGAACTGTGACCTACAGCATATGCATTTTAATGTGTCTATGCATAATAATAGTATAAATTTTAGCAGTAAATAAGGGCAGCTTTTCTCTATTGCACAGAGCACAACCAAGTGAGGAGTTGCTGCTTATTTGGGAGCTAGGTTCCTCAAGACCATGTGCAAGAGTGAATGCCAGTCCAATTCCCTTCTAAGGTGGTTTCTGACAAAAATGCAGAAAACTGTTTCAAATTGTAATTCATGAGGTAAAAAAAATCATTTTTGTGAGAAGTAATTTTTAATTTGGTAACATGATGTATGTTACAGACTCTCTGACATGGTTGTACAATATGTCTGGTTTGAGATCAGGTGATTTTCATTAAGTCATAGTTTATTCTGCTGGGTGTATGTTAGAATACTGAGATTTTAAGAAAATGTTCAGCTATGGTGTTAACTTTCTTAAATATTTCCTCAGTTTCCTATTCCTTGGGGTTTTTTGGAGTTTTTTTGGTTGTTGGTTTGTTGGTTTTGTTGTTGTTTTGGTTTGGTTTGGTTTTGGGTTTTTTTTTTGTGAGCAGTAGTTTAGCAGAGCTCTCCTATTTATTTGTATTTTCTGGCTAGTTTCAGGTAAAACATCAGAAGCAGTCCTTGACTGACAAGGTTCCTTGCTCTTACTTGGGGGAAATTGATAAATGGGTAACAAATGATAATTTGCTTTGTATATTACATTAATCAGTTTTAGGAGTGTGTCTTCTTGTATTTGCTGTTTTCTGGGCTATATCTGTTCTTTTTGTTTTGCAGTTGAGTTGTCTTTATGTGGCCATACGGAAAATTTAAGTAGTGCACTCCCTGGTTTTAAAAGGTCATGAACTGAGCATTCTTCAAAAGAAGTTTTAGGTGTTGCTGATTATTAAACCCTCCTGCTGATCTGCCTTTTTTATGTTATCTCTTTTCTTCTTGTCCTTTCCCAATGTGTACTAAAGAGAAATACTACCAGAGAAAGCGAAATTCCAAGTAAAAAATTAAGAATGTGTCCTTTGTCTCCATTAAAGTTTTCATGTGTTCATTTGGAGTTCATTGCAACTTGGATTTCTGAACTAATGTTACTGGTAAATACAGGTGTTCATTGTATGACTAGAAATTTAAGGTGATGTTACTCATAGAAGATACTAGGAAATTTGATGACTTGGTGTTAGGAGCATTTTTTTTTTGAGCTTAAAAAAAAGCATTCTTGAATTAAAGTGTTCAGACCTCTGACCTATGGCTATATGACAGCATGACCTAAATAGTTACTTATCATACTGAAGCTGCCATTTCCAAAATAAATTCTTATATTCCCTCCTAAAGAGATTTTTAATGATAACCCTTTCAAAGAAGATTTTTTATGATACTTGTATGGAAATAAAGTGAAGTTGTGCATGGTAATTATGTCAGGTGTGGGAATAATAGTTAAATTTCTCTTTTCAGTATGATGCTGTTCCAATCCAGTCAAGCGTGGTTTTATGCTCCTGTTCATCCCCTTCAATGGTGAGGAACCAAGCAGATTCCAGCACTCCATCTGTCATTTCCACTTGTGGCAGCAGACAGGGATCTAACATGGAGGGAACGGCACCTGAATCAAGATCTAATTCAAACTCCTTGCAGCAACATACGGGACAGCAGCCTCCACAGCCTCGAAAGAAACGACCTGATGACTTCAAATTTGGGAAAATTCTGGGTGAAGGATCTTTTTCAACGGTAACTTCACTTTTTATAAGAAGTGACAGATACCTTAGATAAACTTCAAAATTTGTTGTGTAAGATTGATGAGATTGAAATGTGGAGAGAACAGCTTGAAGAGTAAATTAATAGGGCATAGCGGATTTAAGCTTAACTGTTAAAATTAAATATGGGTGGTGAGTTGTTTTTTTTTTTTAAGCTCCTTTTAAATTGATCAAAAGTCCTGTTGTATCCTAATGACTTGATGCTTGGATATTCAGTCAACATTGCTTTCTAATGTGATCTAAGTGTGATAGCTATAATAGATTATGTAAAAAGTTTGATATAAAGGATTGGAACTGGTCTAGCAGCTTGTGGTAAAACCTATGTGATGTCCTGTCTATGGCAGGAGGTACTGCCAGATGCTTTTGAAAGAAAGAACACTGATACTTCTCCAATATTCTTTCTCAGCCTCTGGTCCTTGAGGACTTAGTGAGTCACAGCCAGTATGTTTGTGTTCAGTAGCCTTAAATGGTTTGTTTCTCACATTCATGGCATTGCACAAAAATAAATTACTTAAGTATTACCTTAATGAATCCATGAAGCAATTAATACTTTCATTTGATGGTTCAGTAGTTTCCCAGTTGTAAGACAATAATATTTCCTTATCTTTTTCATATTATTTTGGTTGTAGGTCACTGAATGTTGGGGTTTTCTAGTTCTTACAGTACAGCTTACTGCCGTGTTTAGGATGCAGGCCTCTAGTATCCATCAAGAGTAATTTGCATAACTTGCAGGTTTCCCTAAAGAATCTCCAAGAGAGTTGTGGTTTGGGTATACTAGGACGGTTTGCTTCAGTAATACACTTTTCATTTCTGCTTTTGGTCTCTGAAAGTTAATGCTATGTTCTATTTAGTAGAGAAATACATAGGGCTTAGATCAGACTCTGAATAAACTTTTGTCCAGCACTCTGCTACCTGTCTCCCTGGACTCCAGCACAGCCCTCCGAAGTATCAACTTCAGAGCATTCAATCTATGGGGCATGTATCTTTATGTTGTTCTCAAAACATGTTGTTAAAAAGCATATGATTTGTTCATATTAAACATGGTTGTAGACTCAGAGATCTGACTGTACTCCCTAAGATCCTCACCAATATGTTAACTGAAAAGTGTTTATCGCAAGCAGCAGGGGTCTTCATATTACCTATATCCAATGACAGCTTCAGATTAAAAAAATATTTTGTTCAAGGTCGTAATTAATATGTTCCATTTTCTTTGACTTGTGTTAAGCTACCACAAACTCTTACCTGGTTCCAGGGCTGCATTTTAAATTCAACAGAGTTACACATGATGCGGCTTCACGGTTTTTCTTCAGAGCACTCTCCAATCTCGTGGGATCTTCTGCAGCTGCAACTTCTTGGGCCCATGCTTGATATAAACAAACACACGAATGCAGGCCCTTCTACTTTTGTTCTGCTCTTTTAAATTAATGAACATCTACTTGCTTTGTAGACAGCTTCAAGCTTCTTTCAGAATGATATCTGTTATGTGGTGGAAAAATTGTAATTCTCATGATTGAGGAGGCATGTTGTGTAGCTCACCTCCTTCTGTATGGCAGGTACATATATATTCCACCTTTGTTTTGTCACCACCTATAAATGAGGCCTTTCTTAAAAACAGGAGCTCTAAGGAAGTATGATTGTCTGACCAAAACCAGTTCTTAAATGCAGATTTAATCTAGCAGCCTTGAAGTATTTGTTCAAGTTTAGAGTGGGGCTTAGTCGTGATGTATCCAGGTATGTTGGCAGTTATTTCTACTTTGTAGCCTCTAAGGGTTCTCTGCCTATCTCCCTTCCCTTCAATTTGGGATGTTCAACTACTTTTCTTGCATTGCTGTTGTCTGAATTTACAACTTACACATTTACATGTTCTGTGAATGCTTTTGTTTTTCTGTTAGTTTTACAGCTTTTTTTTTTTTTTAAGCTATCCAGCTAATGTCTAATTTCTTTCTACAGAACTTGCATTCCTTAGTGATATTACTTCTTCCCATAGGGTGGATAAGATTCAGGTCCCTCATAAGAGATGTTGTATTAATATTAACATGTGCCTCTGAGTGGGTTTTTTTGGTTTTTTTTTTTTTTTTTTTTTTTTTTTCTCCTGTGCATGTCTACTGTGGATAATGCCTGTGAAATACAATGGTAAGAAATTGGACTGGAAGAGAGTCAGCCTTAAGCTTAATTTGCCAAGATATATTTTCGTCTATGTCAGCTGATCCCTTCTGCCATCTGAGTATGGTCTCTGTGTATGTGGGGTCTTATTTAATAGCTACCTTTTAAACTGGCCTCCTTTCAGAAGATTTCATGGTAGATATGGTTGATGAAACCTAGCTACAAATACTAGAAAAGTTAATAACATTGTCATTCAACTGCACATCAACACAATTTAGTGTTATGTGTGTAAACAGAAGGATCTCAAAAATCCTTTATGTAGAGATGCAGATGTTAACAGACTGGTTTTTAACATTTTTAATAGAAATTTTAATTTCATTTTCAAATACTGTAAACTTCAATGTGTTTTTAGGAGATGAAATTTTAAAAAAATTAAGGGTGCCTATTACTACTGAATTGAGGTCAATTTTCTGGTACTAAAGAGTGTAACTGCATGCACTTCTTTCATCTGAAAAAAAGCCTTATTTGGATTTCCTAAATACCTAACATTTAGCATCAGCTGTGTGTAGTAATATTTTGGAGTACTCTTGTTATAACTGATTTTGCAAGGGATTCGAATCAAGCCTGGTGAAGTGATTAAAAGAAATAGTATAAAGTTAAGATTTTAGCAAGCTGTTGAAATGGTATAAACTTAAAATGAGAAAAATAGAAAACTGCTTATCTATTGTTACAAGGTTATTCTTTCTCATGCAAGAGAACTTTTCAGATTGTCTCTAAAATTGCCTTCTATAAAGTTCTTTCTTGAAAATGAGCCTTTAATTCTTCCAAAAAGCTTTTCTCTTTAAAAATCTAAACCTGCTTGCCTGAAATTTCATCCCTTGCTTCTACTAGTTGGAAATATTTTGTTCCTCTTATTTAAATCTTTTTCTTAACAAATTGTAAATAGTTGAAAGTTCTGTCTCACTTCTTACTTTTGCTCACTCAGATAAAGTTTATCTTTCAGTCTTTGCCATCTGCATTAAGGGAAATACTGTGACAATTATTTTTATGAATATTCCTCAGTGTACTTCTTGCTTTTTGTTCCCCTTGTTAGGAAAATTTGGCAGTTTACTTTGACTTACATTACAATCTTTAGAATTTTCCTGTAAAAAAATAATTCAGTATTACACTCTTACATGTGTCTTTCGGCAAAACAAACATTGGTCTACTGAACTGAGTTTTTGCAGAAGTCTTGCTGAAGCCAGAACATATGCTTAAATATTTTGCTGTGTTCAAATATCTACTGGAAAATCAATATTAGTGTATGTGTTTAGTGGACAGTTTCAATATGTTTTCTTTCCTCTGGCAACAGGTTGTCTTGGCTCGTGAATTGGCAAGTTCTAGAGAATATGCCAGTAAGTATTGACTCCTTTAACGTGAACTTTTTGAAAATATGTTATCAATGTAGTCCAGTTACAAAACACCTGTTGAAGTAACAGAATTAGTGGTTTCATGTTAATTATATGTAACCAAAAAACTCCAAAACAAGATGGGCTTCATTTACTTGTACCTCTTGCATTTTTACTCTCTCTTTTTTCATTAAGTTAAAATTCTAGAAAAACGTCATATCATAAAAGAAAACAAAGTACCATATGTGACACGAGAGAGAGATGTAATGTCTCGTCTGGATCACCCTTTTTTTGTGAAACTCTACTTCACCTTTCAGGATGATGAAAAGCTATGTATCCTTTGCATATTAAAACTCGCTGTAACACTTTCTTAAGAGTAACAAGTTCCTTTCCTAACAGAAATGATGGAAATAACTTGAGGTGTTTAGAATATCCTAATGTATGTGATGCAATTTTTGTAGTCATGCTTTTAACAGAAATTAAGCAGATCAAATCAGTGGGTCCTTTCAAAGAAAAGAGTAGGTGTCTTATGGGATGGGGGAGCAATTAAACAAAGTGTCTATTGAAGGGTGGCTTGTAACAGTCCAAGTTTGAAATAATTTAAAAATTCTAAATTGGGAGGATGTATGGGAAGAGTTTTATAAGTGTTTTATTCATGATGTATATATTTGTGTGTGTGTATCTATCTATCTGCAGTAGAACACAATAATTTCTGCATTTGAAGTAGGATAGCCAGCTTTGTTTCATGCTAGTTTAATTTCTTTAATTAGAGCTATTATTACTTTATTACTTTTTTTTTTGTAAAGATGAAGGTACTTAGAGAATAATCTGGATCCTCTGTTTAGACTACTGCTTCCCCAGCTCTCTCTAGCAGTAATTGCAAAGTGCAGTTTCATCCTGGAAGCTCATTGATTAGCAGTTGGCTTTTATCTTTTTTCTTTTTTTTTTTTTAACCTTGTGAAGAAAATATTAATTATGTGAACTTCCTCTTAAACCTTCTGCTTGGAATTGGCTGTGCCAAGCATAAAGGTTTAGATCAGTCTATTTTAACTTCTATCAGTTATTACTGTAAATAACTCGCTTTGAGGGCAGTTATGTATGTCATTTAAATTAATTATTTAGGTCACTCTGGAAAAACTACAAAGGTAACCCTTTATGTAGTTTTTGCTATGCTAAGAAATCTGGACCCATGTCCTAGGTTGTTAATATATTTAAGAAATTATTTGGCGTTGCTTTTTAAGTCTCAAATTAACCAACTTCTTCCCTGTTGTTCATGTATTTTTAGCAGTATTCTTCTCTTTGGAATAAGACGTGGAGATTTTTGTTTTAGAGTGGCTTAGAGATAAACCTTAACTAAGTTACATTCAGATTTTGGACTTAGCTATGCCAAAAACGGGGAGCTGCTAAAGTATATACGCAAAATTGGCTCATTTGATGAGACCTGTACAAGGTTTTATACTGCTGAAATTGTATCAGCCCTGGAGTATTTGCATGGCAAAGGAATAATTCACAGGTAATACAAAGTTGAGACGGACATGCAGTTGATCATGTAAGAAGTGTTTTTTTTTTTTTCTAGAAATGTTCTTCCTGAAGTTAAAAGCAAAGGTGGATTTTGTGGAAAGCTAAAGAGAGCACAAATTGCATTTGATCACCTTTAGCACAGTTAACATAAGTAGCTAAACATAGCGAACCTGAGGAGTAGAGCCAATCACTGTTATACCAACTGTTGGAACAGGAAAAAATAAGAAAACCTGGCCTGGAGTTAACATTACCAAAAGCTTGTGTTTCAAGCTTCATCAGTTGGCCTGAAAACCAGAAACTGACTTTTTTGTTTGCTTTTTTTCCTGTGCTGTCCTGTAGCAAAAGTAACTAGAATTCTTTTTGTGTTTGGCTTAATGTTTACTATATAATCAAATAGAATTAATCTATATCAGTTTTTATTGAGTGAAAAATTTCCACAAAGCTGCACAATAATTAGGTAAGTGGTGAAATCAGTAAAGTTTTGAGTGGTACTTTCAAAGTTGTTCTTGATGTAATATATTGTTTGGATAATCATGTTTTGTCATTCATGTTTATTAAATAAAGCTTTAAGTGCTAGGCATTGGAACTGCAGAACTTCTTTTTGGGGAAGAAATCTATTGTGTCTAGGTTACCAAGCAGTTGTTATGGGACACTAGATGCTGTTTGGCAAAAAGCTGACTGATTACAATTCTGATAGCATTATTTCTTTCAGTTATTACAAAAACAGTTTTTCCTTTTAAATACAAGATTCTGTGAAACAATTTGAATTAGAATCTAAAGGGGGGATGGATGTGGAGAGTACTGAAAGCATAAGATTTTCTACGGAGGTGGTGGGGGGGGAAGTTCAAGAGTTCCCAGTTTCACTTTGGTTTTACAGTTCGTGTGTTTAGGTTGAGAGAATGCTTATAAAATGAATGCAGAATGATTGTTAGTGTTACTAAGCCTGTATTGTGAACCTTATATTGGAGAAGAGCTGCTTTATATTTGTTTCTATATGAAGGACCTAATGAGGAGCTCAAAAGAAAACAGTGAAATTGTGCAATTACAGAACTTAGTATGAAGTTTAGGAGGACACAGCTCTAGCAATGCCTGAAAACTCTTGGGATGTTTTGCTGCCTGAAGAAATAGGACATAGGATAGAACCACTTTAAGATGTCAAGCTACCCTGGAAAATTTATTACAGATATCTCTCTGTATCTAGATATGTATCTATAGATCCATAATCCAGTGTTAATGTAGGTATACAATATATTATATAAACAGTATATATAAGTGTGGATAGAGCACAATATATCTACTTACATACATATCTTAATAAAACCCTACGCAGAACTGTTAGAAGGGTCCCTTCCATTCCTGTACTTTCTACTTCTCTCGTAGGACAGGCAAAGGAAAATCAACAGGATTTTTATGGCTTGTTGCTCTCTGTGCTAGTTTCCAGACTTTGAACTGTACAACTCATACTCTTCCATAGTAGCGGGCTTTAATCTGAAGAAAATAATGCTGCACAGTGATTGACAGAAATAGTTTTCAGTTTTTACTGTTTTGTTCTTACCAGTCAAACAAAACAACTCCCATGTTCCTAGATTTCTTTAGGAAAGCATTCAAAGCTTCTGCTTAGAAGGGAAGTATGTAGGTTTTTTTTGGATCAGCTAAGGAAACTTGATGCAAAGGCATATCATATCAGTGTAACTGAATGCTCTTAAGTTGTTTCTAATGCACCTATTGACATCTAACTCTGTACTGCTCTGTACTGTTGTGTTTTTGATACTGTGAAGCCTGGTTTTATTCAGAGTCAGAGGCAGTATCTATGCAAATGGTAGGCACGCATTTAAAATGCAGATTATGCATGGAGGTGATAAACGGTTCTTACCTGGTCAGGACATTTAGCTGGGGCTGGGTTTGCCAGTGTTTAACTAACTGGAGTTTTCCACTGAGGAAACAGGTGTAGAAAATCTTAATGCTATATCAATCTGTCAGATGTTATTTAAATTAAGGCTTTGGAGTGAAGGGGTTTGGGGTTTTGTGTGTGTTTTTGTGAAATGGGGTCTTTGTTGGGATTTGTTTTGGTTTTTTTGTCAGTTTTGTTTTTTAAAATTTTTGAACATGTGACATGCACATTAGCCTAGTTTTGAGCTTGATGTTTTAAAAAAAAATGTTAATTAATGAATTTACCAAAATCTGTTAGTCTGCAGGTTGACAGCTACAAGTTAAAGAAGTTGTTGTAACACTGCTGATAGAATGTCTGCATCATTTATTATAGCATTATGTACCCAAGTCACTAGACAGTTTTTCAACTTTATTTGTATGTTGTTTGAATATAAAAATTTGTCTTTTCCAGGGACCTTAAGCCAGAAAACATCTTATTAAATGAAGATATGCACATTCAAATAACAGACTTTGGAACAGCAAAAGTATTATCTGCAGATAGCAGACAAGGTTTGCCATTATTCATTATGTGACACAAATAATTACAGCAAGTAATCCTTTGAAAATGTGCATATGTTGTATTTACCAGATTGTAACCTTCAAATATCATTACCTCACCTAAATCACTAAAAGGTCTCGAAATAGTTTTGATTGTCACTACTTAGATTATGTCAGAGGAGGTAATATTTGGTGTAGTGGAATACCAGCTAGATTACCAAATATACTGGGAAGCTAAACTACTTCAGATTACTTAGTTTTCATTTGCAAGGCAAGAATACAAAGAAATTGGTACCATGGCTCACCTAATACAGTAAGTTTTAACTCTGCTTACATGTTTAACTCCAGTGGCTGTCAGAATTGCTCAAATGTGAAGGTTGTAGAACTAATGTGTCTGCAGTTGTTGCTAATAGCCTCTAAATAGATGCTGCAAACAATGCCTGAAAAAAGTACTAGGCTGAACTGAATTCAATTGACTTTCTTTCTTGACTGTAGCAAGCTTATGTAGCTAGATTTTATAACTAAGTATGTACGTAATTGCCTAGCTTCTTGAATCAAATAGTTATCACTGAGATGGATGAGTTTCTTCCAAGCAGGTTTTGTGGATAGGTAGAGAAGTTAAATTCTCATTGGTTCTTTGCAGCATTATGTAACTTGCAGTGGATTACCTTTTGGGTTGTTTTTTTTTACCTGGGTGGGGACAGGGGAGGAAGGGGAATATTGGCTTATACATAAGTGTTTGCTTATTTCTTTCTATTTCTTTAATAGCACGGGCAAACTCATTTGTAGGCACAGCACAGTATGTTTCTCCAGAACTGCTGACAGAGAAATCTGCCTGTAAAAGGTGAGGACTATATTCAGAACTTTACTGACTCAGTCAGGAACCTGTCAAATGGAGAGGAATGGATAAATCAAGCAAGCAAGCTTAGTATTTTAAAGAAACAAGACGCTCAAGTATTTAAAGAGAGTTTGAAATTCATCTACTTTTTTGAGTTCTACTAACAGGATTAGGTGTTGCTGGAAAAGGAGGTGTGTGTAAGATGAAGCTGGATTTCTTACCCGTAAATACATCAGAAAAACTTTTTTCTGTTATCCAAGTAATTCTTTTAATTACATTTTATATAAGATTGCTCAAATATGGTATTTCCTGCAGTAGTAACAATGGAATGTCATATGCTGTTCAGTTAAGGAGAAGGCTACAGCTTTTTTTGACTTGTATTTAGATCAACTTTAGATCTTTCCTAAACTGTACTTAGGATTTGCAATATTTTAAAGTTCATCTCTCTCTCTCTGTATGAGTTATGCGTTTAAGAAATTTCTTAATGCATTAAAATTACTAGTTGATGGTAATCTACTGAATGTGTATACCTATTTTATTGCAATAATGGAAGAATAAGCTAGTCATTGACAAATCACAGGTAAAAAGGATCATTTATGTGAACAGGTGTAGTAATTTGTGCTAGCATTTCTTGAAGTGATAGAGATACCATCGTGTCGCTAAAGGACACGAACACATTTCAGTGGTATGACAGGAAAAAGAAGTAACTCTATTTTCTGACCCCAGTATTTATAGATTCTCAACAATGATCAGGGATTGGATAACTAAGTTACCACCTTCCCAATCACACTGGTCATGCAAAAGGTCCATCAAAGAAGTTTCTTAGAAGGAATGTGTAAACAACTCATGTTTACAGTTACTTTCCTGGGAAAGTAGCTAAAACTATGAAAACAAGATCAGAAGGCTTAGTTTTCAGGACAACACCATCAGATTTTTCACATCTTCTTTTTGTGAAGAGCTTTTGTCTGTTTTGGCTAATGGAAAGACAATCATAATACCATCTCCTTTTAGAAGTTGCGTAATGCTTCACTTGTACAGAAAACTCTTAATTTGAGTAGTTTTAAGTCTTTGTTAGTATTTTAGTCTTCCATGAGGATTTTGAAGCTTTAATCAAATCTATGGATCTCTTACCTCGATGTAAAATAAATTAAAAGTGTTCTTTCAGGCCGACACACTAAAACAACTTTCCTTTACCCACCACACTAAAATGTAGCTTTCCCTCACATACCATTATAGCTTGTCTTTTTTTTGTGTGTGTCTTAAGAGAAGCTTTAAGTGAAAAAGGTAAAAAACAACTGCATTGTAATATATTCCCTCTCTTTTTTAAATCAAATATTTAGAGGAAGGTATTTTAACTCTGAAGGGACATATAATGAATTAAATTGGATGCATCTTTGAATCGTCATGTGGATAATCAGTACTCTTTTCAGAATCATTACATACCCATTATTTTGACTGAGAATTCTGCTGTCTTCCACTTGTGCTTGGAGTCAGTTTTTATGGGACTGTTACTATACAGGCTTTTCTAGAAAGTTGTGTTGCTAGCCTACTCTTCTGTCAAGGGCTGAAGTGAAAATAGTGTGGAAATTACACAAAGCAGGTTTGTCCACTGCATTCATGCTAGAAGGTGAAGACTTTCTTCTTAAATTACGTTTTAAAGATTTCTTTTGCAAAAAGATGCTATTTTTTTTCCTTTGTTTTGAAGCTCTGACCTCTGGGCTCTGGGATGCATAATATATCAACTTGTAGCTGGATTGCCTCCATTTAGAGCTGGGTAAGAGATTTGAGCTCATTATTACATGTGGATAATAAATATATTGTCTCTGGATTTTTACCTTACTACCAGCTCTGAAGTATTTTCATAATGCAGAGCTGGTATTAATGTCATGCATGCTTTTATTTGTCATTTTTGATGTCATGAAGTTGCTTACACAGGTATGACTAGAGTTCCTGTGAGAGAGATTCCTTAAGCTATCCTAGGATTTCACATGTAATTTGTGCCACGATGGTAACTATGTAACTATATGTGAAGAGGTTTATAAGCCATATCCTCAAGACTCTGTTGATTCATTTGAGCTTTTCTTGTTATTTCTCAAGTATCTGGTGATTACAGGATCATAGTACCCCTTCACCCTAGGAAGATTTATGGGAATGTAACTTGTAGATTTCTTGTTTAATATTTATTATCTTGTTTATTTATTATTAATAAGTCTGGGTTATTCAGGTTCCAGTGGAAGAACCTGGGAGAACTAATAGCAAGAGTTAATATTTTTCTCTTCTGCAGAAATGAGTATCTTATATTCCAGAAGATAATAAAGTTGGAGTATGACTTCCCAGAAAAATTTTTTCCCAAAGCAAGAGACCTTGTGGAAAAGCTACTGGTAAATATTTGTGCTTTTCTTCTTGAATGTACTATGCTTGTCTTGGTCAATTTTATAACTGACCAAGTACCTAAATGCCTAATTTCTTGAACCAAGAGGTATCACTCAAATTGATTTGTCATTAAATGGTTT
The DNA here is from genome assembly GCF_049639895.1 of Pseudopodoces humilis. NCBI lineage: Eukaryota > Metazoa > Chordata > Aves > Passeriformes > Paridae > Pseudopodoces > Pseudopodoces humilis. The sequence goes on from NC_142217.1 coordinate 18,029,177, forward strand.
GGTGACATTGGAAACATTCAACTTATGTAGTTCTCTTTTCTGAAAGTTTCTATGCACAAATGTTATAATATGAACATCTGTGAGCATTACTGATTGTGTAAGGGACGGTCTTGAAAATCAGCATCTCTTATTAAAGAAGACTTCATTTTTTTGTTGTTTTTTTTTTTTTTTAAATCTGAATTCTAAAGTAAGGTCAAAGAGTGTCTTTCTGTGAAATGGAAGCAAACAATTCTAGATACTGTGTATTACAAAAAATTAAGATTCAAATGCTTAGGCTTACATAGTTCATTGTTTTTGAGTTGTATAATGGATCATTTAGTTGGAAACAGCATTCTGTACATCACAGGCAGATATATTCATTCTAGTATCAATCCAGTTGCTAGCATGCACTTTACGTGTCTCAGTAGTATCAGCCTAAGAATTACTGTGCCTGTGAAGGTTTGACAATAAGGAAGAAAAAGTTTTGTTCCATCAGTGGGATTAATAGTTGTGACACTCAAGTGAATATGCAGAGAACATTTTAGGTGTTAGAAGCTTTTTTAAGTTCAAAAGTCTATCACATTAGCAGGGGATGAAGAGGAAACACTTACCTTTGTGGATGATGATAAATACAACCTAAAAGGCCTATGAGTGTGTTCCTGTATCCAAGACCAGTTCTATGGCCAAGCCAGTGTCTCCTGAATGGTGAAGTCCAGGTTGTATTAAGCTGGTTGTATCCTGAGAACTGTGTCGTTTTAAGGTGCTCGGGAGGTTGATATTTGACACCAACTATAGTTCCCACGGCTTCTTGCATCGCTAGAATGTGATGGTGTACTGAAATGAGGTGTGCTTCATCAGGCTTTCTCTGTATATTTGTTTCAGTCTTTACGAAGAAGCAAAGCCTAAAAATTATGTGGACCTAAAGAAGTGCTCCTCTCCTTAGATCTGTGAGCTGATCTAATACAAAATGTTGTTGACAGGACATACTGACAAATAACATCTTTTATTACAAACAACCTCCTTATATTATAGATATGTATGATTAGGGCAGGGGGACAGACTGGTTTTACGTTTTCACATGGTGCTTTGCAAATGTGAAGTAATGCTTGCCCTTGGTCATTATTTTATGCAGCTTACCTTAATTTTAATTTGCTTAGGTTCTAGATGCTACCAACCGATTGGGTTGTGAAGAAATGGGAGGATATGGACCTCTTAAGGCTCACCCCTTCTTCGAATCCATTGTGTGGGAGAACCTACATCTTCAGACACCCCCTAAACTCACAGCATATTTGCCTGCTATGTCAGAGGATGATGAAGACTGTTATGGAAATGTATGTTTGTCTACTGCTATATTCAGCTCTGCTGCTGCCTGAGACTTCCATTATAGCATAATTATAGAATATTAATATAAATAATACAAACGTTAATATAAATATTTTCACTGAAACTACTGATTAGTTATATTTTAATGATTATTTTAATACTAAGAAACTAATAAAAATTGCTAGTTAAATTTTTACTTAAATCAGCATTTGTTTTCTGATAAAGCGAGTATTTTGAAAAAACAAGGCTGGCTTGCTTTTGATCAATCATACTTTTTTGCGTAAATGTCTGCTGATCTATAGGGAATAGGGTGGGGTTTTGCCCAAAAGCAAAATAAACTAAAGCATGCTTAAATTAAAAGCCACAGTTTAGTACAAAATAAGCTTTTTAATAAAAGACATTTAATTAATTAATTTTGTTTCTTCCTTTAGTACGACAATCTCCTGAGTCAGTTTGGTTGCATGCAAGTTTCTAGTTCTGCCTCTTCCCATTCACTGTCTGCTGCAGAGACAAGTACACCACAGACATCAGGAGGAAATATTGAACAGTATATTCATGATCTTGACAACAATTCCTTTGAGCTGGATTTACAATTTTCTGAAGATGAAAAGAGGTTACTTCTGGCAAAACAAGCTGGTGGAAATCCTTGGTAGGGTCTTTGAATATAGCTGAATAACTTGCACACCAATAAAGAATCCTGAAAAATAAGTGATTTTGATTCAAATTAGTATTTGTCAGTCTTAGTATTTTCAAGTAAACAATTAGCAACTAGATTTTTCTTGGCTTCTCTTTTTAAAGCAGGTTTTAAAGCAAAACCCTAATATTTCTAAAATTTACAAGGTCTAGAATATGATGCGGTGTGTGTTTATAAGATAGGCAGAATGATGCTATCCAGCGCTGCTGAGTCTTTGCTCTACAGTCCTAGAACTAGAAAAGGTTCCTCTTTTTTTATGGATGCCATAAGTTATTGGAATTTTTTGCATTGTAATATTCTGTGGATATCTAACCAAAATAGCTCCAGACTATGTAACAGCATTTCTTTTCACTCTTTAGAAAAGTCTCTCATTTGTGAATTTTTGTCATTGTTTTTTTTCCTTGGGCAGGTGGAAGGGGTAGCATTTTGTTGGTTAGTTGTTTGGTTTGTTTGGGGTTTTCTTGTTTATTTTTTGGTGCTGTTCTGTTTGGTTTTATTTTTTTTGTTTTGTTTGTTTTGTTGGGATTTTTTTTGTTTGGGTTTTTTTGTTTTTATTTCATTTTTTGTTTTGGTTGGTTGGTTTTTTTTACCCCCGTCAAATTTCAGAAAAAACTCTTTGGTCTGGGCTAAAGAAGAGTCCAAAACTCGTGCACTAAAGTTGTTCAGGACTCTCATGGAAAATTACATGCTAGGAAGTGACATGAAAAACCGCTTGACCATTATAGCTGTTTCTGAGAAAGAATTACTTCTGGAGTAATAGTTATTTTCCTTTTTCTAAGGCATCAGTTTGTAGAGAATAACTTAATCCTAAAAATGGGTCCAGTGGACAAAAGAAAGGTAAGGGCTTTTCTTAATTTCCTGTAACAAGATTGAGATGTCAAATTTTTGCACACTTGCAACATAGATGAAGCAGCCTGTTTTAAAGCTTCTTTGTTTAAACAATTTGTCACCTATAAACAAGTTATTTTTAAAAATTCAGTGTTTTCTTGTGAGTAGATTGGTTTTTTTCTTAATTTATGATTTTTCTGATATTGTGATGTGCTCTTGATTTCTTTGAAAAGCCTAAGTAAATCTGCTATATAATTTTGAGATTGTAGAAAATAAGTGTTTGCTTGTCCTCTTCCTCCCAGTCTGATATAATCTAATAAACATATGCATGTCTGAATGTGGTTTGAACCACAACAAAAAATTATGTACAAGCCCATGTTTTTCTCAACTGTGGATTTTTTCATGGATCTGACTTTGTGCCTTTATCCTTAAAGAGGCAGAGGTGACGTTAGAACAGCTTAAAGTGTTAGCTTCAACAGTTTACAGATAAGCAGGGTGCATCAGCTTTAGACAAAAGAGAATCTTCTTTCTTCTAAGTTACTACCTGCTTCTTTGTAGTCTTTTCCACAAAATCATGACTACTGATTTCTGTGAAAAAGACTCTGCTTCACTCGGTACTGCTAGGTGGTTTATATTTTGTTAGAATTTGTCGATACTTTCCTAAAATAGTACTTGTGTTTTGCCATGTAGTAGAAATGCACTGCAACACCCTAAAAAAGGAGTGAGGTCAAATAGGTAAAGAAAAATTAAAGACACACACGCACACAACCCCCAAACACAAATATACCATCCTAGCACTGAGCTGGTTTTATTCTGCCTTTGTTGCTCAGTTCAGAGATGTGTAAATTTACATTTTTATTTCCCTCATGGTTTTTTTTTTGCTTTGCTGCTTCTACTTTTCTTGTTAGGGATTGTTTGCACGTCGGCGCCAATTGCTGCTTACAGAAGGGCCTCACCTGTATTATGTGGATCCTGTCAACAAAGTTCTAAAAGGAGAAATTCCATGGTCTTTAGAGTTGCGTCCAGAAGCCAAGAATTTTAAGACATTTTTTGTTCACACAGTAAGTTTCTTTTCTGAATTTATTTGTAAATTGCTCTAAGGTCTTTGGGCAATTTCTGTAAGTTATCAAAAAGATTTTTCTGGAGAAAGTATAATTGCTTAGATACAAAGTTTCATAGTCCTAATTTAAAACAAAACTAAACAAAAACCTTAACAAAGTCAACCAACAAAAAAGGACAAAATCTATACCCCACAAACAAAATCAAATAATAATAAAACAAAAATCATACAAAAACTCACTCTGGCATACATGTTTATCACAAAAATGCAGCTGTATTTTTATTATTAGGGTTTAAATAAGCCATAAGTTTTATGGGTTTTATGGGATTTTGGGCTTTGAAAAATGTTCTTAAGGACTTCTAAAATTTAGCCCCCTTTGTATGTAGTGAATCATGAGAGGTGTATAATATATTTTCAGTTGACTGCTTAAAAATATTCAGGTGCTAGATGTACGGTTAATCAGTAATATATAATTTATATAGCTGTAATTCAATTTAACTTTCAGAAAGTTAATGAACTAATTTTGGATAATTATTGATAGGTGCAGAAATACTACTGCTTTTTGGTTAAACTTTGTTCAGAATAATCATTAAAATGTTGTTCACTTATAGCCAAACAGGACATATTACCTGATGGACCCAAGTGGGAATGCTCATAAATGGTGCAAAAAGATACATGAAGTTTGGCGGCACAGATACCACCAGAATGCTGCAAAATAGTAAAGCTCATCCAAAATTTCCCAGTTTCCCTACTTGCTGCTAGAACTCCGTGTGCAGCCGATCAGAGGAATCTTTTCAACCCACCTATTACCATCTCAAGGGGAAGCATACATCTGAAATGTTCTTGGGAGGTTTTTTTTTTGGTGTTTTGGGTTTTTGTTTTTTATTTTCTTCTTTTGTTTGTTTGGGGTTTTTTTGTTGGTTATTTTTTGTTGCTGTTTTTGGGGGGTTTTGTGTGGGTTTTTTGGTTTTGTTTATTTGTGGTTATTTTTTAAGAAGAAAAAAGGAAGAAAATCAAAAACCTAATGGAATTCAGGGTTGCTTTGCTCTCTCTCTTCGTGCTTCTGTTGAGGCTTCCACATGCATATCATTGCAGTGAAGATCTTGCTTTTGTGCACTTCAGTTTCTTCTGCAGACTAGTAGACAGACCTTGCATTACCAGCCTCACTTGATTTAAAACAAATCCACACGCACACACACCAAATCATGTACCAGCCTTGCTTTTTATAGGGCTGGAGTTTTCTGTGACTCTCAGATTATCATTTAACTGTGTTTCATCAGGGAGCTTTTTTATGCCTCTCCTAAGTACCACCTCTTTGTTTTCCTTTCCTCACAGTCCCCCAGCTTATTGGTATATGGCATTTGTAGCCAGGTCAGTTGCACTCTTGTGTAATTCCTAACATAGTTCTGGTTGCAGGATTTGTGTGGTACTTTTGTAATTATGTGAATGAATCAGAGGTATTTTTCTGGCAGACAGGCTCCAGTGATAAAGCTTTTGAGAGAGTAAAATGCTGAACATAGCACTGAAATTTCTAAAACTGAAATGTTGGCTTCTGAAGCATTTTAAACATTAAGTCTAAATTTTAATATAAGTCATATGTGTGTTTAATCAAGGGACAACTTACAAGCATGCTTTTAACTAATGCTAACTAAAAGAAAAACTAGTTAGTATGGGGGAGAAAAGGCTACTATTGAAATAGTAAATAGTTTTTCACCTTTTCAGCAAATGAGGGTTAGAAGCTTTCTTTCCAGGGTGTGCATGTGTTGTGCATATTAGTGGGGCCAGCCTATTTAATTGGGTAGAGAAGTGAAAACTTTGTACAATTGATTACCTGACTTTTTTTTGTCTCATTGGGTAATGAGATGTCAATTCTATTTTTGGTCCTTGGCCAAACATTCAGGAACTCTGGAAAAAATGCAAGGAATTGAAATATAGATAATAAATTAATCTGGTGATAAAATCAAATGCAAATATTGATACAAAGGGGAAAATAGATGGTACTTAAAGCATATCTATAAAATGAAAATATTTTTCATATCTGTCTCCTTTATCCTCTTCAAATTATGACTGTTTTTCATGGTCAAACATTTCTTGTTTGTCTTTGTTACAAAGACACAGCTTCCTATGTGCTAAAAAAAACTCCCCCGGTGGTATTTTCAACATGCCTGTGTTCCTAAACCTTGCAGAGGGGAATGACCTAGGTCTGGACAAAGGCATTCCTTCCTTGTTTTAAAAGCAGTGTAAACATTACCCCTATTCATTCACTCACTACACATATCGTTACTCTGCATTTTGAGTTGTCATTCTATGATGTGTTTTTCCTTCCACCAAAGAAAGGTTTCTCTACAACGTTGAAAAAACTTATAGGCTACTGTTTTCAAGAAGCAGTATTTTAAAAACAGTGGTTTATCAGATTTCTCAGAAAATACATGAATGTTGAATATTTTCTTGTACAGGGTGAAGGAGATTTATTACTGATCTCTTAAACTGTTATGTGGTTGAACTTGATGGCAGTTCAGCTTTACTCGTCTTTAAAAGAGACAGTGCAGTTGCCTTTTCTTTTGGAGCAACTGCATTCCTGTCCTCTGTATCCCTCCACATCCAAAAACCTGAGAGAAGCAAATCCCTTGCTTACTGTGTCTGGTGTTAAGGGAGAGAAGGGGTCCTGTAAATGGCTGAGATGAGGAAGACAGAAAAGTGTTCCCTTTGCATCATGAGAAATTTCATCACATACAAAATACACTCCTTGTTACTCAAATTTGAATAGCACAGTGCATGTTTGATCTGTGTCTGTAGTAAGCTATATGTACCATTCTAACCAAGGTGACATGTATTTTAAGTCTGTTGCGGTGCTATCCGTTTGTTCTCCAGCTGTCAAATTCTGGCCATGTGTTGTGTCCGCTGGAGGCAACCCTACGACTTTCAGATTTAGTCTGTGGTGTAGAGATCTAAACAGACATATTCCCAACTTTATACAGGAGAGTTTGGCAGTGATGGAGATTCACAGTGCCACCACTGTTCAATGTGTGACATAATTTGGTCTCAACATAGAAAGTCTGGCAAAATGACCTCCATTGGCTTTTTAACTAGGTAGAAATCTAGGTGTGCTTAAACATGTTTTCTCTAATATTTAGATTCTTACCATAGCAAATTAATTGTTTTTTCACACCTTGAAGATCTTCTCTCAGTAGACTTTCGTTGTGCCCACCAAAGGCTTTTAGCGAGCCAGATCTTGGTAGCAGTAAGCTGTCAAGAAGGTATCAGAAGGTTGATGTCTGCATCCTAGAAGTCTTTTTTTTTTTTTAATTTACAATCCTGTTATTGGAAAATGGTGAGCATCTCTTACAGTCATCACTCCACTTAAAACTTCAGTATTCCTAATCCAGTCTTACTTAGCTACTGCTTTTTTTGGGAAGGAACTAGAACTTTCCTGGGAGAGGTATTTCTATTTCTTGTACTACACGTAGAATCTGTGGGTTTGAAAGGTGGGAAGAGTATGGAGTGAGGCATCACAAAGCATTCACGGATACAAGTATGTTTTTTTTTTTGTCCACTTAAATGTGTGTTGACTGGTGCTGCATACTATGGAGGGCTTTTAAATGCTTTTGCCTGATGTGGGGTAAATTAATCTCTTTGTCCTGAAAATCACTTCTGTGGTTCATGGAAGTTCATGGAATGAAATGTGCAAGGGAAGTTCTTCAGAGCTGCACATAGGCCAGGTCATTTTTCTGCTTTTAATCCAGGGTTTTCAAAGCAGAAAAAAAAATGTAGGTACTTGAAGACTCTTCTTAAGATTCCTCCTTACTGCAGACCTACTGAAAAGCCAGTATGTTGATTCATTCAATCTCTTTCAATTTGAACAATTGCCATTCATTTATGAAGAATTTGGTCAATAATGTAATTTTGCTTTGCTTGGTATTTGAACTTTAGAAAGGTATTTATTCCATTTTTTTCTGTGGTGTGGAGTTCAAGAAAGAATGAAGTACTACTGCCCAGTCACAAGAAGTTTAAGACTACTTTATTAAACTGAGAAATCAGTTTGTTACCATTTGCCTTAGAGTCCAGTTTGTAAAGGTTTTGTATTAAGAAAGAGTTACTTCAGATGTGATGTTGAGGCATTGTTAGCAAACTGATATTACCTATTAAGATTCCATTTGTTAGGCATTTAGATGCTGAAAAGATAAAACTATCAGTACTGTGTTCTACTTTTCTCCTTCTGACATAATTGTGAAGTATCTGCTATATATATCTGAAAAGAATTGCGCATTGCAACAAAGATCTGATGATTCTAATCGGCGTTCATAGTTCAAGATGCTTAATTTAATGTGCTTGATACAATTACATTTTGTGCCATGAATTTTGAAGAATTGAGAACTTCCCACATGTTCATTTTCTTTTGAATGATATAGTAAAGTCAGGACAATTACTTCATTTGGCCTGTGGACAAAACATTTGATTTCATCACATTGCTGAGGAGAGAACTTGTGTATTAATAGTTGCCCAAAGATGTAGCCTCTGGACGGATTCTGATCATTCTTTCTATTAGTAAATTGCACAGATAGGTATGGTATTTATATCTGAAAATTTCCTGAATGCCTGTAATACTTCATGGAAATATTTTATGAATCAAATGGAAATGCTCCAGCAAAGCCTCGTGATGCAGACTGTCCATCAGTTGATCAAGTGAGCTTATAGACAAGTTGTTCTGTGACCCAAAATGGCATGTTTTTATTTATGACTGATAATTTCAGAATGTTTCCTCTTTCATAGAAGAAATGACTGTTATGCAGCAAAGAGTTGGAGAGGTTCTGAAGCTCCCAATAGCCTGGTTTTAGAATAAATAGAATATGCTGAATTGGAAATGTCATCAAGTCCAACTCCTGGCCCTGCACAGGACTCCCCAGCAATCCCACCGTGTGCCAGACACCTTCTTGAACTTGCTTAGGCTTGGTAGTGTGACTGCTTCCTGGGGAGCCTGTGTTCAGCCACCCTCTGGGTGAAAAACCTTTTCCTGACACCTAACCTAAACCTCCTGTGACTCGGCTTCATGCCATTTCCTCAAGTCCTGTCCCTGGTCAAGAGAGAAATCTGTCAGCTGGGCAGTGGACTGTAGGTAGTTGCTGTTCGAGACAGCTTCCTATGGCCATGTACTAACTGACTTGAGCTGGTGGATGTTTGAAATGGTAGCAGAACTGAAAATTACTATATCTGACAAAAGAGAAAAAATAGGAACCAGGAATCATAATAAATTTTGATAGTTGTATGCTGTTTTCAGGTTGGTGGCAGTCAGTTACATGTGTAATATGCTCTACCTGATTTGTAGCTGTAACTGTGATGTACAGAAAAAAGAAAAAAGAAAAAAAAAAAGAAAAAAAGAAAAAAACCTATCCCAAACAAACAAAACCCCTAACCTCCCCTCAACAAACCATAAAACAATCTCCCCTCCTCCAAGAACTCATGAAAACAGAAGCAAATAATGCAATGCTCTAAGATACACTTTTTTTGTATTTTTATTCTTATAAGGTTATTTGCTGGCTCTTGTTGGCCTCTAGTTCAGTCTGTGTTATTTAAATTCTAATATATGAATTACTTGGATTGAATTCATGTTCGGGGCCATGGTGTTGTATGTATTGATGTACAGCCTTGAATGTGAATAATTATTGTAAACTATATTTTACACCTTTTTTCTGGCTTTATTATATAAATTTTCTATTGGTCGATGATTTAATCATATCTCATAATTTAATGACTGTTTATTCTCCCCTCGACAGATCTCTGTGCTGTAGATGTGTAGTTAGTGACTGGATGACGGATTTCACTTATGCTTGGTAGCCTGTAATAAAGACATATAGGGTTCTGCGCGGCCTCCGCCTCTTCCTTCCGCCGTGGGGCGGGGGGCATGGGGCAGACGGGGACGAGCCCGCGGCCCCGGCCCGGCGGCGGCTCCGTCGCAGCAGCGCTGCAGCCGAGGCCCCGGGCCGCAGCCGCTCGGGCGAGAAGGGGCAGGGCGCTGTTCCATTCGAGGCTTCCGGTGGGCGGTGCGCCGGGCCTGGCAGCCGGGGCGGCCCCTTCCGGCGGTGGCGAGCATGGCGGCGGAGAACCACTGCGAGTTCCCGGTGCCCCCGGCTGGCGGCCTCGGCGCGGGCGGGCCCTGCCGTCGGTGTAGCTCGGCGCCGCTGCCCGGTGCGGGGCCCGGAAAGTGGGTCCGGCTGAACGTGGGGGGCACCTGCTTCCTGACCACTCGACAGACGCTCTGCAGGGACCCTAAGTCCTTCCTCTTCCGCCTCTGCCAGGCCGACCCCGACCTGGACTCGGACAAGGTGAGCGCGGGCCCCGACGCGCCCGCTCCCCGCTGCGGGCCCGCTCCCCGCCTGCCGCGCTGAGGGTGTGCTGCGCCCGGTACCCGCTCCCGCTGTGACGCCTGCCCAGGCGGCCGCCGGCGTGAAGGGAGCCCGGGGCCCGGCGCCGCGGTGAGGGGCAGCAGGAACGACTTTGCTGCTGCGGAGGGAGTCTTTCTGAAGAGTGTTGCTTAATGAGTGATGTGGTGCGAAGCAGTTGGGTTCGTGAATAACAAAACTTCTCATAAATGCAGCAGAGACCACAGTATCGTTTGTACGTTTGTGTAATTCTTTTATGTTGTCTGACGGGGTTTAAGTTTTAGCTTTTTAATGGAATGTCTGCGTGCACTGACACTGTTATTTCTGCACTGTCATTATTCACTTTTTCAATTACAAGAACCAGAGCAAAGTACTTTTGATAATAATCTCTCACTTAGATGTAGCATTCTGTCTTTCCAGCAGTTCTTGGAGAAAAATGTTATATATTCTGCATAGATTGCAAGTAGTGGCTAAATATTTCACTCTGACTCATTGTTAGTTGAGGAAAAAAAGTTGTTAAGACTTTATTTGTGGTGTGGTATGTAGTACTGGATATATAGTGTTGGCACTGAAGGATTTTGGAGCATTGTGAGTAAAAAACGTTTTCCAGTACAGTTAGGGAAAAGAAAGGAACAGCTAATAACCCTGTAACCAACAGGTTGAAAGTGAGGAGTTGATTATTATATATGAGTTTTGAAATTTTTTTCAATGAAGTTAGTAGATTTCATCCTTTTTTCAGACATAACTTCTAGAAAGGATATTTGAACACCTAGGATAGGGAACAGGACATAATGTTCCTGAGTTAGAAGAAAGAATAGTTGAAGTGTGGTGGTGTGGGAATTGTTTTGTTGTTGTCCTTGGTTTTGGTTAAGGTTTTTATGGAGAAATTAAACTAACCTATGAAAGTAAATTTAAAAAATGTAGGTGGCTTGCTGATAGATCAGCTGTCTTTGGGAGAGAGTAGGAAAGTGTTCCTCTAAGGTTTCTTAATTAAAAAATAAAGCACTGTCACATGCTCTGGCAGATGGGAAGGCCAGCTGTATCCTGGGGTGCATCAGGCCCACCATTCCCAGCTGGGCAAGGGAGGGGATTGTCTCCTCCTGCTCTGTTTTGGGGTGTGGTCTCACTTTGAGTCTTGCAGCCAGTTTTGGGCACCACAATATCAGAAGGATCTCTTAGAGAGCATCTGAAGGAGGAACACAAAGTTTCTGAAGGGGAAGCCATATGAGAAATAACTGACGTCACTTAGCTTCTTCAGCTGGAGAAGAGGAGGCTGAGGGAAGGCTCATTCCTGTCTGCATCTTCCTCCTGAGGGGCAGTATTGATCTCTGTTCTGTTTGACCAGTGACAGGATCCAAGGGAATGGCATGAAGCTGTGTCCGAGGAGGTTTATGTTGGATATCAGGAAAAGGTTCTTTCCACAGAAGTTGGTTGAGCACTGAAACAGGCTTCCCAAGGAATGGTCATGGACCCAAGCCATGAACTTGACAGAGCTCAGGCACATGGTGGGATTCTCAGGGCTGTGCTGTGCAGGGACAGGAGTTGGACTTTATCCTTGTGGGTCCCTTCCTACTCAGAATATTCTGGGATTCTGTGATTTCCTTTGTGCTGCTGTAAAGAGCTGAGAGGCTTCCAGAAAGAGGTAGCATGTTGGCCTTTAAACTGCCTTCAGGTACTAATGTTGAATAGGACAGGGCAGCCTGTCTCTTGCTGTTAGGTATGTTTCCTTCCACTTGTAATGGAAGAAAGATTAACCTTTGGCACACTCTGTGGCCAAACTAGTTTTGAATGGAATAAGATAGTAACATTGACTCTCTGAATTTAGTATGTTTCACAGTGTCACTCACAACTTTGTATTTAAAACTTTGAAAATCATTTCAGCAAATGAATGAGCAGTAGTGGTCGTATTTACTGTTCAGAATAGGATTTATTTTCCACAGTATTTAAATCTTGTTTTAGAGATGAATACATGAAAATAGACAAGGAGAGCCTTGCTCACCTTTTCATCATTGTTTAGCTAATTTAATGCTTTTACTGCATTACTGTTAATAATTTACATATATTTTCCTGTTTCAGCATCTTCCTATTTTAGCTATATACCAATTTTTCTTTTGCAAACTGTTGTAGCATTCTTTTAACTTTCCCGTAAGAAGGAGATTGTCAAACTTTCTGAATAAGGTTTTGGCAGTAGTATTTATGCTTGGTTTTTAATGCCTTTCTAAAGCTGGCATAGAATCTGTCAAAGAAGAAAGCACACAAGCACTGAGTGTTTTAAAAAAATAAAAATCTTCCTAGTAGCACAACCTTGACTGTCACCATCAAGAACTATCTAAATTGTGGTCGTTATTCTAAGTAAGAGATACATTTCATTTTTCCATGAGATTTCTGACTTGTCAGATGGGTTGTGTTACTGATGTAGTTTTGATAAGTACTGCTAGTCTGCAGACACTCATTAGGCTACACAGTTTGTAAAAAATTCACTAGTTCAATATTTTAAAAGCACAGAGGATAGGGGAGACAATTATTTATAAATCCAGATTTAGTACCAAATATTACTGTATTTCTGTGCATGTTGCTGCCTTTATCAGAGCTTAGAATATGTAAATTGTGTCATTTTTTTAAATATTCATGTTAGAGCATATAGCCTTGAGCCAAGAGCTCAAGCATAACTTGAATGTATTCTGATCCAGTATTGGATCCCAATGAAGATAACTAATCGGAAATAAATTTATGACATTTCAGCTAGTGTTTTAGCGCAGTTCTTGGGGAAATTGTTAAATGAGATTAAGGAGGTGAATGTATTTGGTCCACCTTTTGAGTCCTACTGGAATCCTGTACTGGATTCTAGCATCCACAGTTCAAGGTCGTAACAGGGCAGTGACTAGTGAAATATGATTTGGTGAAAAGTTTTAAAGAACAAAACTTACTTTGGCAAGAAGTTTTTGAACTGACTTCTTGATCCAGAAGAACATACATGGAGACAAGGAATCTATTGATAGTGAAGCCTGTTCAGTCTAGTAAAGGTGTTGTGAAATTCATCTAGCAAAGTGTCAAACTATAGATGTCCTTGCTAGAAAGTATATAATATTAGCAGTGACAGTAATTATTTATTGGAATGGTTAGGTTTCACTGCTACTTTCTAAAGGTTAAATTTTACTGTAAATAAATTGAGTTCTTTGTATGTTTTAAACTAAGATCAGGGTAAGTGTTCATTATGATTCCTTTAAGCCTCAGTCTATAAAGATAGAAGTGAAAACATTTGCAACTGGAATACATGATCATTTAATTGCTTTAGTCAGTATTTTTACTAAGGAATGCAGTTGTGAGCTACACTGACTTTTCATTGGTATGCTGAACCAGGTGATTACTAGGTTTCCTCTAAAATTCCATGGTGTTTGTAACTTGAACTAAACATTAGTGTGGGAGAGTGGTAATAAACACATGCAGTCTTCACTGTACATGGGCAGTGCTGTCTTTTAAATGGTGTCCTCATAAGCACGTATGAAACTACTAGAAGGCCTAGAACTTACAGGCAAGAGAAAACTCTTGAGAGAAGAATGTAATGCCGAAGTAGAACTGGGTAAAGATACAAACAGCCATGTGATTAACTAGCAGTTTAGGGTTGGATGCACAAAGACAACGTGCATTTGTTTTGAGTTTTCTTATGAAGATTGTCAACATTGGCAGGAAAGACCTCTAAGTGTAGGATGATGTGACTACACTGAATAGAGAGGAAACTAGAATTTCTGCTGCTGTTCCAGTAAACATTAACACCTGTTTGTATAAAATACATCTGAAAGAGAGAGAACTTTGAAACATTATTAGAATACAGATTTTTCTAACATTTGTGTTATTCACCTGAAGTTTGGGAAATGGCTTCAAAAATACCTACGCTTGTTGTGTCAGCGAAGATTCAAACTTGTTCAAAGCTTGTAGAAAAACAATTTACTAGTTAGCTGAGGAATCTGTGTAGCTGGAACATCAAAAGCTATTAATACTTAAGCTAGCAAGCCTAAGGCTAGTTACGTACATGCAAACTAGCTGCCTCTTTAAATTGTCTAGCTCACATTGGATCACGTTTGCAATTTATTATTTTATCTTATAATAAAACTGTTTATATTAAGTGTCAAAATGCTAATTACACGTGAAAATACAGTGTGCTTTCATGGTTGAAAATAGTCCTGATAATATTCTGAGATACTTAGGACCTGTATTTTTAGAGTTCTAGGTAGAGCAGATGACTGCACTTCTATGTCAGCTTGTATTGGATTTATGTTTACATTAATATCCTTAAAGATCTAGTGTAATCAGCTTTTCTTAGTGATTTCAACGTTAAGTACTTAGCATACATTGAAGGCTATTCAGGCAGCTCACTCAAAAGGAGTGATAAGGCATTGTCTGTAGGAAGATGCTGAGGAAGTAAATATTTTGCTGCACTCCTGTGCATTATTTGCATGTGGTTACAATATTCTTTACTGATTGGTTCATCTTTTGGCTCTTGACTCCCTGGTGCTAGTGTGTAGTGTATCTGAGCTGTCAGGTCAATGTTCAAGACACACATCCTCCTCTTAATGTTAATTAATGCATATTTTCTATGTCTGTAATCTGAGTAAGCGATTTTAGTGTGGAATTTAGATGCTCAAGTGAATCCTGCTGACAGAATTTGGGTTGCACGCTGCTGGAATTTAGCCAGAGTTCTTTAACTGTTGATATTTATTAATGTACAAAAAAAAATTATTACAGCAAAAATTGTAGGGCTTTTGTGTGCCTTCTTTTTCATTATTTTTCAAGACACCTTGTTGTCTGAAAGGCTTCGTAGAGTATGACACTACTGAGATGGTATTTTTTTCATGTATGACCTCTCATAAGGTAGAAGTTGAAAGACAAGGCCTGATACAGCTTCTTCCCTTTGTGGTTTCATATGAAGCTTGTTTAGTATATAGAAATCAACTCAGAAAAAGCTAATTTCAGATAATGTAGGCCTTTAAATTATTTTTTTTCATGCCTTTTGTGCAAGGAGTGAAGTAGCCATTGTTACTTAAGATTTCCTTTAGAGCTTTTAATCACTTTGCGTCCGTGACCCACCTCTCTATCTCTGTAGTGGTATAGAGCTGATGACCGTTATTGCTTCAGAAGGTGATGTGAGAAAACACTGCAGTGTAAAAAATTACAATCATCTTAATGAGGGACATTATTTCTAGAGATTTGTTTTTCTTAACTGGGAAGACTTCTAGTTTTGTATGCCCTGTGTTTCTTAATGCAGTTCAGATGATGACCAAGTACAGGGTTCTTTTCTTTAAAACAGTGTTTCTTTTTATCTGTTTTTGATCTTCCTTTCCAACCTCACTGGTTTCTTTTCCTTTACTAAATAATATTTTTCAGCTTATAATTCATACAGTTGTTCATTCAGCTGGTTTTTTTCCTTTGGGTTGTATCTGTAGATTGTACATTCCTGAAGTGTTACGGTAATGTAAGTATATTTATAGATGAAATATTAAAACTATACTACTTCATCTATCTATGGTTTTGGTGCATAGTCTCGCTTTTGTGAGGCCATGAGCTTAGATCAGAAGAAATTGCCATTAGACTTCATAGAGTATTGTCTGGTCTGAGTGTAGGTTAACTGACAGCACGTTTTAACATGTTAGCATTTTATTGAACAGTTAATTTTATACAAAATTATAAACTCCTTCACTTCTTCTGAAATGACACTGTGTTTAGGTGTGTAAAGCATTTAATTGTAATTGTAGAAAGGATTTATGGCTTTTGTAGTTCAGGCTGTCGTCTTTCTACATTCTACCAATCCTGGTTAGACAAGTGCAGTTACTCAGAAACTAAATCTATGTACCTGAAAATACATCTGCCATGTTTTTTTTCCAGTGAAACATTTTAGGAACTCTACGTACAAGTAGAGAGAGCTTTCAGGTATCACAGTTCAGTAATCAAACCTTTTTGTATAAGCATTAATGTTCAAATGCAGAGGATTGAGTCAGTAGAATTTCTTTCATATGGAAGAGCAATTATCGCTAGTACCTATGGTTTTGAGGGAGCATGATCCACACATAGCCAGGAATATTAGTAATGATGATTTTTTGAGTATCTCCCATAAACTACTAGAGTATTAAAAATAAGTAAAAAAGTATTTGGGGTGCTGCCCCATCTCTCCAGTATATATCTGTAGAATATCCATTGCACCAAAACCTTATGTACTAATGGATTAATACAATCAGTAATCCACTTGATAGTAGAAAGGAGTAGTGGATCTGTTAGAAATCTCTTTGAATCTTCTTTCAACCTCTGGCCAGCACAAAGTATGTCAGTACTGTCCTGATTGTAGGGGTTCACGCATAGATTCTAAGTAACATAGGAATTATCAATTTTACTTCTTTATCTCTTTGTCAAGAATATCAGCTCTGCAGGTGAATTTTTTGAACTGTTTTGCAATTCACAAAACACTGTGGTCTCTTTGGTAAACTGAACATTAATTTGGTCTGTTCATCTATTCCTTCACTTGTCTGCATGAGATAGGTAGGAATTGCATCTTCAGTGTACTTTTTTCTTTTTTGAAGATGCATTTACAGCCCTTGCTTGGTACACAGCAGTTCTCAGTGAGAACCCTAACCTTAACTGTGAATATGTGTATATCTGAGCTAAGACAAAAGCAAATGTTTTTAGAGCGAAGTGTTGAGGTTAAAAAGAGTTAGGTTTGTTTGCCTTTAATAAAACAAAACAAAACAAAAAACTGGTATTTGAAGCTCACTAGAATGTAGACTTCGTTCTGATTCTTCAGGCTCCCAAATAAGATTTCCTGGTTTTAAGAGCTATTTTTAAGCTTAACTTTCAGTGTTCTCACTTACTACTTAGATCTTTCATGTTAACAATGTTGTTAATCATTGATAAGGCGTTGGGGGATTTATCAGATAAGAAAAGTTGTGTATTGGATGATTTGATTGACCAGTCTGACACCATGACAGTTGTATTGTTTATTATTGTCTTTAATAAATCCAGCTTTCAGGACTGTGGCTATGTCTGAATACCTGCTCACTACAAGACGAATATTAGCTCCCAGTTCCCACTTAGATGTTCAAATCATTGTTTTGGTTTTTGGTTTGTTTGGTTTGGGCTTTGGTGTTCTCTTGCTTTGTTTTGGGTTGTTTGTTTGGTTTGTGTTTGTTTGTTTTTCTAATCTAGGATGAAACAGGTGCCTATTTAATAGACAGAGACCCAACCTACTTTGGGCCAGTGCTGAACTATCTCAGACATGGAAAACTGGTCATTAACAAGGACCTAGCTGAGGAAGGTAAGACATTTCTAAATACCTTGTTTGTTGCCACTTACTATTTTCACTTCTTATGAGTCAAACCAAAACTAATGGCAAACCTTAACCAGTGTAGCATTTGTATCTGTTTCAAGCAAAATTGATAGGTATCAGGCAGTTTTAGTATATGGGGTTATTTGAGCATTTTGAGTATGATTCCTGATTTCACAACCCTCGTTCTCAGTTGGAACATAAGCATTCGAACCAGGGGGGATATGCCTTTTGTTGTGTAATCGTGTATCTTTCCTGTGTGACTGTGAAATACTTGGGTTTAGTCCTCTTTAAGCAAAAGAATGCTGCCTAGGAAACAAGCTTTAGAAAGCAAGCTAAAAGTGAAGCTCTGGCATGTTCAGATGTGTGGAATATGCTTTTAAAGACTGAATTCTGCCCCCAGCTTCTCTCTCCTTGTTCCCAGTTTGTATCAATTTTACCCTAATGGAGGATGACTGTTCTAAAAGGTATAGTAATAAAACTGTATCGATAGCATGTTGAAGAAATTTATCAAAGAGAAATACAATTTAACAGTACTAGGAGGAAGGAATATGAAATACATTTTCCATGTGCATTGTTAAGCATACTGTGTGTGGAGAATAGGTAGGCCTTGAGTAGAAGCAGTATGTGTCCTTAAGCTTTTCTTAGTTTCAGACTCTTAAGATCTCAAATGACAGGAAGAAAAATTTTCTGTTTGCTACCAGCTGCAGAGATTTTCAATGGGATTATTTAAATTTCTCTCTTATATTCCAGCCTGAGGGAGGGCCTGAGGTATGGTGGTCTTATCAGTCTGCTATGGAATGGTATCTGTGTGCATTTTTTTGTTTCTTGCCTCATTTTGTATGTGAAATGGCATCAGTTATATTTGGGATATTTTTAGGGCAATTTTTTAGAATGAGTCAAACATTGAATTACATGTGCCTGAAAGAAGCCAGAATCATTAGGTTGGTGAACTGTCTTATCATAGGGAAAAATAAATAATTTTCTGTAGCTGTTGAGAGGATAATCTTATGAGCTAGTTGGTGATTTTGGCGTGGAATCTTTAGTTACACTGTCTTCCCAAAAAATGTTTTCCTACTAGGTGTACTGGAAGAGGCTGAATTCTACAATATCACATCTCTAATAAAACTGGTAAAAGACAAAATAAGAGAAAGAGACAGCAAAATCTCACAGGTGAGGCTGTTTTCTTGTGTGCTTTTGATTATTTGTCTTATGACTAGTAGTGACTAGGTTCCATTTGTTTATTTATGTAACTCCTGATTTTCCCAGTAGGATACTGAATGGCTGCCTTCATCACTGGATGATCTGCAGCCACTAGTATACAAAGATTGATATTCCTAATTGCTGGCTTCTGCCAACTTGCTTACAAAGTTCACAGATCTTGTTCAAAAACTGAAAAAATTCTAAGTAATTGGTCCAAAGTGTCCGGTAATAGTAGAATTTGTCATAATATCATTTCTGGAAATATTTGTTAGAGAGCAGCTTTTGTAAAACATAGCTTTCTCATTGACTTTTAAATGCTCTAAATATGATGAGGTTGCCTAAGTATGGTATATCTGCTGTTTATACAGCATGTTTATGCAGCATAAGTACAGATGCTTTTTAGCTCCTGTCATATATTTTTGTAGCAAAGTTTCTTCATTTGTAAGGCTCTGTGATTGAGAAGGTTGCCTCTTCTCATAGCAGCTCATATTTTCCATGAAAGTAAATGTGATAAAGTTTGTTCTTTAATTCTGCTACTCAGGCTTCCCTGGTAACTGAGTCTTCATGGACATATTACAAACTTTTATTGTTATTGACAAATTTCTCTTAAAGGCAGGTTGTCGGATCACAGGGTTGCTCGTGCTCTGATAGCATTTACTATAGGTCTCAGCCAATATGGTCCTAGTTCATTGCTCTGGATGGTTCAAAGTGGTGTTGCTTACCATTTCTAGAGAGTAAGGGCAACTTCAGACAAGTCACAAATGCAATGAATTCCATGCCCTATTGAGCATCTTATATTTTTTCTTGAAGGTGCCAGTCAAACATGTCTACAGAGTGCTGCAGTGTCAGGAAGAGGAACTCACTCAAATGGTTTCCACAATGTCCGATGGCTGGAAATTTGAACAGGTAAAAATTCCACATGGGATACAGTTAATGTAGTCTTCTAAAAAGGAGTATGAAGTATCTTTTGAGAAAGAGGGATATAAATTAAATTCCATGCATCTTTTTTTATTCAGTAATTTTTAGAATTTGGATAAACATACACATCTAAGTTAAAATGTGTTTGCATTTATCATAAAACAACAAAAAAGTTCCAGGAGGTAAATTTTGCTGGCTTTCTATAAAAACGTCTGCAACACGTCTGAAATGTAATTCTTCAGTGTCTACACATGGCAGTTGAAGGGTGAATCAACCAGAATTAAGTAATACTAGTTTATATGAGTGGTAGGCTGGATGTGAAGAGCTCTGGGTAAAAGAGATGAACTTGGGAGATAAATGTTTGCCAGGCCCAAAGAGTGGTTCTTCAGATAAAAAAAACTGATACACAAAGAAGGGTGAACTTTACCCTGTGTGGATGTGAAGCTTGACAGCTGTGAGCTATGTGAATGTTTTAGTTTTTTCCAGTGCATAAAAATAGCTTTGTGTGTACATGAAAGAACACACTGTAAATTCACAAGATCTGTTATCTTTGATAGTTGGTGTAAGAAATTGACCGTACAGCTGCTTCATCTTTCACATTCCTAATCCAGCAGGGTATTTAAACTGCATTGGAGCAATGAATCTGTTAACTCGGAAACACAAGTGTTCACCTGCTAGCACCTTTTCCAGAGTCTGATGCTTACAACAGGAAAAATTGAAATAAGCACATGCCCATTATCCTGTGCAGTCTCTAATAACACAACAAAGCAACATTTAAAAAATGCTCATGACACAAAGGTAGAAGAGAACATTTTGTTTATATTTGATAAAATGTGTAAAGTGCTAGTGACATGGAGACAGCCATGAGCCAATAGACTAAACGGGCACAGAGCGACCTTTTTATGCTTCAGTACTCCACTTCAGGTATTTCCAGGTCTGTTTGCCATGCCACAAATGTTGTTCAATTCCCTGAAAAAAAATCTCACTTAATACACAACTGTTTTTTGGCCAGTGCGTGGAAAAAGGTTTTTCAACATTCTTCTTTGTCAGGGGAAACTAGCTTTTATTACAAATAGAGCTCCTTTACTTTTTAGTAGATTAAATGAAACCATATGTTTTACCTGTTCTAAACCCTTTGGGGCTATTGTATTTGGGAGTGATACTGCTTTGACAGTGCAACTGCTGAAAGACCTATTATAATCTCTTATAGAACTGGAAGAATCCAGTGATTTTCTTGGACATAACATCTTTGTTTCATCCAGCTGTCTCCCTAATTCCTCCCTCTCCCATGTTACACATATTTAGACACATAGTTTGAAGTAGATAAACACAACACCTGTATGATCTCATAATACTCATTACCTCACAATAGGCCATTCCCTCCTGTGTACTGCAGACCTACTTGTAGCAGATGTCATTCACTTGAAACAGGATTAGAATATTGTGCATAAACAGTTTTATTGTCAATACCTTCAAACACTGTAGTATTTCTGTAATTTTTTCTAAGCCCACGTTGCTCAGCAGCATGTTGTCTTTCAGAAGCAGTCTTTGGGGCAGCACCCACCGTGCTCTGTATGTGAAAAAAGATGGAATCGTCAGCTTTTTCAGAGGAGTGTCATTCTTACAGATTGAGAGTCCTTGTGCTTTGAGCCACATATAACATGTACGGGTTGTTGATTTTGAAAAAAACCCATGTTTTTATGCTTAGCATTTCAAAATTTTATCATTAAATATGATTGTATATGGTTATTAAATAGGAGTTGAAGGTGCTGAACTGTTGGTGCACTTTTGCAGATGTATTGATACCCTTTTCCAAACAACACATTTGAAAGCTCTGCTAGAACAGTACAAGTATGTATTAGTCCCAGTCCAAACTCCATTACCAAAAATTATGCTGCCTCACTTTTGTGGTTTATTTTGTAGAGATTTTTAGCTTTGATTGTTGCCTCTTCAGACAGTCAGAAAAAAACCCAGTATTTTGGCACTACAACAGAATAAAAAACTGTGGGCTATACAAAGTGGCTAAATAGAAAATGTTGGTCATGTAAATTTTAATGATTAATGTAACCTGAGTCTGACACCATAATGCAGTTACGTTCACAGTATAAGTAGGATGGTATTTAAATGGTGTCTTCAAAATTATTGACATACAGTAGCAGAATATATGTAAAGTTACTATTCGTAGACCTTCTCATCTGTCGTAATCTCTAGTTTACTCAGAATAGGCAATTGTTCTTTAACTCTTCACACTTAATTTTAAGTTCTAATCTCCCTAAAGTGCACTGACAGGCTATGCTTTAATTTAAATGGGCTAGGAATTGTCATGTGGTATTTAGATAAAATATGTTTTGTAACAAGAGGTTGAGAAATTTAGCTGAGGTTGAACTTTAAATTATTAGATGTTTGGACAGTGTTCTTGGTAGTGATTTTTGTGGGAACGAGACAGTTTTACACTCCAGTTATTTTCTTGGATCTTCTGTAAATTACTCCTTCTAAAGCTAATCTAGACCACTCAAAGTTTTTTCCTCTTGTTGACTTACGTTTCCTTATCTGTATTTTATCAGTATTTGGAATAAGATTAAACTCTTTAATACCCAGGCTTTATATATTGCTTTACATAACACCTTCCAGTCTTATATCCATGTTACCTTCTTCACTTGTCAATCAATGTGTGACAGAAAAATAATACTTACTTTCACAATGCACCAAACTTTGTTTATCGGAGTAGTTGGCTACAACACAGGTATATGGGGGGTTCTCTGTCTTCTTATCAGTAAGCCTTAACTTCCATCTAAATTAAAAAGGGCTTTGCAACTGCCTCAGTAAATTTTATGTTGAAGTGAAAGTTGTAGCTTTATAGCAACCTGTTCTAGTGGCAGGTAAGCGTTACCTGAATGTTTGAGCTCATCTGTTACTTGTACAATTTGGATAACAGTATGTGCTTCAGCTTTACAAAGATTTCTTTTTGATTGATTATTTTCAGCTTGTCAGTATAGATTCCCAGTACAGCTGTGGCCGGGCTCAGCAGTCAGAGTTTCTGCTGATAGTGTCACGGGAAGTGAAAGGGGAAGAGAGATGCTTCCAGAAATACTGCAGTGAGGTGTGTCACACCATTCTTTTTGCCCTCACACTGATGTGCTTGGCCTCCTTGCATTTCTGCTGCTTTCAGATCATTCCACTTTTTTTCTAAATGTACGGCACATAGTAGTTTGTGTGTATTTGTGACTGGCTTTTATTTATATTCACAATATTTCATTACACATTATGAATGTCCACATTGTAAAAATAATAGAAAAACAACCTAACAAAATTCCCTTGGTACTTTAGTTCAAGGTTTTTCTTAGGAAGAGTTATCTCCTCAATAGATAACTTCTTTTCCTTAAATTTTCCTCCAAAATTTAGCAGCCTTTGATCCATACTTGTCAACTAAGAGGTACAATTCAAACCTAAGGAGCCCTGAAAATACAACTTTGAATTCAGTGGGTCCAGAAGGGGACATTTCTGGTAAACTGGGAAAACTATTATTTCATCCACCAAAGTTAAGTTCTGAGTTTGAACCCTTTATTTCTGGTAATGCAGAACATAACTGGAATAACGAATAACAGGAGTTTTTTATAAGTAAAATACAGAAGAGCGAAGGGAGAACAAAATGAACAGTTTTGAATCTTAGGTTGAAAAAACTTGAAAAACTGTGTTTCCTTGGCTTTATTGTTTTGTTGCTTTAGGTTTTTTTTCCATCCTGGGAAATTTTCTTGAAATCCAAATGGAGAATCTTAGCTTTCTTCATTCACTTTTTTCTTTTTTTTTTTTTTTTTCATCCTTCCTTTTCCCCTTGTTCTGCTATTTTGATTGCTGTGTTACTTCCAAATATTCATGAATTTGGGAAGGAGTTTTTGCTCTCAGTAATATTGGAGGCAGTTTCTGGATCTTTAAATACCTGTGCTGAATTTTGAAGTGTTGTATGTGAATTGATTTGGGAACCTGGTACTTTGTCATTTTTTTCATTAACAAAATGCCTGGAGGACTTGATCTTTTTCTTGCAACATATATGGTTATTTAGTCTGGAAGATGAGTATGAAGTTATGAAGATAACATGATAGTGAAGTGACTTAATAAAAACAAAGCTTTGCTTATGATTTTATATGGACACTTAATAATGAAATTCTAGATTTGAGAAACATGGATTGCTACTCTGCTTTATTCCAGAATCTTCTTTCAATGTACCAAGCACTGTCTGTTTCTTGCAGTTGTATAGGTAACATTTGGAATGTGAAATGAGGGGTTTTCAGACTTTTGGCAACAGAGAAAGAACTCTGGCTTTTTAGGGATGTGTAGGGTACAGGCAGAATGACGTTATTCATGTGTTCGTGTCCTCAAAGTAAAAGTCAGCATTGTAAAATGGAAGATGGGGAGGACAGTGAAGAAATTAATGCAGGTATAAAATAAAATAAAAATTATAATTTAAAATAATTAAGCTTTGAAGTCTGACTCTTGGATTAAGAGACCTGAAATAAATATTCTTTCAGGCCTGGTGTCAGTCATCAGTGCTGAATTTTAAGAGCTGTTACGTGCGTATCTTCATAACCTTTTGCAAATCCTTTGGGAAGGCAGAACAAATGCATTATATGTCTAAAAGGCATAAAGTCTATTCTTAGATTCATACAACTTGATTCTCTAAAAAAAAATTGAGTGGAGGATTTTATTTAATTCTATTAGCTGATAGTATAATTAAAAACTAAAAAATGGACAGTTTTTTCAAGTTTTCTAGTGTACAAGGAGTTCACCACATCTGAAGTAGAAGCAGTAATATTCAAAGTACAAGAATATTTAAAATAGAATTTGAGAATAATTGGTACAGAATTTACTTGGTTTTCGATAATCAGACCATCACAAAATGGAAAAGGAAATTATTAGTGGTGAAGTAGACAAGCTACTTAATATGAGTAACTTTAGTGGTAAGCAGAGGAAGAAGGAGAAGAAAGAAGATGACTGGGCTGCTGTTTGTGCAAGCTGGAGTGGTTATCTGAGGTAGCAATACTATTGCTGAATTGTCAGGTAGATATACTATATAGATTTTGAATCAGTATTATTAAATCAATATAGCAAATCTGTATAGGCATGTTACTGAAACGTGTGTGGTTTTGAGATCTGTCTCAGTTCAGTTGGGCATGAGATTAGTTCACTTCAAAAATAAGGTTCCTTATTATGAGACAGGAAGTTCCTTCTTGTGATTTCTTTGTCTTTTCAGGAAAATTGTGACCTCTGTTGGCACATGAAGCAATAGCTGTATGTCTCTTGATTTAATAAAAATAAAAATAATTCTGCTTTCCATTCATGCCCTTTTTTAGCTGTAGCTGACAGTTTACTAGTACCGTCAACCTTTATTCCATGCAAGCAGTAATGGATCCTTATCTAATGAATTTTCTGCAATAAGTAGCATTGCCTTTTTCCTCAGTGCTCAGTTCTGGCACTGTTGGGGCTCATAGGGATGCTTAAACAGGATCACACTGCTTTAGTAAAAGGAGTGTAATGAAACAGGTCATGGAAAGGTTAAACCAATGCAGAAAAATAGCTACATGCATGTATATGTACATATGTATGTATATAAAAGCATACAAATCTATGGAATTTACAGTTTCAACGTGTCCTT
Organism: Pseudopodoces humilis; assembly: GCF_049639895.1. Classification (NCBI taxonomy): domain Eukaryota; kingdom Metazoa; phylum Chordata; class Aves; order Passeriformes; family Paridae; genus Pseudopodoces; species Pseudopodoces humilis. The sequence continues at coordinate 18,054,518 of NC_142217.1, forward strand.
TTATCCTTCCTTAAGTTCTTGGTAATTTAAGCCACATGAAGCAAATGTGGCTTCAAAACAAAAACAGTTTGTCCTTTCAGAAAGTCTGAGAAACAGTAGTCTGGATAATCTGAAATCCTTTGACCTGTTTTTCATACCACAGATTACTCTGGTGTGTTGTGGCTTCTTTTAGGGGGTAGGATGGCAGTGGTAGTGTGGGGGCAGACGGACATGGCAGGGGTGGTCTTCCAGGGTTTTTTACCAGCATTCTTCTTAAAGTGTTGTCACCAATACTGGGAACAATGAAGTGAGTTGGAATAGGAGTGCTAAAACATATTTCTGATCTCAGTTCCTGACAGAACAGATCAGTTCTAATCGGCAATCATTTTCCATTGTTTCTTTTTCTGCCCTCAGCCTTACTGTTGATCACTTCAGAAAGCTACAGTGACATTTCTAGCATGCAGTTGCTACTATTCAAATTATACATTTTTAGCTGCACACACATGAAACTGTTTATGAGAGTATTGTGAGTTGGAGTTTTGAGGAACTTGGGTCTAATTCTGCAAAAGTGCCTTTATCAACTGATCAGTAGTGGCAAAAAGTCATTCAGTGTTTTGCAGTCAGCTAAATTAATAGTTCTACCCAACTGGCCAAAACTATTCAGTCTTCCATGTCTCCTGAAAAGACTTATGTGCAAAAGGTTAATTTATGTAGTTGAATTATGAAGCATTTGTTAGTAGCTACCCACTGAAGACCTGTCAACCTGGTTGAAGCAGGATTGATTATTTGGCTGATGTTTGGGTCTTGTATGGTATCTACTTTCAGAGAGGTCACTTGTTTCATTAGAGGGTCAATAAGTAAAGAAGTATTTTTTACTAATAAATAAAGATAATAAATAAAGAAGGTAATTATCATAGCTTACCTAATAGCAAGTTATTGCCATTTTCCAAGAACAGTCAACTGTATACTAATTAAGTTTTATGCTTGAATTTTATTCTTCAAACTTCTCTTCAGAGAACCTGAATTTTGAGTGGCTTTATTTAAATATGTATGCAAGCTTTCTGAATGTTTTCTAGCCTTTAAGTGTGTTTAAAACGCTGTTCAGTGTCCTACTTTTCACCGTAATGATTGAAGCAGTTACTGTATTTGTTCTAAATGGTTTGCAATTGCTATATAGCGTATAGTGTAAACTTTATACCACTCTGTTGAGTTTAAGGCAACTTAACTGCTATTTTTTTCTGAAAATTTGTGTATATTTTTGTTGATAGGGAAAACAATCAACAAATCATCTCAATATTTGAAGTAAATTTGGGTTGATTTTCCAGTTTTTCAGTATACTTTCTTAGTCCATCTTGTGCAACAAAGAAACTTATTACTCTGTGGGTTTTGTGATTCTATAATACACAAATATGTTATGGTGCATACTGCATAGTACTCATTGCAAAAGATCAGCTGGTTTAACATCTCAAGGTAAATGAGGTCTTTTATATGCATTGGTGCATCTAAGAAACCTGGGTGTTCGTAACTTCATTACACAGTTTAGGTTGAAAAAATGTCTTTAACATATTAATGTTTGATCAGCCTGTGTTCATTACTGATTATGTATATATTTTGCAGAACTAGAGTGGTGTTAGAAGAGGAGAAGGCAGGGTAGGTTTCTGGTGGTCACACTCAGTGTTATTAAAGTACGTAATTTGAGAGCGATGAATTTTGATGGCCAGTAATGCTCATGGAAGGCTGAGCCTTGTATGCTGTAATATCATCAGGCTCCAGAAACTTTTTACAGTGCCTAGGCCTAGCATCAAGCTGATTCATTATGTAGACAGACTGCCTTGCTGCACTATGTGGACATTGGCTTTGTCCATCTGTGGAAGTGCTTGCTTGGCTGTCTTACTGCAGTTCAGGAACATTTGAAATCTCTGTCCCCTCCTTACAAAGTACAGTGAGGCTTTGTTTTCTTCTGACAATGCTATATGGAAGCTGCTTTTAACCTTGGTCTAACTTCAGTTTTTGTTGGGGGAATAATTTAATCCCTTAAGTACAACCTCTGGATCAGGATTTCATTTTGGCTTCATCTCTCATGCTTTAATAAATATTTTACTCTCTTTGATGTTCTTCTAGACTAATGGTAGTACATTATTTGTCTTCACAGAGATAACTACAGTGTTTTAAGTGCTGTTACCCTGAAAAAATAAGTTAGGACTTTTCTGTGTGGCCATTTCTAGAGCACTTAAATGGTATAGTAGAGATTTGGGAATAGGGCACTCTTATTGTATACGTGTGGTGATTTGGTGGATAAATATAATTTGGGTAACAACAGTTTTATTTTGAGGACTCTGTGTCAGTAGATCTGACATTATCTTGTAGATCACACATTGTCTTGTTGTGCTTTTGAAATAAAACTTTAAAATAAATTGAACAGCTACATATGAATTGAATCTGGCTTGGAAAGGCAGGCTATGTAAAGCTTCTAGCATTAGGTAAGTGTATTGTGTGTAAGGTAAGACAATTTCTGCCATTTGAAAAACATGCTGCATAAGAAGTAATAGTGATGTTGAGTATATTCTTTCTCAGTAAATTGTCATTTATCATTCAATATATATAGAGACTGCAGGAACTTGAAAATATGTCGCATTTCATTATACATGGCTTCTGCTTGTAGCACTTCCTTGATTAGCTTTCTTGTAGCAGTATGTATGAATTTCAGATGTTAATCTTGATGTCCCACCACACTGTCTTATTGTTTTCCAGTCAGATGCAAATACTCTGTTTGTTCATTCAAAATACGTTTTAATAGAAATACCATTATTCTGTAAGTAGTGATAGGTGTCCCTTCAGGCTAAAGAAGTTCCTGCATGCAGCCATTTACATATAAATCATGTCACATTAAGATACCACATATAAACTTTAAAAATTAACTTTGGAGGATGGGAAGGTTTCCAGTAAATAACAGAAACAGGGAACAGGCTACTTCTCCACTGGCCTGCCTCCACAGTCTTTTCTTTCACAGGATAATTATAACTGTAAATCATTAATTCTGTAACTGTTGAGAAAAAAAACCTGTGTGTATCTTATCATCAAAGTGTGTATTGTCAATGTATTTGTCAGCATCAAAATGTATTTGCATTGAAGTGGAGATTTATGCTTCAGGCACAGCCTACAGTCTGAAGAGTGAGGAGTCTTTGTACTAATCATGAGACTTTATGAAATTTGTTTTATGTGGAAATACAATTTACTTTCTTTTTTTTCATCTTTCAGCTGGTCAGTATTGGTTCTTCCTATAACTATGGCAATGAAGATCAGGCTGAATTTCTGTGTGTTGTCTCAAAGGAATTGCATAACACTCCTTATGGCACAAGCAGTGAACCCAGTGAAAAAGCAAAGGTGAGTTACTAGACACTGGACTAAAGAAATGGTGCTGAATTGGGTGGGCTTCACAAGTCACGATAGATCTACTTCCGTTCTGGACCATTATTTAATTGTTATTTTTTCCCCTTGTTCAAGACTAATAATGATTCCCTGTCCACTGTATGAGGGACTGTAAATGGTACAGTCAGCATGCATTTGTTATGCATGCCTGAATTATTTAAATACGATACTCCAGTTTTTCAGTAACTCTTTTTTTCAGGTATTGGCAGATATTTGCTCTTTACAGCTGAGAAACTAGGTTTTGTTTCTTATACATTTGAATGACACTGGTTCAGTTAAAAACCGGTTTTCTTGCTTGACTTCAGCTGAAGAAATCTTACTGTCAAGAGTGGAACTTGAAAGATGCTATCTCTGTAAAACAGTAATGTGCAATATGTTATAAAATGAGGGTACTTGTTAATGTTTTCAGGGTTCTACCAAGTTTACTTTCAGTAACCAACTTTCCAAAAAGATTGTAATGGGCACAGTATCTTAGCATTTTACACAGTTGTATTTCAGAATTGGTACAAAGGAAAATGTAAATCCACAGCTGACTAGTTTTAAGGCAGAGCAGTTCTGTAATGTAAGTGTATTCAGTGTCACGAGTAGTGAACAGCTTTTATCACTGTATTGTTGCTTTGTATGAGGCAATGACTACAAAATGACAATGACAGACAAAATGCCTATACCTGTAGTTTGCTTCAGAGCTTTTGATTTCCCTTATGTAGATGGAAAACAATTGGTAAAACATCAAAGGTTACTTCTTCAAGAATCACCTTCGAAGAAATTGATTGTGAAATAATGCTAAGAATGGTTCTGAGTCTTGGTACTAAGGCTTCAAATAGATTAAACTTCATTGCTTTCTATGCTTTGTAACATGTTTATGGAGCTACACATATGGAATAATTTTTATAATTTGCACTATAAAAATACTCTAAGCTGTATGTTGGATCCCTAGTGAAATGAGTAACTTATGTTCATCACTGTAGAGATATAACTTCCAATGGGTTGTAAAGGATCAATGTAGTCAGGGGTAAACAGTGAAACTGAGTAAGCTATGTCTTACTCCTTCAAAACCCTGGTTAAGGTCTGCTTTTGCCAGGATGCTTGAGGAAGACTTTGAAAGTTGACATGTTAGAGGTGTGTGGTGATAATTTAGGGCTGAGATACCTACCTGAAATAAAATGCAGAATTCTAGAGCCTAATAAACATCTTCATAAAGAACGGTAGTGCATCTTCAGGTAGTTTCAGAAGTTGCCAGAGTCACATTGCATCCTTAATGTAAAAGAAAATATGGATCAAATGCAAGTGTTAAAGACAAAAATGAAAGCTAGTTGAGACTGCATTACAACTGTGTAAATGGAGTAGCGCTGAGAGAGGCTGTCTTAGATGTCTCCATTAATGTGTTGCTTGGTCATTGTTTCAGAGATGAGAGCAGAGAATCATTTGACCACTGCGATGAATAGGAATTACTGTTAATTTTGGTTGGAGATATAAACATTCACTCCTTTTGTCTGGAAGAGCTAAGCTGTTGCTAGCAATTAATAGACAATACTTGAAGAATAATTCTTTTATATAGTATTTTCTAAAATATCATATTTTTGTATATTGGTATATGTTGTGACTGGGGAAAAAAAGGAAAAATAATTATTTTTTTTCTTGAGAGGTTTCTGACAGCTGTGTTCAGGAATCTTGACTTTGGGAGATGTTGTCTCCAAAGTTCCCTCTTAGCAAGCATTATCTTCTAGTCTCAGTAGTGTGAGTTGGTCTTCATGAAGTTCATATGATAGAAATTCTGGTACCTACTTTTATATACAGACTAATATGTTCATGTACTGGGAGACTGAATTATAAGAAAGTCCTCCTATTACCCTTACAGCAGACTGAGTTAGAGAAAAAAAAGACCTGCCAATATGTAATTTTTATTGACAAACACTTCAGTTTCAGTTAATAGTCCTGGATTTTCAGAACAGGAGAAAGTATCTTCAGATAGCCATCTAATCAAGCTTCACCTTCATTCATTCTTAGGGACTTTTTTCTTGTGTTTTCTGTTTTTAGTTAACAGCATAGTAAGTTAGTAGATGACTTCTGTGTAACCTGCTAATACACCTAAGCAAAGGAAATTAATCATAAATGGTTCCACTGGCTTTTACTGGTAGCATGTATTCCCACAAGCAGTCTTCTCTTTCATACCACTTTATTGACCTGGCTATTGACGTCTATCTGCTGACTTCACAATATTTGGAAGAGGAAATTGTCATGAAATCTGTTGCATTCCATCTTGTAATGGTCAGCTGTCTTACTTTTTTATACAAAGAGTGAAGGTCCCAGGTAAAAGTGAATAAATGTCATTGCCAGATGCTTCAGGTGTAAGTGGATTGTACTTTGTTGCAGCTCTGACTCACTTACAATCTCTTCTTTTCCCTTCCTTCTATACGTGCTGCATGCTGCATGACACTCAGAGTGAGGATGAAGAAACGGATTACGATATGAATGACTCAGATTAAGTGTAAATGTCATGGTGAGCACTAGCTGCCCTAGGATTTTAACCAGATGCTTTTCTGCCCCATCCAATTCCCACCCCCACTAGTGCTGTCCTTTGGCTAGTCCTGGTGGTGTGTGTGTGTTTGTGATTATAGTTGTGGAATGGTAGGCAAAGATAGAATTCCTGTTCTGGATATTCCTTCTTTGACAGAATAATTTGTGTTGCTTTTATAAACTGTACTGTGAGTAGTACCTTTAAAGCTTTGCTGAGCAGGAAAGTTCTTCATGTAGATTCTAGGGCCAGAATTGCTTTTCATTCATTAATTTATTTCTTTTTTTATGTGCACCAGCTTTTCTGTCAGATAGGTTTTTTACATGTAGAGACATCTGATAGAAACTTACTTGTATACATTTTCACTAAATATCTGATTCGGCAATAATTTTAACAGACTTGATTGAAGTAAGTTCAAAGGTGGTCTTAACTGATAACTTTGAAACTAAGGATTTTTTTAATAAAGATGTGGCAAATACAAGTAAATAGTGTCATCTTGGTGCTACAGTTGTATTTATGACAGGAAGCAACTCTGGGGAAGGATCCTTCCCACTGTAGTTTGACATCTGATTGAAGATCAAGTTACATTAAAAGTCACAAGTGGAAGAGCACAAAAAAAGCTTCATCTGAAAAAACAATTTAGGCATTTTTCCTAATGTGTCTTTAAGTACTATTCGTATTTATTCCACTCTCTAGTTTCCAGAAGGTAACATAACATTGAATGTTCAGTGGTATGTTCTGGGTGGTCACTTGAACCTATATAAATTGAAGATAGGTACCATTGCATGAGATTAAACTTCAGCTTTTCACCTGTATACCTGAATTTTTTAGCTGTAAAGCAGCCTTACAGTTATCTCTGAAGTTTGGACAATGCTCTCACACACATGGTGTGATTCTTGAGGCTGTCTTGTGCAAGGCCAGGATCGCCACTTAATGATCCTTGTGGGTCCCTTTCAACTCGGGATACGCTGTGATGCTATGAAGTCGCTGCACGTGGCTGAAAAAGAACCAATATTATTTTCTGAAATGATGCTAACAGAAGCTACTGCTAGGGTAGTGTAAAGCCTTTTGCCAGGTCTTCAGGAGTGGCTGAAAGGAATGGATCAAATCTGAGGCTTTATTGAAGCAAAATAAACTGGCACTCTGCTGGAATTTAATGTAATATTCTTAAGCTCCCTGAGAGGCATAGTCCTTGAAACACTTTACTATCAGCAGTAGCTTTATTTTGAGTGGGAAGAAATAGTTTTCATGTTCTGCTTCTCTAAGAAGCAATCACATTCAGGTCCCTAGAATATGAGTGTTCATTCAGCATTCTTTAGAATTTTTAAGCCGGCTTTGGATCTGGAGCACCTATAGGGAAAATAGAACAGAAATATGAAAATAAGGAAAGTCCTCTATACAGCAAGTCTGTACTAGAGTTAGGACAACCCCCAGTATCAGTACAGACTGGGTGACAGATGGATTTACTGCGGCATTGCAGAAGACTTGGGGATAATGAATTTGAGCCAGAAATATTTGCAGACTAGAAGGCCAGTTATCCAGGACTGCAACAAAAGATGCATGGCCAGCAGGTTGAGGGAAGTTATTCTTCCCCTCGACTCTACTCTCACAAAATCCCACCTGGAATGCTGCATCCAGCTCTCAGATTCCCAGTACAAAAAAAGACTGTGAGAGTGGGTCCGGAGGAGAGAGATGAAAATGGCCTGTGGGCTGGAACACCTCTCCTGTGAAGACAGGCTGAGACAGTTGGGGTTGTTAGGTCTGGAGAAGAGAGCCCCAGGGCCGATGTTACTGCATTTCCAATACTTAAAAAGCCTTATAAGAAAGATGAAAAAAGATTTTTTACCAGGGCTCATGGTGACAGGACAAGGGGTGAGGTTTTTAAACTGAAAGAGGCTAGCTTTAGATTGGATATAATGATGAGCATGCTTTTTACCATTAAGGTGGTGAGACACCTGGCACAGGTTGTCCAGAGAAGCTGTGGTTGCTCCATCTCTGGAAGGGTCCAAAGCCAGGTTGGACAGGGCTGGAGCAACCTGGGACAGTGGAAGGGTGACCTTGCCCATGGCAGGGGTTTGAATGAGATGATCCTTAAGATCCCTTCCAACCTAACCCACTCTTGTGATTCTATGATTCCGCCTTCAGTAGAGGTAAAGGTTACAGAAGAAGTACCATGAAAAGTGTGTTAAAATATTGCCTGATGGAATAGACTTCTCTGCTTTATCTTGGGATTACTGGCTCGATAAAGTGTGCAAAATTCAGTGTCCAGATCTGGCTCAGCTTTACCTTATTGCATGTGCTCCTGATGCTACTGAAAACAGTTCTAAGTCTATTAATCTTACAAGTACTTTTCTAGGAATGAATGAACTCAAGCACTTCATATTAAATCGGGAATATTAACAAAATTAATATATCCAGTATTATTTTCTAGTTGCACAGATACTTGTTTCAGCCATGCTTTTGTCTCTGTTGGATATGGTTTCACTTACTGACTCCATTGGCTGGGTCAGACTGTTATCTCTGTTGTGGGTGTCTACTCCAGCATTTTGTTCTCTGCTCTGATCAACAGCAAATACTTGGGGAAGGAGTTTAAGTATGAAGCATTTATGATTTATGATATCTACTTCTGATGTATTTCCCCACCTTCCAGTAAAACTCAGTCTGGGAATTCGGGCTTCAAGCCTTCATCCAGGTCACTGTATGGAAGCTACAATGGCACTGTAATACCATAAGCTGGTATCAGTGGCACTGTCTTCTGTAAGTTTATCTAGTCCCTTTTGTATTATACAAGCAGTTACTGAGTAATTTACAAAGCCTGTTTTTTTCCCACAGAATTCACTTACATCTTTCCTACAGTTTCATATGAAATGCTTTTTGCTTTAGTACACATAGTCATGTGTAACATTCATGAATTATCTCCATGAAATAAGAGGTGTTTGCTTCTAAAATGTACCGTAAAGCATGACATGGCCGGTGGAAAACATCTTTCTGTATTTTGGAAATTTTTCAAAGTAGTTGCACTGACATCTGTCTTCATAACTTCAAAACAGTAAAGCTGAATTTGAAATGGAAAAGAACTTTGTACGCACAAAGCTGGATCCAGGTGTAGGAGGGAGTACAGTGAACAAGTTATGAAGTGGATTTTAAGTTTTTTGGCTAACACCACACTGCCTCTGAACTGTCCCTGAGCTACACAGATGGTAATGGGTGTTTTATGAAATCCAGCCCTTAAAAAACATCCCATGGAGCTGGGCAAAGCAGGTGAGACCTTGCTTGACTTCAGTCACTACGAAAGATAAAATAGCCATTTTAACAGTATTAAAAGGAAATCAAATACCTCAACTTGTAAAATTTAAAACCATACTTGAAACTGCTGTGTGAAGCAGTTGCCAGCCTTTACCCTACAAGCACAGAGATTGAAGTGTTTGTATATGCTGGCAGATTCTGTGGGCTGGAATGTGTTACTGAGTGTTTGTTGTAACATCAGGCTGCACGAAGATCATAATAGAAGGAAATTCCATCTTGAGGCTAGCTCTGCCATTGTTTAGGGGTTGTACTTTTGCTTGCTTTCAGCTTCTGAAAGAAAGAGCCCTTCCCCATACTAGGAAGACTGTCAAGAAGCAAAAGAAAATGAAGTCTCATAAAACTTTTACTCATTGATTAACATTCTTAAGTACTTGTGCTCAGTACATTTGAAGCTTTGCTTAGTGCTTTGTTTGCCTTTTGTCGTGACTGGTTCTACAGCCTGCTGACACAATTCTGAAGTACTACACAGTAGTACGACACTTTACCTCGTTATTGCTGGTTGTGATTCAGTTTAGAGCAGCAACATTAAAATATTGTTGCTTGAACAGTCAGTCCTAACACTTGGATCCTTTCCTCTTTGGAGGAGTCAAAAAAATCTGAAACAGAAAAGGAGAGAAAATAGTCAAAGTGGTAGTAGAATGGGTGTTGATTTAAATCTTGCCAGGTTGTACTTGGCCTTTAAAAACTTCGTGCATCGTTGCACCCAGTGTTCCATTTCTGCACATTTTGATTTACTAGTTCATGTTTTCAGTACTAATTTATGGAATACAATTTGCATCTGAAACTTCAGAAACTTAAGGACATTTTACTGGAACAGGATAAATGAAGATTCAGTTTCTAGTGAACTACCCAGGTTAATTTACTACATAGGACCTCAGGATCTTCTGAACTAAGCTGAGGTTTAGTGGCTTACTTTTTACAATTGCAAACTCTTAAGTCTTATTAATGTATTAATTATTTATATTAATAATACTTCATTCCTAGCAGTATTTTTACATCTGATTTAGTAGTATTTGAAAGTAGACATTGTACATATCAGTCTGTCTTTTTTCAGATTTGAAGCACAGACCCCAGGAATGTCCTCAGTCCAGGTCCCTGACACATTACCGCTTATTTAAAATAGTCATTATGTTGCTATTTGATCTCTGTGCTTTAGGAATGACAATGAGCTAATTTTCATTTATAGAATTTTTATTGGTCTATTTCAGATTTTGCAAGAACGAGGTTCCAGGATGTGAAGAAAGTATTGAACGGTGACAATTTTTCTTTTACTCGAAGATGCAGTGAATTGTCACACTGAAGAGGCTTGGCTGCAGAAGGAAAAATCTGATTTAGACAATTTTCTGTTGATCTGGGTTCAACCATATTTGCCTATAAGCTGGTGTCAACTTCTGGAAGCATTGCCAGACTACATAATGGGAATAGATGATGTGGGAGCGTGTGTTAAGTTTTGGTTGTAGTGCATGGTTGTAGTCTCTTGTTGGCTGATTGATACTGGTCATTTGAAAAGAAATGACCATGCACTCATATTTTCCTCGGAGACATGTAGCACTTGTTGTCTGGTGCTGGACGACCCAATGTTGATCAGTTTGGAGACATTTTCCTACTGATCATTGTAAACCTTAAAAGGACAATGTAATTGGTGCTACACACACACGCACACACACACTCTTTCAGACATACGCGTGCACACACACACACACACACACACACGTTACAGCCCAGAAATGCAAGTATTTGGGCATATGTTGTTTCAGAATCAGTGTCAGCCCCAGTTGACTGTATTATACTGCACATTCCTTATGGCTCTGGGACATAATCTATTATGTAATAACAGCCTAGGAGATCAACTGAAACTAGCATGTGTAAAAGTTACACAACAGAGAAAAGGTTTCTCTGAAGGGTGTATATATTGACTGGATAGATAGCTTATTTTAATACCCAAAGGGAAGACTACACTCAGAGAAAATGGCCTTCCTCTGAGTTATTCTTGATGTTCTCTCTGTTAAAACAGTCTCCTGCAAAAGTTATGCTCCAGTCCTGGTCACATGCTTGAAAGTGGAATCAAAATTCACTTAAAATGACCAACTGAACATTCTGTTTCTTTGGAGGTGTTTGTACTTAAATGTGTGTTTGTGCTTTTATAAAATGCCTATAAACATTGAACTGTGTGGATTAGGGTAGAGATTTCTCTAGAGCGGAAGGTTTTACAGAAATACAGCTGGCTAGTCCTAGGTCCCTGTCTCTATGACTCAGATTAAAATCAACGTTAGTGTGAACATAAACTCATTCAGTTGAAAAACCTGATTACTTTGGATATTCAGGATACCTGTAATCAACCTTTCTTTTTCTATACAGTTTCAACTATGCAGTTAAGAACAGTGTTTGAACAGAATGTGGTGCAGCTTTGTTAGTTTGTCCTTGATGCAGGCTAATACACAAGACACACTATATTTTAAGCAAAATCTTTAGTGCATCTTTAAAACACTTAATGAAATGGACAGTATAAAACTTGGCTTCATTGACTCATGAAACCGATGGGGGGGATTTCAAAGAGCTACAGGATGGTTTTAAATTCTAAAGACATTACAGTTTTCATTCTTATCATTTCAGATTTTATGCGTATACTGTAGGTAATTCTTTACACAAAAACCTGATTTTCAAACGCCCAGGGTCTACTTTTTTTCTTTTATTTTTTTTAGAATTTTTTTTAAAGGACTTACATATTGATAAAAGTTTGGAGAAACAATTTGTAAGAAACATTTCTACTAAACAGGTTAAGCAATGGGCTAAATGTTTTGTCCGTGTGCCGAATGCTTGAAAGGATTTGTAATGCATTTTGCGACTTGGATGTGGTCTGCACAGGAAGCTGCTGGCCCCGCCACAACACATACAGTTTTTGTCTTTTTTTAAAAAGTTAAAACTGAATTTAATTTACTAAAATTGTAATTGTGTAGGGGGAAATGTTTATACTTTTATACTTTTTTAGGTACCCATATTTTATCATTTCAAATTGAGCACACAGATGTCCCCTAAATAGTGACAGATTATCTTGTGTATCTGAAAATAAGCATAACAATTGTCTGTGTTAAGTGCATATTAAAACATTTCCTCTGCTGCAGTAGTCACTGTGTTTTTAAGCAGTATGACTCCACCAAATTCTCTGAGCTCCCTGGCTCATGGAATTGCAGCTAACCATGTCACTTGTTTTCTTGATGTGCTCTACAGAGTAATTCAGCATTGATCTTAGTGGATTTTAATGCCCAAGATACCAGTTTCGCAGTGATCCTTCTGAATCAGCATTTCTGTTCCCTCTCTTACTTAACCCAAAAAGGACAGGTTATTTAATAAATTTAAATTTTCCAGAATTGCATCAGCAAAGCATGAGTAACAAACTAAGCAAACTGAACAAATTTAGAGTATGTAAAAAGAGTGGTTTTTTTCTAGGTTTGGGGGTTTTTTTTCCACTAGAATATTTTCAGTTTTAAAACCTGCTTTTATGATGAGATTACCTGCAGTTTAGTTTACAATGTATCCCTACCATAGCTAAATTTAGGGAAATGAGTGTTTAATAATTTTTTGCACTTTGTTTCCAATACCTCACAAAGATTTTAAGAAAATAAAAGAGTGAACTTGCAGGTACCTTGTAATTATTTTAAATATGCTGTTGTTTGAGACCGCCTGAACCAGCTACTTTCCTGTTCTTGCTTTTGTCATTATTGCTTTAATTTTTGTGATCATGTGAGGCTTCCAGATAGATAGAAATGCTCTCTTCAGCTTTTTTCAAGGCATTAAGACTTTATCCCTAAATAAGTTTAGTTTCTTTTTGTTTGACTGTTGCAGTTTCATATAAAGTTAGTGACAGTAACAAGGTAATTGCATTAAAATCCAAGCTGCATCACCATGCTTTGCAAACATTGCTTCATCTGTTAAGATCTTGCAGGATGAAGCAATGTACATGTATAGTTTAAACTGACGTTTGGAGAGTACCTACCTGAGAATTGCCTGTGACTGTGCAGAGCTGAGGGGTTCACTATCAGGCTGGAGCTGCACAGCTGTACTACAAACTCCTTGGACTTAACTCTGGACATAGACAGCTCCTCTGTCCTTAAATCAGAACAATATTCCAGGTTAGAACTTTAGATCCTGAGCTCGAAGAGATCATAGCAGAAGGAATAAAGCAGAGGAAGGGAGAGAGATGAAATTCCCCAAATGCATTTACATGACAAACATCTTGCAAAACTTGTTTGAAAACAGAAGTTCAAATCTGCTATAGCAATTTCTTACTTTGAGTTAGCAAGCAGCGTATTCTTGGCCTTAAGTTTTCTCAGAGGCTATTTTCCTTTATTGGAGGTGACATTTTTATATTACATGCTTTTGACTTCTTCAAGCGACAAGTGAATCAGAATTTGTTTGCAGTGGACAGGTAATTCTGAGGCCTCAAAGACATGAATGTCATATGGTCCATTAATAACTGTCCAGACGTATACTCTGACTTGGCAGCTCCCAGCCCAAAGGTTATCTGGGATTTTGTCCCACTTACTGTGGGATTTCCATGGATTACGGTTAATTGCAGTTTCTTTATTCTACAGTAATTTAATTGTGTGTCAAAGACTTGATCAAATTAAGCAGCTTTTTTTAATTCTTTACTAAAGTTTCTATCATCAGAATCATATGCTCATAAAACTTGGAAAGTGTACTGTGTTTTTTTCAAACTCATATTTCTTGTAATGATAAAAGTTCCTTTCATCTTGCATTTAGCATTAGGAGAAGATATTTCTTTTAAAATGAAGCTTGGTGAATCCATCTGACTTCTTTGTTTTCAGATTTTCTTTGGACAATAGCTGTGTAGCTCCATTTCTACCAATGTGAATGCACAGTTATGATTTATTAGAAACAGGACTGTTTCCTGCAGATTCAAAAATGGAATCAATCTTCTCTTTTTCTGAGAGAGGTGATTTTTTTGGTTTTTTTCAGGAGAAATATGAAAACTGGTAGATTAAACAGAAGATAACTTGGTTGCAGGCATGCAACAAGGGGAAGAAGTTTGCTGAGTAGGATGATAGTGTTATCAGAACAGTGCTTCTCGTAACAGGACACTATTCTGTGGATGTCTGTTGAGGTTGTAGAGAGTTGTCAGTTGCTGTTTAAGCTGTAGAGGGCTACCACCAGCAAATAAACACATAGTAGTTACAAATTTTTATTAATATTACAAAAATTAACTTGGAGTGCAAAAATGCAATAGTATCTGGTCCAGTGGAATTAAATAGAGTCTGGATTATAATTACCCAGGTATACTGGAATGTATTCCTTGGGAAGTACTGGGGGAAGAGTGAAGTTTTCCTGGGCTCTTTGAGGGAGATCGAAGTCAAATGAAAGCCTGGAGATGAAGTCTGGGGTTTTGTTCTCTTGAGATGTGATAAAATCAGAAAGCGGCATTCTCCAATTTTTATTCTCTCACCACATCAAAAGTTTCAGGTTTTTCAAATTAACTTTTTCAATCAGCCCTTGAACTGTGGGGCTCTTGAAAAGAGATGAAATTTTGTTACACCTTTAACAGTGTCTGTTATCTTAAGACAGTAGGGTTAAAATCCAAGTGGTCATTGGAGAAGTGTCTTTTCTAACACAACAGTATTGAAATACTTAAGTCCGAGGATACTGCCTGTTACTTGGTTGTAGTTTAGACTGCAGTTATCTCCAGTTTTAAGGACAATCTTGGGATCTTAAGTGCGTTTTTTTGTGTAGAATTATTGAGTCTTTAAATAGTATAAATATTTAGTTTAAAAAAAAAAGGTGGAAGGCTCTCTGAACTCAGTGTCATATAAGTTTTCTTTTGTTTCACGAAAATCAGGAGCTGTCTTTAAAGGCTTCTTAATGAACAGAGGCTTTAAAGGGCTAAATAGATCTTACTGTCCAGATTGCCTAAATGACTGTCAGAAAGAACTCTTTCCATTTTCAGAGCATAAATGCTAAGGGCTAAAATGCTTTCCAGGGCTAATTTGAGGTTCCAGAGACATACAATGTTTAAAAAACAACTAGTCTGTTTTCCTTTCAATTCATGGACTCTAAAATAATTTTTACAAATGGCTGAACCAGTTGCAGATTTAAGTGTTCCTATATGGCTTGGATTTTCAGTATTCAGATTGGATAAGAGCACACTAGAGAAGGCAGTACTTACCCTCCACTTTATTATTACCTTTGCTGAAATCTAACAACTTTTTATGAACAGCACTGGCAGTAAAAAAGCTTTGAGGGAGATTCTGCCCCAGGAAATTGTCACAGAATATTTCTTTGCAATTTAATTGATCTTTACTTTAGCAACGTCTACCAAGGCATAAACTTCTCAGAAGTTCAGTATAGATACTGAATAGATAGCTCAGAATAGATACTGCTGCAAGTACAACTTTCTGGACACATCAGAGGGTTCTCTTAAGGATGTTGTGTCTTAAAAACTACCATAATGAGAGAAACTTTTAGAAGTTATTTTGGTACTTTGAGGGTGAGTGGAAGGGGGAAGAGGTTCTGTGTCAGTGCTCTTCCTTGCCTTAGAAAGCTGAGCCTAAATTTTGACCTAAGACCTGTTGTGATTTTGAGGCCTCGTCACCTGAAATGAGTAAAGAATAAATGTATTTACTGTACATGATTCTTGCTACTTCTGAAGATTTTCCGAAAGCTTATGCACAGCTTTACTCACGTTAACTTGCCTCGTGTACTTGCTAGAATGAAGCAAAGTGCCAAGGCACTCTTAAAAGGAATGTTGCCAACCTCTCTACCTGGAACTGAAAGAAGATCACCAAACTGAAGAAGTATCAAATGGCAGCTTTTTCCACCTGCTTTTGTCTTTACCTTTACCTCAACCTAGTTATAAAAAAATCTACTTCCTATGCACTCTTTAGGACCACCTACCCAATTCAACAAATGTTCTTTTTTTTTTTTAACCTTTTCCTCCAGATCACTGGTCTCAAAATTAGTTGTGCATCAGCTGTTTGTGCTTATAACCGAGTGGCCATACTTGCAACATGTTATTTCCTGGATAGTGGATTAGCAATAACACTTTATTTTGTGCCAATTCATTATCTCTGAAGTGTTCTTACTGCAGCAAAATTTGAGTTTTGATTTGGTTTTAATGCATTTGCATTAAGCAAAACTCATAGCACAGGCACAGACAAGAAACTGAATTCAGGGAAATTTCCCTGGGAAAAAATCTGCTAGGGCTTCCCAAATAATTTGAAGGTGGTTACAGTTAACCATCACTTTCAAAACTAACAAATTAAATGTGTGTGGTTATTTTTTTAACTTCTTTTTCATAACACTAGTGTATTGTAAACTGCATGGAATAAACCTGTTTTTTCCCTTTTAAAGTGTGATGTCTTATATCTGTCTTTTCTAAATGGACTAATTGATATTAATAGTGTCATATCCTGTGATAATTCCTAGTTTAGCACTTCAGATGTAAAATGTAGTTGCATATTTTTGCAGTGATTTAAAACATTAACACTTTCTCCTTTGTAAAGATACATCCTTTACTGCTTCCCCAAAGACTGTCACAAAAAAAGTTAGGTCTATTCAGATATATATCAGTTGGGAAATCATTTTCTTCGCAGTTGCTATGACTTACTGATCATTATAGGAGGAAATAGTTGTCTCATGTATGGATATATAATCACATGAAAAAGTTTCAGCTAATCACTTTGCATACCTTTCCTTCTGCACAACTCAAAAACCACCCTAACATCAAAGATTCTAGAATCTACTACTTCGCTTTTTAATATAAGTGTTTCCTTTCTTTGAAAAACTAAGCTAATGGAAATTGATGCTTTGCAATAAGGCAAACATATATAATAAATTTCAAGGATAGAAATGGCTGAAGGAAGTAAATTATTTAAGTACAAAGAACAGGTTGTTGAAATTATCCAGGAAGTTTGACAGCTGTGTCCTCTACACCTATGGAAAAGTTCATAATTGAGTATTAGTATTGAGAAGACCACTGGACAGCTCTTATTTTCCAAACTGCTATTAAGAATTTGAGAAGCTAAGACCCAAGATTTTAAAATTCTTAAAGGCTCTGTAGTTACATATGAGGTGAATTTCATCTTAACAGTTTAATCAGTTGTAAGTGCAAAGCACATTCTTTTATTTTGTCGTATATCCAGCAACTTCAGTGAAACTGTGTTACTTTACTAAATTAATCGGCTGCATTTAATTGCATTTGAATTTTACTAAAATAAGTGCTAAGGACAAACATTGCTGTAGTAATCAAGTACAGCAATTGTACTAATTAAGTAATCAATGTGTGCATCTGTATTATCATCAGACTGTCCTACTAAAAGTATTGGCACTTTAGAGTCAGCCAGCATGACTTTCAATCCAGATTCCTACTCTACATATCTGTTGCTTCAAGTTTTTTCACCTGTTAGGAAAAGTGAGAGCATAAAAGGGACAAGTGTCTACCCTGAACCAACCAGGTTATAAAGGGGACAGAAACGACTAAGTCATTAGCAACCTGTTTGGATCTTTCATAACATTTAGGGTTCGTTTGGCATTAGTTTTCCTTTCAGTGGGAAGTTTCACTTCAGAAAGATGAAAATGATCCTGCAGATTCACCTTTTAGAGTGCTGTTCATCTTTCAGTGTGCTGGAGTCTTGCCTGGTAGTCATTTACACATGGTCCGTATGTATGTGACATCCTCGGAGACTAACGTGTACAATTTCATGAGTGAGATCCTGTAAGACAAGTGTTAATAGTTTGCACTGCTTTTCATAATGCCACTAATTCTGTGGAAAGTTACACGGGGAAGTATGTGTTTATCCTGGTCTACGGTGGGCATTTGATACTGATGAAGTTTTCCTAGGTAGAATGATCTTCAGCAAATATTTTGATTAGGACTGATTGGAATCTACGTAATTTTTTATTGAAACAGTCAATTCTAGCGTTCCAAAGAAACCATTTTGAACTTCAACAATACTACACAGAACATCGTTCAAGTAACATTGACACAGACTAGCACCAAGGCATAGCTAGGCAGAGGTTTCAGGATTAAAAATTCTTCCGTTTCAGTAAGAGAAGTTCAAGATGAGAATAGAATGTGATTCATACTCTACTTGCCACTAAAAATGCGTTCTTAGAAACCCAAACAGCAGCCCTCCTCCTCCGCCAAGGAAACCAAACCGAACCAAACTAACAAAGCAATGGGAAACAAAAACCAGGCCACAAATCCCGCAAAGGTCAGTGCAAGTAGCGCGGCCGGGAGGAAAGCTGCCGCCCGCCCTCCGTGCCGCTTGCGGCTCTCTGATAGGCCGGTCTGCCCGCCCCGCATCGGCCCCTCCTCCAATCGGGCTCGGCCGGCCACAGGGGGCGGGGCTCGGCCTGCCTCGAGTTCGGCCCGCCAGACCTGCGCGCGCCCGCCGACGGACCAGGCGCTCCTAAGTCGCAGGCGGCTCCCACAGCGCCAGAGGTAAAAATTTATTCACCTTTCCGCCGGAGCTGGTGGGAGCGAGAGGCACGAGGAGGTGATCGGCTTTGGGATAGCCCCGCGTGGATTTTTTCCGGTGCTTCTTACTCAGGCATTGTTGGGGGCACCTCTGGGTCCTGTGTCGCGAGGATGCGAAAAGCGTGACGATAGGCTCACAGACGGATCGGGCCGAGGGACAGAACAGCCCTTTCGCGCTCCGCGCCGAGGCGAGAGGGAGGGAAACTCCGGAGTGGAGACAAAGCAGCGGGAGCGGGAACATCCGGGTCACTCGCGCGGCCTCGATCCGGGACACGCGCGGCGGCGGCGGCTCTCGGTGAGGCCCGGCCGGGAGTGGGGCCGCGGTGGCCCCGGGGTCGGGGAGCGGAGCGGGGCTGGGCCGGGCTAGCGCCCTTCGCCTTCGACGGGTCGGGACGGGACCGGCGGCCATGGGTGTGCGGCCCCGGCTGCCCCTGCCTTTTGGCTGGGCCGGCCGGCGTAGCGCTGCTCGCCCGAGGCTCTGAGCACCCCGCAGGTCTCGGTAGTGGCGGGCGGAGGTCGCCGAGCAGGGCGTGGAGCCGCTGGGCCTGCGCGAGCCGGTCCCGCCCCGCCGGCTATCTGCCCGGGAACGGCGGGCGGGCTCGTGGTGGCCCCGTGCAGGCCTTGGGCGCTGTCCCGGCCCCTCGCGGGGCCGACGGGACCAGCGGCCCTCTGCGATGGCGAGCAGTGCTCGGCCCTGTCCGGTTACTTGGCCGTCGAACACCGAGCCCATCGCCGCGCGGCATCTTCTGTTGTTTAACGTGCGGCTCCGGTCGGCCTCTTCTACCTTTCTCTTGCCTCAAGCAGAGACTTTCTATCCTAGTCCAGAGCTGGCGTGCTTCGATTAAAGCTCAGACTGTGGCTTTCTCCACCTTTCTGAAAAATAAAGTTTGTATAGTTCGGGGCAAACTACTTAGATAATAATTTCTTCCTATGTCAGAATTTAACCTGCAAAGTAAAAATGGAAGGCTAGCAGTCTTAACGTTTTTGGGTTTTTTTCTTGCTGCTTGGAAATCAGTAAGTCGTACGGAAGGTTCTTGAACCTAAACGGGCATATTGTTGATGTGTTTAAAGTTGTCTGTGGCACGCGAACGATTCTTTGCAGGACGTGCATTTTGTGTGTGAAAGGAGATTGTTCCACCCCATCGGAGGGTGTGAAGGGGTAAGGTATTCCGTAATAGGACACAAAAATTTGCATCTGTGATACCGTGATGGTTTTATTTTGTCTTTTTTCTAAAGTAAGCAGTAACAGCGGCAAAGGCAAGCTACTGAGTAAATTTGGAAGTTTCTGTTTACTTTCTGAGTTGATGGCAGTAAAAGGGACGTTACTACCTATTAATAGTGGGGGTAAGTTTGGGGAATTAAAACGTGAAGACTGATCTCTTCGACTTTTGTGGCATGTGCAAAATAAGATTGAATAGACTTCCTCTGGTGCAAAAATCTTTCTGGTAATGTAGTAGATTAATAGATTGGGATATAGAGAGTATATAGCGACAGTTTGTTAGCAGATTGCTTTTGAGGGGAGGTTTAACTCATGGGATCTTAGTTTTTGAAATGGGCTTTGAGTCTTATTGTCTAATCTTTATTTTCTGGTAGACCGATGAGGCTTTAGACTCTTGTCTGTTCTCCTCAGTGTAACTGAAGTCTGTGGAAACCATATATGTGAAGCCTGTTGTCTCTCATATACTCTGAAACGTTTTAGTGCTTAGCTGAAGTTAAATGCCTCGAGATTTGGAAAGCTGTTTGTAGAGCATTAGAAAAATCCTTATTTTACTAGGGCACAGTATATTGTGTAACAAAAGCAAGTAGGATGCATGGCCTGAAAATTCGGGATTTTTCCAATTACATGCAAAGTTACTTGATTAGTGATGTTCTGCAGAAGATACACTGTTTATTTACCCAATGAGAAACTCGCGTTTCCCTTGAGGTGCATGTTATAATTAATTGGCTGTTAGCCACAGGAAATGGAATAAATGTATTTGAAAGCATCCTGTAATGTGTCTTTTGGCAGAAAAAGTAACTGAGTTTAGTGAACTGTGTAAGAATATTTGGATGGTTTATAAGCACATAGGGTTTTCTTGAGCTAGGATGGGAAAGTTCGTATTAGTGCAGTGGACTACCAGATACCAAAAGCACAGCTGAAATTCTGCTGTATACTCAGTTCATTTACATCTCTTGCAATTCCGTGGGCTCACAGCATATTAAAACTTGCTCCCTGTATAATTTGGTTAAGGGAGAAGTTTTTTAGTTGTCTTTTGTTTTTTGGTTGGTTTTGTTGGATTTTTTTCGGTTCCACTGGTGTTTTTTTTCAATGGCTCTGCATCTCCTGCTTGTGAGCAGACTAAAATCTAAAGTTACGTGCACACATTCACTAATTCCTGCAATTCTTCTGCCATAATTAAGATACAGGTGTATGTGCTAGGATCACTAGAGGAAAATTGGACTGAATATAGGAATATTTTTGTGTATGTGTATGTTCACTGTGTGTGAATTGTCCCTTTCAAAATGCTTTATCTGACATTAATTTAATTGATACTTTGAAGGTGAATTAGGGAATATGGCCATCCAGGCAAAACTGAATTGCTTAAAAGGTTGAAGAATGTATTTAAAATACCTGTTGTCCTAGGAACTGCATAAATTGCTTAATCTGGTGTTTTTAAAACTCTACAATTCATATGCTTATAATAGTAGACCACAGTACCTTATAAGTAATCAACATATTGAGAGGATGTGAAATTTTTCATAATTCTTAAGCAGTGTATAAGTGTTTTAATGGAGTGGTAACACTGCTTTCATTCATTCTGTGTGCTTGTTAAGTGGAAGCATTCTACTATTCTGCTGTCGAAAAGGCTCGTTAGGTACATGTGGAGTTGAGAACAAATTGGCCTGACTTCTCCCACTGCCAATTATCAGCTCTTATTTAAAATGTGTAGAAGTGCAGTTATGAGGAGGATTAAAAACCTTCATTGGAATTTGACCCTGTGGCTAGTGAAACCCTTAGTTTAGACGCAGTTTGACAATGAAAAATAAACTCTCGCTTTGAGTACTGTTCTGGGTGAATGGAGAATCCTCTCTCCTGAATTTGAAAGCACCACTCGTGTGATCATCCTGTCTAGAACTGTTGTTCAGTATCATGCAGTAGCGAATGACCTGCGCTCTGCATATTTTCTCTGTAGTCATGGTCATCGTGCTTGACTGTTACTAAGGCAGTGGAGATGCGGAAATATTCTTCAGTTTATATGGGAATTGAAAATCTAGTGGAATTACTCAGTTGCTCTTCCATAGCTGAATTCTGTGTTGCTGCCTGTTCCTGTTGTTGTCTACAAGTTTTATGATGGCATCATTGCAAAACTGAGATGATTTTGTTAAATTCTATGCCCATGTTGTTTTTGTGTGGAATACTGACTTTCAATGGGAATTTACCCAAAAAGTAATATTTCTTACTCCCATTTGCCAGAAATGGGAGTAATGCAGGTGTTTGCCTACAGAAGAAATTTGCCATACCTGATGTGGTGTAGGAAGGAGATAAACAGAGTGTGTGTCACAAATAGGAAGTCTGAGCATGTTTTCCATTACTAATAGCGTCTCTGTTGTCAAGCTACTGTCAAAGTTGCTTCTGAGATGGGGCTCAAATATAAAGCAATAAGGTAATAATGGAATTTTGTAGGTCAAGTCCAGTAACTAAGAGCTTGATGGCATGGGGAAGCTTGATGTTATTCCTGATGATAAATTCTGCAGGCAGTGCAGAAACATGCATCTAGGTTATTGAAGTGAAAATGAGAGGTCAAAATAATTCTTGAGTGATCAGGGCTTATAAACACATAACGTATTTTTTCTGCTGTAGGTAAAAGTATATGCTAACAGCAATTACTTTGGTTTTAGAGGGACTCTGAATATGTCTGGCATAGCTCTTAGCAGACTTGCACAGGA
The DNA here is from genome assembly GCF_049639895.1 of Pseudopodoces humilis. Classification (NCBI taxonomy): domain Eukaryota; kingdom Metazoa; phylum Chordata; class Aves; order Passeriformes; family Paridae; genus Pseudopodoces; species Pseudopodoces humilis. The sequence goes on from NC_142217.1 coordinate 18,077,164, forward strand.
GAGAAAAGCCTGGAGAAAAGATCATCCATTTGTAAGTATGAAAACCACCAAATTGCTTACTCTGGAGTTGTTTCAGTTTTCTGGTGACGACTTTTTTTTCATTACTCTGGTAGTTTTTTAAAAAAAAAATAAAATTAATATCTTTAAATTAAAAAAAGCTATTTGAAACCATGTAGTGCAAAAAGAAGTAACTTTGTGTAAAGATAAAATATATCATGAAGTATTTTAAGTGTATCTTGTAAAATCTACATTCTATGTCTTTTTGCCTTAATTCAGGGATTTGTAGCAGTACCTACAAAAAATCCAGATGGCACAATGAACCTAATGAACTGGGAGTGTGCTATTCCAGGAAAGAAAGGGGTAAGAAGAGTCTTGTACTGAACAAACACAGGAGGATGTCTTCTGCTTCTTCTTGCTTCTTCTGAAATACTACTGTTAATTACTTGGGGGTTTCAATTCTTGCTTTCTTGTCTTTGGTGTGGGACTTTTATGCCTTGCCTTTTATACTGCCTTTTGCCAATTTGCTTAAATATCCTTATGATCTCGTTTCTTAGATTCCAGCGCTCTGTGTTGGCAGAACCTGCAGGGTCTGTGATGCTGCCTTAGTTGAATGCTGAACATAGCATTGCTGTTACAGTTGCAACTTAGTTTTGCTAGTTATCTGCAAACAGCATTAGTTAGTTCTTAAAGGAGTACTGACAAATAATCTAACACAGCGTAAGGAAAAACTCATCCCCTTGTGTTCTGCCAAGACAAGATTATCCCCCATAACAGTTTATGTACCTTATTGAGATGTCACCTTTAAATAATTAGGTAAAATTTTTTATGCCATACAAAATCTTCATGATACTGCTTTGAAGTTTTGTAAACCACAGAATGGAGAAAACAAAGCCTTAAAGCCTGCTTTCATGTATACTAGAAAATGTGTCACACCCAGGAAGTATCCATTCTGACACTGTGATTCCTGCTAATTAAAAAATTATATTTAAAAAGAAGCAGGATTACTTACTCATCTCTACCAGTCCAAGCAGGTGCTCTCTATTGCCTTTGTGTTTGGAGGCATCCTATACTACAGCTGCTTTCCCTGAGATGAGTAGCTGAAACCACCAAAATGCTTGCTTGTCAGCCACATGAAATACTGAAGTGGTGTTAGTCCTGGGTTGGATACTCCGTTCACTCATCAAATCACTTGTTAACTACCTAAAATTTGACTGAAAAAACATCTGCAACTAGTCCCATAATGCAATATCGTCTTGATGATAATGCTGTCATATTAGCCTTAGTAAGGCTTGTGAGTGTCTGCTATCTTTCACCCATAAGATATATTGCTCTATCAGAAACATGATAAAAATTTTGCCAACTGTTCTATTCTGTGTAAATTATTAAAAGCTATGTCTTCCTCTGTTCCTGAAAGCAAACAAAATAGGTAGTTTATTCTATCAAAACGCTCATCTTTTCTAAAAAAGAACTGCTCTGCGAAGGTATGGAGAATAGATTTTTCTTGTTGTTAACTGACTACAGCGATTTAGAACAAGTTCTTTAAATACACTCTAGCAAATATAATCAAATTCATTCACTTCTGGAAATGGATTATCTTATTAATTCCTAGAATGTTTTTCTTCATTTTCTAGCTTGAGATTTTGCATAATGAATACCAATGACGATGGAGCGATTTTCTCTTTTCATGTGTGTTTTTTGGGTGTTTTGTTTTGATTTTCATTCAGCTAAAAACCACATAATTCAGATAGGACCCAGCATTTACTTTCATTGCAGTGTTTCCATAGCAAAGGCAAGTTACAGAGAAGTAGCAGAGAAGTGCATTTTACAGCTACAAGAATCTTTCCTGTATTTCTACACCTCTAAGCAGAACTCAGTTTGTCAGAAGATAGGCTTTTTTCTTATGTTTTGTATATTTGAGACAGTCTTTTTCTCTGGTGCTAGATTTTGTTTTGGTGTTTTTTGTTTGTTTGTTTATATGACCCTTTTGAGTAGTGCTGTCTTATTTGGTTTGCTCTGTGTCTGCTCCTATAAGTGCTCTTGCCAGTTTTGGATAGGGATAAAGAGCTTCTTAAAGTTTCTTGTTATACAGAAAGATGGAATCTGTGAGACTACAGTCTACTAAATGCAAACAGACAAGTGAATTTCATGAACTGTAGTAGTACTACAGTCCTGTCCATGTTTTTAGTTAATTTGTGCTTTTATTAGCCACATTCTCATAAAGCACAAGAGAAGCCATTTACATTTACATGCTTAAGGGGTGTATCCATATCCTATCTTCTTAAACATAAGTTGGGGTACAACAGCCTTTTCCTCACCGTATGTGTATCATGTAAAACTTGAGAAGTATTCTGCTCTTACATAGTGTGAAAATTTTACTTTTATGTGGAATTACTGGTGATGATCCTGTGTTGATGACTCAGCATCACTTACTAGCTATAATGAAGAAAGAAGCCCCTTCCTTTCCACTTCAGCTTCCTGTATAGGTAGGATAGCTTACCATGGTCTAGACAGTGTGCTGCAGTGCAGGACAGCTATTTTCTACTGTGTAGCAGAAGAATGTCATATGCTTTGTCTGAGAAACTGTATTCTTGGTAAGCATTTTTCCATAATTTTGACTTTTCCTCGCTGTAACTGAAACTCTACATTAACTTTTTTATAGACACCGTGGGAAGGAGGCTTATTTAAACTACGGATGCTTTTCAAGGATGATTACCCTTCTTCACCCCCAAAATGTAAGTAAAATCACTGAAAACCACAGATTTATTAGAACAATGTTGAATTAATCCATGGAGTTCTTACAAATTATTATTACTGTCTTACAGTTTTGTTTGATTTTGTTTTGTTTTTTAAAGACACATTGCTTCTTCTTTTTTGCCCACCCACTTTGCATTCAGAAAGTTGTGATGAAATCAGCTAAGTGCTCGATATATCAAAACTGGGAGGGGAGGGAGATCAGTTTGTAAGTTCCCTCAAAGTGTGACAAAAGCATCACTTAAAATGCTCACTCCATTATCAACACTTTGTGGAAACTAATATGTGGGCATGCTTAGACCTAATCCCTGTGTTCTTACTGCTAAGTTGGTCTTCTAAGCTAAGAACTCAGAAGACAGGAACTAGGAAAAAAGAGTTCTATAGCTTGAACCTTTCAATCAACTTGCTCTAAAGTATTAATCTGTTCTTTTTCTGCTACTAACAGATTTCCAGATACCTAGTTTCCTTATAAAGTTTTTGAACTGAATTTTCCTTATCTCAAACCTACCTATTACAGAAACCTGAAAACATCTGTTGCACCGTTCTTGGTTCTCAAATTGAAATCGAAATCTCAAACCAATGACAATGATTACAAATAGCTCTTTTGACAGTGATTCGTCTCTCATCACATTACCATATTTCAGCTCTAGCAGTTCCTGGCTACTTCTTTTGTTTTGTTTTTTTGTATTTTGTTGAAAAATACCAGCTTTCACATCCTGACAGTGTTAAAGGAATTGTCATGCCTTAAAATAATATGTATATGTGACTGATAAGATGCCCTAACAGTGCAGCTTCTGAAGTACCATTGAACTTGATAGGGCAGCAAGACTGTTACATCTTGTGAATATTTGTGATGTCAGGTGGATTAGAAAACTGCACTAACATGTAGATATTTCATATATTGCAAAAGGAGTGTTCATAACTTCGCCCAAGATGCTGGCTGTTGCATGTAAGTCCTGTGAAGATTAGAAGCAATGCCAGAATACAGATTTAGAGGCAGAAGGAAAGTTGCACAAGCCTTCAGTCAGTCTTGTAATTTAAACTTGGTTCCTCTTGTTCAGTGCATCTTGATTATACATAGGAAAATATGAAACTGAAAAAAATGCTAGGAACTTAAGTCTTCCTTGTATGAAACTTCCATTATTTTAAAGTGAGGAGAGAAAAGATGAATGAAGGGTAGTATCTTTCTTTTACATAGTAGTATGTGAGGCTGAAAAGACAGAATTTTTTTAAAAGGTCTTTATCGCAAAGCTACTAGAATTACTTTGTCAGTTTCCATTCCTAAACCAATTATCAGTCAAAAAGACAATGTTAGATTGCCTGAACTGATATCACAGATGTGATGAGTTTCTGTTTTAGTTGTGGGCTGAGCCAAGAAGAAAACTGATATTAATAGCTCCAGAAGTCTGTGGGGTGTTATTTGGGGGTTGGGGGTCTTTTGCCAGTGTTCATTTGGGGATTTGGGGGTTTTGTTTTCCCCTACTGATCTAGCCCAACTCTCTGATCTTCCTCTTAACACTGTATGCAAGTAATTTCCTCTTCTTCATCAGGTAAATTTGAACCACCGTTATTCCACCCAAATGTGTATCCTTCAGGCACCGTGTGTCTCTCCATCTTAGAGGAGGATAAGGACTGGCGGCCAGCAATCACAATTAAACAGGTCATTAGTTGTACTTAGACTTTTGCTTTGCTTGCTTATCTGATGCAAATATAAGATGTTAGCTGTGTGTTGCTAAATTGGTTTCTAAGGGTTTTTCACTGAATCTCTATTAGTAATACTCGTAATATATGCCTGTTACTTCTATTCCTTTTTCCATAGATCTTGTTAGGAATACAAGAACTTCTAAATGAACCAAATATTCAAGACCCAGCTCAAGCAGAGGCTTACACAATTTACTGGTAAGTGTCTTTGCGTATCAGCTTGAAAGCTGTCATATTGCCTACAGTCGTCTGTTACTTTAGCATAACATACAAGTGCTTTTACAAATGACTGGGGGAATTTTCTTACCTTCATGACTGTATTCTGTGGAGATGCCTAGACTGAGCTAAACTTCAGCAAAACGGTAACTTCATGGCTATTAGGCCATTAGAACAGTTAATAGCAAAGCATCAGCAATGAAGTGTGAAGACTCCTTGTATCATGATTTTCATCCTGGTTCTAGCTCAACGCAGAGTCCTTGCCGTTAAAGGCTGAGTAGTAACAATGGGATGTAATGGTGTCATGAGAGCAGGAAGAGACTGAATTGGAAGACAAGCCACATCTGTCAGTACAGGAGTAACTTAATTCTGTCCCGTGGTGTGTACCTGTAAGAACTTCTGCCTGAAGGATAAAGGAGAGCTGTGGTCACTGTAGGAAATGTAGCATTTTGGGAGAATAGGTTGAAAAGTACAGAATGCCTGTATCTTTATCAGAATGAAGTTTGCATTGATCAGGAAAGGGGATAATTCATGAGCTAAAGAGAGTTTTGGAGGTTTGTTTGATTTTTGTTGTTTTTTTAAGGCTTAATCTTAGAAGTTTTGCCACCATTAAAAATGGGTATCTGTTCTATAACCTTCTTGGAAGCAGCAAATGCTTTTGGCACTGGCAGCTACTGAAATAATAACCAAGATGGAACTGTAGAATTACAATTTTGGACAGAAGAGGCCTCCAGGAGAGTGCCAGTTTTGAAAAATAATGTTTTATGAGGCTGAACAGCCAAGCTATGCTAAATATGTGTTTTTGTAAGGTCCTAGTGAAAAGGGAACACAGGGGGATGGGTAGTGTGGCTTGCATTTAATTAATAGCTTCCCGCCGTGTTATTTTTTAAAGTACTTACTGAAGGCTTGATGGAGATGAGTGCATATGGAAGACAGTTCAGTGGCCATAGTTGTAGGAGCCAGGAATGATGAGGAAGGCCTCAATAATATACTTCTATACATGTACAGATAGTCTGTGTTTAATTTTTTTTCATCACCTCCCACATGCATGTAATGTACAAAACCAGTCTTGGCTAGTCTCGTTTCTGTTTAAAGTGCTTCCAGGGGGAAAAAAATATCTATTTAGCTTAAAATATTACATGATTTTTGTTACTTCAAATATGTATAGTCTCCCATTTATCCTCCTCATGTCTCTTGGACATGCAGAGCATTTCAGATGAGTTACTATTATTCTGCAGTCTGAGAGTGTGTCTCTTGCTACTGAGTATCTGGTAGAAATTAAATAGAGCAGGATTGTGCACACATCTGTAATGCTGGCATAGTTGATAAATACTGCAGAAGATATACCATTGTTTAGATAGATGTCTTTTAGTTGTTAAGCTTTCAAGAATAAACATTGTATTCAAAATAATACTTACTCTCAGGATTCCTTTGGTACTGTCCTTCAGTAACCTTAGCACTCCTAATGTGCTAACCTACTTCCTCGTCTTTGCTGTAGGCATTCAGGGCCTGCACTGGAAGGCATTCTTCTGTGTGGATTCTATGTGTGCAAGACTTAACAGCCATGTTCTCACATGGCAATGCAATAGAACTTAGAGAGAAAAAATGTAGAATAAAGTTTGTAAATCTCTTCATGAGAAGAGAGTATCTTCAGTCTCTTTGCTAGCAACTGTTCATTGCATGTGACCAAAATTGGTTTCATTTCCTCTTCCCTCCCAATCTGTCAAGTTCTGAGGATATAATTTGCTGCCTTTTTTTTTCCTTTCACTGCAGCAAGCCTTTATAGCTGAAAGCAGGTTAAATTTACTGCAAAGCTGTCTACAAAATCTAGTCATTCTATCTCTGAGAGTAATGGTTACAAATTTCTGTTTAGCTCATCTCACACTTCTGACAGCCAATACAAAATGGACAACTTAATGTAAATGTTACGCTCCTATCTGTTGGCACAAGAACAGAAAACGAAGAACTTGCCCATTTACATCTTGAGTCTGAGGCTCAATGACTGGACATATTTCCCTCAAATAATACTTGTTTAATCAGTCTGTAGCAAGTATGCTACACTTACCTATGTTGAGCTGGGTGGTTTTTTTTTCCCAGCTGAAGATTAGGATAGACCTAAATCTATGAGTCAGGGCCTTTAGAGATAAAGGCTGAACTTACCACACCATTATCATTTTCCTGTTTCTTAGGAGTGTTTCCATTCTCTCTCCAAAGCAGTAAAGATGGTAATTAAAAGCCATATGGAGTCCACCAGCTGTTAGTGAACTTCTCTCTTCACTTTGTACTGTTACAATACTGGAATTTGTTGTTAATGACCTCAGGTCTTAATGTGAGTGGGGAGTAGAAAACTTAAGATGAATGACAGAATGTTTGCACGTGAGGTACAGTTGGTCTTGAGAACAGCAGGTGCAAACCTGTTTGAAGAGACTGGTACAGTATGAAGTCAGTGCAGTCATTTGACAACAGGTGATGTTTGGGAAGTACCTAGTTGAACAGTACCATACTTGTAAAGAAAAGCCTTTAATTTATTGTAGTGTTCCATGAATTGCTATCGAAAGGGTCTGCCTCCAGCGATCACTTCTATTTCTTTTCAATATGAAGCTAACTCTGTAATATGGCCTGATTTCTCCACCTATAATTACCCTTTTCCTTTTCAGCCAAAACAGAGTGGAATATGAAAAGAGGGTTCGAGCACAAGCCAAGAAGTTTGCACCATCATAAGCATTTGTCATGCAGCATCTTAAAAAGGAAGGGATTGGTTTGGCAAGAACTTGTTTACAAAACTTTTGCAAAATCTAATGTTGCTATGTACAATTAATATCCACATGAGGGGAGGGGGTTGTATGTGTGCCATTTTCCATATTCGCCAGTTGTATACAGTTCTAAATTTGCTGAATTGCCCCCAGTTTTTTCATACAGGGTCTCTTCCTTCAGTCTTTTGTATTTTTGATTGTTATGTAAAACTTGCTTTTATTTTAATATTGATGTCAGTATTTCAACTGCTGTAAAATTATAAACTTTTATACTTCTATAAATTCACTAGTATCTCTAGTTACTTTGCTATCTGATGCAGGCATGCTTTAAAATGTTAGAACTATATTTAGCCTTTAGCTGGCTGTATAAAACAAAAATCATGCCCTCCACCCCCTTCCCTCCCTGAATTTGTTTTTTCTATCTTTCAGAAACTAGGTTGTTATTGCTTAAGAGCCTCTGAGATCCAAAGTTAGCCAGCATCCTTACTCTGCATCACTTTCTTTGTGTTTATATGGCATTCTGTCTGTGTTGCTGTTTAGAGTAAATAAACTGTTTATATAAAGGGCTTTGTTTCATTTATCTTCATTAAAATTATTAAAAGACTGCCATTTACATGGCTCTGAACACAATTCAGTGCAAGTCCTGTTTTTAAGGCCTGTGATGCTGCGTTTGCCTTTTGTTTGGATGTTGCCTTCATTTGTTTTGCCTGTCCCTGACCCGGAGCACGTGTGGCCCTTCCTTGGGCTGTGTGTGGTAACTGCAGCGAGTCAGTTCTGATCAGTTCCTCAAGCAGAGACCAATTGCTTACTGTGCATAATGGGATCAGCATACTGGTGCAACTATGTTAATGTAACGTGAGCTTAGATTGATATGAACAATAACAGAAGTTGTCCAAGGAATGCTGAGGATTTTTAAAGGTGCTTGTTTATCAGAAATAATTTTGTGCCTTTTTCCGTATGTTAATGCATATAGCTTCTAGGGAAAGCAACATGCTCTATGCAATTACCGTTTCCTTCTGTAAAGGAGATCTGTTCAGTTATGTAAGTCATTTTCATGTATGTCAAGCTGGTAACGCCCTTTATTAAACTTTCACTGCTTTTTTAATTGTATTTTTTTTAAGTCAAAATTATTCTGCAAAACAAAAAAAAATGTGAAAGGCTTTGTTCCATCTGAGCTTAGCTTCTTCAGTGTTTTTATTAAAAAAATAGCTACTTCTCAACACTTAAGCTAATTTAAGTTTTACAGCTGTTCCCAGGTCTGTTTTGCTTGTCTGCATTTGATTACTATAGCTTTAGAATGTAAAAGCATCCCCCACAAATTAGAATAGCTGACATGCTCACATTGTTCTCAGTCCTTTAAAAATTATGCTGAATTGCTTTCTTGTCACTATCTAAGAAATCCTTGCTAAAACAGTACATTTGGTAAAGACTTCATATGTGTGGGGAAGTTACTGAAAAAACTGAATCAGAGGAAAAGTCTCCTTGTAGAATTAATTTACTTGTGCTTCTTGTTTTCAAAAGGGAAATTGAGTATTTGTACCACTCAAACTGCTGCTGTTATTCCCAGCTCTAGCTCCAGTAGCACTAGTATTTAATCCCTCTAGTAGTGGAGGGACGAGATGGTCGAGGGACGAGATGGTCCTGTGACGTGAAGAACTTCGATTTGTGAAGGCGAGTCTACAAATTCTCCTTAGTATCTCCAATTCTACTGAAGGATTGCTAAAGTTTAGGTTTCTGTTGGCTGCTTGAAACTCCAAAGAGTATTCTGTTTAAATATATAGAAAACAACCGCTAACAGCTTATTTTCAGTATACAAACTGGGAGGCATAGGAGAAAGTGACCTAAGATACCAGTGCTATTGCAAGTCTGTCATAAAGCTTTAAGGGCCAGATAATGTGTATTTCTGACTTGGTACAGTGCTGCTTTGAGTGATGAAAATATACAGAGATAGCACTGATGAACCTGTGATCTGAAATTTCACAGTACAGTTCTGAATACAAAGCGCCAAAACACTGGTATTGCTTAGGAATGTATAAGAGTAAATAAAGCGAGAAATTAAAAGTTCTGAAAAGACATACTGAGATGTTAAAGCAATTCCAAGAAGCATTTTTTTCCTTTCGAGCTTAACTCAGTTTATTCAAAATAGATGAAGTAGTTTTGCAGGTTCAAGCCTGCAAAAAGTCAGACTCCCTATGTGGTATGTTGTGCCTATGAATAGGTCAATAGCTTAGTCATGTTTTCCTGTTGAAATATAGACCAGAAGTTAAGAAAGTTTACCTAATATACTATTAGTTAAAAATAATCCCCTATGAACCTCTTTCCAAACACGTTGATTAGAATACAGGGTTATTTTTTAACTTGTAACTAAGCTTCAAACTCCTTACAAAATAATTTAACATTCCATACTTACCTAAAAATTAAATAACCCAGAGCCCTTGTGCATAAAAAGACCTACAAACCTGCACCGAGACTGAGATTTGCTAAGCACCAAGTTACAGATGAACAGGACGCACTCAAGTATTCACAAGAAAATTTCTTTATACGAGGTATTACAACTCCGTGGGATTACTGGGGGGGTTTATTTCATCTTGACTGCTCTCATCAGTGCTTTCACTGCTTTCAGTGGCATCATCTGGATTGCTCATGTTGTCCTCCTCAGAGTCTTCCTTGCTTTGTGCTAGACTGGAAACATTTTTCAAAATTTTAAGAGCAAAATAACTCATAGTAAGTAGAACTAGTATATAAATTAAATTTCATTACCCAGAGGAATTGACTGGCCTGTTGGGATTAGAAAATTCTTTTTCTAAGTCAACGTCAAATGGATCTGGAAAAAGAAGGAAAAACTGCAGAAGGTGAAAAAAGCATTTTCTTACAGTGTGAGCCCCTGGCCTAGTTTACAGGGCTTAATCACCCTGAAAGGAAAATGTTAATTAGGATAATCTCTTCATACGTTCTTGATTATTTGCCTTTCTTTGCGCCTTCTTGAATGAGACCAAGCACTCACCTGTGAATACAGCATGAAATACTGGGATAACAATAAATTACTGGAAGAGTTTGGGAATAAACTACTTATGAATTATTTTGATTATGGGTCTCATTTTAAACATCTTTATTGAGGACTGTATGTCTATAACTAACTTGCTGTCTGACTGTATGCCTATATTTCTCTTACAGTTAATTCTCAATTCCTAGTCTTTTTACTCATAATCTGCTTTTAACATCTGTATATAAAACAAGGAAGCATCGTATTTTGCTCCCAAGTTTTCCAGTTGGGTTAGTTGAATAGGGGTAAACTGCTTCACAGTTCAGCCCTGAATACACTACTCTCTGCATTAAATTGCTTCAGTCATTTTCACCTATTTTACTTGGGGGAAAAAAGGTCAAACAGGCACACTTAGCACAGGATAAAAACAGAACAGCACATATCAGCAAAGCACTTACCTCCCACCTTGCTAATTATTTTCATGAGATTTAAGGAAAAGACTGTGAAGAAACTAGTAAGAAAAAGGGTATGTGTAGTGTTTCTGTGTTTTTCTCTTACCTACTTCTTCGCCTTTTTTTTCTTGGACACAGGCTAGAAAGTCCTTCTCAATGCTTAGCACATCGTCCTGGCAATGACAGGCTGCGTATTTTTCCAAGAGATTTTTGTTCAGGTCAATAAATGTCTTACCCCATTTAAATTTCCTTAGAAGAATGGTGGCTAGATCTGGGAATCCTGAAACAAAATAAATTATCAGTTTTCTTCTTTAGTGTGAGATTTCACTCAGCTTACGTGTTTCTAGTTCAGTATGTGCATACATGTCAATTCAATAGAAAGATGTTTGCCAGTGTTTCATTCAGTGTAAGGGGATTAAAACTTTTGGAAAGACTGCAAATATTTTCAAATTTCAGTTTAACTTGAAACATGGAACTGAATCCAAGAATAGTTCATAGCCTTTTAGCAAGTGTTACATAAAAATAATTTGTACGGGTAATGAATGATTCAAGCTCTAGAGCCCACAGCCCCTTAGTACAAGACCAGTTGTACATACAGTATTTTCACAAGACAAGATTTGTCTGCAGTATGGTAGAGCATTTCTCTTACCAAAGTTCTGTGTCTGCAAACCATTACAACAAGAGGGGGGGCAGCTTCTTTTGTTCTTACCCAGACCTTGCCCTATAAGCCCGGCAAAGGTGCCTAAGGATTGATTCATGCTCTGTCTTCTAACATTACGCACCATCCAGACAGAATGAGAATTATCAGTTTGTGTCCTGTTTTGTAGCTAACATGAATCCTCCACAGCTACCTCAGTGCCACTGATACACATACTTGGAAGAAAACTAGACAATCTGATCCCAAAGTTAAGAAAGTGATGACCTGTGTGACAGCATTTATTTTGTCGTAAACCATCTCTTCTGATTTATTAAGGATGTAGGAATTGCTAGCAACATACTTCACATCAGACAAACTGAACCTACCGACAATGCAAAATGCTGCAGCGAAAGCTTCCACACAGGACAGCTTGCACGGCCGACCATAGTTAACAGGATTTGCAGCCACTAAGTAAGGCAGCAATCGCAGATGACTCCCCCTCATTCTCTTAAAGGGAGTTTCTTCTAATTTGGCCCATGAGCAATCTATGACTGCAATCCCACTCTGAGCAATGACACGCCTGAAAAAAAGAAAGTCACGGTATTTGAAAAATTGTCACCATTATACTGATGAAGTGAGAATTCCAACTGCCACTTTATACTAGCAACAAACTTGCATGTAACCCCTGTTTCTCAATCAAAACCCACAGGCTTTACAAGGGCCTATAATAGCGATGTAATGAGAAAGAATAGTAGCATGGTTTTCCTCCAAATATGCAAATGGCAAAAAAAGGTTTATCCGTATATTTCAAAATGAAAAGTGAATAATGCTAGGTTTAAAAATGTGACAGAGGAGTGTGATTAATAGTAACATTCAATCAAACCTTAAAGTACATAAAAGTTCTGATTTAGGTTCTCGGCTAGCTTATCTCTGCTTCTAGAGACAAATCTTTTCTCTGAGTAAGTATATCTTTGTAAAAATTCTGCAGGCACATGCGAAGAAAATTCTCATTTCCCGAAAAGTCTTCTGGTCAATACATTGTGTTGTCTAACCAAAGAACTTAAATATGGCATGATAAAAGACACAGTAGCTACAGACCCATGTTCTGAAGAAATTAACCTACAAAACGTGCACCTTGATTTTTCAGTGAGATCTACAGATGATTTTCTCATCTGATACCAGCTGTGTAAAAATGTTACGCTGATTTAATAAAACGGCTGTTTCTCGTGTTCATGCATCAGAGTAACGTACTAAGAAGGTCAATTTTATTCCGTGTGAGTTTTGGCCATGAGGCAGTGGTTCAAATGCTCTCCCTAATACAGCATCAGGACGGTACTTGAACCAAATGCTTTCCCCCACAGTCGGCGCCTCCCCGCCTTCCCCCGCCGCCCCGGTTTTGCCAACAGGCGCCGGGGCCCCCCACCTGTCAGCGGGAGAGACGTACTCCGTGGCCAGCGGACTCAGGACGACGCCCGGGAATCTCTGGCGGAGGCGCAGTGTTCGCAGCAACCCCTTCCGCGCTAGTTTTCTCCCGGTGCATTTCTTGGGATCGCAGTGTCCGAGCTCCCACATGGCAAGGGGGCAGGGGAATCTGGCCTCCCGAGCGTCCCCATCCGCGGCCCTCTCGCTCTCCAGGCAAGCTGAAAACAGCAGGTGTACATCAATGCCCAGCGGCGACGCGGCGCTGCCCGGCAGAACCCGCCTGTCCCTGCCCGCGTCCCGTGGCGCCTCACGCACCTCTCAGCGCGGCCTCCGCTTCCGCCGCGAAAGTCTCGGGGCTGCGAGCCCCGCGCCGGCCCCCGCGCCGGCCGCGTTCCATGGCCGCGCTCGGCGGAGACTCCGCCCCGCGGCGTCGCGCGCTTCCGCTTCCCGCGGAACAGGTGATGGCGGCCCGGCTGCTGCTGGCGGCGCTGAGCGCGGCGCTGGGTAGGTGCGGGGGCCGCGGCGGGGATGGGTGCGCCAGCGGCTTGGTCCATCCGCCGCGCCCAACTGCTCTCTCCTAATAGGTCTCTTCGCCTCGGCGGGGAAGATGAAGATCGTGGAGGAGCCGAATACGTTCGGGTACGTGGCCGCCTGCTCGCCGTGTCGTCCCGCGATCCGCCCGCCCTCGGCGGGTTCGGGTCTCTGTGCCGTTGTGCCCGCTCCAGCCCGTTCCTTCCTCCGGGAATGGGGCGCCGAGCCGGGCCGCTGCCGCAGACCCCTCTGTTGGCCCGCGGGCAGCGGCTGTCGGTGTTGAAACACACAGGTAGGGGAGGATGTAGGCACGGCCAGATGCATAACTCAGCCTTAAACGTTTGATTTTCCTTCTTTTGAAAGGTTGAATAACCCATTCTTGCCTCAAACAAATAGGCTACAGCCAAAGATGTCCCCGTCTGCAGTATCAGGTATATGCAACCGTTACTTTTTTTTTTTTTTTTTTTTTTTTTTTTCCTCCAGTTTTCATCATTTAGCAGCACTTGTTTGCAGGGCAGATAGTCTATTTCTACTTTACACACACAGAACCAAATTTTGCGTGAGATTTTATAGGCATCCTGGAAAATAAGCACCTAGATTAATTTCAGTGGTGGTTCCAGGTCCCAGTGCTGTTAGGGCTGTTTTTGTGACAGAACTATCCATGTGTTTTATTCTGTGCTTTCCTAGCCTGTCACAGATTTTGATTTTATTCCACAGTAAATACTCTTTTCTTCTTGACACAGTCCTCAGTGTCATTGAGATTATCATATAAAAGTCGTCCCATCATCTGGTAGTGCTTAATACCCAAAAATAGTTTAAAAAAAAGTCCTAAAAGTACTCTTGGAACCAGTCAGAGGGGCTCAGTTTCACACACAGCCTAGATGTTGCAACATAAATACACCACTTATGCAAAATAAACAGGAATGTAAAAAATTCTAGGCCATCTATAGAGGGGAGCAGATAAACACTGTAGGCAAAGACTAAACAAAAGGGAGTGAATCTTTTCTCTCTGCTAACCTTAGGCACAGACTTAAACCTTGTTCAGATTCAAGAAAGGCATTTTGGTATGACGACACTGAATGTGATTATGCTTAATGTTTTCTTTCATGTTTTATAAACTCATAACAAGTGTATAATGTGTATAAGTGCATGTGAAACGTGAAATAGAAATGGGATTAGTCATAAGATGCAGGATGGAAAGATGCCAAATGTAGCAGGAAAAAAGGACAGAACACCAGAAATCCCTTTTTCTATGTTGTAGGATCTTACATGTAGCCAAAAATTGGAAGTTTATATGGAATGCGAACCTAGGGCATGGAACCTTGCCTTGCACAAGTACTTCTTTAGCATGAAAACCGTACTTGTTCTTTTCTTCTACAAAACAGTTGGCGTAATAGTTCTGGTAATTTCTACAGCATCTGCCCTGGAAAGGGAGACACGAATTTCATGCGTTTCTCACATTTGCTTCTTTTCATCTGCGGGGAGAGCATCCTAATCACCGGGGCACAGATTTCATGTAGTAGAGGAGCAAACCCTTTGGCCTAGCCCATCTCTAGAATGAAATGCAAGATCATACAGTCAGAAGAATACTTGGGAAAGAGAACCTGCCTGTATCCCAGTGGTTAAAGCATTATGGAGGGCATGATTCTGATAGTCTGACCTTTGTAAGATTGCTTGTCTAGATACCTGGAAAAAGTACCCTCACAATCCTGACAGTGGGGAAATAGAATCCAGGATGGGGTTTTACTTTATATGCTTTGTAATCTCCTTTCTTCTTTCCTCATAAATATTTAGTAATTCCAAGGAAAATTTCCTTACACAAGAGATACTGAAATACTCCTCTAGCATTCAGAACTTTTCACCCTTTTTTTAATGAAAAGTTACCTATCTTGGATTCCTTTAACAGCAAGCCTTGTAATCAATAATACAAGAATAGAATTGCAACTGCTAACCTGTCTGACGGCAAAAAGTTTATCTTGTTAAATATTACCTGGAGCAGACTGTGAAGGCAAACAGTGAAAAGGATTATCCAGTTAGAGAATCCCAGTGAACCTTAACTATGCAGCACTGTCAATATTTTGAACAAGTGGGCTTTACTAGTATAAACTTGCAGAGTTTAGATGAATTTGGAGACAGCTGCCAAGCAAGAGTTTCAGTGATTTCAGTGTTAGATTGTGGCAGGATCTGCACTGATGATTCCTATTATGGACCCGGCCTCCAAATGTTAATTTTTTACACAGGCTTCTCATTTTTGTTGTTGAAAGAGGCTTATCTATCTCACTGGGTAGTGAGAATGAAAAACGTTAAAGATCATGACGCAAACCAGTATAGTGCTAGTGAGAACTTACAGTAATTCTTATGGAAGATAAAAATTTCCTTATGTACAGCAGGAAACTAAATTTGTCACATACTCCTTGCACTTTTGTCACCACAGTAGCTTGCTTAAATTTAACCAAAACATTATTTTTCCTTTATGTCATGTTGTGATGTTTTTAGGCCCTGCACATCTCTTTAGGCTTGCTGGCAAGTGTTTCAGTTTTATGGAATCCACGTGAGTAATGGATTTGGATATTTGTTTATATACTTACTAGGAATTAAATAGATTTTTTTTATTCCAGTCTGAAACCTTTCTTATTTTCTGTTTCTTTTCTCTCATTTTAAGGTACAAGTATGAGTTCTGTCCATTCCATAATGTCACTCAGCATGAGCAGACTTTTCGATGGAATGCCTATAGTGGGATTTTAGGGTGAGGCATTTAGACCTTTTACGTTTTAGCTATGTTGTCAGCAGGCCATTTCATAGATTGCAAAAAGGAGACAGTTTTAAAAATAAGATTCTTCCATTGGTCAGCTTATGTCATGTTAGTTCCCAAGGCGTTATACGTAAAAATATTCTGTCTTGAAAAATTCAGATTAGTTTTTTGTTGATTAATACTAACCTCGTCTTTTAGCTGGAGACTGATTAATAACCAATGACAACTGCAAGTATGATATGTTCATGTGAGAAATTCAATAGTGTCTAAATACAGCTTATATTAGCACAGATTTCATGTCCAGTAACTATTTGCAGTTTTAGTTAAATACAAAAATTACAAAATTAAAAGAGTGCTTCATGCCTAATGGTTGTTAAACATAATGTACACCCCAAAAAAAGTATCCCAAAGTTGTTAAAGACCCTGGATCATAATATTGCCAAATCATAATACCTAAAATAAATCTAAGTATAAATCAGACCATTGCTTTTCTATATATTTTGTATATAGATGCCTCTTTTTTTTCCTATGTGCAAAATGGTAAGCCAGTATGTGAGGAAACTGGTACATCACCATGCTGAGGGTATCATTTGCTTTAGGACTAGCAGAAGTAGACAGCTACCAGTAGTTTCTGTAGATGCTTCCACCAGCACTAAAAATCCTGCAATCAAACTGAGTTGCATATGGTACTTAGCCTCATGGAATTTGTTGTGGGATCGATCTATAAACTGTACGTTACTGGACTTAAACACAGATTTCTAAGTGCAAATAGTTTGCAAACTGAAATTTTATCCAAAACTCTGCTCTCAAAAAGTGCTATTGAAGTGCCCTATATGGCATCCTGGATAACAAACTACACTGCTTCCAAGGTGTTGGCTATAGGAAATGGAAATACTAAGACAACAAAAATGAAGTACATACACTTAAATTGAACATGGTATTAAGGGTATTGTTGGTCTTCTTCCTGAGGGTTCACATTTTTCTGCCCAGTAACTTAAAACAAAATCGTGTCCTCTTTTTTTCAGAATCTGGCATGAATGGGAAATTGACAACAACACATTTATTGGAATGTGGATGAGGGAAGGAGACTCCTGTGAAACCAAGAGCAGACAGACAAAGGTATAATAGCGGTAGACTATGCTAATTCAGACAGCATGATTCTGCATACACTTGGAAGACTACAAACTGAAACATTCCTACCCTGAAGAAGTCATAATTTAAGCTGTGATAGAAAACAGAAAGATGAATTCCTGCAGAAACTGTGTGAATGACTGGAGGAGGAAAGCTAGAATCAGGATAAAATTTAGAAGACATTTACTTAGGTTTTCTTGTCTGTTACTTACAACTCTTTTTCCTTGATAGAGTGGTATAATTACTACTGTAGAAATACAATACAGTGCTTTGTAATTAGTGTCAGGCAAAATAAAGAAAAAGAGCTCTTTGTTGAAATCAAGATGCCAGCCTATTAAAAACATCCAGGAAAAAGGAGGGAAATTAATTAGGCAGGTAACAATAGCATCCTGAGAAGCTAAGCATGGTGTTAGAGCAAGCACTAGGGGCATTTCAAGCAGGACTTTGAAGTGATGGAGCATGTTTGAAGAAGGGCACTGGAGCTGT
The DNA here is from genome assembly GCF_049639895.1 of Pseudopodoces humilis. NCBI lineage: Eukaryota > Metazoa > Chordata > Aves > Passeriformes > Paridae > Pseudopodoces > Pseudopodoces humilis. The sequence continues at coordinate 18,094,979 of NC_142217.1, forward strand.
GGAAGGGTCTGGAGCACAAGCCTGATGAGTAGTGCCTGTCAACCAGCATCCCCAGGTCTTTTTCCACCAGGCAGCTTTCCAGCTATTCTTACCCAAGCTTGGAGCAGTGCATGGGGTTGTCATGAGCCAGGTGCAGTGCTTTGCCTTGTTGAATCTCTTGTGATTAGCTGCCAACTTGGCTGCCATATCCTGGCCAAGGTGAAAACGTTATACTCTAATGGAGGTGCCTGCTTAATATCTTTATTTCCCATAGAAGCTGCAGAAGGAAATTATATTCCTGTATGATCTTTGGTATTGTGATTTAAATCTTACACTAGTATTTCATTTTGAAGACAGAAAATATTGGTGCTGCAAATCTAAAGGTGAAAACAATTCTCTGCAGTCTGGATGTGTCTTGTATTCTTAAGTTAGCACATTAGTCAGAAATAAAATTTAAGAAAACCGTGCTTATGTTAGATGAGATTCTAAAGGGTGTCCTATTCACCATCCTTTTTACTGTCATTATTGCTGGAAATAGGGTGCTTAGTAGTCCAAGGAACAGTGGTTGGTGGGGAGAATAATTTCCCGTTAAAGAAAACAATTTTCACATTTGATAAAATAAATGGATAATGTCCTTGTTACGATGTTTTTTCTGTCGGAAGAAAAAAAAAAGGCGCTGGAAGCTTTGACATGACAGTATGTAGAGCAATGCATCTACTGGTATTGGAACACAGCAGATTGAACATCAGTGATGGTATTGTTTCACATAGACTTTTTTGCTCATCTTTGTTTTTACTGATGTTTAGGTTCATCTTGTTTGTGGAAAGAGCAATAAATTGGCTTATGTGTCTGAGCCAAGTACTTGTGTTTACTCTCTGACATTTGAGACTCCTCTTGTGTGCCATCCCCACTCACTTTTAGGTAAGATTTAAAAAATACTTTGTGGAACAGCTGGCATATTACGCTATCCTCAGAATGTCCATTTCTAGGTTGAGTTAGTACCTTAATATAAATTGGTATGAAATGTTAACATATAATATGAAGTGTTTTTTAAATCCCAGTCAATATAACACACAGGTATTTTTCAAATAAATTGTCACTGCTAGTGTAGACCCAGTGAATGTTTTTTGGCTTTTTTTTTTCTTTTCTCAAACGGTAGGAATAAGCCCTGTCATATCTGCCCATTTACTTACATTACAAAAAAGCTCAGTTGGAGTTACACTGAGCAAAGGAATACGAGGCCTTGTATCTCGAAACAAGAAAAATTTCTAGTCATTCTCCAGACACTTTAAATGTGTGAAGCACAATTTAAGTGTAAGGCAAGCTCTTGAAAGCAGTAGAGACTGTGTACTGTATAGAAATACTGAGTTCTTAGAACAGATATTCTTGCATGATACTAGAGGAGGAATTAACTAAGGCAGGACAGTGCTCTTGATGTTTATATGGTTTTACTTCCATTTTTCAGTTTATCCAACTCTGTCTGAAGCACTGCAAAGGAAGTGGGATGAAGCAGAGCAGCTTCTGTACGATGGACTAATAACTGACCAGGTTTATTAGTTTTTGCCAACTCTATTTGATAAAAACGTTACTGTCAAATAGCCAAACTTGGCTTCTGTAGTTTCTCCTTTCGGAGTAGGTGCATTTATTCTGCAGTTGGCAAATAGTAATTTTCATGTTCTGTAACTACTATATGAACTGGTAATGAAGCTTGAGGACTTGGAACGGCCAGTACAAATTGCAAGCAGAGATAAGAGTTGAATAGATTGATCTATGACATTTTGGAAACTTTCTTTTTTAGGGTTACAAAAAAATTCTGAAAGAGATTTTTGAGGAAGCAGGACTTCTAAAAGCAACAGAAGAAAATGAAGTTGAAAAACATAGTAAGAAAATAACTCTGGAATTTGAAACAGTGGAAAAATGCAGTAAGGTATAGAGCATAATATTTACAATGTGGAATTGCCACCTTTTTAATGTATGACAATATCAGTGGGATAGCATTATGTAAACTCCCTTGGTATTCAGCTGAATCTCTTCATGGGGTTATCTTTTCTGGTTTCCATATGTAACAGCCTGCATATAGTGTGATTTGGTATTTTTATTATAGCCCCTAAGTCAAAAACAAACCAGCAAAAATGAATGCCCAGTAAGAAGATGGGGGTTATGAAGGAATTAGTGTATGCGCTTGGGTTATGTACCTTGTAGGTACTCCTGGGGAATATCAGTTGGGAGACAGGATGGAATTACTAGTGAAGGTAAATGTGTAAGCAACCTCGAGAATGTTGACAGTTCTCTCTCTGGATAATTACCCAGACTTGTGTAAGAATGTATTGGCTGTTGCACAAGCAATAGGCAGAATGGCTGTATTTATTTTTGAATGACTCTTGTGTATGTCAACAGTTCTTCTGCAACAGAACTGGAATGGAGAAAATAGAGGTAGAAGGTGTGCTCGGCCTAAAAGAGTGCAACCTGACTGTCAGAAAAAGAGCATGGAAAGGAGTTCATTCATTATAATTCAGAGTAGCAGTTGCTGTTGTCTTTTTATTTGAAAAATGTAGCAAAGACAAAACACCATGTAGTAATTCATGAATATAACCAAATAAAACCATGGCTAAGCTGAATATACTTTAATATAAAGATCACCATTTTGATCTCATAGGAGCTAGAACAGTTATGTGTTTTTTTTTTTTCACTCATTAACAATACAGTATTTAATAATTTCTACTTTTTCTGGCTTCATCATAGCTTAATTGACATAAATTGGCTGGTTTGGTAATCAAAGAATCTTAAATACTTATTCTTTTGCTCTATCTTTATTTATGTAAACACCAAAACACACACAAAAAAAAAAATAAAATAGGGGCTTCTCTGAGATTTCAGGTATGTGCTTTGAGTCTCAAAAGAACTCAGCAATCCCTGTCTGTTAGTTAACAGAAATTGCTGAGAAGCAAGAACATGAAGTTGCTAGGTCAAGAGTTGAGAAGCTGACAAATTTCCAGACTGCAGAATTATGATAATTATAAAATAAGGGTAGTCCTGAAGCAAACTTAAGATTTTGTTCTACGATAAAATGCTAGTTGCAGGACAGATTTGAAATAGTTCCAGAAAACATTCCTAAATTTTACTCTTGGACTTGAAAAAAGCTGGCTCCTCTTTTGGCAACTCAGACATGTATCTTTTTCTAAAATTTGGTCTGTGTTCTTGGAACAAGCATTTTAAGATCCTTAAAGTCAAAAGGTGTAACAGCTGTGCACGGAGGCATTTTTTTCTTAAAAGGTTCCAATTTAGGTACATATTTGAAAAGTGGGAGAACTATTTTTAATGTGTTTTCTTTCTTAGGAATACAAGCAACTTTCTGAAGAAATAAAGAAACTTAGAGTTTTATTAGGTCAGCATGGTATTGCATACAAAGGAAATTCTGGTGAGATTTTTTGGTATCATTCTTTTCCATTGTTGTCAGCTCAGAATGTTAGTACCCCAATGTTGTTTTCAATTACAGCAACAGTTAAATAATCTGGCATAAAATATGACGGTAAAATTCACTAGACAAAGTTTTAGATAAGTACTTAGGTTTTGATTCCTGTGCACAAGGACTTACTTTGTCCTCAAAAAATCTGTTGATGACTTGAAATTCTAGCTTTATAGAAAAATTTTGACAGCCGTTGTAACTGAAGCTTGTCTACAGTCCTTAAGGTGCCAACTTAAAAGGAAATCTATATCACATCATTAATAGCACAAATGTGTCTTTTAAGTAACTCCACTTTCTGTATTTTAACCATGAGGCCTGATTTCTTTCGTAACACTTGAAGTTTTATCTATATCTTTTTGGATTAGTTTTTCCCCTTTTTGAAGTTGCCTGGTTTTTTTTCCCCTCTCTTTGATTTCTGTTAGGTAAGTACCGTATCACATGCAGTTTTTAGAAGGAGAGACTGGTGCTACCCATGAAGGGGCACGGCTTATCTGGATTAATTCCAGACAAGTTGTTTCTTTTTTTTCTTTTTTTTTTCTTTTTTTTTTTTCTTTTTTTTTTTTTTTTGGAGGGGTTTGTAGGTTGGTTTTCTGTTTGTTTGTTTGTTTTCCTGCATTCCTTCCAGACCATCAAGCCCTTTATTACATGAACTATTTGTCAAAGGAGAATTTAATGTCCGGGCATACGTGTATAGTCATAAATACATATATCTTTTATTTTACAGGTTGTATGTTCAGAATTGGCATTTTAACAAAACAAAGAACCTTTGACCTAATTAAATTAGCTTAAAAGTAGTGACACAGTTAATGTTTTCTTTTTGATTTGAAAAATTTTTCTAGGAAAAAACCTCATATAAAAATTTCGTAGAACATGTCTGCACATTTAAACCATTAAGAATGTAATTTGCACAGTATTTCTGCCTGTTTGGTTGTTCTTCCATTATTGCATAGTTCTTTTAATTATTGCACATTAGCAGTGTATAATCAAAAGCAGAATTCAGTTTAATCTAGATGATTTATTTCAAAATTATTTCGTGAGTTCTGTGACAAAAATGTTTTGCTATTTAAAAGCCAAAATAACTGTTGTCTTATTAAAAAACTAAATTTTACAGCTGGAAATACCGGTGTTGAGTATGTAAGTCACCAACTGGCATCTGCATCGATGGCATCAGTTCTTAATGGGTCAAAGGATGATAAGCATCTGCATGGCAATACAAGAATTTGGAATTACACTGTATGAAGAAACTTGGGTGGTACAGAATATAAATTAAATTCAACGTGTATTATGCAAAAAAGATGATTTACCTTCTTGTGAGTATTCTTGACTTTTTCAATTTCTGCCCTAAAACAGTGCAGTGGAGTGAGGGCACGCCATTATGAGAATAGCTGGCTAGTTTCTGCCAACATTTGTAACACTGATTTGCTAAGACCAGTATTTGGCACGAATTTACAGATTCTGTGTGTCTAGTCCCAGCTTTTGCTATTTTCATTGATCAAGTGTGGTAGAAGTTGGAGTAAATACAAGCCAGCTCAAGACTAATGCTGAAAGATGTCGTAATAAAGGTCCTAAATACAATACTAGGGACATATTATTTCATCTATATGCTAAAAAGTTTTCTGGGCACAGTTTAGCAGAAAAATAAACGTTTTCTGCCACAGCAGTGCAGAGCACAGCAGTCCACCCACTCACGTTCAAAGGCTGATGCCGTCTTTGGTTGTCAGGTTAAAAGAAGTTGGTCACAATCTAACAGAAAGGTGCAGTGAAATGTAACTGAATTGTTACAGAAGCATGAAGGTGTGTTGAAGGAATACCTGGCAATTCTTTGTGCGTAATACGGAGTAAAATGGACTCGTCCTACACAAACTGTGGAAGCATCACTGTAGCAGTCGCTGAACGCCACGCACGCCTTCTGTGGTCACTGTGCCACCTCCTGTTGTGCGGTTCGCGACCCCCCCAGCCCAGGGGGCTTTCGGCCTTGCCCTCACGGCGGCAGCCGCGTCGAGCCGCGGCCCAGGCCGCGGGAACCCTCGCACTTCCGCTCCCGCTCACGGAAGGCGCGGGATGATTGGGGCGCTGCGGCGCTGGCGGAGGAGAGGGCCGGGAGGCCGGGGCGCCGGACCGCCGGACCGTGACCGCTGCCGGTACTGTCGGAGCCTGGGGCGGGGACGGACCGTGACCGCTGCCGGTGAGGACGGGGGCCGGGACGCTACGTGAGCGCTTTGCGCCGCTCAAGCCTGTGTGTCTTCGCAGGGCGCGGCGAGCCCCATGTCTGCCCGGGCCTCGGCGGGACCCGGAGGATGCGGCGGGCGCGGATCTGGAGGGCGAGGGGCACATTCCCTTCTCCAGCAGCAAGGCCAGTCCGCGGCTTTGGAGCGTTAGCCGGTCGATGTGGAGCAACCACGACAGGCCCTTGGTGAAGGTGCTGCCTCTTAGTGTGCTGGGCACGGGCCTCTTACTATGGTGTGTGTTCAGAGAAAAAACGGAGATCGACAAGCGACTGGAAGCAGTTATTTCCGGCGAGATTGTGGACTCAGATACAGCCCAAGAAAGCAATGCTCCCCATCAGCTTCTGAAAGAGAGCTGAGGACGGGAATGCGGCTGCCGTGAGGGAGCTGACAAAAGTTGATGGTATTCACCGGGTTAAAAGTTGTACTGACAGTGTAATGAAAAAATCCCGGTTTTCTAGCTTTTCGGCAGCTTTATCTTGCAACCTTGATTTCTTCATGCTGCTTTCTGTGCTGGTCTTGCCATAGTAATTTACATTGCTAGGAGAAAGTGTAGTTTCTGGATTGCATCCCTGGTAAGGGATGAACAGGATGTATTGCAAACCAGCTTGAATTTGAATATTAGTTTTATACAACCCATCATTTTTCCATGGAACATTTTTCTTAGCGGATTGTTGTATTAAAAGATACCAAATGTGGATGTCTGTGAAATTGCTCCAAAAGGTGACTCTCATTTGACATTTTGGTGGTTATAGAATATGTTCATTTTATATTGAAGACAGCTGTAAAAGAATGATTCATTACTATGCAATTGTGTTCTGAATTTTTTCTTTTTGTGCATAATTCTGCTCATTAATGTAGAAATTACCTTCAAGGGTGCATGCTTTGTAAACTAGAGTTTTCTAGACATGGTTGATTTAGGGGGTCGATACTGGCAGGAGAGTATTTTGCCCAGAATCTGAATGTTTGGCTTGTGTTATGTTGGGGAGGTTTAATTGAACAATACAGTACCTAGGCTTTTTGTAAAGATTCATAGATACTCAAGCTTGCACCCTCTGGAGACTTTGCTTGGAGAAGAGGAATGTAAAATACTAACACGACTTAGTTCCCTTCAAAATTAGAGGCTTGTTTTTAAGTTTTCAAATGTAAAAGTGGAAAATTGGATTTATGCTGTTAAAATCCCTAATTAAAACCCCAACACCGATGAAGATGATGGTAGCTATTAAGATAGGCTGAAGCTACCAGGAGAAAACAGGGGTAGGTAGCATCACATTTGTGTAATACCACTGACTAGTCTGAACAACATGCACTACTGTGGCTTTTGATTTTGCTGTGGAGGCCCTTAACCACATGATGCCAGACCTGATTTGGTACTGTCACAAGGTTTAATCATGGTATTCATCTTCTACGATAGTAGAATGTTGCAAGGGAGATGCCTGAGGGCATCCTGGTGAGTGAAAGAGTGATCCTAGAATTTTTTTTTATATACATATGTATATTGAAGCTCAGGTGTAATGCCTGTTGCTTCTGACTAGTTTTCTTGCACCGTATTCTATGAAAACAATGAGCTGCTTTAAGGAAATACAGAGCTGCACCTCTGCATGTGTTTATACCATTCATTCTGTGCCTTCTTTGGGGGTGAGGAGAAAAGGCTGAGGGGGATGGGGTGGATGGGGACTCAGGGGCTCTGATGTCATTTGGGGCACCCCAACGTCCCTAGGAGAGAGCCAGGCTGCGGTGGAGGAGCAGGTGAGGGGGAATTGAGGAGGGGTTATGCTGGGTGCCCTCCCCTAGATGGACCCAAAGCTGCCAGGAAATGCACAGGGAGGGCTGAGTGTAGAATACAAAAACCTGACAAGTTCTTTGTTTTTATAGGTATTGGCAAAGAATAGGAATTTATCTCTAAATTCCTTTGGGAAGAAATCCTCTCTGTCCCTTCTATTGTACACAGGAATGCAGGAAACTGACTAGAGAGGGGTAGTAGTTTTGAAAATAATGCCATAACGTTTTTATCTAGGAATGAATCAATCAAGTACCCTGAAACCATAAGCACAGATGCTGGGACTGAAGGGAACAGAAAGCGCTCTCTGCCAACTTTTGCCTCCCTTCTCTGCCTATCCCTGAAGTGTGCTGCAGCCCCAGACAAATGCTGGACTGAGAGCCAGGGGGAGGGGGAAGGTACCTGTTGGGCTTGAGGCCTCAAGTGTCCCCAAAGTTGGGCTCCCATTAGGGTGGGTAGGACAACTCCTAGATTGATGTGATGATGATAACTGATTTGTGGCCTTATCAACGGCCCCGGGCTGCAGTGAGAAGCAGGAGCAGCTTTTAGCCACTGGCAGTGGGAAGCTGAGGAGCTGGAACTGAGGAAGCAGAGCTGGAGCAGACAGAAACATGGTAGGGTTTAGGGTAAAACTGTTGTGGGGCTGGGATAAGGAATATGGAGCTGGGATGTGAACTGTGTGGCTGGAGCTGAAATCACCGTGAGGGCTGGGATAGGGCCTTGCAGAGCTGTTCCTGCAGTAAGGATGGTCAGGCTGGGGCTGGAATGTGGGTTCAAGAGCTAAGCTCAAACCACAGAGAGCTAGAGCTAAAACAGAGATCCTGCCTGGAGAACTAGAAAGCAGCACGATGTGGCACTGCTGGGAAGATGAGGAGGCAGAAGTGCAGCACAAGAGCTGGCAGTCAAATAAAGCTTGTGAGACTGAAGCTGAAATCACTGGGGCTGGGGTGGGGACTGCAGTGCTGCAGCTGCAAACGCTGTTCTGAGGGGATAGTGACTGTAGATGTGGGAAGCAACCATAGAATGGTACACAATGAGAAGGGCTGCAAATACAGTAAAGATTGCTTTGGGGTTGGGATGGGGTTGGAGTGGCATTTCTCGGCGTGGAGGTGAAACCTCAGAGCTGGAACCAAAACAAAGACCCTTTTGTCTCAACCTGGAGCAGCTTCACCTAGCGGAGCAGGGGAAAAGGAAGCAGATGTGGAGCTGGAAGAAGAGAGCTTGCAGTGAAATAAAGCTTGTGGGTCAAGAGCTGAAATCACTGGGGTAGGGCAAGGCATTCTAGGGCTGGAGCTGAAATCACTGTGGGGCTGGGATAGGGACTGATAATGGGATTGCCACTGTAGGATCTGTGTGCTGGAATCACTGTAGGCCTGTGATATGGATGTTGGGGCTGGGTCCTGTGACTGGAAATGGAACAAGATGGGTAGGGCCAAAAAAGGGGACTGTAACATTGGACCTAAACTGCTGGCAATGCCGGGATATCACCCGCGTCTGTGATAGCCACTGTAGTAGGGCTGGAAAGGAAATCACTGTGGGGTTGGGATATTGACTGTGGGGTGGGCTTATAGCCCCTAGGGCGGGAGCTGAAATGTTGCAGAGCTGGAGGCAAGAGGAAGATCCTGCCTCTTGAACCTGGAGAGTTTTCAGCCAGCAGACTTGGAGAAACACGCATCCAGAGCTGGAAGAAGGGAACTTGCAGTGAAATAAAGCTTGTGGGCCAAGAGCTGAAATCACTGGGGCAGGGAAGGGGTCACTAGGATTGGAGCTATAATCACTGTAGGGCTGGGATAGAGACATAGTGGGATTGACACGGCTGGGTGAGATAACTATGGTAGCATTCATATGCTGAAATCACTGTAGGTCAGTGATATTGATGTTTGGGCAGGGTCAAAGGGCTGAGGTCAAGGGCAAAAGCTCAGGGGTCAATGGTTAAAGTGAAAAGTCAGGGATTCAAACTTCAAGGGTCACATGTGAATGGTCAGGGTTCAAAGATCAAGAGTAAAGGGTCCAAGGTCCAATGTTATGGGTTAATTTTCCAAGGTTGTGTGGTCCAAAGTCAATTATCAGGGAAACAAACTTCAAAGAGCAGAAATCAAGAGTCAAAGGTCAAAATTCAGAGGTTAAGAGTAAAAGGTCAATGGTCAGGGTCAAAGGTGAAGGGTCACAAGTTGGAGGACAATGCCAGGGAGTTGCAGGGAAGAGGAGTATTTATAAACTTTATCCATATTTCCCTGTAAGTCTGGGTGTTTGGATTTCATTTGTGCTCGTCAGGATAAGCCATAAACGAGCCCCTGAACTCTGCATCAATGTGTCAAACACTTCCACAGAAAAGCACGTCAGCAGTGATTCTAGAGATAAAATTAGAGGTGATGGCTTGTGATTCATGGGGAATTGCACTGGGAATTATGAAACTCAGACACATGGAATTGTGGAGGTGGAATTCCATTTTCAGCCTTGGGCACCTGGAGAAGGAGAGGTGTCCTCATCCATAGCAAGGATGGTGCCCCAGTGTGTCAGGTGCAGACAATGAGCTGTCCAGGGAATGAGCAACAAGTTCCTTCTGCCCCTGCCCTGGCTCTTGGGGTGGCAACAGCACAAACTGAACTGTGAGGATGATGAGGGCTCAGAGCAGCCCCAGGTGTGAGCAGTGAGGTTGATGAGGGGACAGATCAGCCCCAGGTGTGAACAGTGAGGATGAGGAGCGGGTGGGTCCTGCCCGGGGCTGTTTTAGGGGGAGTGTTTCCCTCAGTTCATTTGGGCACGGAGCAGTTGGAGAAGAGGGATTTATGGTGGGCTTCCCCGGGGGTATCTCATGCAACGATAGCGGGAGCATCTTGTAGGGTCTGGGAGAACAGCTGGATGCACTTGGATATGGAGCATTGCTTAAAGGAGGTGCCGAGGGACAAACCTTTGTGTCTGGAAGCAGCATCTGAGCAGGTGAGCCAGTCTGGTTTTGCAGGGGGGACTTTTCTCCTTTTCCTTTTTGATTTCATCTTGCCAGGGAGCGACAGAGCCGTGTGGAGGAGAGGCGGGCTCTGCCGGGCCGGCAGGCGGGAGCCGCGGCGCGGAGCTGTGTCCGTCCCGGCCTCTTTGTTCGCCCCGGGCACGGGGCTCGGGCACCGCCGGGGCCCCTTCGGGCCGGTCCCGGTGCCCCTGGGCGGGCCGGGTTCTCCCGGTGCCGGAGCTGCCCCCGCCCGCCGGAGGAGCCGCTTTCCTGCCGGGAGCCGCGCTCCGTCCGGGGCCGGGAGCGCGGGGCCGCCCCCGGGTGCCGAGTGCCGCCGCTGCCGGGGCTCGCGTGGCTCGCCCGGGTCCCCCCGCACCTGGAGCGGCGCCAGCCCGGGAGCGAGTCCCGGCGAGGGCCGCTGGGGTACACTGGTGGCTCGTCAGCTTCAGAGTGCTCTGGCAAAAGCCGCTGGGAGGAGGGGAGGGGGAAAAGCCCGACCTTCCGGCCTTTTTGTCTCGGGGCTTTGTCGGTGTTGCTCTTTAGCCGAGCCGCGCCTTTAAATAACGATGTGGCGCCTTCTAGAAACTGTGTCCAATACCTTTTGCACCCTCACATGAGGGCTTCGAGCTCAGGTTTTTCCATTGCCGAGTTAACTGCAGGTCCGGGCTGACAGCGTCCCGTGCATCTGGGGTGCATGAATCTGTTTGTGATGTTCATTTCCCCTGGATGCAGAGTTGGGCTTTTTGGGCAGACCGTATTTCTCAAGCCTCGGGGTTTATTTAAGCCTTGCACACGATTTTCTGGAGACGCGGGCCGAGTGAGAACTTTGTCTTGGTGCTGTACTAGGGAATGGAATGCAGGGGGTCCCCGCAATATCCCCGTGGAAGCTGGAATGTCCGAGGAAATGGATGTGACAATTCTCGGGGCTGAACCTGGCTCCCAGCGCTCGATGCGAGAGAGCAGGGCCGAGGGACAGCGGGGTAGGAAGGGCGAGGTGCTTCGTGCTCTGGGTTTGGTGTTGCTGATGTTTCCAGAGCCAGAGCAGGTTGATTTGGTTCTGGTGCACTGGAATAGGATCCAAACCTCGGAAAGATTTGAGACCAACTGGGAGGAAATGTTTTCAAATGAATGTGTTTCTTAATAGAGGGCAGGTTTCAGTCCGTTTTTTAATTGATTTTAAAGGAAATTTTTTTTTTTGAGGAAAAGTGAACAAAATGTTTATTTTAATAAGTAGGGCGTAGGTAAGAGGAAAAAAAGGATGAATAACGTTAGATCATTTTTTTGTTGTTCTTGTGGAGAAAAGCTCAGGAGCTTTAGAAGGGTTTTTCTGCACGTGTGGTTTGGACGTTTTTGGAGTTGGGCTGTGGCGTGGATCTTTTTGAGCCGTGGGGTGTTTTGGTGGTAGCTTGGGTTTTTGGATTGGAATAAAGTTGAATAGTTTTAGAAGAAGTTGTTATGGTTCTGGCAATTATTTTGTATTCACTAATCAATGAGAAATTAGTTTGAAAAAGTAAAAAATTGATTTTTTGTTGTGTTAAACAATAGAGTTGAGAGAGAATTTGGGTGAGGCTGTATTAGTATTGTATATAGATTGTATGTTCAAAGAATTTTTTCTTTTTTAGTTTTGAAGTTACAGAATTTATGTTTGGGCATAAAGCGGATGATGAGGATATAATATAATGTAATTTTAGAACATTTTATTTTTTGTTGTATATCTTTGGAGGTCAAATTAATGTTTTTTAAATTTAGATATGCTTTTATACAGATACAGGTAAATATAAATAGTGGTAGTAATATTTAGTAAGCAGAGGTATTTATATGTGGTTTTTATTCAATATTAGATTTTTTGGTGGTACACAGTGTGTTGTTTGATTTGTGTTGTATACTATGTGAAATTTGGTTTTTGAATAAAGATTATTTTATGAATGGGTTTGTATTTTAGGCAGAATCAATTAAAATAGATTTTGATATGTATTATTGGGTTTTATTTATTGTATGTAGGGGTTCAAATTGGGTAGGGTTTGTTTGGTTAGCTGAGTTTTGGGTGTTAATTAGGTGGCTTTTGTTAGATGCAGTTTTCAATTTTTGAAAGTTTTTTATTGACTGGTTTTAAGGTGACTTAGTAATTGATTGTATAATTTTATTTTGTGTGTAGTTGGTGTATAATAATGTATATGTTCTATTTATTTAATGTTGTGTTTTCTAGTTTAGGTGTTGATGATAAGTTTGGATTTCTTTCTGTTGTGGTGTTTCTTAGTTTCATTTCTGGGGACAGGCATTTATATGGTGGATTTTTATAGGTTTATTTTTGGGGGTGATGCTTTTTAATTTTTTAGTAGTTTAGATTTTTTTAAGTCTTTAATGAGCTATTAAATTTTTTTATAGGGTATTGGTGAGTATTTAGGTATTAGTATAAATGTAGAGCTTTGGTGGTTTTCTTGCTGATGTTTAGGGTTAGTTGAATGGTTTTGAGTTTAGTGAGTTGGTCTGATTATTTTTTAATAGTTGATGTGATTTGTTGTATGGAGATCAATAGGGTTGTTTTTTTATTTATGTTTAACTTTGCTGATGTGATAAGAATTCTTAGTGAAAGAGCATAGCATCTGTTTTTGCTGGTAGTTGGTTGTACGGTGTTGGTTTTGTTTGTGTTACCTGTTTTGGGTTTTTTTGTTAGTGAGATTAAAGTTTTTATTTTGGGGTTAATTTGTGATTATTAAAGATTTTAGGGCAATTTAGGTTTTTGATTGGGGGGTGCTGTGATGAGAGTGCTTTATTTGTTTTATGTGGTATTGGTGGTGTGGATAGAGGGAATATTTGTTTGGAAAATTTATTTTAGTATTGTTAGTTGAAGTGTTAGGATGAGTTGTGTTTCAGTGTTGAATCTTTTTGAGGGGGTTCAGATTTTTTCTAGGTTAAGATTTTTTTCCCTTGGTTGGTGGAGGTATTGTGATTTTATTGATGATATTGGTGGAAATTTGATGCTGTTTGTTTTTTGGTTATTTTATTTTTAGGAATGTGATTTTTGTAGTAGGCCTGGAAGAATTCACTTTATTTCAAAACATACTAGTTTAATGATGTAAAGGTTTCCATATTAACTTGTCAGTATCTTAGATTTTTTTTCTCATTTAGTTTTCCCAGAATTTACTGATCATTTAGCAATCAAGCAGGGATGGCACCCCGTTCTTGAGAAGATGGCTATGGAAAAACGTGTGTCTAACAACATGTACCTGACAGAGGGCAACAATTTTGCTGTTATTACAGGGCCAAATACGAGTGGCAAATCAACGTTGGCATGGATCTGCTGGAGTAGAGGAGTTTGTGGTGGGCTCCCAGTGGTATCTGATGGAGTGACGGTGAGAACATCTCATAGGGTCTGGGGGAGCACCTGGATGCACTTGGACCTGGAGCACTGCTTAAAGGAGGTGTTGATGGACAAAGCTTTTTGCCAGGAAGCAGCAGCTGAACAGCTGAGCCACTGTGGATTTGCAGGGGTGGTCTTTCTCCTTTTCCCTTTTGATTTCATCGTGGCAGTCCCTCCCCGGTGCCCTCAATCTGTCACAAGAATTCCAAGAAAAAAAAAGGCTGAGCAAACAGTGAAAAGAAGGGGTATAGGTAAGGTGGAGTTCAGGTGTACCCCACCCCAAACCTTAAACAGCAGCCCCTAACAGCGCTCCCGTTTCCCTGAGGCAGCTGCAGGCAGGAACCCTAAAGCAGCAGAGTGCCAGAACCCTCGAGAGCTGCAGGCAGTACCCCTTGTGCTAGGGGCAGACAGGAAGAGATAGTGGGGGGACGATCCGCAGGGTTGGGGAAACGGGGTTTCCCGCCCCGCCCCACCCTGGGCTCTCTGTCCCTCCGCAGCCGGGGATTGCTCCCACCCCTCCTCGAGGCGGTTCGTTGGTAAGGCTTCGTGCCTGGCCTCCACAAAGAGTTCGGCTCTGTCAGCCTCTGCCCTGTCTCAGGGCCAAACTTAGGTAGGGTAGGGAGCAACTGTGGATTGCCTGGTCCTGGCTAAGGGACATCTCTTGGGGCCTATGGATAAGGAGCATCCCTGGTTGCAAGTGTAGGGTTGTAAGTTTGTAGGGTTCAGCGGGGCAGCTTGGCAGTGACACAGAGAGGCTGAGGGAGGGCTTCAGAGGTCAAGGGCTCGAGGGCTGGAGACAAACAGTGAAAATAAAAGGGGTACAGGTTGGGATATAAGGTAGAGTACAGGACTATTCAAACCCTAAACAGCAGCCCTAACAGTGCTTCCATTCCCCTGAGGCAGCTGCAGGCAGGAACCCTAAAGCAGCAGAGTGCCAGAACCCACGAGAGGTGCAGGCAGTACCCCAGTGCTAGGGCCAGCCAGGAAGTGATAGTGGGTGCTAGGGCCTACTGCTGTCATATAAGCTGGGGTTTCCATCCTTGGGGTACCCTGGGCTCCCTGTCCCTCACTGACTGGAGAGTCTTCCTCCCCTCCTTGAGGTGGTGGTAATTTGGCTGTGTCAGCCGATACCAGTGTGAAGCAAGCCTCTGCCTCCCTGTGGGGTGAAGTGTGCAGCCCATGAACCTGAGCATTCTCTAGAGAAGGTAAGTGCTGGGTTTTCACAGGTGTGCCGCTAAGATCCTGCACTGATATTTGGTCTTCTTGGTTGTAGCTGACCAGGAGATGACATCCTGGTGATGGCAGGAACTTCCCAGATGGCAAATGCGGCCTTCCTTGGCGCCCCGTGTGGATCCTCCCCGCCGGGCATCCGAGAGCTAAGTCGAAGGCTACAACCCGTAGAGGGGATGAAAGCGGGGTGCCGGGTTGGGACTTGTGACCTGGGATTTTTGAATCAGCTTTGGGGAGGGGGAGGTCCAGGCTGTGGCCCCTTAGGCCACACGGTGGGAGAGCCTCACTTTTGCTCACAGTGCTGAGGTACGCAGGACAGAGCAGTCCTGGGGCGTGTCGTGTCACTCGTCTGTCGTGCCTTCTGTGACATTTGTGCCTCTTGTGTTGTAAGTGCCTTGCCTTATCTCTTCTGGGGGCTTACCAGAAACCCCGGTGTCACTTATAGCATCTCCAATCTCTGGGATCCTCGGCTCAGCAGCTCTCAGAGGCCTTGGAATCGTGTCTGTTTTGAAAAGCATCCGATCGGATGTCTTTTAGAGGTCTTGTTCCGAGCTGTGTCGACAGCCGTGCGCCGCCAGGATCCATTGTTGCGGCTTAGGACTTGAAGAAACGCAAAGATAGGCAGAGGATTGTTGTCCTCAGATTCTCAGGCATCTGTCTTGGCAGTCTCGGAGTTCATCATTCCATCAGCATCTTCTTCCTCCCGGGTTCTGCGAGCTTCATCAGCTCGCCTTCATTCTCACCCGGCTCATCTCGTTCCGCGTTCTCTCGGTCCTTGCGGCCGTTCTTGTGGCCCAGAGTTTTGTTTCCCTGTTGTGTCCCCTTGTCTGGTGTCTTGTGTGTCACGGGTGTCTGGTTGTAGTTGTCCCGGAGCTGCTCTGCCCTGCTGTTCAGCCTGGGTGGAGGTGTAAAAGGCCGAGTCCCAGGCCCCTGTCATTTGAAATTTGTGATGTAGGGCGTAGTTGGAGTCTAGAGGGTGTTCCTCGATTGACACAAGATATCTGGAACTGTGAAGTTACCCTGCAGCACTTTGACTTTTTTCTTAGCTCTCTTTCAGATGCGGACGGATGAAATCGGTGGCACAGCGTTCCATCCCGGGTAAGGGGGTTCCCAAGAGAAGGTAAGTCAATGTTTGTCTTTGCAGGGCAACTGGAACCGGTCACTGTGTTACAGGTCTCGTCTTTGTCTTTATTTTCAGGAAGTAGAGCCGGCTAGCAGCAGTCAAGGTGAAGTGGGCAAGGTGAGCGTTGACCGGTGGAGGGAAGCTGTTGTTATTGCTGGGCTCCCAGTTTCTGGTGCAACGCCAAGCGTCCCTTCTTGTTTGCGTGCTTTAGGCGGTCCAGTCACGTTTCGTCGAGACCCCGTCGCCAACCGGCCGGCACGCCTGCTTTGCCGCTCCCGTGAGCCCTGGGGAAGTGTTACAGGGACCGCGTGACGAAGCCTTTTCCACGTAAAGGGGCCGTGTGGGTGGCCTTCAGGAATGGGCCGAGGGGTCGCCGTGAGTTGGGGATGTCGGGAGGAGGGGCGAGGGCCTGTTCAAGTTTCAGCAATGCCACATCACTTTTTCTTCTCTTAACTCAGGTGCGCCCTGCGACGACAGCATCTGGTCCTGGCTTGGCTGAAGCGTGTGGTCTCAGGACGCAGCCTTTTGCAGGAGACCGTGAGTAGCGGAATTGTCGGGTTTTGGACGATGCCCTACAAAGATTAGCTGCTGATTTTCTGTTTTATTTATTGTAGCTGACCAAGAGATGACAGCCTGGCGATGGCAGGAACTTCCCGGATGGCCAGGCGGCCTTCCTTGACGCCCCGTGTGGATCCTCCCCTCCGGTCATCCGAGAGCGAAGTCAAAGGCTACGACCCACAGAGGGGATGAAAGCGGGGTGCCGGGTCGGGGCTCGTGACCTGGGATTTTTGAATCAGCTTTGGGGAGGGGGAGGTCCAGGCTGTGGCCCCTTAGGCCACACGGTGGGAGAGCCTCACTTTTGCTCACAGTGCTGAGGTGCACAGGACAGAGCAGTCCTGGGGCGTGTCGTGTCACTCGTCTGTCGTGCCTTCTGTGTCTTTTGTGCCTCTTGTGTTGTAAGTGCCTTGCCTTATCTCTTCTGGGGGCTTACCAGAAACCCTGGTGTCACTTATAGCATCTCTGTTCTCTGGGCTCCTCGGCCCGACGCCATCGAAGCTTTGCCTTGGGAGCTCTCAGAGGCCTTGGAATCGTGTCTGTTTTGAAAAGCATCCAATTGGATGTCTTTTAGAGGTCTTGTTCCGAGCTGTGTCGACAGCTGTGCGCCGCCAGGGTCCATTGTTGCGGCTTAGGACTTGAAGAAACGCAAAGATAGGTAGGGGACTGTGGCCCTCAGATTCTCAGGCATCTGTCTTGGCAGTCTCGGAGTTCATCATTCCATCAGCATCTTCTTCCTCCCGGGTTCTGCGAGCTTCATCAGCTCGCCTTCATTCTCACCCGGCTCATCTCGTTCCGCGTTCTCTCGGTCCTTGTGGCCGTTCTTGTGGCCCAGAGTTTTGTTTCCCTGTTGTGTCCCCTTGTCTGGTGTCTTGTGTGTCACGGGTGTCTGGTTGTAGTTGTCCCGGAGCTGCTCTGCCCTGCTGTTCAGCCTGGGTGGAGGTGTAAAAGGCCGAGTCCCAGGCCCCTGTCATTTGAAATTTGTGATGTAGGTTTTACTTTGGAATCTAGAGGGTATTCCTCGATTGACACAAGATATCTGGAACTGTGAAGTTACCCTGCAGCACTTTGAGTTTTGTCTTAACTTTCTAAGCATTTTATTGTTTGCTGCCCAATGTGGGGTTCAGAAGAGTAAGAAAAACCTATGCTGATTATGTTGTGTTGGTACTTACTGTGTGTTGGGATAAAGGACTTTGTAATGGTGTTACTTAAGTTTGTGTCTCTCAGGGTGGAGGTCTTCATGTAATTCTAGTCTTTGAGCTTTTTTTGAGGTTTTAATGCCTTTCTTGTCCCTAAGTTTATTTTCTTATCCAAAAATAACTGCAATATTGTCCCTACTACATAACTTTCACAGTAAAGGGGCACAGATTAAAATAGCTGTTACGCTAAGCTCAGTAAAAATGATTTATAAAAACTTTATAAAAGTACTAAAGTTTGTACCTAGTAGCTTTAGTTTTTAGTTTCTTTGTCCTTCCCTACCTCCCAATCACAGTAACATGTTTTAAAAGTGTATTAGTAATTATACCCAGTTTATTAGAAGAGGAGCAAAAAACCCCACTACACTCTTTTTACTAATAATTCATACCACATCATAAAAGTAAAACGAAACACAAAAAGCTATATCAAACTTAACACAACCCAATCTACTTAAAAAAATCTCAACAACTTAGTAAACTTAAAACCATTCAGTGAGCCCTAAACATTACTAAAAAAAACCTAACCAAATCTCTACCTTCTAATTAATAAATAATAATCAATGCTCTATAAAAATAACTGAAGACCTCATTAACAATAAAAAAAATTAAACTGCTAAAAAACAAATCACTACAAAAACAAACTACCTGTAAAAATCCATCATATAAATATTCATATCTCCAAAAATACAACTCATGAAAACCACCAAAGCAATAAACAGGTACATGCAACTACAGAAAAAAAAAGATGAAAAATAAACTGCAATTAACCATACAAAACCAAATTGTTCCTAAGTCAATAATCTCATACCTTGAATCATCAAAATAAAAATACCATCGCCAAATAAACACAAAACCAAAAAATAAATTTAACCATAAACAATATTTCTCACATTATCCATAAGTATAAAACATATACTACAATTAAACCCCCTATAAGAAATAATAATCCAAATAGAAATATAAAAAAACCTAACAAATTAACTACATTACTGTACCCCAAACACACCAAAATAAACACTACATACTCACAATAATAAAAAACATCACTAAATAAATAAAAACCTACCCTATACCTCACACTGCTACTCAAAACATCATCCTAAACCTTAAAAAACAAGTCCTTTAAAAACATAATACCCCTAAAAAGTTAAATCAAACCATAAAACTCATTTCAAAAACAACCTTATCAACACCTAAACTAAAAAACATAATATTCAATAAATATACCATATCCCCTACCATGCACCAAGTGCAAATAAAAAAATACAATAAACTATTAAAAAACATCTTAAAAACATTAAATTAAAAATCTTTCAAATATTAAAAAACATCTAGCAAAAGCCACCTGATACATTAACACCCCAAACTCCACCAAGCAAACTAACCCTACCCAATCTAAACCCTGACATATCATTAACAAAACCAAAATCCCAATAAGAGATATAAAAATGTATTAAAAAAAAACAATTAAAATCAATTCCAAGTTAAATAGAAAAAACTCCATAAAATTCTTTACTCAAAAACCAAATGACACATAATAAATAATACAAAAAAATAACACAATATATACCTCAAAAAATATATGCCTCAAAAAAATCTAATCATTAAATAAAAAATACATATAAACCTCACTTTTTACTCAATATCACTACTCTTATCTGTATATATATAACTAATTTCCAAAAGAAACAAAACACCCCACACAAGTTATTTTCAAAAACAACTCATTCCCCCACATCTTTCTCCAAACGATATTATCTACAACAAAACAAAAGTCTCCCTTACTTTGAATTAATTTTTAACAAACTAAAACAAAAAAATTTTCCAAACTATATGTATTTTTTCTTTCTCTTAAATCTACTCTAAACTGAAAACCCAAACACCAAAAACTCACACATCCAGCCCTCGGGGGTCTGGGCCTCAACACTTTCCAACACCAAAAAAACTAATGTATAAGTAAACAAACAAAACTACACAACAAGAACTTTCTAAATTGACCATCTCTTCAAACAACAATAAATTTTATTATTTATTATTAGTAGTAGTAATTTGTTTATACTTATAAATACTTTATGCATTAAATAAACATTTTTTTTCTATTTTCCTCCAAAAAAATATTTTCCCAAACCAATTAAACAAAACAAAAAAACCATTCAAATTTACTTTCTTAAAAAACCCCATTCAAAACTTTTCTCCCAAATTTACCCTAAACCAGGACAAATATATATTGTGTGTTATACATATATCAATGTAGTACATAAATATAAATTTTATAAAAATAGACATTAAAAAAATGTTTAATTACCATTTCAGGTAAAGGGGCTGTTTGGTGTTTATTTGGTTAGAGGTAGAGCTTTTAAATAAATAATATAGAAATTAAAATATACAAACCTATAACATATAAAGATATAGATATAAAAAAGAAATATAAGTAATATAAACAGACACATAGATTAATATTCAATATAAGATATGTATAGATGTTATATATGCTTATATGTTATATATGCTGCTTCACCCCCTACTGCAAGGTCACCGATGACAGCAACACCACAGCCATGTTCACCAAAATCATATTACCAAAATTTCCCATAAATCACTCATGAATAAAACAAAAAAACCCTTTAAGAACACAAGCACGATACTGCCCACACATCCCCCTGACAGCAGCACAACAAAAAACCCCTCACACAAACACACGATCAGTCACAACCACTGGCAATCTGGCAGGCACAGCACCAGCGGGAACCCCCGTCACAGGCACCGCAATAGTGACCAGAAATACATCACGGCAGCCACCTTAATCCACCACACCTCATCAGCACATGCACACCGCCATACCATGCACTAACCAACCCACACAGCCCTCCAAATAAACCACACCTCATCAGCACATGCACACCGCCATACCATGCACTAACCAACCCACACAGCCCTCCAAATAAACCACACCTCATCAGCACATGCACACCGCCATACCATGCACTAACCAACCCACACAGCCCTCCAAATAAACCACACCTCATCAGCACATGCACACCGCCATACCATGCACTAACCAACCCGCACAGCCCTCCAAATAAACCACACCTCATCAGCACATGCACACCGCCATACCATGCACTAACCAACCCACACAGCCCTCCAAATAAACCACACCACATGCACCCGCCAAAACACACATGGCACAGCATCCGAAAACCACACAAATGTACAGCACCACATTTGACCAGAAATGTATGAGCACAACTATTTTTAACCACAAATAAATGCACATCATCATATTCAACCCAAAATGCATCTGCAGACCAGCATATTGAACCAGAAATATACATGCACCACCATAGTTAACTAAAAATAAATGCACAGCACCAAATCTGAACCAGAAAAACACAACCACCACCATTTCAAGGGTTAGTGTTATGAATAAAGTCAGGGGGTCAAAGGTCAGGGTCAGGGGTAAAAGGTCAGGGGTCAGATGTCAAAGGTCAGGTCAAAGGTCAGGGATCAAAAGGTCAGGGGTCAAAGATCAGGGGTCAAAGGGTGGGGGTCAAAGGTCTGGAGGTCAAAGGTCAGGGGTCAAAATTCAGGGAGGGATTTCTGGGACCTGCCCCCCTTTCTTGTTGCAGCAGAGCTCCTTTTTGGGAGAGGGTCTAGACCTAGACAGGCTTCCAATAAAGCAAGGTGCTGCTGTCCAGAGCAGTTGGAGTTGTTCTGTGCCTTCTTTGGGGGTGAGGAGCAAAGGCTGAGGGGGACGGGGTGGAGACTGGGGGGCTCCCATGTCCCTTGGGGCACGCTGAGGTCCCCGCCAGAGGGAGGCACACGCTGTGGCTGGAGAGGAGCAAGGTGAGCGGGGAATGGGGAGGGCTCGTGCTGGGTACCCCGAGCTGCCAGGAAATTGCCTGGGAGGGCAGGATCCAAAAACCTGTGGAGTTGTTCTGGTTTTTTTATAGGTATCGGCCCTCTAGCGTTATGATTTTGTTTTGTCCATAACAGAAATAGGTTTGGTTTCCACATGTATTAATTGCGTGTAAATTAGTGTATAAAATACATGTATAAATCACATATTAAAGTCTACAGATTGAAATTTATATGTATAAGTTCCATAGAAATTAGTGTGTACTGTGTACCAGTGTTGACTAATGCTTTATATTTTTGTCATTCTGATGTGTTAGGTTAATGAATCTACATAGTTTAAAATAACAACAAATAGAAATTTAAAAAAAATGATAAAAATAGAAAAATATAAAGAGAAATATATAAATTCATAATAAATTTATAAATTTAAAAATAGAAATACATATATCAATAGAAAATCTATAATATAGACGTAAATAAATATGCACACAAAATATAAGTAATATTATGTATGTTATTGTAGTATAATCTATATTATATATAAGAATATGTATAAAATATAAATTACTATAAATCTAAGTTTAAAAAAATTATTAAAATATAGTGCTTTAATATTAAAGGGCTGAGGTCAAGGGCAAAAGCTCAGCAATCAGGGGTCAATGGTTAAAGTGAAAAGTCAGGGATTCAAACTTCAAGGGTCACATGGTCAGGGTTCAAAGATCAAGAGTAAAGGTCCAAGGTCCAATGTTATGGGTTAATTTTCCAAGGTTATGTGGTTCAAGGTCAATTATCAGGGAATCAAATTTCAGAGAGCTAAAGTCAAGAGTCAAGGGTCAAAATTCAGAGGTTAAGAGTAAAAGGTCAATGGTCAGGGTCAAAGGTAAAGGGTCACAAGTTGGAGGACAATGCCAGGGAGTTGCAGGGAAGAGGAGGACTTCTTATCTTTATCCATATTTCCCTCTAATTCTGGGTGTTTGGATTTCATTTGTGCTCGTCAGGATAAGCCATAAACGAGCCCCTGAACTCTGCACTGATGTGTCAAACACTTCCACAGAAAGGCAAGTCAGCAGTGATTCTAGAGGAAAAATTGGAGGTGATGGCTTATGACCCATGGGGAATTACATTGGGAATTATGAAACTCAAACACATGGAATTGTGGAGGTGGAATTCCATTTTCAGCCTTGGGCACCTGGAGGGGGAGAGGTGTCCTCATCCATAGCGAGGAAAGCCTGGTGCCCCAGTGTGTCAGGTGCAGGGAATGAGCAACAAGTTCATTCTGCCCCTGCCCTGGCTTTTGGGGTGGCAACAGCACAAACTGAGCTGTGAGGATGATGAGGGCTCAGGGAAGCCCCAGGTGTGAGCAGCAATGATGAGGAGGGAGCAGGTCCTGCCTGGGGATGTTTTAGGGGGAGGGTTTCTCTCAGCTCACTTAGGTATGGAGCAGCTGGAGGAGAGGGGTTTATGGTGGGCTCCCTGAGGTGTGTCATGGAACGATGTTGGGAGCATCTCGTAGGGTCTGGGGGATCACCTGGATGCACTTGGATGTGGAGCATTGCTTAAAGGAGGTGTTGAGGGACAAACCTTTGTGCCAATAAACAGCAGATGAGCCAGCGTGGATTTGCAAGGGGGGACTTTTCTTCTTCCACCTTTTGATTTCATTTTGGCATTCTCTCCCCAGTTCCCTTAAAAAAAAAATAAATAGGAGCTATCAGGATAAAAGGAGTTAAAATTGAGGGAAGAAACTGCTCCTCCGTTATTGTCTGTGTTTAAACTGGGGGGAGTCCCCTTTCACCTGTGATTTTGAGGGTACAGATAGAAGGAAAACCTGCCTTTTTACAGGTGTTAGGTATATCAGTTGACAGGGAATCCCTTCGGTCGATTTTAATTGGAAGGGGAAAAATATTGATGCCATATAATGGGTTTGATTTGAGGGTACCTCCCTCATTGTCATCATCCTGTGGTTTAAACTGAGGAAGAAGCCCTGTTGTCTGCCCTTTATAAGGGTTTGGATTGTGGTAAAAATCCCCCTTTTCCTGTCATTTGAGCAATTTAATTCGAGGAAAATCTCTCCTCTTCTGCTGTTGTAGGGGATTAAATTGAAGGGTGGAGCACACGTTTATCAGCGGCTTTACATCGGGCTGTGCCGCTGCTTTTGAGAGCGCTTCTGCCCCCTGGCACCAAACGTCTTGCACGGGAGCACTCCTGGCATTCCCCGGGGAATTGCTGAGGTGCAGCGGGAATTTGGCGGCTGGGCAGCCCTCGGGGAGCGGCAGAGCCGCGCTGAGGCGGGGCGAGCTCTGCCGGGCCGGCAGGCGGGAGCCGCGGTGCGGAGCTGTGTCCGTCCCGGCCGCTCCGCCCGCTCCGGGCGCGGGGCTCGGGCACCACCGGGGTCCCTTTGGGCCAGTCCCGGTGCCCCTGGGCTAGTTCAATATAGTATATAAATATGAATATAAATTTGATAAAAATAAGCATTAAAAATAATTAAATAACCATTTAAGGTGAAGGGGATTGTTTTTTTTATTTGGTTACAGGCAGGGCTTTTAAATAAATAATATAGAAATGAAAATATAGAAATCTATAATAAAGATATAAATATAGGGAGATATGTATATATAGACATAAAAAAGAAATAAATACTAGTAACAAATATATACAAGTAGATTAATATTCAATATGAAAAATATATGGATAGACGTTAATATATTTTTATATTGATTATGCATTATATCTATGTGTATAAATAAAGAAGTTCAATATGATAGAAATAAATATTAAATACATTTAAATGAAGGGGTATTTTGTTTTTTATTTGGTTAGAGGCAGGGCTTGCTAAGTTTCGATGGCGGGGTTTTTTGGGGCGTTCCTTGGAGAAGAGTTTTTGGAAGGGGGTTGCACGCGTTGTTTCTTGCCTCGCTTCTCTGCACGTGCGGGGGCGCGCCCCGCCCAGCCCCGGGCTGAGCTCTGCGGCAGTGCTGCCGCCTTGTGGGCACAGAGCGGTACTGCAGCTGTGCTCCGAGCCGAGCCGAGCGGGGCCGAGCGGAGCCGAAGCGGGCGGGGCCGAGCCGAGCCGAAGCGGGCCGGAAAGAGCCGAAGCGAGCCGAGCCGCGTCGGGTCCCCCCCCGCAGCAGGAGCCGGCCGGGAGGACCCCGGCAGAGGCGTTGACTCCAGTGCCTGCCGCCGCAGGCGCGGCCGCCACACAGCTACGGAGCCGCTGAGCCCCGCCGCCATCATCCTCACTCCGGGAAAGGCGGCGGAAAATCGGGCGGAGTGCTCGGAGTCGGTCGGCGTCGGCAGGTTTTTCGTTCAGGCAAGTAAGTTAGACAGACGCGCTGAGAGCAGCGGGTGCCTTAATTTTGCCCACAACAAAGATGGCCGCTCGGCCGGAAGTGGCTTCAGCCACAACAAAGATGGCGGCGAGGAAGGGCGGAAGTGACGTCACGCCACGCACAATATGGCTGCCCGGTCGTGGCCGGCTTGACCTTCCAAGGATGGCGGCCAAAAAGGCGGGAAAACGCAAGGACCCCGGGCGGTGGGTGCCTTCGCTCGACTGCCTGACAAACACCCCGACGCCGACGCCGCTCCGGCGCAATTTTCCGCGGCTTTTCCGGCCGTGCGGACACGGGCTGTGCGCTCAGCGGCGCCGGGGCCGGGCGCGAGCCGGCCGGGCGCCGACAGGCAGCGGTGAAGACGCCTCTCTCTGCCGGGGTCCTTGCCGCGGCCGCGTTCTCGGGGTTATGGCACTCGCGACGAGCCGTACGTGGCCCCCGCTCCTCTCGCTCGCTTCTCTCCCCCCCGGCCCGGGGAAATGGCGGAAACCCCAATGGCATCGGGCCCGAACGGTCGCTCCCCGGCGCTGGGACCAAAGGGGCCCGAGGAGGCGGCTGCTCTGTGTGCCGGCATGGTGAGAGCGGCGGGCGGGGCTGGGGGACGTTATCAACCCACTATATACCTGTAAGTATAAAGATGATCAAAATAGATACTAAAAAATATTGAAGATAAAGGGGCTGCTTGGTTTTGATTTAGTTAGAGGCAGGATTTTTAAATAAATAAGAAAAATAAAAATAAATATTTAAAGAATTAATATATAAAGGTATAGAGAAATATATATATATATATGTAGGCGTAAAAATAAGTAAAAATAAGTAATAGAAATATATACATATATATTGATTTATAATCTATAATATGATATCTGTACGTATAGATGGTAATATGATATATTTTAGGATATGTTATGTGTTATGTATATCAACAAGGTATATAAATATGATAAAAAATATATATTAAAAGATTTTTAAATACCGTTTAAGATGAAGGGACTGTTTGGTTTTTATTAGGTTAGCGGCGGGGCTTTTAAATAAATACTACAAAAATAAAAACATAGAAATGTATATTAAATATATAAAGATATAGATGTATGTGCACCCAGAAAAGTAAAGAAATATAAGTAATGCCAATATATACAAACAGATTTATGTTTAATCTATCTATTATATGTATTTATTAAATATATCTATTTTATATATATATAATAAATATCTATAATTAAAATGTATATAATATATTTAATATATAATAATATACGTATACATGTTAAAATAATAGATTTTGGTACTTTATATGTTGCATGTCATATATAAATGAATACAGTATATAAATTTAAACATGTGTGGTGAAAATAGATGTTAATTTATTTTTTTTTTTATTTTCATTGTTTTGGTATGTTTCTCGGAGGCAATCCTCCCCTTGCAGCTGCTGACAGCACTGAGAACCTGTGTGCTTCGTGGTGTCTATTGCCCAGCTGGCAACGATTCCCTTGTGTTTGGTGCATGAAGTCACACCGTGCTGCGTGGGATGGCAGGTGAGCACATTGCCCGACCCTTTTAGCTTTTCTGGCTCACACACAACTTCCTTTCCTTTTGTACATGGAAAACAGGGAAGAGAGGGTAGGGTGATATTAGCATTTCTAGCAGATTTTTAACTGCCACTGATGCTCGTTCATCTTTGCCGTGTGGGTTTTCATGCTGACAAATCCTCTGCTTTGCCTTCTGCTCACAGTCAGCTGGGCCCTTTATTGAACAGATTTATGTGCTACAAGGCTATGCAGAAGGATGGAAAGGAGGAACACAGGGGGAAAAAAAATAGACTCAAGGCCGTGCATTGATCACCTCATGTCCTCCAGAGACAAACGTGGCTATCACAGGTAACATGGAGCAGCCCTTCTGGCCTTTTCAGTTGTATTCAGAGAGATGTTTGCCTGCTGTGAATATCTGGGTGCTTGGAGTTCACTCTGATTTCAACAAGCCCAGCAATAATAAAACATTGTATTGATAGAACAAGATCTACATCTGTGAAGTTGTGGCTCCACAGAAAAGCAGCATAAAGAAGCTAGCTGGTTTATTTGTATGATAGGTAGCTTTTTTAGGATGTTTTGTTCTTTATGTGGCGTTAATTTCAAAGAGAAGCCTGTGAACTTTGTGTTCCCCTTTAGGGGCTGGTTCTGGGGTAACAAGGAAACACGAGGCCTAAACGCCTCTGGCTTGTCTGTCCAAGGATCTGCCTCAATTGTGGCTCCCATCCTTCTGAAGAACTCTTCAGCACAGTGAGTTACCTTCTATAACTATTGATTGTTGTATTGTTGTTGTGAGACCTCGTTGCTGGGTGAGAAGACTAGGGGAAATTAAAGGCTGTATGCCACTGTTACTTCATCACTGAATTCTTGTACTCTGTTAAAATCAAAACAAAAGGGATTTACACTGTCAGAAACACTTAACCTGTAAGTTAAGGTAAAGGTCACAGTGCTAAAACCTAAGAGCAGATAGCCTTGAGCACCTTTCTGTTCCC